>NW_026542599.1:71236173-71856656 GCF_028750875.1 Macrosteles quadrilineatus
CTTAAAAAAATTTAGTAATGTTAGTAATGTAAGTAATGTTTGTTATAGATTTTTTATTATTTTAAGATTGTTAAATAGATTGTTGGTATGGATTATTTTACATAGTTTTCATAGATTCTTTATATATTGTTTTATAGTTGTTCTGAATAGTTTATTAGTATTAAGGACAAGAGTTGTTTTGAAAACCAGATTATTGTATCTGAAAAACGATCGCTAAATAAAGACCTTTTTTATTTATTTATTGCATTTACTGTTATTTTGTTTATTATCATTAATTCATTTCTTGACCACTGGAAGGCTTAACAAATAGTAAAATAAACAATCGAATCTATATATAAAGCCAAAAATACCCATGAAATTTTGAGAAAACTACAAGTCGCAACCCCATAACCATATACTTAAAATGTTCGTCATGACGAGAAAGCTTGCGCAAAACTATCCATTATTCCGTAAATTGCCCTTTAAGGTCGTAATTCCTAAGAGAACTTTCCATATACCTTATGTTAAAAATACCTCAGCTGTACTTATTTTTATGTTGTTCTTTCAATTTATTACCTTTTTGTTTGTACTACTGTATTCTGTTTTGTTTATTTCAGCGTTTAACCAATCAATAGTTTTATTAACACTTGTCACTTATGAAGTCAAACGGGGAGAAGCCCGTGGGTAACAGCTAGTTGAAAAGTAACACACGATTATGTCAACCACCTAAAATCGTCCACTCACGTTGATCCCAAAAATAAACAAAAACATTTGTGTTAAAGACGGAGATTGTCTCGTCTCGCATTGTCAAGTGTTTCCAATGCTTAGTCAAATATTGGTTTAATCGTAAGTATTGCGCAACTGAAGCGTCAACGGCCATTGGTGGATTGTTCTTAGAATAACAATGGCCAAGGCTCACTGATAACGCAAACTTTGAACTTTAATCACTGATAATGCTTTGTACCACGTGAACACTGTTTACTTAGTTTTGGCAACTCTTGGTTGGTCATTTGGGAAATACCTGATTAATTCGTTTCATCGTCTACCTTTTTTTCATGAAATCCAAATAAAATAAACAATATGAACAATGACACATACTTTTTTCCATTAGATTGTCAACAAACTTTATCATGGAGTAAATGTTGGGAGTAGTTATGGTAGTTATGGGGGAAATCACAAAAGCTGCAATAACTTTTAAACCGTAATTTTTACAGCAATGGGGGGAGGAACCATTTTGTTTGGAATCATAAGGATGATAAAGAAATACTACATTTTCATTAAAATTAGTCGATCTATTAAAAAATTCGATATCTCCGTTATTTTATAGGGTTTTTATGGAACAACCACATAAATTACAATAGCTTTTAAACTGTAATTTTTAAAGCAATTGGGGTTAAAAAATTTGTCTACACTCACTAAGTTTTAATCAAAACCGTTCGGGCCGTTTTTGTAAAAACTTGATTTTCTCCGTTTATGGATTTTTATGTAAAAAAACACCATTAAAAATCAAAATTTCAAAAAAATGTAAAAAGCCTGGAGATACCATGGATTAGTACCTACATACCAGATTTAATCAAAATCGGACCACAGGAGTAGTCTGTAGCACTGTGCACATCCGCACACACATACATCACTTACAAGGGACCCAAAACAGATGTATCCACTCAAAACTCAAACTCGAAAATGTTGACGAACACAATAGGTACTTTCTCCATATAGGGGAAGAAAGTAAAAATCCACTCTATTACTTCCCTGCTAACTGTTATACTTAAATACATTTGATTGCAGATTATAACTTTACCTCATGTACTTTGTTGTTAGCTTACTGCTAACAAAACACTAAGACAATGCACTAACAATATTCTATAAACTAACACAAGCTATTACACATTTATGAGCTCAACAATCTATCCATAACGTTTGTACAGTCAAGCCAACTCATCTACTATTTCAGGTGTGGTTGTTGAGGGTTAGTGACGTCATTTGTTTATGTTATGATCCATACCGTTACTGTTCTAACATTCATGGCACATTCATAAAAACTGTAATCAGTATTGGCTCAAATTTAATCCAATTCCTCCCTTCACCACAAAGTAGCCGCAGGCTACGTATTCGTAAAATGGAATGTTATTTTATTTAAGTAGGGGGAAAATTATGACTGGCTTATATTTATCAAAATTTAATCAAATGAAATTTGCGTAGTCTGCAGGTTTAATTTCGTACGTGTAAACGCATTTTCACCTGTTCATTCATTCGTTTACTAATATAGCATTGTTACAGCTGTTTTTCCAACGCAACAAGAACTCAGTGCTGCCAACCTAACAAGTTAATTCGTTTTTAAGACACGTTCTAAGCGTTTAATTTCCTGTGCAAGTCTGCGAAGTCATCACAAAGTACTTCCTGAGTCTAACAAAGTCCATCAGTCAAAAAATCATAACTTCATGCTCAACCTTTACCTGTTACATTTAACTCACTTTTCATCAAACTATGCTTCAAGAACTGTGATTCAAGAACGCTTCTTCAAGACTAATTCATTATACGTATACTTAACCTTTACTTTTTAAAGAGTATTTTCGCATACAAATAGTACATATCTTTTATGCCATTATAAATATACTAGGAGACCCGTATGAAAATTCTGCATATATTCAAATCTTATTTTCAAGGCAAAAAATAACACCATTTAGCTTTCAAAGGTTATGTTCGTTTCACACAGTTATTATTAGGTAAGTATTTGTTATCTATGATAAAAATAATAATTTATAATATATTAAATTTGTAAATAGTATATCTACACCTTAAAGAAAGGTTTAGAAGGTTATTAAACCCAAAAGTTATGATTGATTTGTTTTTAAACATAAACAGATTAAGCTTAGTAATAAAAGTTGTCTTTTAAAAACCTTATCCTTATATTAAAACAATAAATTAAACTTTTTGGTAGCTAGTATATAAAAAAGCTCCATCTGAAGAGCTTTTGTAGCGCACACTTAATTGTTGGAGAGTTTCATTTATACTTAATTTACTATTAGTTTTAATTTTTTTCTTAACACAATGCAAGTTAATTGAACTCTTGAGAGAGCCAGTTTCAACCACATTAGTGTAGTACAAATGGCTTATTTATTGCCCGTGAACAGCAAGGCCAGTTTAGAGCTATAGCCTCGCAATAAATTGAGAACATCGCAAAACTACCGGAGCGAAACCAAAATAAAACACACTATTCCCACAAAATACTAACGTTTTCTCATTGTTATAAGTTCTTTATTTAGAAGGGCATCGATTTTAGAACAATTCACTTTTTTCAAGTAGGACTTCATCTATCAGATAACTGGTTGGATATTAGTTTGTTTGGTGACAGATATGGTTAGCAAAATAAATTTGAAAACCTTAATTTTAATTCCTAATTCATTCTTAATTTCCTCTTTATTTTGACCTATGGAACAAATTTCCGTAGTTTGATTGTTGTACTTACGGGACACCCTGTAGAATTTTACATTTAAAAGGTCGGATGCGAACGAAGTTTGTGACACATAAACATTATGTTGATATCCAAATTACACTCAATGTGGGTGTTTAAGCAGTCTGTAAAAGCAAAGTTGTTTCGCTGACAGACATTACCCGCTTCAACACAGAATCAGTTGAAATCAAGTGTTGCAACAAATTTAAGCTCAAACGAAGGATTAGCTGGAGTATATTTGTTGGGAGGAATGAGCGAGCAAAGTTTGTACTAGTTTGGAAACAAATTTTCCACTTTCACATTTGCAATATTACATTAAAGGCACGTGTGCTTAAAGTCATATTACATGATTATAATATGTACAGTATAATCATTGACTATTGGATACTGAAGTTGTATTAATAGTCAATCTAAAAATTATCTCTATTATCTCTATAATAAAATTGAGATGGTGTATGTTTGCCTGTGCGGCTGCCATGACTAAAATACTAAACCGATACAGACACACCGATGGTCCACATTTAGGAATATCATAGGTCTATTCACTTACCCGAGTTCCTCTCGGGCTACACCCCTTGGATGTCCAAAGTTTTGAGGTGAGGTTTTCAAAAGTAAATATTAATTGTTCTCCAGGAGCATAAGAAAATTCACAACCTTTGTTTACCTTTGTGTTGACATTTCAATGTAAACAATCACAACTGTTGAATTATTATTTGACAATTTCAGACAGCTGATCAAAACAACTAAAATAAAATATTTTACACAATTATTTATAAAACTATGTCATTGATTATGGAATTAAAGAAAGATTCTATAACCGTAAGTTATGACAATTATGTCATTGATACATTTTAATGTTAAAAGTAAGACAATTCAATGTAGGTAATTTATTGTATAAATTTGGTGGCTTTTGTTTATAAATTCGAACTACTTAACAAGGGTTTGGATTAGGCCATATAATACATCTTCCCGTTGCAAAGCACGGGTACAGAAGCTAATTATAATATAATATAGTATGTACACCGGTACACAAATAAATGAAAGTATTGGAGATGTTCCTCCACAAAAAACACAATAATTTTAATATTGAAATATAAATGCCTGACGCTTTGTTTGAAACCCCCTTTCTGCGTCTGTTTGAAATTAATTGTTACTGTTAGCAAATTTGCTGTATATGGAATAACTCTTGTGAATTCTTTCAGTAATTTATTAATTAGGTGCAAAATATTATACCAACATTACATATCATTTTTAGCCCATCTTTAATTTGTGAGAGACATAATATTAGCCTAGTAAGGTGTTTGTTATTCTAATTTTTCCCATATAGGTAATAAGCTATTACCGTAGGTCTCATGGTAAGACCGACACCCGGGACCGAATTACTTTTTCGATTTGAGGTCCCCAGAGGCAAAAAACACCATCCGTTCAAATTCGGGAATATTTTAGTAGAAATCCAGCCGAGTAAATGGAAATTCGCTTAGTCTGCAGGTTTGCTGCGGCGGGGGGTTATATCCTCACAGAACATTCGACATTCCTTCGTATTTTTAGAAAAACTTCCTCATTGTTCCTATACATAATTCCACACCCAATTTGTGAATTGATTGTCATAAAAATCATGAAACAACAAATATGTATATTGTATCTGATCGTTTACTGGATTCATTTAAAATGTCTGCGATAAACCCTATAGTTCTAGTCTTGATTTTACACATAACGTTGAAGGCTGCACGGGATTAAACAAAACAATCCGGATATTAGAGTTTCGCGGAAATTATTGGCTTGTAGATACGCGATGTTAATTCTACTTGATTACTAATCTTCCAATACACACATATTTTTCAAAGAGTGTTTGGATTTTAATTTTTTTTTTACAAAATTGACGTATGTAAAAGTTATGCATTTTTTTCATGCTTTAATTGTTTTTCGTAACCAATAACTTTACTTTTATTGATTTGTTTTATAAAATACAGTCATAAACAATTTTATGAACGTTAATTACATATGAACATATAATAAGGCAAACGGACATATTTCTTTATGATTGGCATTGCCAGTTGAGATGGTGCGTATTTTGAACCCAAATAATATGAGTGAAGGATGAGTGTAAGTGGAGTGAGATTTAGTTTTGTTACTGACCAAGATCAGATGTTAGGATCATTTATTTAAAGCTCAATGATCAGGAGCAGCTGGGTACTTCTTTGATCTCCATTTTCGTAAAGGGCTGGAGGTTAGGATCGAAAAGAAAACAAGTTTATTTTATCTATGTGTTTTTATTCAAACGTGTTCAATATTTGTGCAAATTCTGTCAAATCGACAGGTAGTATTTGGTAGTTCGTACTTCTTTTCGAAGTATTAACTCGGTTTTCGGTGAATAAACATGCTAGTTGATACTAGCCTCTAGTACAAACTACGACTTGCAGGTGAATAAAATGCTAGTTCGTACTACCCATAGTACATACTACATCACTTATGGAAAGTAGTATCTACTAGGCTCTTTCGGTGAATAAAAACCAGTCCGCATAGTAGTTACTTCATTTTTATGTAGTACGCTCAAGGGCATGCTTCAGTTTGTTCGTTTGCAAATATGGCGATGTTTTTACAAGTTCTTAACAGGAAAACATACCTTGAACTAAGAAATATTGGTAACTGTAAGCAATTACTGCGATTTGAGAATGATAGTGTTGATTTTTTGACCAACGAGCTTTTGCCTGGCAATGGGGAAGTTGAGAGAAGAGGCACTGTCATCTCGACAGAAAATGGAAATTTTATTGCGTTATTTTGGTGATCCAGGTAAGTGGGGTTTTTCCCATTTTTTACCCTAAAAACAAAAAAAATTGCAATTTCTTTCTCAACCATTTTGTAGAGCTTAAAAAAAGAAATAATTTAGTATATTGAAGCGCTGTTGTGTTCCTAACGGTCACGGAGGAAATAAAAAAAGTGTACATAATTTAAAATTCTCATGTTATTCTTATGGAGAAAATGAAAACTGTTGTAGTTTACTTGTTTATGTATATATATTGATAAAATTTGGCAAATGTATTTATTTCATCCTATACTATTGACATGGTCAAAAAACACTTTTGACCTTCCCCGTAGCAGCAAACCTAAGCACTTGTTAAATCTAATGTTATTTAAATCGGGAATAAATATGTCTTATTTATGGAAATATTTTAGTAAAAATGTAATCAGACAAATTGAAATTCGCTTAGTCTGCAGGTTTGCTGTGGCGGGGGTATTTTTTTAGTACAAATTAAATAGGTACGTTCTTATTGGTCGTAAATAAGATTTAAATATGTAATAACTAAGTGATTTAAATAAACAATATTTTTTAATTAGATAGGATATTGATTACATATTAGGAATTATGTAAAATTGCGAATTAATTGTTTATAAAGTAATATCAATTACATAGCGTAATTCAAATAATAATTTTTTATCTCGATAGGATTGTTGCGTTTTGTAATTTTCTCTTTTAGCAAATTTCCCTATAAGGAAGTAGCTATTACAGTAGGTGGCATGGTAAGACCTAGAGGCCCCCAGAGGCCAAAAACACCATTTATTCAAATTTTTATCAATGCTACTAGAACGACAAACAGCTGATTATCGCCGCACGCCTGTTTTGACTTGTTTATTAGTGAATCACTCTAGTAAGTACTAGGGGGTAGTACGTACTAGGCAGGTAGTACTTACTACATCACAAGTAGGGTACGCTGTACTTCAGGCCACCAATCAGAGAGCAGCATTTCATCCCCACCCCTCCTCCTAGGCCACGCCCCCTTTTGGTTCCACGTGGTCTAACCTCACTTTTATTTTCGCGCCAAACAACATAACCTTACTTTCCCGCCAATCGAAAAAAAACACTCACCTTCCCGCCAAGTAACATAACCTAACTTTTGCGCTAAACGAAAAAAATCACCTTCCCGCCAAGTGACATAACCTAACTTTTATTTTCGCGCTAAACAAAAAAAAACCTTACTTCTTCTCCACCAATTCCCGCCAAACTAAAAAAAACACCTTCCCGCCAAGTAACATAACCTCACTTTTATTTTTGCGCCAAACGAAAAAAACCTTACTTCTTCTTCACCGATTCTCGCCAAACGAAAAAAAACTTCACCTTCCCGCCAAGTAACATAACCTCACTTTCGCGCCAAACGTAAAAAATCACCTTCCCGCCAAGTGACTTTCGCGCCAAACGAAAAAATCACCTTCCCGCCAAGTAACATAACCTCACATTTATTTTCCCGCCAAACGAAAAAAATCACCTTCCCGCTAAGTGAATTTTGCGCCAAATGAAAAAAACCTCACCTTCCCGCCAAGTGACATAACCTTATTTTTATTTCCGCGCCAAACAACGTAACCTTACCTTCTCGCCAAGCCTCACTTTACGTATTGCATACGTAGGTTCCCGCCAACTGATATAACCTCTGTAATGATTAACTCTTGCCAAATGAAATAGCCTCCACTGAGTTATGTGTCCTTAATAATTACACAGATTGTTTGATTTAAAATATGTTTTAATGCCACTATATCTACGATTTATATTTACATACGTTTAAAAATATTTACAAATACTATAAATCTTCTTCTTCTTCTTCTTCATCGTCACGGTTCTGTAACAAAACAAGGAAGTGTTAAAGGTGTGTATCCTGGTTGCTGATTGGTTGTAATAAGCTTGTACCTGATTGGTTATAAATAGGTGATCTTTTGTGTGATTGGCCAATTTTTGCTATTTAAACTTTTCAGTACTTATTTTCTTTCACTTTGCTCTTGGCAATTGAACGTGTTGGATGTGTGCTCTTGTGTTTGATGTTTTGAGGTTATGTTTGCAAGTTATTTCTAGTGTTATATGTTAGCTTGATTATTTACGGTACATCAGTGGTAAGTGATCTTTGTTTCTTTAGTGTAACGTATTGCGCAATCGGTGTGCTATATTCAGCTTTGTGTGCGCGCAGCTGTGTCCCCACCACATCTTGTGTTTCAGTGTTGTTGTGTGCAATCGGTGTGCTATATTTAGCTGTGTGCGCGCGCAGGCTGTGTCCCCTCTAGATCTTGTGTCTCTGCGTCCCTTTTACTTTGCTCTAGGCGTTTGACGACGATGGATGTTAGTATGGCCGATAACGTATCTGATGAAGTAGTTGAACCCGTAAAAGTAGTTGAGCCTGTTACTTTGATTAGTACTGATCAAACTTATGTAAATAAATTTAGATTGTATGGGAGTAAAACTGTATTTAAATTCACCAATCCGCCTCCAGAAACTAATGAGATTGATTGGTTGAGACAAGGGTTTGCACAAATTGTAAATAGTATGAAAGAACAAGCTTTTGAAAATGATCAACTTGGGTTTACTTTGGAGAGTCTGAACTTGAAATCAAAAGCACCCGGCTATGTAAATTTTCGTCCGGCTACTGAAATTGATGAGAACGTATTGTGGCAAATCTTTGGTGGTATTGTGCAATCAAACTCTGAATCTATCAAATCTACCGACACCTTTAAAGTGGAATGCACTAGAATTAACCTTCCTGTAGGCTCTGGAAGGGTAAGGCCGGGGTTTTACAATACGTTTGATGAGGAATGCAAGGCAAGACGGGGAATTGTTGTTATAAATAATAAAGATAAATTGTGTCTTCCCCGTGCAATTGTAGTGGCTATGGCCAATGTAAGTAAAGATCCTGACTATAATGCAGTTAGAAAGGATAGGGCAAATAGGCAAACAATCAGGGCCCAGGAACTTGTGCGTCGAGCTAGAGTTGAAATGCCAGAGGGTGGAGCTGGCATCCCGGAGCTTGAAAAATTTCAAGGGTTTTTAAGGGATTACAAAATTGTCGTGTACAACTATGACAGCAAAGGTCGTGATGTCTACTTTGAGGGAAATGTAGAAAATGTAAAATTCACACTAAATCTACTGTTTCACGATGGTCACTACAATGTGATTAACAGTTTGACTGCTGCTTTTGTTTGTACATATTTTTGTGAAGCATGCCATATACCCTATGATCACAAAGGAGCCCACCGCTGCTCAAACATCTGCTCACAGTGTCAGACCATCTCACCCCCTTGTGTAGAGGAAAATGGCGGTATTCTGTGCCCTAAATGTAACATGACCTACAAAAATCAGGGATGTTTTATCGCGCATGAAGCTGATAGGTGTAAAAATGTAAAGAAATGTCTCGATTGCGGGAAACTGATTTGGATTAGAGAACGGTCCAAACCTCACAAATGTGGTGAAGTATACTGTAAACCGTGTGGTTCTTTTGAAGACCCTAACCACAAATGTTATATGAAACCTGACACGAGAAAGCCCAAGTCAAAAGATTTTCTGTTTATTTTCTTTGACTTGGAAACCCGCCAAGATGAGTCCCTGCCCTCAGATCCCGAGTCTAAATTGCATCAAGTAAACTTGTGTGTGTCACAACAGTTTTGCTATCAGTGTATTGAGGCTAAATTTTGTATGGCTTGTAAAAATCGAACAAGAGTCTTTAAATCTGAACCAGTCACTCAGTTCATGGACTATGTGATGCAAGTCCGTAAAAATTTCAAAGATGTCTGTGTTATTGCTCACAATGGGCAGGGCTTTGATTTTCAGTTTTTGCTCAAGTATGTGCTGGAGGATACAAAGTTCACTCCGAAACTTGTAATGCGGGGAACTAAGGTAATTTTGATGGAAATTGACAATGTGAGGTTTGTTGATTCACTTAGTTATTTCCCTATGCCTCTTGCTGCTCTGCCCAAGGCCTTTGACTTGCCTCCAGAAAAGAAGAAAGGCTATTTCCCCCACCTCTTCAACACCCTTAAGAATCAAAATTATGTGGGCCCTATGCCGGCAAAAGAGTTTTACTGTCCGGAATCTATGTTTGAAAAATCACACAAAGATTTTGAAAACTGGTATAATGAACAAGTTGCAAACCGCGTTACATTTGACTTTAAGAAAGAAATCCTCGAGTATTGTATCTCGGATGTTGATATTTTGGCCCAAGCTTGTTTAAAGTTCCGTTCAATTTTCCTGCAAGAGTGTAATGTTGACCCCTTTCTCGAGGCTGTGACCATTGCCAGCGCATGCAATTTAGCCTTCCGTCGGAATTTTTTGAAGAAAAATACTATCGGCATCGTTCCTAAAAACGGGTATAGGCTTACAGACGCTCAATCGGCTATTGCTTTACAGTGGCTATCATGGGAAGAGGAGAAACGTGGAGTTAGAATAGAACACGCTGGGCGTGGAAAAGAGGTCAAAATTAATGGAATGAAAGTTGACGGGTTTGACGGTCAAAATATTTATGAATTTCAAGGCTGCTACTGGCACGGATGCCCTAAATGCTTTCCCTACGACCGTGAACTTGCTTTGAAAGAAGATCCCTCTGACTCACTCCATTTGCGATATGAACGGACCAAATCGAAAATAGCAAAGTTGGGCGATAACGTCGTACAAATGTGGGAATGTGAGTTTAGAAAGTTAAAAAAGACAGAAAACCTGAAACATTTAGACAAGTTGCCGATCCTCAACAATTTACCTCTGAATCCGAGGCAAGCATTTTTTGGGGGTCGAACCGGGAACGCTAAAACGTATCACAAATGCGCTGAAGGGGAAGCCATTGAATACGTTGATGTATGCTCTCTCTATCCCTGGGTATGTAAATACGGTAAATACCCTGTAGGCCATCCGACAATCTATGTAGGTGATAGAGAGTGTAGACAGAGAGGTCTTAATGTCGAAGGCCTATTAAAGTGTAAAGTACTCCCACCACGCGATCTTTACCATCCTGTGCTCCCGGCCAAAATGAATGACAAGTTAATGTTTGTTTTGTGTGCGACTTGTGGAGATGGTCAGATTCAAAGTGATTGCGACCACGAAAGTGGTGACAGAGCGCTAATTGGGACCTGGACCATGGACGAAGTTCGTAAAGCTGTAGAAAAGGGCTATGTTGTGCTTGATATGTATGAACTTTGGGAGTATAAGGTAGCTACATATGAAAACGGTGGGTTGTTCACTGACTTTATAAATAAATTTTTAAAAATGAAACAGGAAGCATCTGGGTTCCCGGGCTGGTGTGAAACAGACGAGGACAAAAACAAGTACATTGAGGATTATTTTAAAAAAGAGGGTGTCCAATTGGAAAAAGACAAAATTATCAAGAATGGTGGCTTAAGGTCATTGGCTAAACTGATGTTGAACTCGTTTTGGGGAAAATTTGGACAGCGTGAAAATCAGACTAAAGCTACAATTGTCAGAGACCCAAAAACACTTTTCAAAATGTTAACTAGCCCCGAAATAGATGTAAATAGAGTACAGATTGTCAATGATGAGGTTCTTGTTGTCAGCTGGGAGTACATTGATGAGGTTGGGGAGCCATTGCAAAATGTAAATGTCGTGGTGGCTGCTTACACTACTGCCCAAGCGAGATTGAAGCTCTATGAGCATCTAGATGCCTTGGGTGGTCAAGTGTTGTATTATGATACTGATTCTGTATTGTATGTATACAAGGGTGGTTTGTACAGAGTTCCCACGGGAGATTATCTAGGGGAAATGACCGATGAGTTGGCCGAGTATGGACCAGGTTCATACATAACAGAGTTTGTATCTGGAGGGCCAAAAACCTATGCATACCTCGTGTGGTCAACAAACAAACAAAAATTGATTCCCGTTTGTAAAGTAAAAGGGCTTACATTAAACATGAAAACTTCTAAAAAGATTGGATTTGACAGTTTGAAAGAGATGGTCCTTGGTGATGCTGCACAAACAATGGACATTGAGGAAAATAGAATCAGACGAACAAAGGATAGAAATATAGTTACAATCAGTGAAGTCAAACAGTTTAAAATTACTGGACCAAAAAGGAAACATGGTAGCAATTATGATACACTTCCATATGGGTTTAAAATTCAAAAAACTCACCAAGATCTCAACTCCTGAATCACTACTATCACTGTCACTCAGCTCCTCCCAATCCCCAATATCCACCTCGTTCCAACCGTTCCACCCTCCCGGGCCCCAATTGACCCCAAATTCCGAATCTGTGTCTGAATCGTTGTCTTCTTCACTCAAATTCAAAAATTCACATACTCTGCGATATAAATAATGTTGAACAAAATCACTAACGACCAGCATCAGAGAGATCATGTTGGACACTGAACACATGCTGCACATGTGTTGCGCTCCCCTCTCCACTATCACTACATACCTTTATGGTGGCATATTCTATGTTTCTTGGTGGTAACGGTGGTGGCCTGAGATCCAAGGGTCGAAGTTCTTCGTAGATTGGTTCCACCGGCCTAAGAAATACCACTCTTGTCTTGACGATAAATGGCGACAGCTCGTCGCGCTTGATGGAGAATATCCAGCCAAAACACGATGCGAAACACATGGTGGCTGGGATCCAACTGGAGTGGGGCTATTTTTGAATGTGTTTGTACATTGAGGCGCTCAAATCTGGAGGGACTTGAGCTACTCCTTGTACATGTGTGAATGATGGTCACTGGCGCGGCTGACTAAAAAGCCCGTAAACCATGTGTGAAGGTCACTGGCACGGCTGACTAAAAAGCCTCTAAACCATGTATGAAGGTCACTGGCGCGGCTGAAAGGCCCGTAAACCATGTGTGGAGGGTTGAGTGTCATTCCACTTGGAACCTTCTCGCCACCATGTTGTCCCTACTTGAGCTCTCAGCTAGAACAATTACTGATAACATGTTTCTTTTAAATGCTGTAAAGCAAGCAGCAATCCCACCTGTGATTAAAGATTACATATTCAATTACCATCATGAAAACTGTGGCTATGTCTACTACCATATTTGCTTTCTCGACAATGAAGAATTTTGTAAGGATTGTGGAGAGGCAGCGAATATTTCTTTTCGACGGTTTGGAACAATTGTATGTGTACCAAAATTTAAGACTCCAAGAGATAGATGCACCATCTGTGCAGCACGTCTATACAATTGGACCAGATTGAGAAGATGTTTCTGTCTACAATCCTTGATCCCATCCTTGAGAAGGTGGTAAGAGAAATTTTGGGGAACGGAGACGGCAACTAGTTTGTTTTTGGAGGCCGTCACGAGCTGCGGCGGTGGAGGGGCCGCAGCTTTTCTGGGGGGCAAATAAAAAGACTATTCTATTTGGAACCTTCTTGCCATCATGTTGTCCTTGTCTGAGCTTTCAATTAGGGAAATTTGCACAAACGTTATCCTTTTCCCTTATGTAAAAGAAAGTGTTGATCTTCCATCAACGCTAAGGCAGGACATTTTGAACTGTCATAGAGAAAACTGTGGTTATGTAACCCTAAACTACTACGAGTCTTTTAGAGGCTCTAGTAGGTTATGTATTGACTGTGGAAGAATGGTTGATCTTCCTTCTCGCTTAAAGCGAAGAGGTAACTACATGTATCCAAAGTTTAAAGTCCCTAAAGAAACATGCAGCATTTGCATGGCTCCTTTATTTATCTTCCATAAAGTAACTTGTAAATATTGTAAAAACTAAATGTTTGTAAAACAAAAAAAATAAACGGAGGTGGCAACTAGTTTGTTTTTGGAGGCCATCACGAGCTGCGGCGGTGGAGGGGCCGCAGCATTTATAAAAACTTAATAAATTATCAATACACTGTCAAGTTGTATCATTTTAACAATGGATGTCAGACGTGCTATAGCTGAAGAGCTACACAAACCTGCTAGAAAAAATTACACTAGACGGAAAGTGACTCTTAAAGGGTTGAATGATTTGTACCAGGCCGATCTCGTAGAGATGCAGCCTTATGCAAAGCTAAATAAAGGTAATCGGTACATCATGACTATGATCAATTGTTTTTCAAAACTTGGGTTTGCAGTCCCGTTAAAAGATAAGACAGGTCCGGCAGTTGCCAAGGCACTTGAACCTATTTTGATAAAACATAAGATGAAACACTTTCAAACCGATCAAGGAACCGAATGGTTTAATAAACATATTGGTGCTCTTATGAAAAAGTATAAAATTAACCATTATTCTACGTTTTCTGATTTAAAAGCTAGTATCGTGGAGAGATATAACAGAACTTTGAAACAGTGGATGTGGAAAGAGTTTACCGCAAAGGGTACATATGAATGGTTGTCATTACTTCCTGATATTCTCAAACGATATAATAACTCGGTACATAAAACAATTGGTATGAAACCAAAAGATGTGAAACAAAAGAATGTAAAGGAAATATTAAAAAGGATAAACAAGAAGGGAAAAAGGGTGACACCAAAATTTAAACTGGGGGATAGTGTTAGGATTAGCAAGTATAAAAGAGTTTTTACTAAAGGCTATCTGCCAAACTGGACAAACGAGGTTTTCACCATTTACGCCATCAAACCGACAAAACCACCTACATATGTACTCAAAGACCATAATGGTGAAATACTAAAGGGAGGGTTTTATGAACAAGAGCTAAATAAATCCAAGACCGGGGATGTATATTTAGTTGAAAGAGTGTTACAGCGGAAAGGAGATAAAATAAAAGTCAGATGGCTTGGCTTTGACAAGAGAAGCGACACGTGGCTTAGTAAAAGCGACATTCTTATTTAGAGCATCCGGTGACGGCTCTGTGTAGATCAAGCAGCTGCATCCGGGTGTATTTATAAACGATAGGGTGAGTGTGCTACAATCAGTTGACTACGATGCGTGTGGCGCAGCAGAGTCCCCCTTTGACGGTAAAAAACTATGACGAGTATCTCGGCGAGGGTCTGGCATCTAAAAATAAGCATGGCCATCTGCTACCAGACTCAATTCGCGGGATTCTTTCAGGCCCCAGCAACTCGGGTAAAACAAATGTTGTGTTTAATTTATTATTCGATCCAAATGGTCTTGTTTTTGAAAATATCTACATTTTCTGTAAATCTCTGAATCAGCCCAAATACCAGTTTTTACCGTTGGCTCTGCCTAAGGAAATTGGTTATTTTGCATATGGTGACAACAACTTGGTAGTTCATCCAAATAAGGCTAAACAGCATTCAATAATGATATTTGACGATATATCCTGTGAGAAACACAACAACATTAAAAACTATTTCACTATGGGTAGGCATAACAATATTGACACCTTTTATTTGGGTCAGACGTATAGTGCTATACCAAAGCAGCTTATTAGAGACAACGCAAACCTTTTAATACTATTCAAACAGGATGATACGAATTTACGACATGTATATAGTGACCATGTCACTACCGACATGCCATTTGATAAATTCAAACAGTTGTGTTCACTGGCGTGGAAAGACAATCATGGGTTCTTAGTTATCGACAAGACTCGGGATACTAATAAAGGAAGATACCGTATAGGATTTGACAGTTTCATTGAGGAGTTATAATGGTTAACATCTACACCTACAACGACCTTAGAGGTTACGATACCAAACTTCATAATGTTAAATCTAATCTTTGCACATATTACTATTCCGATAAGAAAAAGTTTTGTGGAAACTACTGTAGCAGAAAAGGACGTCATGGTCACAAGTACAATAGGCGGTGTTGGAGACATAAAGTGCCAAAACAGAGCGCTGTACTACCCCCGGTTATCTTGTTAATGATATCTGCGAGTGAACGTACATACAACCGTGAAATTTGGATTAGATTTTTGGAAAAATGCGAAGAAAAGAAAGTTCCACTTGAACTGGTGGTCTATCACGAAGATATGAACAACTGCACAGTTAGAGAGTCCCATAATATTATTTCGAGATTTAGACCGTTTCCGGATATTTTTGGTAAGGTTTTACCATTGCGCAACCTTCATGGTAGCATAAACTTTACCCAGATTTACCTCCGAATGCTCGAATACGGTTGCAATATTCCCTACGCAGCAAGATGTATAGTATTGACTGAACGGACTCTACCAATAAGATCACCTCTGACGATTTATAAAACTGTGATGGCGTCGAAATGCCATATCGATGTGAGTTATAATGTAGCATATGGTCCGGTACCTCCGGGATTACCGAGATCTCGTGGTAAACCTTATGCTGGGGTAAACAACTTGTGCCAAGGACTGTTTACAACAGAATTTCTAAAGGCTGCGTTGCCAACTTTACAACAATATAGCGAAAGTTTTGGAATAAGTTTCAATAATGGCGTGTATACGATAACTGATCGTCAACTGTTTGACCAATGGCGTGAGTTCACTGGAGCGAATCCAAGTGAATTTTGGTTATTGAACTCGTTTCTGTTGCACCACAATGGAATGAAACGTCCAATGTCTTTTTTGCAGAGGTATATGGAAAAAAGTGACGTTAGTGAGCGGTATACCGTAGCGGAAATACCACAATGGAGAGATAATTGGAAAAGAACGTTTGTTTTTCGGAATTGGTCAAAAAGGTACACTATTCCGCAATTTGATCTGGTGACAAAGAGATACTACCGAGATATAGATATTACCTCGGGCATATCTTTGAAAGAAGTGGTGCACTACCTACGTAAACATAAGAAACGTGCACTATTTTTTCGGCAGATTGAATTGCCTTAAGAGGCTAGCTGTGGTGTTTCAGGCTCATTATCAAAGATGACGCGGAAGAATAAACATCTCACTCTGCAAATAGCAGAGTTGAAAGAAGCAGTTAGGCGTAAATTTAGACAGTTTAAAGATGGTAGTGTGGAGAGTGAAAAACTGCTGGAGCAGCAATACAAACCGTTAATTAGAGAACTAAAAAAAGGCGAACCAAAAACAGATGTTAAAATTGAACAGCCTTCTAAAGAAGAGCCAATGGACTATGAGAGTGATGACGATGATTACATTGGACAACCGTTTAAACCAGAAGCCATATCAACACCTAGAGCTGAAACTAGTCAATTGGAAGAGGTTGTTTCGTCTCCATTAGGCTTCCAAACAGCATCTAAGTACATTGAAGAGCAGTTTGAGAACCCGTTAACTAGAAAATACATGACCCAGTTTATACGAGACGCCGGTGGAAAACATAGAACTATTGACCACGACTATGGTCCAAGGTTTGATGAAAGAGGAAAAACTTTAATGATTGGAAACAAGGTGATGGAATTTGACACTGACGGTACCATTATTGTTAACAACACGAGATACCCACCTTCCGAGGGGCTCTATGAGCTTATATTTAAAAGACTGCCAAACAGCGATGTGTATGCAGAGGATGATATAAATGCTTACAAAAGTATATTGATTGCGTCAAATGCTCACAAAAAGGGTTATAATTTTGATAATCAAATCAGACGTGATAGTAGTTTGAAATACAGACACGTGATCAAAGATCTGTTTCCCGTCAGACAGGGTAGAGGAATGTCGTGGAAAAGTACAAAGTCTCGCGATATAGTGCATTGGGATAATCCCAACGAGTTGGTCGATAGACTAAAACTGTTGGTAGCATCAGCTGAAACGGGAAATACTTCACATAGTAACGAGATTGTAAACATTGTAGAGGAACTGCACGAAGCAGGATACATAAAAGGTAGCGGAAACAGTCGATACAAGTCAGTCTCACGATGGGCATAGACAAGTTTGGACGTTATACTAAGAAGGAGAAGGGTCTTGTTGGACCCAAAGGCGTAGGCTTTGCATTGTCACAGGATGGTAGCTACGATATGCAAGGTAAACGTCTGTGCAATGTCGACGATCCAAAAGACAATCTTGATGCGATGAATTTTAGATCGCATGCGAATTCACTTTTAAACTGTATGACACTGCAAAGTGGTCATTTTGATGCTCAAAACACACGTGTATGTAATATAGCTGATCCAGTTGATGTTAAAGATGCGGTAACAAAACAATATATGGATCTTCATACCCCGCTTAAGTTCTCTGACGCCACCGCATACTCGATACACCATTACCGGCTGCAAGATGTTGCTCCACCAAAGGCGGATGGAGATGCCGTTAACCTATCATTTCTCAAGGAAAACACTATAACACGAGGTGTGGGGTCTTTTGATGCAAAACAGTTGGTCATACAGAATGTTGCCTCCCCAGTTGGCAACAAAGACGCTGTAAATCTCGAGTATTTCAATAAAAACACGTTGCAAAAAAATAAAAATGGAGCTTTTGATGTTAAAAATACAGTTATTCAGAATGTAGCACCCCCCAGTAAAGGGGGAGATGCCGTAAATAAACAATACTTGGACAATCACACACCTTTACAAGGCGGACTAGCATGGAATTTCAAGAATAAACGGTTAGGACAGGTCTCCGATCCTTCCCACATTCACGATGCAGTTACCTTGCAATATCTACAAAATAATTCAATTTTACCCGATAAAGATAAACATTGGGACGTTAAAAGTAAACGGCTGACAAACGTAGGTAAACCACGATGGTTAAACGATGCTGTAAATAAAGAATACGTCAAGGAAGTGGTGGCAGATCTGGCCTATACACTGTACAAACAGATAAACAGGGGGAGGGCTAGTTACCCTAGTTTTGAAGATTGGAATACACAGGTTGTCCGGGAGCAGTCTACATGGGATGACCTATTTAAAACATTGTAGTATGTGTTAGTCATCAGTTATAAAATGGCAGGGAAGAGGAAAACATCGGTTAGACGCAGACGAGCAGTCACAGGAAGAGGTATTATATCCTCCGTTGTAAACAAGGCTGTAGATTTGTTACCTTTTGAAGCTCACTTACCTGGTTATAATTACTGTGGGCCAGGTACAAAATTAGCCAAAAGATTAGCTAGAGGTGACAAGGGAATCAACGGATTAGACGAAGCTTGCAAACAGCACGACATTGCGTACTCGCAATACAAAGATTCCGAGAACAGACGGCAGGCCGACGCTGAATTGGCCGAGCGCGCGTGGCGACGATTTAAATCCTCAGACGCATCTTTGGCTGAAAAAGCAGCTGCTTGGGCTGTTACTACAGCTATGAAGACTAAAACAAAGTTAGGGGGTGGTAAAAAGAAGAAGAAAAGCCCAGTTAAGCGTAAATCTCCCACCAAGGGAAACGGGTTGTACCTTAGACCATACCCAAAGGGTAAAGGTTTGTACCTAAGACCTTACCCAAAACAAGGGGCCGGTAAGAAAAAGACAAAGAAAAGAGTTGGTAAAAAAAAAGCTCGATCCCGATAAGGCCTTTGACAAATTATGATTTATTACACTATGCAAAAGAACTACGTATACCACACTTTAGAGGAGTTTATATGAGAGACACTCTACCTAGCGCACCAAAAGAAAATGAATCGGCTATTGTAAACTTGGATTCTAGTTTCGGCAACGGTACTCACTGGGTGTGTTATAAAAAGGTAAAAGATATCGTGTACTATTTCGATAGTTTTGGTAATCTCAAGCCACCACGTGAACTTTTACAGTATTTTGGTAGCTGCGACATTTACTATAACTACGAGCGGAAGCAAAATTTCAATTCAGTTGTATGCGGACACTTGTGCTTACAGTTTCTCGACAATGTTTAGCTTGAGTGGAAGGGGTTCCTATGTTTCAAAAGATTACTTCCCACCTGTTGACGTTAGTGAAGGAGAATGGGAGATTGGCCTTATAGACTTGATGACGTTTCACTCAATCCCAAATATTGAAGCGGGTAAAAATAACAAATTTTATTACGGCGATGGTAAAATGATTGAAATAGCTGAAGGGGCATATGAGATTGAAGATTTAGAAACTGCTCTAAAAGAAAAAGTAGGGAAGGATGTGGAATTGGAATTGAAAGCAAATAACAATACGCTAAAATCGGAAATAAAGTGTAGCCAAGCTATTGATTTTACACAAAGTAACACGCTTGCTCCTCTACTGGGTTTTGATAGTAAAATTTTGAAAGCAAGTGAAAAACACGCTTCCGACCGAACAGTAAGCATCATTAATGTAAACGTAATACGCGTAGAGTGTAATATAGTTCGAGGTTCGTATGACAATGGAGCTGAGGGCCATGTCATACACGAGTTCTACCCAAACGTGGGTCCGGGCTATAAAATAGTGGAGGTACCCAACACAATCATTTATTTGCCTGTGAACGTCAAGAGGATAAACAACGTTACAATCACTCTCAAAGATCAAAACGGTGAGAGAATCAACTTGAGAAACGAAAATATATCCATCAGGCTGCATATAAGGAGGAAAAATGGGTTTGGTATTTAGGGAGGTCACAAAATCTTTACCCATCAGTAAGCGTCAAGACACTGTACGGTTAACATCAACCAACACAAAGTTTTTGCGTTCATTAGGATTTAAAGTTCAAGATGTTGGACATAGAAAATAAAGCAGAGTACAGCGATGTAATCACAGGTATTGAGTTTCACACTCATAAACCGTACGCTTCATCGACCTTTAAGAATAACGATGAAATACGTATACCAATCAGTCAACAGGACATAATAACTGCACCGTTTGACAGTACTCTCCATATCGTGGGCAGAGTTAGCGGAAAGAAACAGGATGGAACTGTTGCAGAAGTTCATTTTGTCAATAATGCTGTGGCGTTTCTTTTTGATGATATTAGATATGAAATCGGGGGTGTCGAGGTTGATCGAATAAAAAATGTAGGTATAACAACCACCATTAAAAACCTGTTATCGGTACAACAGGGTGAACTGGAAAGTTTAAAAAACGCTTGTTGGTTAGGTTCTGGGAAAACGGAGAAAATTACAGAGTTTTCATTCAGTGTTCCTTTGCACATGTTGCTGGGGTTTGCCGAGGACTATAAGCGTGTAATTGCTAATGTCAGACAAGAATTGATTCTTTTGCGGTCATCGACCGATTTAAACGCAGTACACAGTACAAATGCTGCTGAAGTAGTTTTGGAAATTACAGGAGTATACTGGAGGGTGCCACACGTTACCGTATCTGATCCTTACCGTTTGAAACTACTAAAGACGATTGAAAAAGATACAAAGGTACATTTACCGTTTAGATCGTGGGAACTGCACGAGTATCCATCAGTACCACAGACCACTTTACAATCGTGGACTGTAAAGACCTCCAGTCAGCTTGAAAAACCCCGTTACGTAATAGTAGGATTTCAGACTAGTCGCAAAAATGACATAAAAAAGGACATGTCATGTTTTGATGCTTGCGATCTAAAAAATATTAAAGTTTATTTAAATTCGCAGTACTATCCATATGATAACATTCACGGTGATTGGTCTATCTTCTATTAAATGTTTTTCCGTTTCCATTCTTCGTACTACGGGAAACAAAGCTATCCAGCAGTGGACAAAGAAAAATACAAAGACAAAGCACCCCTGTACGTTATTGACTGTTCAAAGCAAAATGATTCCATAAAATCAGGCCCTATTGATGTGCGCGTAGAGTTTGAGTCGGGTACAGCCTTTACAGCAAATACGTCCGCGTACTGTTTACTTTTACATGATACTCACATGACATATTCATTACTGACAGGTACTGTTAATAAGGTAACCGTTTAAAGAAAATTTAGTATGAGCGATGACGTCGCAGGGAGCGGATGTAAGTATAGAGCCGATGCTCATTCCCAAGAGCAAGGAACCTATAAATTTACTAACCGGGGTTTTCTTGAAATCAGACTATCATTTGGATAATGACCTAACAAAATGTGTCGTGACGGGGATTTTTCTAAATAGAGGGCTCGGAATATTATTTAAAGGTAGAAAAGGTTGCGTTTATTGGTCATACGATGCATTTTGTCAGCTTGCAACTCACTTTAATGACGTCACCCTAGCACTCGAGGGTAAGAACCAATACTCGTTCAAAGTAGATACGGGGGAGGATATTAGGGTAAACATGGTCTTTGGGCATCAGTATGCTTACGTCTCTGACGGCGAGCACTCTATAACTCTCAACCAGAATGAATGGTGCATGTTTATTAATAACCTCCCTCTAATTTACATTTCACTTAGGGAGCTTTTTTACCGGGACGATTTAATCAAAGAGTGTATCAATCAAGTCCTTTCCGGTGTGAACGAGTGTACAGATCAGTTGCCTACTTTAATAGCCGAACGTTTGTTTAACGAGATATCACTGTACAAAAGGTGGCCAAATGGCGTTTGCAGTAGTTGAGTTTCAAGCCTTCACAGATAATGATAACAAATTTATAATTAAAGAGTTGGCCGTTGTCGGTGGCTCTTTGAACTGCCAAATTATTTTCAAACCACCTTATAGTATTACAAATTTAAATGAAAAAATGCAAAGAACCGCTCGCTGGTTAACTCGGCATCATGGTATCCGTTGGAATGAAGGGTCTGTACCATACAATGAAGGTTTAATTACAGCACTTTGCATTCCTTTTAAAATTATTTACACAAAAGGCAGGGAAAAGGCAGAGTTTTTGCGAGGTTTTCATCCCAATGTACGGGAAATCTCTGGCCCATCCATTTACAATTTCTGCCTACCGGGAATAAGCTGTGTCACCGGTGACCATAAAAGGTGCGCTTTCAGCGCAGCCTACACTCTACAGTACTATTTAAACCTTTCACTCCATGAAACCGGTCAGTATGAGCTTGGAGATGGAGAACGCCTGGTCACTGTTGTCTCAGGAGAGCAAAGAGCCCCACGGGGTTCTAACAGACAAATTTGTCATAAAATTTAGTAGATTTTTAGATTGGGAAATTTTATCGTCCCATTATGATTTTTCCATTGATATGCTCAGAATATACTTTCACAGAGTGAACTGGGCTCCAATTTTAAAGCGCCAGAAATTCCCCGAATACTTTCTTCGGGAAATGGCTGTAAACTTTGACGGATGTTGGAGTATTGTATGTAAATATCAAAGGTTGTCGGAATCTTTTATCCACGACTTTGCAAATAAAGTAGATTGGGATAATGTAGTCTTATATCAAGATGTAAGTAGTAATTTTGTAGATAATCATTTAATGTACATGGATAGAGATGTTCCTTATTAAAAAACGGATTATAGTTCGAGGTGTTTCCTTGTGTGTATGTGAGTATGTGTACTCGCCCAACAGGCAGGCTTAAAATCCATAAGTCCAGGGGCTGGTACGGAGGTTGGCCTAAAAATCGTAAAACATTGCGTTATCCTCCCTATGTGTGAGTGTGTGTGTGTGAGTATGTGTACTCGCCCAACAGGCAGGCTTAAAACCCATAAGTCCAGGGGCTGGTACGGAGGTTGGCCTAAAAATCATAAAACATTGCGTTATCCTCCATGTCACCTAATTTCCCTCTCACCTCGGACTATAATCTGACAAAAAAATAACAAAAAATTAAAAAATCTCTGTCATTCTTAGTAAATAAAATGTCGTAGGCTAAAATGAACGGTTCGCCTAGTAAATGGCCTGATGACTTTTAAAATGAACAGGTTGACAGAGACAAAAAAAAAACATATAAAAGTAAAATATCCTTTGTCAGTGGCAAAAAGGGTTAATTGAAAGGCTTCACCGAGTAAATAACCCTTTACATTTGTCAAAGGACCAAAAATTGGGAGGTGGCAAATCAGTTATGGAGTGGCCATCACCGTAGGCTGCGATGGTTGGGGCAGCCTACCCCAGAGGTTAGGACTCTTGGTGAAGCTCTGGGTTAACAAAAAGAACGCGCTGGGACCCTACGGCCTAGCCTAACAGCTTACCGTGGTGTGGAAACTGGGTCACTTGTCTAAACTCCAAAGAACAGGTAGAATCTCTCCACAAACAAAACATTTGAGTTTGTCAAAGTCCAAATCACAGATATTTGTAACAAACCAACCACATTCTTCATCAGCACCATCAATCAAAAATGAATTACACACTCTGCAGCAAATGAATCTATTGAATATCGGATAGTACCAGAATTTCACTAAACACTGTCCGTACTCCATAGTCCACGCGGCGGAAGTACCTAGAGGGTTCTCTCCCTCCTGTCAAAAGTACCTAAAGGGGGGATCTCCCCTTGTGATTTTATATTTAGAACAAGGGTGCCTATTTAAGCACAAAACACGTGCAAGCTTCTCAAAGCCATGGCTCCTGTCAACGTGTGTGTTTTCCTACTGATGCTAGTGTCCTCTTCTGACGCTGCTCCAGAAAAACGTCCAAGAGTAAGTACTAGTAACATAAAGTACTAAACAAAACACACATTAAAATGTAAACTGATTTGAATTTCTTTTCAGGAAGAAACCCCTCCTAGGACAAGAGACAGAAATTATATTTTAACAAGTACAACATTTTTAAGTGACGAGCGAGCTACATCCGTTATCCAAGCGGTGGGTTTATTTGTATGATTTTTGTTAAACTTTTATCCACCATTTAAGCTGCATTTACAACATGTCTATGTTTTTATTTAGATGGCTGAAGACCGTACATCTCCGATTGACAGGGCTCTTGTGGAAGCCGAGGATGCGGCTAATAATTCACGGGTGAGCTTGGACCAGCCTCCACCAGTCTACACTACATTGACCCCTGTACAAAGATCTCAAGAACCCCAACCATCAACATCTTTAGGGTTGCCAAGAGTCCTTCCGCAATGGATGCGAGCTCACCCTGAACCATCAACATCCACAGGAAGAACTAGGGTAAGGAGATCAGGATTAGGGAAAATACATATAAGTATACATTTAGGCATACAATAAACACTTACCTATGTTTCCAGATGCGACGGTCTGCTGCTCGGTGTGTATCGTGCCAAGTTGAAGCCGACCGTCAACAAATTCGAGAGTTTAGGCTGGCCGACTTTTTACAAAGATGGAGTAGTAGCCGACCGGAAGGTTACGAACTAATTGATATCTTGACAGTAGTTCAGACTGTCAGAGTGGAATTGCAGGACACACTATGGCTAACTAACCACTTTATGGAGGACACAAATGTTCCAGTAATGATCCGTACAGCCCCCGCAATTTGGGAAGACATCCGAGACTCGTTGGAAGCAATACTAGTTTCTACTGGAGAGCGAATAAACAGAACCAGAGATATCGATAGCGATACCAGTTCTAATGAAGAATTGCCCTCTGCAGGAACAATCAGTTGTCGTATTTGTTTTGAAAATCTACCGACTATAGTATTAATGACTTGCTGGCACACTCTTTGTAAAAATTGTGCTAATCGTATTGTTAGGTGTCCATTCTGTAGAAAGGCCGTCCTCGGCAGGAAAGAATTATTTTTCTAAGCCCCGCCCTTGCGCTCCCCACTACCCCGGTATAAAACCAGAGGCATCTGCCGAGGGGTAGACACTCTCCACATCCCCTACAACAAGGTAAATATCGCTGCTGTAGTTTACTAATGTAGCTTGTAGTATAAAAATAACAGCATAGGTCCTCTTTGCTATCATATTTACATAGTTCCCATAGTTTTTAGGGATCGACTGGGGATCGAACCAGCAACCTCCAGATTTGAAGGCAAACACTATAACCACTCGGCTATCCAGACAATATTATTACGACAATATTATATAGTTTTAGATGGATCTTTCTACAAAGCTGTCGTCTTGCGAGGTGCTCTCTTCCCCTTTGAAGGTCCCCATCAAAGATCTGACCGAGCCGGCGAAAATTCAGTCTGCTAGACGAATCAACACGAGATTCGGAACTATGGTGATCGTACTACACATCACCACATCTGCCGGCGAGGAGAGGGTGACATTTTTACCCTCGAGGTTCACCAACCTCCTCACAGACGAGGATCTAGAATTTTTCACAAACTCTAAATTGTATAGTGTTAAATGTACGGGGATGGTGGGGAATTCCCCAAATGTGCTTATTTATAAACATTAGTTTTTAGCATGTAGTTCAGTAGTAGTAGTGGTCAGTAGTTTTAACACTTCACTCAATTCTTTATAAATTAGTAATGTGTAGAATAAATATTTGTAACATTTTAACTGCGTTTTCAATTCCATGTGCACCCTCAAAATAAGGGAGGGGGGTATTATATGGTATAATACTAAGCCAGTTCCTCTGGATACAAGTACGATACGATATAATACCTGAACCTGGGGGTGTCCTTCAGACACTCGGACAGTCCCAAACCCTGTCCTAAAGGGTGCACAACAAGTTTTCTATATACTATTTGCTAGGGACATGGAGGGAAGTTTTTTCGTTTGGCGAGAAGGTTAGGTTTTTTTGTTTGGCGCAAAAGTAAGGTTATGTTACTTAACGGAAATTGGCGCGAAAGTGAGGTTATGTCACTTGGCGGGAAGGTGATTTTTTTCGTTTAGCGCAAAAGTTAGGTTATGTTACTTGGCGGGAAGGTGAGTGTTTTTTTTTCGATTGGCGGGAAAGTAAGGTTATGTTGTTTGGCGCGAAAATAAAAGTGAGGTTAGACCACGTGGAACCAAAAGGGGGCGTGGCCTAGGAGGAGGGGTGGGGATGAAATGCTGCTCTCTGATTGGTGGCCTGAAGTACAGCGTACCCTACTAGGGAACCCCTAGTACTTACTACCTAGTTCTAGCTAATTCTTATTCACCTCGATTTGAGCAAGTGCTAGAACTATGTAGTACGAACTACGTAGTATGTACTACCTTTTATTCACCTCACCCAGTATCTCAAGTATGAGATGGAAAACTAAAGGTTTAGCTAACCTATGAGACAAATGACTGGCGATAACACAATGACGTAGAAACCTAGGTCTTCACAATAACACAAATTGGATCGTAAGGTAAGCCAACAAACATTACTTATTTTACTTTGCTCTTATTTTGTGTACTTGTTGTGCATCTTCTACATGACATTTTTGCCTTTTGAAAGCGAACCGTCCAAACCTTGTGTACCACACATTTGATAATTATAAAAAATGTATCCGTTTAATAAATAAAAACGAATGAAAGCCTACATGTTACGGTCATAACCAAACAAATGGCGTCTTGTTTGATACTGCTAAACCCATGTATAAAATTTGTATTTTCATATGAAACGAAAATGTAAATAACTGCTAAAACAGAACAAATAGAAAAAAACACAAAAAGGTTTACATTTCTGTTGTAACTCTTTATAACATAATAAAAGATAAATCAGATAAAAAAGTGTATTATTCCATTAACATAGAATAGAAACTAAACATAAACAATAGTAATCAAAAAGAATAAAGATCATATGATCAGCTGGTAATTCAAATGCAGTCTATTAGAAATTATAACAATCTTCCCCACATAAGTTTTGAGCTCACACATAAGCCTCAAGGTAACTTGGCGGTTGTCGAACACGTGTTGACCTAAGTAACTGAGGTGACTCAACTTCATCGGGAATCTGGATGTCACATTCAGGATGCTGAGCCTCCCCTACCGGTATTTGGCCAGTCGTGGAACGTCGAGGTGATTTATCTTGAATTCTGACTTCATCAGGAAAATGGATGCCACATTCAGGATGTTGAGCCTCCACTACTGGTATTTGACCAGTCGTGGAACGCCGTTGTAGCGTACGACCGACAATGGTTGAACCACTGTTTGGAGAGCGTTGTAATGCTGGTATCCCTGGAATATTGAACCTAACAGTACGTCTTTGAATATCTTCTGACTGTTGGTTAGTGGAGCGTCTTTGATTATCTTCTTCCCGTTGATTTGTCATTTTAGGCGGTACTCTTGTTCTTATGAGTTGATTGATGTGCCTTTTGATTAAGCGTCCAGAGTCAAGCTTTACCATGTAATGTCGATAGCCCAGTTTGGATTGGATGGTTCCAAATTCCCAGATTTCGGCATTTCCAGAGTAAAGGCGAACTTGGGCTCTATCTCCTACTCTCATCGATCTTACATGTTTTGTCTGCCTAACTTCTTTTTCTTTATTTATCTTCTTTGGAATAGGAAATATGGCATCCAGCTCTATTCTTAATCTTCTGTGCAAATAAAGTTCTGCTGGGCTTTTCCCACATGCAAGTGGTGTGGCTCTGTAGCGTAGAAGCATTTTCCTGACCTTTTCTGGCATGGTGCCCTTTTCACTTGCCATTGATTTTAAACGTTTCTTCACAGTTTGAACATTTCTTTCGGCTAATCCATTTGTAGCTGGATGGCCTGGGGCAATAAATTTTTGGGTAATACCATGATCAATACAGAAGGCTTTGAATACATCGCTTGTGAAAATTGATGCATTATCGGTGACCAATGAATTGGGGTAGCCATGGAATGAAAATATTTCTTGAAGTGTGTGTATTGTTGTTTCAGTTGTAGGAGACTGTCTCATGACTCGGACCTCTGCCCATTTTGACTTGGCATCAATGGCAACTAGAAAATGATGACCCTCGAAAGTACCCGCATAGTCTATATGTAGACGTTCCCAATTGGAGTGAGGCTGATCCCACGGGTGTACTATCACCTTCGGGGGGTTGTTACGGAGCTTAGCACAGATTTCACAAGATCTAACTAGGTCTTCTATGTCATGGTTCATCCCTTCCCAGTACACATACCGCCTTGCAAGTTGTTTCATTTTTGTTATACCGATATGTGTTGTGTGAAGTTCTCTCAAAATTGAATTTTTAAGGCTCTGTGGAATGACAACTCGATCTTGCCAAAAGAGAATTCCATCAAGAAGGGTGTAGGGTGTGTCTTCGTTGCTTGTTTGTAGAGTTTTCATAAGAGATTTGAGATGAGAATCGTTTAATGTTGCACTTGCAATGGTCTGATTCGTGATAGCAGTTGAAGAAATTTGGAAAAGTGACTCAGCATACAGAAGGTGAACTTCTTCATTTATCTTCATATCAGTTGATCTTGAGTCTTGAGACAAAGGTGCTCGAGATAAACAATCAGCATTTTCATTTTCATCTCCTGATTTGTTTTTCAACTTATAATTGAATCCAGATAGAAATGAAGCATATCGAAGTAATCGAGCTGTTGTCATTTTCGGCAAAGAGTGGTCATGACTAAAGATTCTGCTCAAAGGCTTATTATCTGTGACAAGAGTGAACTGTCTTCCATACAAGTAGTTATGAAACTTTCCAACAGAAAATATAATAGCAAGTGCCTCTCGATCTAGTTGATTATAATTTTGTTCTGCAGGTGTTAGTGATCTGGATGTGTAAGCGATAGGGCGTTCATGACCATTTACGATGTGGCTAAGTATTCCCGCAATGCCAACAGGGCTTGCATCGCAAGAAAGTACAACTGGCAATTTTGGATCATAAGGAATCAGGACTCTGTCACTGCAAATCTCTTGCTTGAGCTTTTGGAAGGATGATTCACATTCTGTGGTCCATTGAAAACGGTGTTTCTTCTTGAGCAACTCCCTTAAGGGACAGGACAACGTAGATAGATTTGGAATGAAACGTGAGTAATAAGTAATCATTCCAAGAAATCTTCTGACCTCATCAGCGTCGTGCGGTCTTGACATTTCGATCACTGCCTTTATCTTCTCGGGAGATTTGCTGATTTTATTTTGCTCAATCAGGTGTCCTAAGTATTCAATCTTTGTTTCAAAAAATGTAAATTTCTTTCGATTTAGATGTAAGTCGTATTCCGTTAGTCTTATTAAACACATTCGAAGGTTGTGAGCACATTCTGCTTGGGTTGCTCCATGGACGACTATGTCATCGAAATAAGCTTCACACTTATTAAGTCCATTGAGGATTTGTGACAAAATTCTGTTGAATTCTGAGGGAGCGGTTTTTATGCCAAAACTGAGACGGTTCATGAGAAAGGTTCCCTTATGTGTTGACATAGTTTGGATTTCACTACTTTCTTTGTCTACTGCTAAATGTAAGTACGCTTTATAAAGGTCAAGTTTGCAAAAGTATTTGGAATTTCGGAGACTGTTAAGAACATCTTCAACCGTCCTTATAGGAAAATTAGCCGAGACTAACCTCTCGTTTACACCGCACTTGTAATCCACACAAAGTCTCAGTCCACCATCTGGTTTGGGAATGATGACGAGAGGTGATCCCCAGTCACTTGTCGCAATCGGAGTGATGATTCCCTCTTTTTCTAAAGATTCCAACTCCTTTTCAACACGTTCTCTAAGTGCATATGGGACATCACGTTCTTTTGTAAATACCGGTTTTGCGTCATCTCTTAAAGTTAATGAAACTTGAATGTTAGGAACACGACCAATTTTTTCCTCAAAAATTGAAGCAAACTCATTCAGAATGTTATTAATATCTTGAAAGTTCTTTCTGTCGCCATCAACCAAATGGACTTTTGGATTAGTTTTCATGTCATGATCAATTTGTTTTAGTTCAATGTCGAAAGCACGGATCAAATCTCTACCTAAAATAGGATCGTGGCCTGATGAAACTACATACACTTCTGCTTTTAAAGATCGTTCTTTATATTGTAATGTAACTTTTGCTTTTCCTTTACATGGCACAATATCATTGGAATAAGCTCGAAAATTTAGATTTGAAGGTTGAAGATCTATTCCCAAATTCAATGCTAAGAACTTATCCTCTGGTAAAATTGTGTACCGTGCGCCAGAATCTACTTCCATCTTCAGTTTCTTGTGGTTTATCGCTACCTCTACTATGTACTTTCCATGTCCAGGTTCAATTTCGTAGAGGTTGACGATTTTCTGATCTTTGGATACTGAACTGATTATGTTGCATGCCCCGTAGGAACAATCAGATTGTGAGTCATTGATCATATCATTGTCAGAGAATCGGTTAACTTGTTTACTTGAAGCATATTTCTTGGTCAGGGTATTGATGCAAACTTTTTGAATGTGGCCATTCTTCTTACATGCTTCACAGAATAGTTTTTCACGCCTTATTCGACACTGGTTTGATCGGTGGTTAGATGTTCCACATCTGAAGCAAAGATTGTTGATTCCTAAGGACTCATAATCGATTCTTTGGCTTGATCGATGCTTGTATGATGGCTTTTTCCAGGGAGATGATGTTGATGATGATGATGATGATGTCCGAGTGGATGGATGATCGTGTCTAGTGGTCTTCTGAATTTTCATTATATCTGGCACTGAAGAACTAGGGATCAGAGGTTTTGAAATGTTTGAAAGTTCCTTGCACTGGATTTGGGCTGCTTCAAGAGCTATAGCTCTCCTGACTATTTCATCAAAGTTCTCTTCCTTTCCTTGTAAAAGTTGTTCTCGAATTCTATTATCACGAATGCCCCTAATGAATTGAGCCCTTAAGAAAATGTGAGCTGTTGAAATATTTTCTCTGCATTCACATTTTATGTAAAATTCACAGTCAGCAAGTCGTTTTTGCAAACTTGCAACATAGTCAGGTATGTTTTCACTTTCTGATTGGTAAGTGGAGAAAAAGTAATGCTGCGACACTACAGTATTCTTTTTAGGCGATAGCATTTCGCCAAAGGTTTCAACTAGCTGTTCATATTCCAAGTCTTTGATTTTCTTTGTAGGTCCTTTGAATGCAACTAAGTTGTTGTAATGGATAGAACCGATTGATGCACATAGAATTTGAGCTTTTTTAGTTTTGTTTGACACATTCTTCATGCTGAGATAGTTTTCAAATCGTTCAATATAGGCTGAAAATCTTTCTTTTTCTGAGTTGTAACTTTCAAATTGAGCAGTTGGATCTGGTGTGTTATCGTTCATTTTTTGTTCTAGTTTCTCAAACAACAGAAATAGAAGATCCATTTGTTGTTTCTGGCCTTCTATGAATTTGTCAAATTGTTCTGAGTTCATATTGTTGTTGTAACTTGAATGTTCCTAAGCCTGAGATGTAGTTATTAACATGTTATTTGAAGAAAAGGTAATTGAAAAAAAAATGTAACTGGTCATTAATGTATGAATAAACAAATTTATACTTTTACCTCGTCGCCAAAACTGTTGTAACTCTTTATAACATAATAAAAGATAAATCAGATAAAAAAGTGTATTATTCCATTAACATAGAATAGAAACTAAACATAAACAATAGTAATCAAAAAGAATAAAGATCATATGATCAGCTGGTAATTCAAATGCAGTCTATTAGAAATTATAACAATTTCCTAAACATAACTTTACCAGAATATAGTTTTAAACACGAAAGGTTTACATTTTTTAAACTGCTACGCCGTTAAAATACGCTTTTCTTCCCTATTTGGTTTGTGAGTCATTGACAGAACAGTTTTGTGTGAGAGTACAATGGCATGACATGTATTGTTGCATCACTCCTAAAGATTAAAACTGCTCCGCCACCACAAGACTCAGTCTGTGAATGTAGCCAAGACAACATTGTTGAATAGAACGGGAAAAGTCCGGTTCAACAATGACTCACAACTATTGTTAGTTGGGTCAGGAAAATTTCCTCCGTAAACTATTTTATATTTTTAAGAAAAAAAATCTTTAAGGCTGTAAAAAATACACAGGGTGTTGAAAAAGTCTTAACACACGCAAAACTAATTTAAACTGCTTACAATACAATTTTGGAACTTCAACATATCATAAAGGCTAAATTTTGCCCCCTCCCCCTTTTGGGGTAGATAGGGGGCAACTCCAAATTTTTAAATGTAAAGACCCATGTTGTTGCCCTTCATTTTAAGGTTTTCATAAAAAGTTTGTTTACGTTTGGTGCAATTGACAATTCTATACGACCAACATGTACATAATGACGGCCTAAAACATTTTCAAAATGCAATGGTGTAATTTTTTTAAAATCCATATTACATTTAAAGAGTTTTTCTTTCTTTAAACCAACTTTTATCAAAGCGTTTCGTAGGTTGAGGTTTGGTATTAGCCTACATTTCCAAAAGTTACGCTTAGTTTTTTTTCATAGGATGCTAGACACTAGCCCGGGATCGTTTTTCGCATTACTTCAGGCTAGATCTGGGGTTGCAAAGTTATAACTTATACAGAGTGTCCATAAAAACCGTTTCAGGACTTTGGGAAATGAATCCCCATACTAAAAGGAAGAAAAAAGTTTATGGGAAGGTATGTCCGAAAATGCATATTAACCCAGATATCCGCCATTTTGTTTTTATACAAACATATTTTTATCTGTGAAGTTTTTTATCCGATGATTATGAAATTTGGTAAACATGTTAACATACACAAGACCTATAATAGAAAAAATTTTAAAGTTGTTCCGATTGTAAATTTCAAAATGGCGGCCGTTTGAATTTTTATAACTTAAATAACTCAAAAACGGCTAATTCTACGAAAAAATGTCAAGAATACATTTTTTTAGCATTTTTAATTTCCTATCAAACGATACCAAGATCAAAAAGATCAGACAAAAGATAACTGAAATATAAGGTTTTTTGTGTAAAAATAAGGCAAAAAATAAGGGTTCCCCGACTAACTTTGCCTTATTTTTACACAAAAAACCTTATATTTCAGTTATCTTTTGTCCGATCTTTTTGATCTTGGTATCGTTTGATAGGAAATTAAAAATGCTAAAAAAAGTATTCTTGACATTTTTTCATAGAATTAGCCGTTTTTGAGTTATTTAAGTTATAAAAATTCAAACGGCCGCCATTTTGAAATTTACAATCGGAACAACTTTAAAATTTTTTCTATTATAGGTCTTGTGTATGTTAACATGTTTACTAAATTTCATAATCATCGGATAGAAAACTTCACAGTTAAAAATATTTTCACCACACTATCATGTTTTTGGCTGTATTACATACGTTAATTGGTGGCCGAAAGTTACGTTTTGCTGGCGATGCCAGCTGTCCATAATTTGGGGACCGAGCAGGTTTTTACAGGCCGGGGCCGCAAAATCAGCTGTCCGCTTACTTACTTAAAACATGATTGCATTTTAAATACACAATCAAAATCCATAGCATTGCAATATAATTGTGTTATTATCACCGTTGCCTAGCAACTATTTATTTTTATTTTTGCTGATTCTTCAAATTATTTCTTCACATAACCTTAAAGTTGTAGTTGTTTTGACTATATTATAGTCGTGAATAGTGGTAATAGGGTATAGTGTGGTGAAAAATAGCGTTCGTACCACGGACCGAAATGGTTTTGCAGCTCTCGATCGATTTAAGTTCTCGACTTCGTCTCGAACTTAAAAACTATCTCGAGCCGGCAAAACCTAATTTTCGGCCCTAGGTACGAAATATACTATTTTGTATAAAAAACAAAATGGCGGATATCTGGGTTAATATGCATTTTCGGACATACCTTCCAATAAACTTTTTTCTTCCTTTTAGTATGGGGATTCATTTCCCAAAGTCCTGAAACGTTTTTTATGGACACCCTGTATAAATTTAATTGGTGGTTTGGTGGGATTTGCACCCGGCACCTCGGGGACCAAAGTCCCGTACTCTACCACTAGACAAGCTCACTCCCCAAATTTACGCTTTAAATTCAAAAGGTAAGTTTATTAGCGAATTTGAAACAAGCCCCATGATTCAATCGTCTTGAATTAGGTATACTAATTTACATTGCATATAATTAAATTGTACGAATGCTTAGGGCAGGTGCAAGACAACACAAGTATAAAATGGCTGTAAGTTATACTGTATGTAGTAATTGTAATACCTGGCAAAGAGCCGAAGCGTATTTACAAAGACTAATCGTGCCAGAGATGTTTTCGTCGCCATTTTGTAATCTACTAATGGACCAAGACTTGCTACAATTGGAAATGTGCGTTTAATTATGTATTCATCTCAATTTGCATGCAAACGTTCACAGTATTGGGTTTTATTAGTTTTAGGAAAGTTGTCAAACAAAATGTCGTAAGAAAGAAAGGTTGACTTGGATGGACACAAAATATCCGATGGGTCTCTCGCTGTGGAAAATACGACAAAAGAATACACTAATACTTATGAGAGATAAATTTTAGACAAAAATATCCAAGGAAACATTATCCATAAAGTTCTTTACAGTCAATGAAACCCCCTGACAACGAACCGTGTATTTTTTAAGGATAAATTTTAAAAGAAGCTGAGATTCTATCCTGTAAAGACTTTGTTGTACTTCGAATACATTTGTAGCTTGAGACTTTTTATTAGGCATATTTGAACTACCCTCCATAAATTTAACCATACCTAATATGATGATTAAGAAGCTATTTAAATTTTATTCGTCACACTATCCATACAACAAAACATTAATTATTTTATAATTCTAAATAAGCAATTTTCAACAAAGAGCACTTAAACTGCCAGACTGCAGTCTGGACTTAAACTCCGTCGGGTTAGCGTCGTCTGTTGTCGTAACTGATCAGTAAATGTTTCGTGTCCGTAACGTGTTTTGTGTAGTGTGTAAATGTTTATTTATTTTTACTCGTTAAATATGACGCTCTTCATATGAAGAAAGAAGAAGTCCTTGTACCGCCTGATGATGACTCCACATAGGAGTCGAAACTAGTTGCAACTGCAATTAAATGGATTGCTTAATAGCAGGTATTTAAACCTTTTTAATATTATTTGGCAATCCGGAGACTACATCCACAATGAAGTGTTTATTATGTTTTATAGCTTGTATACTTTTCAAAATTTGATTTTAAGGTGTAACAAAACCCATCACCAGCACTAATTTAAGATATACACATAACTAAAGGGCATTTTCAACTTAATGAGGGAAAGAATTCATTATTTACCTTTTTCATAAGTATGTTTGATAATGCTAAACTAATTAAAACCTTGAAACCTTTTGATTATTAAATACATTTTTAATTTAGGAAGGCTGACTCATGTTTGTCTGGGGAATTTAAGTTGGTTTAAATTTTGAAGTTCATAGATCGCAGAGGAGTTTTTCAAAGAGGGGTTCAAAGAAGGGGTTTTTCACTCCATTATACTACAGTAATCCCAACCACAAAATGGCTGAAAAATCATTAATTACTCATTTAGTCTTAAAATGCAAATCCACACCCATAAATATCCTGTATGAGAAGAAGAAAAAAGCTCATAGTTAGTAGTTAGGATTATGATTATTTCATAACCATGTATTGTTAAAATAAATTTCCTTGAGTATAATATTAGGATTTGAAGGTATACGACGTTTTAAGTCCTACTGATCTGATATTGTCGTCACATATGTTAAACGTACAACAATTATTCCCCAACAGCTGTTGACCTGTGTAATGACGTCATTAAGTCCCCTCACGTTGTAGAAGGTCCAGAATGACCGAATCTGATGTTGATTGCCCAATTATAATATCACAGATGTGTTCAGTTCAGCAGGGCTTGTAATGTTTAAAATCCCTTGATGTGGAAAAGTCCAATATTTAAATTATTACCTTTAGGGGGAATACCAATACATAAACTTACACTAAGTGAACTATTTATATTTTTATGTTGATCCAAAACAAATCTAGAGTTAAGTTGGTCAATGGGATGCCTTGACTAATTCTGTTAAACTTTGACAAAAGGAGTATAAAATTAGAAACAACAACTGGGTCGGGGTGCTAATTTAGTGGGTTCCAACAAGAACTAAGATCTTAACACACCTTTATGTGCCTTTTCATATTTCACGAAGACGATTTCCTAAATTGTAATGAGGGATGTCTTTATTATTATTATTAACCAAAAGACCAAAACTACCCTTTGTAAACCAGTATTTATTTACAAACAATTATATATTTTCTGCCTTCAGCAGAGTTAAACCATTGAACCTCTGAAAATAACATCAACAAAAGCAAATCAACACAAAATATATCTACAGAGATATCTATCCTGGCACATAGATGATTTGATTCTGAGACTGTTTAACTATTAAAATAATATGTTTTAAATATGAGCTTTTTGGTACAGTCCTTACAAGCCACTTGTATTTATTTATATATATACAAATTTTTACTGTGTCTTGGCCTCTGGGTACATCAAAATTATAAATTTAATCGGTCCTGGGTTTAGGTTTTGCCGTGCCACCTACCGTAGCTTCTTTTCCATTGCGAAAATAGCTGAAAGTAAAATCTTGCTGAATTCACAATACAGTTTATGAATGATAGATCTGAATAACTATAATGTCTATTACAGAGAACTTGAGAACTTCAATCTATTGAAAGGTGTTTGTAATTCTACACGCTTCGCAATCCTCCAGGGGTTCACAAGGCTTTCAAGAACTTAAAATATTTAAAAGGGCCGAAGCTTCTACATTGCTTACAATTAGGTTTCCGAGATTGCTTCTGAGAGTTTTTCACGGCGAAGAAATGTTAAGGTTAAGATTTTGCTCAAGGTAATGATTACTTTCATTACGTTAAATTACTAATATAGAATTGTTTAGAAAGGTGATTCGTTTATGATCTAGAAAGCTCCGGAAGTGTTATTGATAAACATGCTTGTAAACTATTTAAAGGTATTTGTGTCGTCTATTCTGTAAAGGGTTTTTATTATTAAATTCAGTATTGGAAATAAGTCTAAACTTGTGCTAAACATGTTTCACTGTTAAAATTTGAATTTGAACATTAATTAAAAAATCTGATGGTCGTGTTGAGAAATGTAAAGAAGATTTCAAAAAATATATTTTTCTAATTGTTACTTTCATTTGGGTTATGGATCCGATTTAATTATGTCATTACAGAATACTGGTACCCAAACTTATTTGATATCTCATACTGAGTAATATATAACTGAGTAATAATATACGTGTCTGTTATAGGGTAGGAAAGATCAAGAATTAAGAGTTTCGTTTACGAAATAATTTTAACCTATTGAGCCTCATCATATTTTATTTGTCAGTTAAAATTCATGGCTAAGGAAAATTAAAAACGTTGTTATATTAAAATTCAGTATGTATAATAGGTTGACAACTTATGTGATATTTCACTAAGTTTTGCCAATTATTCGTATCGATAAAACCAGTAGGAAATCAAACTTCCATGAACAGCCATTTAGGAAGCAATCCTTCATATTGATTCCAACAAGTAAGATAAGTTGTAACATACTTTGAAAATCATAAATGTGTTGTAAATTTACTGAATATCCAAGAGAACTGTGCATAATTTAAATATCTCTAGAGAAAATGAAAAATACAACATTCAACTATAGGCAGTAAATTTATATAAAAAATAAAAATATACAATTATCCTAAGGGGTTTTTGTTTTAAAAATCTTTTATCGATATAATTTAGTTTTAAAATAAACGTTTTTGTAACAGAAAAGTATAGCACTACTTAGACGTGATTAATTTTAATTTATGAAACCTATGCAATCATTTAACACGGATCACCCATTTTAGAGGACAACCAAGGAAGGAAGACCTTACGAAAGGAAGACTTTGGAAGGTAAATGAATATGACATTGTTTAAAAAATGTTACGCATAAAACACTATTAAAAATCAAATACACACGTGTGCGCACACACACCCACAAACGTCGCTACGAAAACCTTTTTGAGTTCAGAGGGGCTAAAAACGAATATTTTCACACTAAACTCAAACTGGAGAGTTTTAACGAAATAGTTATTTGTGTAATTAGTGAGCAAAGTGGCACTTTGCTGCACACGAGAGCAATGTTTACGAATGATCTCGAGTGCAGCAAAGGCCTTTTGCACTCGTGCTACACATTATATTTTTCCTACAGACACTATAATACAATTAGTCTTTTAAACACTATATAACACGTTTTTAGGTTCAGCTGGCAACACAAATAGGAGTCCCAGAGAAAGTAGTCACCGGTCCGTATCACTCCGCTATTTTTTCCTCGGCAAGCAATGTGCTCCGCGACTTGAGAAAATAGTTCCGTATGTTTTTGTAATTTGCAGTGGTTTCCACGCCTAAAAATGCTTTAAAGGTATTTTCTTGTTTATTATACTCCGCGCCAAAGCTGGTGGTGGCTGAGGGATTAGGACGGCCAGGTCGGTGAGCATGTCCGACCTATGTAGTCCTCCTACCTGGCGGTCCTAATCCCTCAGCCGCCACCAGCTTTGGCGCGGAGTATAAGATCGTAGGAATGTTTTAAAATCGTTTAAAAGAAAAGTCCAGAAAGTTCAGAAATACTGAAAAGAGAACATAAACTATAAGCACGAAATGACAGGTTAAATCGTAGTTATAATAGTCAATCAGCTGCTAATAGTATTATTTTTCTTTAAGTGTTGCCAACCTATTTCCAAGCGTACACGGATTACGTGCATAATAGAACCACTCTGTTTTTTTTGTGTTGTTTCGTTGAAATCCTGATGTGCGCCAAAGTATAAACCGTACGACAAAGTATAAATATGCAGCAATTAGCAGCTTTCTGTACTATAAACAGTACAAGGAAGCCAACTTTGTCGGGTGACTGTAGGAAAACGATACTTTCTTTGTACTTTTTAACTTCTTTTCTATTTTCTCCTGATCAGAATACAGGACGTGAGCCTAGTGAAAGGGTGAGCACACATCGTTGCTCCACGTTTCCAGAAGAAGACAGATTCTGCTTCCCATTTTAATTCCCCCAGAGATAGAGTTAGCAAGTCAGAGAATGCGTCTCTGTGTCGTCTGATGATATATACACACGTTTTGTTTTGCTTGTGATTTAGAAATACTACACAGTTTGGAATTATAAATCAAGGCAAATTCTAAATGTTTTTTGCCGCCGCCTTAAAACTGATGCGATTGCAGTATTTCAACTTGTCTGATAGGAGAAACTTTTAAATGATAGTTGTAGAGTTATAAATGTAAAAATTTGTTGTCCTAGCTTAAAGAACGGTGGTCATTATATTTTAAATCAAAATCAGGTTTATTTCTACTGTTAATATAATACATGTTTCGAAACACCAAAAGAGATTAAATTAAAAGTAGCATTAGTTGAATGACCTCAAAACTATTAAAAAGTATAAAACAAAATTTGATTAAAAATAAACTAGAGGTCCTTTTGATTAATAAAATATGTGTTTGATTGAGTAATACAGTATCTTGAACTTAACTGATTCAAAGATCAATATTTCAACTTAAAGCCTTTATTCCTAGGAATATTTTAAGACAAAGACATATAAAATAACTAAAGTACAATTAGAGTCACTTCGTGATTTAGCAGCGTGCTTCAGGTACCTTGATAATTATTAATAGCTCAAATGAAAGCTGGTATTTCACTGAAGGTTCTTAGACAAAAATATTTAAGATAAATGATAATGTAATTAGAACTGGTGAAATACGTCTTTAATTGAAGTAAGAATTTGAAAATTATCAAATTTATGTTTTTTGATCGAGTAATGCAGTACCGTAGATACAGTAAATGAATTATGGTTCTTGATGGCAAATCTGTGCGTGCATACCTTTAATATTACACCAAATATTATGAAAATCGGTCGTGTAGAAGAGCCAAACCCAATAGGAAAAGAAAAACTAATATTTTAAATACTGTATATGAATAATTAAAACATCCTATAGGCCTAGGAAACGAGCCTAGGATTATTTTACTGTCCTTTCCAAACCTGTCCAAAGCGGTTTGATACACAAATGCCAGCAGCTGTAGAAACAAGTCTATTAAGGAAATAAATAGCAGAAGTTACAAGCAACTCTGTTGCGCAAATGATGCAAATATGAAAAAATCTACAATCCGAGACAACATGAACCAACGATGTTTGAATGTTTTGCAAAATGGTGAATTATTGTTAAAAACTGTGTCGGTTTCATTTCAACCTTAACACATAGTTTGTAAAATATTTGCATGAAAGTGTTGCTTTTCAAATTATGAGCCTCGTTAAGTATGGTACGATAATATTTAAGTAGACGTAGGTATTTTTTAAAGTCAATTTGAAAATTAAAAAGTCAAAACCTGTTTAGTAAAGTTTTAGCTTTTATGAAATTACCCCCATTGGCCAGACTTTTTTAAAAATAGTTGTACAGTATTTCAAATCTCGCAAGCATGTAATATGAGTATGAATATGAACAATACTTATGATTGTATTATAATACTGTATATGCAGTTTTGAAGAAAAAACGTCTTTAAAGCCAAGTTACATCCTTCCAGACCGATCTTTAATAAATAATTAGCAGATTGGCCAGAATTAAACACGTTTTATAAATGAAATGAAATATCTGTGGCTTCAGCTTTAATCAGATTTGTCATTTAAATATCCCTACTGGGGTGGACACGAAATTAATCCACAGAATATTACAGCGTTGGGCCACCTTTAACGAAATTAATTTGTTTTGTTGAAATAATAATATCAATAATCAGGCTTGTTTCAGGGAAAAATCAAAAATATGGCAGGCATTAAAAAAATATGTAGCAGTTTGAGTTAAGAATAAAATTAAAATGAATTTTTATCTCCATTAACAATGTATTTTACTTCCACCTTTCTGAAATTATTAATTGTAATACCATTCATAGAACGTTTTATTTTTTTAATAACAATATAAAATTATAGGTAAATGTTCTTCTTCACGTCTCATGGTACGAATTAATTCATTTGCTTGATAAATTGGCAATTTTGTTTATTTCATACTATGCTATCAACATTTCAATAAAAAAAACCTCAATACCTTCCCTGTAGCAGCAAACCTAAGTACTCATTAAAATTAATGTTATTTAAATAGGAAATAAATCTGACAATTTTAAGGGAATATTATAGTAGAAATCCAGCCAGGAAAATGGAAATTCGCTTAGTCTGCAGGTTTGCTGTGGCACGTATGATTGTTTTCATTCTTCAAAATCTGTTCATAAAATTCACTATTATCATGTGTTTGGAAAAATAAAAACATTAGTGAATTCTTAAGGTTATCCTTTACAACCACCAAATATCTGACTTGTGATTCTAAATTCTTGTAACCTAGCCACATAAGAAAAGTAAATGATTTAAACACGTATTTAGATGGTAAAATCAATTGGTTGCTCAACAATAAAACATATTACACAGTGATGGCTGCAGATACGACCAATTCTAAAGAAGAATGGGCAAATGAAACCTTCGAAGATGTGACCGGCCATAACACCACTTTTGGAGAATGGAGTGATAGCACTGCTTCCGGATTCGAAACGTCGTTTAACACTTCCGCCGGATGGACTGGAGACGACACTGAATCTTGGTTCCCCCAAAACTCTTCAATACGCAGCTCTCAAGGTTTGAGTGGGACTGAAGACACTACTTTACAAAGTTTCCAAGGTACTAAAGAGTTTCCACCACTCAGCACGCAGACTGTAACTCCAGAAACGCCAGTGGAAGATTCAAAAGTCCACAAAGACTTTAAGCTTCTAATCTCTTCAGGAATCCACCAAGCAAAGCGTGCCCAAGTGGTTTCCTCAGAATTAAAACATCTTTTGGAAAACGAGAAGAAGATCCTTGACAACGTAATGAAAAGGTGTGAGAAATTCTCAAATTTGAAGGAAGAAAACAAGGAGGAAACTGAGAAATGGTTTGACGATAATCTAGAACGACTTCCTAAACACGAGCATAACCTGATGAGGCTTGCGAACTGCCCTGACGATTGTGGTACAGGTGATGACGAAGTGGCGAAGTCAGTCCGTCAGAAAGTTCTCTTGGAAATCGTTCACAAGACGATTGAAACTGTCAAAGGAATATCTGTCCAGTTGTCGATGGAAGACACTATAGTCAATGAGATTGATCTCACATTATCTGACTTGAGGCTGCATGGGTTGGTCATGCTGAAGCAGATATCAGGATGGATGAGGTTGCTGAGCTTGCATCAGCAGCATCAGCAGAAGGTTGCTGAACGTTGGGAAAAGATCCGCGATCAACTGCAACAGCCACGAAAGAAAGAAAAGACAGAAGTGATGTCTGAAAAGTCTGCTTTGTCTGTGGTGCGTGGGTTTGACGACCGCCTGCTGAAAATCGAACATGCTGTGCGTGATTTGGCGGGTAAAGCTAGCAATCAAAATATACAGCTCTACTAGTAATGCTTTGTCGTGAATGGAACCCGCTAAGGTATTGTTTTGTTATGTATGTTTAAACTGTCACTAGTATTTGTCATTATTTATTTGAATTAAATGTATCACGCTAAAGTGGTAGGATTTATTTCGTGATTTGATCTTGGGTGCTATACAAAGGTCATACGCACATTCAACAAATGTAAATTGACTAACAAAGTTTACAAAATTCCATTGTTATTACAGAACTTAATTTTATACTTTGCCTAAAAGCTTCAGGAAATGTATAGAATGCAATGTATAGAATTCCCGTATTCTATACTTTTCCAGTAACATAATAAGGTGAATTTGGACTAAGTTTGGCCAAACATTTTTTCTAGTTTAGAGCTAGAGTTTTTTTTACCTCTAAACGAAAAAGTCATTCGGTTCTGGGACTGGATCTTACCTTGATCTTGATACCAACAGTAACCATTTATTCACTATATGGAAATTTTCCTAATAAATATTTCTTCGGTATTTGAATATTTTTTTCCGCGTTGATAATAAGAAATGGGTAATTTTTATTCTAAGACCATTTCCTTTTGCCAATAGAAATATAGTATACAACATTTTTTTGATAGTTACATTGATGAGAACAATGTAGGTTGTGGGAATTGGAGACTATAATCCTCTATTTTATTAGTTCAGTATGAGAATATAGGCCTACACGTGTTTTGGACAGAAACGAAAAATGTAAATATTAAGTATTTTAATGAATTGGTATTTTTCATCACTAGAAGCGAAAGTGGCTCTACGGGGTACGGTTGCGTTTTTGATAAAAATGTTTAAAAGTTCTGATAGAATAGTTTAACACGAAATCATCGTTCATTACACGCACAGATATGGATCGACCTGATGTGAACTCTATTATAGCTGTACGTTAGAAATAATAACTTTTGTTATTTTATTAAATTTCCAAAACATTCCATACTCAACTTAAATGATGAAATTGTATCGAATAATCAATTTTCCTTATTCAAAATGACAAAAATCACAAATTAAATGCTATCTTATACAGTTTAGCCTATAAAAAGATATGTCATCAATCCACTTATACTATTACAATATTTCATATATCTTTGCAAACTATGTTGAAAACATGTAGGCAGTTTCCGTGTGACGTGTGAGCGTTTCCGAAGCGCCTAATACGACAGGCGGCGCTATCTGCTCGCTGCAGTCGCTGCGTATTTTCAGTTGTCATCGTTTGTCACAGCTCCGTCACGGTTTATGAATTTATGTTATATTAAAATCAACGATGACAACGAAGGTTCAGCGTGAGAGTTGTAATTCAACCTGCCTCGGTGTCAGCATTCAGTGGTTGAGAGTTGTGATGCAACATGCTGACGAGTGGGAAGATAAAAAAGGTTCAATTAAAGGTATTAGAAAAAAGAATTTTTACGTTTTCAAAGAGGATATTCATGAAATACCTATGTAACTTGCTTAAATGAATGGATTACCGAAATATTAAAATAAAGAATAGCACCCTCTAAATGTGAGTAAATTATAAAAAATTAACATTTTACACAATCATATTTTCCAACTTTTTGTCACAGACCTTATAAATTAAGTTGACCTTATCGAATTTGTAGTGAAATTTACAAAAAAATACAGAAACCAATAACTAATAAAATCAGAGAACATTATTTCAATAACACTAAATTAACTTGACTAATTTCATTACCATCGTCATTTGGTTAAGTTCAATTAAAAATCCATTCAAACCCCTACTAATATGTAACTTTATTAAATTTATTCATCGTGGCAAAGATCTTCATAATAATTCGTTTTATGTCTGATTACTTAGAACTTATATGTCTGATTTATCTTAAATATATTTTACATATCCCACAACACTTCACCTTTTAGGGGTTTCCTCAAGTAATTCCCTTTGTAATCTTCACCTCCTTACCTATCATTTCCTCCCCCTACACTCTATCACATAATGACCTCTAGGTTTGTCCAGATTTTCATCTTTACCATATTCAATCTCCTTCCCTCTGGGGGGGCTTTGAGGGTCAATACTTTTAATGCGGCCACTGGCAGTCACAAGCCTAGCTTAGCTCTTGAACGCAGAGAGAAAGTGCTAAAAAGAAAACAATTCTTCGTTTTGGATTTTCTGTGTTACCTGTATAATTTTTTTGTAAATTAAATGTGTTACATCAGTACATGCAAAATTGTGTGTTTTTGCCATTTCCGCACGAAGTACTTTATTACCTTCCTTTCATTTTTAACTATCGTGAGGAGATAGATTTTTTAAGGTATGTATTCTAAGGTCATAATAATAAAGTGTTTTATTTTGGTTTCGCTCCGGTAGTTTTGCGATGTTCTCAATTTATTGCGAGGCTATAGCTCTAAACTGTCCCTGCTGTTCACGGGCAATAAATAAGCCATTTGTACTGCACTAATGTGGTTGAAACTGGCTCTCTCAAGAGTTAAATTAACTTGGATTGTATCTATAGAATATAAAAATAACAATAAAAAAATAACCCAATTTTTTTTGTGTTATTTTTGTAAAATAACTAATGTGTGTTTTGAAGGGGTAAAACTTAAGATGGGGATTTAGTCATTTAACTAATGAAGTTATAGTTTACCATGAAAGTAAAAAAAAAACCTTACAACATTTCCAGTGTAAACAAATATTTCAATGATCAATAATATTATTTTATATAAACTATGGTGGCTCAAACTAAATTTTTTAATATTTTTCAACATAATAACAAACTAAGTGCCTATAGTAGAAGTGTTTGACAACCTTAAGATATTAATGTTCAAAATGATAAGTGAAACAATAAATTAATGCAAAAACAGCATTGAGTAAGCTGTATAATGATGTTATCAAATTAATGTACCTATCCTATATATTAATAGGCAAGCATGTTTCTTGAAAACCTTTTTTTCGGCTCGTGTGCTTCTCAGGGAAAATCTACGCATACTGCTGGATAGAGATTGTCCTGTAGATGTGCAGAATCCCTTAACTTAAAATAGGCCCCGAAAATAAGCACAAAAATTAATTTAAAATTAAAAAGAACAAACATGGGTCTTATGGGAACCCATGGTGACGAAATATTAACGGAAAATCAAAACAAATGAAAGAAATTCCAACCTTATATTTTTACAGCGTCGAAAATAGAGAAAGAAGTCTGTACATTATAATTTTGGCCGAGTCTTTGAGTACTGGACGACCTCTAGTTTTAATTGCATTGAAAATATGTAACATATTTGTATATAAATTACAAGCTTTATTTATCTATCACACACCTTTAGTGTAAAAATATACCTAAGTAGAAATGAATTAGCCAAGAAGGACCTTTGGCTTTATAATTGGTTTAATAGTCTTAGTTTGATATGTGAGTTACTTTAACAGGTTGAGAGTTAAGTTGTGATTATTTTACTGATGGACTTTTTTAGACTCAGGAAGTACTTTGTGATGACTTCGCAGACTTGCACAGGAAATTAAACGCTTAGAACGTGTCTTAAAAACGAATTAACTTGTTAGGTTGGCAGAACTTAGTTCTTGGTATTTGAACTGTACACTGTAGCTTTTAAGAAAATACGAAAATATTATCACGTATGTCTTAGTCAAGGTTAATTGACTTAAGTAAAGTGTGAGGTATGCATTTTCTATTGCTAGATTTCAGTTCATTTTTAATATTATTTTTTTGGACTGACCAAATATTTTATAAATCCAAACTAGCAGCTACAAACTGGTTGATTCTTCAGTTTCACACTCTTGAAGGGTTATAAATCTTATTTAAAATTGAAACATAAACTTTTATCAAGTACCTGCCGCATATTTTTACAGTTCTTTAGTTTGAGAACTTTAATGAGTTTTATATTTTTTACATCCATAGTTTTTGGCTTGTTGATTTCAAGGATACAACAAATTTTAAACGTAGCTATTCTTTTCCATTTAATAATTTAATTTGTTAAAACCTTTTCCACTCTTCGACCCTTTCGATACTTCCTTCTAGGATTTTAAAAGGAAGGAATTTAGTTTTTACCCTTTCATTCTCATTCTCGTATTAAATGCATCAATTTGACCATAGATTTTTTTTAAGCCACGAAAAATCTATCGGCAATCCTTTAATGAATCTACGAGTATATTTAAGAGAGTGCATTGGACACTGTGTAAATGTATTATGTACACTGTTCACACCCAATGGACGTTGAAACACTAAGATATATGTTTTCTCATCAGTTATTGGTTGGTAAAAAATTAATGAGAAAATATGAGCGATATGATCCACCCAGAATTAGTCTGTCTCGGAGAAGACGAAGTGGCTCTCGTGTGAACTGTAGCCAGCGTTCTCAGATGATAAAATGTGTGATACATAACAAGCATTCTACCACGGACAAGTAAAGCGATATTTAATTCTGTTGTCTATGATTATAGCTTTCACAAATATTCCAAAATGTTAGAATGATTGTATTAATATATTGATTATTCATGTTTTTTTTTTTTTTTTAATAATGTTGGTAAACCTTTTAACTTTTTAATGCTGTTTTAATAAGAACCAACTGATGTAGTTGAAACAGCTGACAAAATTATTTTATTCCTTTTATGAATACTCATAAGGTTAACATTGGAAACTCCAGAGGTACTGGGGTGAAGCCCGAAAGGATTTTAGAGATAAGAATGCGTCTATAAGAATCGGGAATGTGAGCTATCGTCACACCAAATTTCAGCCCAATCCGACCAGTATTTTTCTTGTTTACTTGTGACAGACATCATACATCAAAACTTTTTCACTTATAATTTTGGTAGGATTTCGGTAATCAATTAATTTAAGCGAGTTTCTGAGGTAGGTATTTAAAAAAATCCCCTTTGAAAATATACAATCCCTATTTCAATACCACTAATTTCATCTCCCCACTCGTCAGCATGCTGCATGACAACTCTCAACCACTGAATGTTGACACCGAGCCAGGATGAATTACAACTCTCTCGCTGAACCTTCGTTGTCATCGTTGATTTTAATATAACATAAATTCATAAACCGTGACGGAGCTGTGACAAACGGTGACAACTGAAAATACGCAGCGACTGCAGCGAGCAGATAGCGCCGCCTGTCGTATTAGGCGCTTCGGAAACGCTCACACGTCACACGGAAACTGCCTACATGTCAACGTACATAAATAACCCACAAAAGGAGAAGGAATTTAGATGTTATTGTAATTGTTAATAAGTTTATTGGATAATTTTCATAAACATGTTAGGGCGTATTGTTTCTTATTTTATTGTTAGTTGCAAGAATGTTTGTGGATTAAACGTTGTCGTGATTGGGATAGAATTTTCGTTTGAAAATATAATGTACAAACGAAAGCGTTTGCTGCATTTATATTTTGTGAGTGAAATAAACAATTATTTTGTTAACAATAATATCGTTAGCTAATATCTTTAGCAAAACACCATTTAGGGCATTTATGGTTTTAAAATACCCCCGCCGCAGCAAACCTGCCGACTAAGCGAATTTCCATTTGTCTGAAATTATTTTCAATTAAATCTATTTAAATTACATTAGGTTTAACAAGTACCTAGGTTTGCTGCTAGGGGGTTTATAAAATGTGTTTTTTAGTAAAATATTAATAGCTTAGTATAAAATAAATAAAATTGCCATGTTTGATCAAAATATATCCATAAACAAGCAAATTATAACATTTTACAATATTCTCCATAAGAATAACATGGGAATTTTAAATTTTAAATTTTTTTAATTTTCTCCGTTACCAAAAACCGTACAAAAACACTTTCATATACTAAATTATTTGTTTTTTTAAGCTCTTTAAAAAGGTCTAGAAATAAATTGGAAAATTTTGCGTTTTGAGGGTCAAAAATGAGAAAAATCAATTTTTACCCCATAAAACCGTAAGACCCCGTTCCCATGGTCCGATCATACTGGTTCGCGAACTCATTCAAGTTTATCCCGCCTTACACCTTTAAACCAAATTTCATCAAAATCGGACAAAAATTACTTAAGTTATCGCGTTCACGGACACACACACACACACACACACACACATATATATATATATATATATATATATATATATATATATATATAAATTTGAACGAATGGTGTTTTTGGCCTCTGGGAACATCTAAATGAAAAAGTAAATCGGTCCCGGGCCTAGGTCTTACCATGCCACCTACGGTAATAGCTACTTCCCTATTGGGAAATTCGCTAAAATCTTTTTTTTATTTTTCAGTAAAACAAATTGTTGAAAAACCTGTAAATTTCACACTGAGCGAATAAAATAGAGTATTGTCGTTTTTATTAATTCCTCGACTTAGAACGCCTGCATTATATAAAAAACCAAACCATGTTATAGATTGGATTTTCGACAAATCAATTTTATATTCAATCCAGCAGTGTTATTTATATAACAATTCTAATTAAAACCGAAGCCATAGATATTTTATTCCAATACCATACTTGTTTATTAAATATCGGCTTCGATGAAAATAACTAGGCTAACTATGTTTGTTGGGATTTCTTGTTCAAAGGTCCACAGAATGGGAACAATTATAAACAACAACCAAACAAACGGTGTTATTTACATATCTAGTTCATATGAATTCATGATAATTATTGTGAGATTTTTATCCGAACTACTAAAAACCTCAACGTAAATAGGTTTTAAAAGTAACCTTCTCTTACAAATTGTGTACAGTGTTTTTAAATTCAGCTCAATTTTAAATTATGTTACACTGTAATAGTGTAATATTACGTTACTAGTCCTGAAAATAAGTGTTTACCGGACGAGTGTGGTCGTTCCCGTGCGAGACGAAGTGGAGGGTCAAATCTTTATATATTACCACCACCAACTAAAGGACTAAAAATCACTAGTCATAACCTCTAAGAGAGGTTTGTTTTTGTTATAACCACTCATTGCCACCCAAATACAGTATAATCAGCTGATTGGTGTCCGGTAAAACTCATTACAGTACAGTAGTATGCAATGAAACCCCATTTGATTAAGCTGGCGGCAAGCAGCTGGGTGAAGTTCGTCAAAATAGTGTAGTGTGGCGTAAATACATTTTCGAAGAGTTTGTTCATCTGATCTCTATTTTAACTGTGTAGGCCTAATATTTCAACATGACTTGTGTAAATTTCACTGTTCATTTAAAACAACTAAGGTATTAAGTATAATGGAAGTTAATGAAGATACCGCAAGAGACAGGGCGACGTGGAGACAGTGTGTTGGTGAGGCCAAGTACCACTTGGGGTACAAATGGCCATGGGAGTAAGTAAGTAAGTAAGTTATTATGTATATTCGTGTATATGTAATATGTATGAGCATTAATTATTTTTGGAAATATTCATCCCACTGTCTAGAGTTTAAATGACACAATTTTTTTAATGATTTATCATTTTGCAAAACATTCAAATGTCGTTGGGTCTTGTTTCCTCGGATTGTAGATCCTGTTTGTATTTGGTTGGTACATTTACGCCACAATGTACCATGTAACTAAAGTATATATCTCACCATTAGTGAATATTTCTACTGCTGTTGACACATTTGTACAAACCAGTAGTGAACATAAATGGATGATTCATATATTTATTTTCCTATCTTCATATCCTACGTTGGGCAAGTTTATTTTAATTCTTAGGAGAAATTACATGAATAAAAATGTAATTGACATTAAGAGCTATTACGATACAATTTTAATTCGTTTTAATTTACTGTTGTACTTTATTATTATTACCGGGGAGTGAGCTAGTCTAGAGGTAGAGCGCGGGACTACGGTGAACGAGGTACTAGGTTCAAATCCTGCCAATCACCAATGGATTTTTCTAAGGGGTAATGCCGCAACCCCTAGGTCTAGCCTGAAGTATATGCAAAACAGTTCCGGGCTAGAACTAGCGTCCTTGGATGTGACGGTTAGAAAAGAAATTTCATACCTTAAGATAGGTATACGATAGATATATATATATATATAAGATGCTGTTTTCAACTTGTTGCCTATTCTCACATGATCACAATACAGAACGTAACCCTAGTGAGAGGGTGAGCACACATCGTTGCTCCACGTTTCCAGAAGAAGACAGATTCTGCTTTCCATTTTAATTCCCCCAGAGATAGAGTTAGCAAGTCAGAGTCAATGCGAGTCAATGCAAGTCAATGCGTCTCTGAGTCGTCTGATGATATACACACGTTCTGTTTTGCTTGTGATTTAGAAATGCTACACAGTTTTGTATGAATAATTAGCACAGATTTTGATTACTTCAAGTTTTCCAGTCTCTCACGGTTTTTTGTTTTTTTCCTTCATGATTCTAAGATTGTTTTTCACTTTACTTCTGGCTAGACCTAGGGGTTGCGGCATTATCACTTAGATAAAATCCATTGCTGATTTGGTGGGATTTGAACCCGGGACCTCAGGGACTGAAGTCCCGCGCTCTAACCACTAGAACATCTCTCTCACAGTTTGAGCAAATAAGTAATATAACTTTACTAATGTTATCTTCACAACATTTCATTGGATTGTCCCATTTATAACATTAGGGGGGACATGGGTTATCTGTTTGACATAATGAACAGCTCAGGCACTAAAACACAGGGGAGGAACTAAATATTTCCACTCTCAGTTCATACGTTGTTTACTCATAGTTGATACCATAAAATGTGCTTTAGTTTATAACAGTTTTACTGCAGTTTAGCATGAATAAACATCCAAGACATAAAATAGAAAATGTCAGCAACTGAATATATTTTCGTATAATTTGTTTAAATACTTTATTTTTTCTACAGCTGAAAAGATTTTTAACATGTGGATGGCATTTCTCCTGTGAGAAAATGTGATTATATGAATAATGCAAACCATGTTTTTCAACCATTCCACTCTGCAGACAATTGCAAGAATAATACAATAATTAATGTATAATGTTGCTTGAGTATTCCTTCATATATTCCACCAATTATTAAAATACGGATCTTTAATCAACCGTATATTAGCTGAGTGGTTATGGAGCTCTCCCAGCAATAGCAGGGCTACTCTTTTGACCCTTTTGTTTAGTGAAAACCTAGACTAGTTTGTTCTTTAAGTGGTCTGTTGGTTGAATAAACATCGTGAATTAAAATGGTGTAGTAATAAGTATCCACACAAAGCATCTCATTCAATTCTACTCCTTTATTTTATTCCTATTATATCAACAAAGCTGGGTTTCTAAGAGTCAAAGCAGAGACTATAGAGTCTCTATCTGTTATAGTGTTCGCCCAGTAATCAAAAGGTCACCGGATCGATAATGTAAAAAGTGAGCTTTTTGATAGTTTAAAACTGGACCCAGCTGTTCTTATTCATTGGGTTTCCAGCAGTTCATACAAATTTGTCGAAATTCAGTCTTGGATTATGAAACAGCTGATCCTAGTTAGTAACAAAGATACACAAGGCGTCTAACTCCATTTTATCACTTATATGTGAGTTAAAATACGCACATAGGTGGCGTTCCTATCTCAATTCGTAATTATTAATTTACAATTTAATAGAGGGATATTGTAAATTTACCTCTATTTACGACCCATATCTCAATAAATAATGTATTGATACAAAAATTAAGAAATTCTGGTAAAATTAATTTGTCTGAAAGGTGTGGTTTAACATAACATAAACATCTTGTAGGCTGCTTTATTGACGGTGAGGTACTTGGCACTTTTAATTTCAAATCTAGTGATTTGACAGGTTTATTTCTACTAGTTTCCTATAATTCTGTAAGGCGAGATGAATTTTGAAAGTAAAATAATGTCTATATTAGTATCCTAGTCTATATTTTTGGAGAGCGATATTATCTAGACCGTAAGTGGTAACTGACACATTTTACCACCCTAAACAGAAGTCTCCAGTATTGACTGAACCGTCTAAAGTCCTGACACCAATGGACTGGCAATGTTTTATGGCGCGTTTATTGTGAAAGGATTAAAGTTTCATGAGACATTTCGTCTCCGTGCCGATTGTTTTTATTTGTACGTTTACTGATGTAGGCTTCAATACCTTCATAGGGGGAGTGGATTTAGTGCTCACCTAGTAGGTCACCGGGTTCGATCCTGAGAAAAGGCCAAAATCATTTAAGGTTCGAAACTGAGAATTAGGCTATTGAGTCAGTAGCTACATGTATTTTCTGAGATGCGCTAAGGTAGGTCAGCTGTAGGTTGAACCAACATTGTGTTTGGATATCTCGTAGTGTTGAGGAAGCAATTTTAGGTCGTTATAAAAATACAGGTTCAAATTTTTGCACGCCATTTATACTCAAAACGTTTGTCAGGTCAAAATGTGTGTGCCTAGGTTAAGTATATCGTTAATGAGTATACGGGTTTTCTCAGGAATAGATTTTACTGATTAGGGTTTACCAGTAAAAGATGAAAATCTCTTGTAGGTCAAACCACAGTAATTGATTTCCGATTTGGTTTATCTATGACAATTTTATTTTATTTACTCAGTAAAAAGTTTAAACTTATTTTTTTAATATCATACTTATTTTGTTTTATACCTGTAGTTGGATTTTCTGGACCTTTAAGTTTTACATAGTTTGCCTAAGCATAACGAAATGTGTGACAAATATACTATTTCCAATGTATTTTAAAGCTAATTAAGAAAGAAGAAAATTTTAAAGCTACATTTACTTGTCGAAAGCTATGAATGATTGCTTCCTAAATGGCTGTTCATACAAGTTTGATTTCCTATTTGTTTTATCGATACGAATAATTTGTTATCGTGTTCGATACATTACATACGTGGTCAACCTATGATTCACGTTGCTTTTGAAATGTAAACTGATTTTAATTCTTGGTTTTGAATTGGAATTGAGAAAAAACCATCATATGCTGTGAATTAATCGGCTGATATTACTTCAACAATTCGCCATCTGTACCATAAATTTGCCCACTTCAGGAGATAACAAATTCATTTGGACCACCATTATTAAGGACTGAGTACGCTTTAAAAGAATAATTAAATCGAGTACATTATTCAAGTTTCAGTACGAATAAAAAAGCATACATTTCTCCTTAGAGTGAGAAGCCTTTAAATAATTAATTTAAATTATTTTATCAGCTGATTTATTTGTAGCATGATTAAATTGTTCGAAATAAAGTTTGTCGTATGTCAGTGACATAAGACAAATCCATCAACAAACAGACATTGATGACCATATCATCCCTTTAAACCAATCGTAGTGTTCAAAGAGATCCTGGAAACATGTATACCTAAACATTTTGTTCCAAAAAATAAACAATCAAAAATTTTTACACGCAAATCTCAACGCACACCTGAATCAATGATGCACTAACTAACAAAAATGTTTAAAATAATAATTACAAATACATAAAACAGAGATAAAACATTCAAGGAACTTCAACATCCACAAATCATGTTTCCAAACAATACAAAAATTATATTTACTTGTACAAAATACAAAAGTAATTACAAAAGTAATTACCTCTTCATTGATTTTTACATTTTCTCACCGTGAGCATTCAGAAGAAGTCTCGGAAACCTAATTGTAAGCAATGTAGAAGCTTCGGCCCTTTTAAATATTCTAAGTTCTTGAAAGCCTTGTGAATCCCTGGAGGATTGTGAAGCGTATAGAATTACAAACACCTTTCAATAGATTGAAGTTCTCAAGTTCTCCGTAATAGACTTTATAGTTACTCGGATCTATCATTTATTAACAGCAGCTTTATAATACAATTTCTTGCAGAAAGCTATTGGGTTTTATTGATAAAGAATTTCAATTCGCAGAACATCGTACATCGAACATCGTGGGGACGATTTAAAAGCCAGTACCATTTAAAAGTCCAATGTACAGTCTTGGAAAATCCCCAAGAACCAATTATGGGTCCAAATTTTAGCTATAAAAAGTTTCTGATTTTTTTTGATCGGACCAACAGCCTTTTGATTGCTTTGGTTGTTCTTTAAGCTAGAAATGTACTACTCAATCAAATGAATGGACAGTGATTACAATATATATGTTACTGATATTAATATTTTTTTTAATATATAAGAAACGGTGTTTTTCATTTTGCTATATAAAGTATTGAAGAGAATGAGTCGAATTTTTGGGAACATTAAAGACCATAGTCGGATCTATGTATATTCATTTTCTCTAATCGTCTTCTAATAATACATAATATTTTTTGTGGGCCAACAAATAACAAACCAGTAATAAATCTTTCTACTCAACTGCTTGAATAAAACAAACTAGGGGTCGTCCAGTGGTCGAAAACTAGACCAAACATATTACATGTAATGTACAGACTTCTCTATTTCCACCTCACACTGTAAAATAAAACATGTGATTAGAATTTCATCTATTTGTTTTGATTTTCTGTCTATATTTCGTTGTTATTTCGTCGCCAGCATGGCAACCCATAATGCCCATGGTAATTATTTAAAAATTTTAAATTGAATTCTTGTGTTTATTCTTTAGCCTATTTTAATTTATAAAAGGATTCTGCACATCTACTGGAAAATATATGTCTAACAGTATGTGTAGATTTTCCATGCGATGTACACGATTTGAGAAAACAGGTTTTGAAGAAACCTATTAATATATATATCTTGGAGAATTTTAATAGGTTTAAGAAATAAATATTGTTATTAGTGATTTAGTTTATTTTAGAGTTTAACCTTGATCCAAAACACATTTGCACATTTTATTTCCATAGCTGTTCGATGTGACTATCGGTAAACAAATTATATGTTGATTTTGATTATTCGACTACTCGATATCAGCAAATCAAGTAGATTTCACTGGTACACCACACAATGAAATATGAATTCAATCTAATTATAAATTTAACGCAAGAAGACATTTACAAGTATAACTAGCCGCCTCATTGAATACTTAATGATATTGAATGTATAAAACATTTCCGCTCAGATTAAAAATATTTTATTCCCTCGTTTCGATTGTGATATTATTTAAATGAACCAATTATTATTCGTAAAATGGAAATGCAAAGCTGAAGATATTAATTGGTAAATTTAATCAAACAAAATTAGACCGTGATTAATTTTGTTTTTAGACAGTGTGCTATTCGCAAAATGTTGATTTCTACGTAATAATAAACCCAGCTGTCCTAAATAGAAAGTTCAGTCAAATGATATTGTCTGTATTCAGTAAAAAAAAGAACATTACAACAACATAGTAACAATTTATTTAAGTACAGTAGAAAAATTAATAAATCTGTACATCTAACGACTTGATGATTTGTTGGTATTGATTAGAAATATTGCAAAAATCACAAAAAAAATAAGAAAGAAATGATCAGAGATCCTAAATTACCTGCTACAAGAAGTGTGGCCACCTCAGGGCAGGTTTTTCCACATCTTTCGCCAAATGATTATTTAATGCACATTTCTTCAGCTGAAACAATAAATAATAGTTAACAAAAAGTACTTATTATAGTCAAATTAACATTTAAGAGAATATTTATAATTGTGTTTATCTCAATTAGTATCGAAAACTTTGAACATTTATGCGAATATTACATGCAATATGATTTCGACTGGATTTAATTTCATAAACTTATATTAGTTTTAAACTGTAAAAAATTAAAAACAAAACGGTATAATAGTGTAGATTCCTAATGATTTAGCTCTTTTTTAGACGGAAAGTAAATAAAGATACGTCTTATAACACTTAAAACATATATTTACGCTTATACTGTTACTCACAAGACGGTAAATATACAAACGATGGTAAGTGGTGATCGATTTCGATGGGACACTCCAATCATCATCAGACCCAATAGGCGAAAATAGCTATTTAAGATATTTTCATTTTCTAGTAAATATGGTCTATGAAATCAAGAGAGGATGAACGTCTGGGTGATTTCAAAATCATTCAGACCACTATAAATAAAGTATTGCCCAGGAATTAAGTGGCGCCGATGAGCAAGTTGCTTACACAACTCTTTACAGAAAGATTTGAGTTCTTGTACGAAGATATATTGTTGACACATTTCCCCTCCGATAATTTAAATGTTCATTAGACTTTTCCAAACCAAGGGATTAAAAACATTACAACCTTCTGAACCCAACACATCTGTGATATTATAATTGGGCAATCAACATCACAGCTTCGGTCATTCTGGACCTTCTGCAACGTGAGGGAACTTAATGACGTCATTACACAGGTCAACAGCTGTTGGGGAATAATTGTTGTACGTTTAACATATGTGACGACAATATCAGATCATGGTTGTACATGTACAACGCCTGAAGTAATTATAGATTAATTTGACCTGTACCATAGACTATTGGATAGTATCAATAGTCAAAGGTTGTATGGATCATTTCAGATAATTCGAAAATCATTTGATCACCACCAATAATATTCTAAAAAATCCCACTGTTTGGTAACATTTAAAATCTAAGGCCAAACATTTTGTAGTGCTCTTAAAAAAAGAACAGAACAAAACGGCTGCAACAGCCACGAGTGAATCTTACCACAAATATATTTAATTTATTCTGTATCTTAAAGTATAATTATCATAAAACAGCTTCTTAGTTAGAAAGCTACACAAGGCATCTCACATCCTACATATTTCACGTTTGGGTAAAAAAAAACCATTAGTGTGTGAAGTAACAATCTTGTTAGGCATTTTAATCATCAGTATACAAATTAATAGTAAAAATAAAGGGTTTATGATAAAACACAGTTTTGCAAAGACTGTTCCACAAAAGGATCAACATATTCAACGAGGATTGCAACAGATATATCATTCCAAGTTGATTCGTCTCAACTTTGCTTTCAGTGAGTTTTCAGTTTCAACGCGTCGTCGACTTTCTAACAAAACGTCGATGGAAAACATTCACTTTAGTTTAGATGGATCTGAAACTGGAGTTTACACCTCTCTTAGCATTCTAGTGTATATTTGCATCAAGTTAAACTAGTTTTGGTAGTTATAACTTGGATTGGAAAGTGACTTTGAAACTTTGTGTGGTATATTTTTAGTATGTTAACTTTTGACAAATACGATTTTCGTTTTAGTATAGATAAAATATGTTAAATATGATATTATCCTAGTTCAGAGAAGTTTTTAAAAATTTATCCTTTCAAACCTCTTTATTTATAGACCTGTATTAAATACATAAGAATTGAAAGTATATGCATTTTTCTTATGCAGTAATTTTTAAACTCATATACTTAAAGAGTAGAAGTGGTAAATTTTAAATTTTTATTCTTGAATCTTTTGTATTGCTAACTTAGTTGATGATATTACATACAGTTGTATAAAACATGGATGTCAATTCTGTTTTCAATTAGTTTAGATTACAAATTTAATTAAACATGAATCCTTCAATCCAACTGACTTAAATGTCTTTACAATGTCCACTAGTATCCGAACTCCATTTATAAAAAAGGTTTTTAAACACCAAAACTATATTCTTATAAATATATATAAGAATATTTGTAAATGCCTTTATGAATAATTGTGTACCGAAATAAATATAACGTACTGGATTAAAACCTTAATAAAATAAATAAAACCTTCGTTTACTTCAATTACTACGATTTTTAGGTAATGTGAATATATTGTTTGGGTTTGTATTTTTTTCCCACTTTTCAATAGTAAAAAAATTGTTGATACACTTTAGACTGTGGTATACAATAATCTACATTCGTTTAGCTCTTGAACCATCTAAATGACTCAGCCGAATCAAATTTTGAGTTCAATTTTTAATCATTAGAATTCGAATCGATTAATGGTCTGATAATAAGCAGCGTTGATTTTAAACTTAGGAATTATTTAGAGAGAGAGAGAGAGAAATTCTTTATTTATACACATTATTTTGCAGCAAATACATTAAGAAATAAAAATATCACATGGGTCACAATGACCTGTGCGTGATAGAGTCCTTACTGGCTGCTTCATCAAAATAAAAGTTCTTCACACTTCACTACACATAAAAAAAGAATTAAAAAAAAACAATAACTTGGTAAAATAAGCATACAATTTAATTTAATATACAATTATAATTGTAACAACCTAATAACCATACACAATGTGCAACTCAATAACTTTTTTTTTCAATTCCCAATTCTACTGAGGCGTAGATTCCGTCAAGTAAGAGTGCTGTAGAAGGTACAATAGATAGTCCAGTTATCAGTTGGTTAGGTCTAAACGAGATATTCTGGGCTGATAAGCGACTCTGTATTGTCAAGGCCTATTTCCATCAGCCAATTAGCGATAACCCTCTTATATACACTCAGTGACACTCGCAGGTCCCTAATTTCTGGAGGAATATTACGCAACAAGCAATTAGCAATGTAAAAGGAATTTGTTAAATTGATTGATTTGAGAACTCTTGGTACCCGTAATCCTATCATCACTGAGTTTCTGGTATGATAGTTATGAACTACGGGCGAGGCGATAAGGTCCAAATGAATGTATGAATAAGCTAATAAATCTTTAACATATAGCTGCCTTATTGATAAAAGCTGAGATTCTTTGAACAAATGATCAGTAGAATAACGTCTCGGTTTTCTTAACGCAGCTCTAATTATTGATTTTTGAATTACGAACAAAGGTTCAATTACCGATGAATAAGCCCCTCCCCAAGCTATTAAACCATACTGCAGATGAGATTGAACGTATGCGTAGTAAATTCTTTTAATTTCGTCATGTCGTAAAATTTGACCCAATTGATAAAAAACATAAATCATTTTTCTAAGCTTTGTTTTTAAAAAAATTATATGGCTTTCCCATTTCAATTTAGAATCCATTATAATGCCCAGGTATTTATACTGCGACACAGTTTCAATAATTTGGCAGTTGCAATCGCTGCCTGCGGTGCCACATGAGTGCAAGGTTAGTCTGAGTTCGGCGGGCGGCTCGCTAGCGGGACGAAGTGCGATAGGCAAACATTTTGTTTTACTGACATTCATTGTTAAAATATTTTCTGAGAACCATCTTTTTAAAATTTGTAATTCTGATGATGCAATATTAAAAACCTCTTCCCAAGTACGTGCCCTAAAGATTACTGCTGTGTCATCTGCAAACAAGAATATTTTTCCAGAAATATCAATTTTATCTATGTTATTTATGTAAATTAAAAATAATAAGGGCCCCATTGTAGAACCTTGAATAATTCCAAAATCTACATTCATTTGATCACTAATTACGTTATTAATTGATACTACTTGAGTCCTATTGCTTAAATAACTTTTAAACCATGCCAGGGCTAAACCCCTTACTCCCAAATATTCTAACTTTTTGAAAAGAATTTTCCTATCAATAGAGTCAAACGCTTTAGCAAGATCTATGAATGCAATTAGTATTTTTTCATTTCTATTCACTGACTCGATTAATGTTTTATTGATAAGAAATAGTGCATCAGTAGTATTTTTACCTTTTCTAAACCCAAACTGTTGTTCTGATAAAATTCCATGTTCATCCAAATAATTTTGGAGTTGAATTTTGACACATTTCTCTAACACTTTAGATAGTACACTTAACAATGAGATTGGTCTATAATTATTTTTGTCATCTTTTTGCCCAGACTTATACAGAGGGATTACCTTAGCTATTTTAAATCTGTTTGGAAAAATGCCTGAAGTAATACTCAAGTTAATAAGATGTTTGAGAGGTAGTAAAATGTCTTGCAGATGATTTTTTAGTATTTTGGCTGGAAATTCATCGAACCCGGGAGCAGAACCGCCTCGCATTTCCCTCACACACTCAGCCAACCGACTGTCAGAGACAGGCTCAGTGTTCTCAGACGTACGATAATTATCGTTTTGTACGATAATTTAGCCTCCCGTACGATGTACGATACGTCACCGTACGATAATGCTATTTGTACGATAATTTGGGCAATTGAATAGTACTCTTTTACAAAATTGGTTTGGGAGGTTATACCCAAAAATTTGGAAACATTTTTGCTGTTTTAAATCAAAACTCAGTATTTATTAGAGATGGGATATAAAAATCAATAAATAAAAAATCAATCTTATGAAAACTATAAGTTAACTGTTAGTATGAATAAAATTAAAACGAAACCATTTCCATGAAATGTGCTTCTAAACTGCTTGAATGCTTCTGCTTCGCTTCTTCTGCTTCTCCTACACCACGAGAAAGTCTGTTACCATAAGAACAGACCTTCCGTACATAATCTCGCCCATTTGGCGAATTATTGGTGTAGTAGTGCACGCCATCGATCTCTATTTTAGAGATCGATGGTGCAGGTGCACGGGTGCACGCACGGCCGCCTTTAACTCCAGGCCTCGGCCTTCAAAGTGGCAACATCACAAGAGGTGTTGTAACAGCTGTTTTGTTTGGAAGTGAAGCAGCTAATGGTATTTGTGTATTAACGAAATATTGGTTACTGGACTATGACAATATTGACTCCGCTTAAAATGTACATAATAGATTTTTAATTCATATTGTTTCGGTTTTCAATTCTGTATGTCTTTTTTTCAATATTTTAATAAATTTATGTGTATAAATTTAAATTGAAATCAATAAAGTGTGAATTAATGAGCTGATATCACCTGTCTGCCATGTTATCTTATGAGACGTCTGTCACTGAACAACATACCACTTGTGGAGATGCCAATTCTACCAGGCCGCGGCCTGTAGTTAAAGGTGGCCATGAGTGCATGGTGGAAGGAAAATACTGGTGTAGTGTTTGTGTTGAGGTTGAGAAATATTCACATAATATCAGTTACCTACTATGATTACAACGTGCAAAACTAAAAATAATATGGTTTTATGGCGATTTTGAGATTTATAATAAAAAAATATATAAGTCTATTAGGTATTTCAATACTCAAGCCAGTTACGATTGTTATTTAAAATTGTACGATAATTTTTCGTGAAATACGATAATTTAGGACCGCGTGTACGATATTTGACTACGGCCAATCTGGGAACACTGGACAGGCTCCAGTCGCAGTTCACGCCCCTGTCCTACACTGAACAAAGCATCGTCGACCAGTGGCGGACCCACGGGCGGTGGCAACTCGCTCGCCAACCTATTACCAACACTAGAGAAAAATTCATTAAACGAGTTAGCCACCGCTCCCAAACCCCCTCCACTTGAGTCTGACGGTTGCTGGAAAAGTGAAACAGGAAAATTGCATCTCTTTATATTTGCTCCATTAAATTCATTTATATGTTTCCAAAATAATCTGGGGTTGTCAACAGAGGCTGTTATTTTTTCTCTGTAAAAGTTTTGTTTTGTAGTTTTGATTTTATTTGATAACTGGTTTCTAAAAGCTTGAAATTGAAATTTTAATTGCTCATCAAAAGGTCGGGCTTTAACCAGTTTACTCATTTTATCTCGTTTTCTAATAGCAAATATTAACTCTGTGTTTATCCATGGCTTTAATTTCTTAAATCTAGAGGTGGGTTTTATTACACGCATAGCTTTAAGTTTTAAACTAGAAAATGTGTTTAAAAATGCGTCACAACAATCATTAACATCCTGATGTGCAAGGACGTGATCCCACGACTGGACCGCCATCAAGCCACTCAGAACACCCGAGTCCAAGTACATGTTGCAGGTTTCAGGTTGAGCTGTAATGTTTTCAAGTTCAATTTTTGCTATAAGAGTGTAATGATCAGTTATGTCAGTTGTAAGTACACACGAAGTCAGCTTGTTACAGTCATAGTGTTTGACAAAAATGTGATCAATGCAAGTTTAAGAGTTGTTAACTTCTCTTGTAGGTTTATTTATTAATTCAATAAAACCCGCTGAATACATTATATTTAAGTAAACCTCTTTAAGATTGGTTTGTTTTGACTCTGGTAAAATGTCAATGTTTATATCACCCATGAAAATGTGAGTATTTGAATTGTTGGTAGTAATGCAGTAGGTTTCTAGATCATTTAAAAACAAATCAATATTCATGGATGGGCTACGGTAAACTGTAAGTATGCTGTAATGTTTGGAGTCCAGTGTACAGTCAAGTCGTAATCCATTACAATTTACTATTAAATTATTATTAGTAATTATTAGTATACTAAGTCGAATACTATTACAAATTTACCATTGCCCATACTGACTCATGTTAGATGGAACCAGTCCAGGTTCTAAAAAAAATGTTTGTTAAAATAGTGAACATTTCATCAAACTGTACAAGGAATTTAGCAATAACACATGACTCAATGGGTTTTAGAATAGGAAAATGATACTTAGGCTATATTGAACACATTAATTGAAATCATATTGCTCTAAAATTCACCACAAATATTCGATTAAGAACATATTCATTACTGTCCGTGACAAATAAAATATATATAAATACTAGTCCGCTGTAAACAAATAGCTTCCCCACAAAAAATCATTATTCGATTTATAGTAACTAGAGGTCACCCCGTGGTCGCAAATTCGACCAAAAATATGTAATATGCAAACTTCTCTATTTCCACCACACGCTGTAAATAAAACGTGAGATTGTAATTTCTTCCATTTGTTTTCATTTTCTGTTTACATTTCGTTAATATTTCGTCACCAGCATATAGCAGTAAATATGGCCCATGTAATTTTTTATTATTTAAAATTCATATATTGTGCTTATTTTTTAGCCTATTTTAATTTATAAAGGGATTCTGTACTAAGGCAAATATCTTTCTAACAGTATGTGTAGATTTTTCCTGCAATGCACACGAGCTGGGTAAAAGGTTTTTAAGGTACATCCTTGCCTTTTATATAGGATAGGATATGTACACGAATATATTTATTTTAGTTTTTCTAAATAATTTACAACTGTAACCAACAACGTATCTCATCATGTAGGGTGGTTGGGGGTGCAGTCTTTTGGGAGGAGAGGGTGGCAAAGGAAAGTTACCCCCAGTATCATTCCTGGAGCGTCAGTTTCGTCCTACGTGTACCACAGGACACTTCGCGATCCTTCAAAACGGAACTTTCTCGTGTTTGTCACGTGTTGTAAACTTTAAAGTTAAATTTCTGAACGTTCTAATTTGTGTGATTATACAACTTTACTCAAATTTAGTATTCCTAATTCTATAGCTTACCTCGACTTCGTCTTTTTGTGGAATGTGTAAAATACAATGGTAAACATGTGAAGTTCAGAAATAAAATGAGTCTTACAGAATGATCCAAATCTGTTTTGTGATGAAGGGGAAAATTGTAAGCGCTCGAAAACGACTTTCGCACATTATTCGGAGGGCTAAACTTTTGGGAATAGATCTCCAGGATTCGCACTCGGTATGTTATGCAAACTGTTTCTTGTAAATATTTAGTTTATTTAAAATTGTGTAAAGTAAGTAACATTTTGATCACACTAATTTCGAAAAATTATTGTTTATTGTTAGGTACTCCCCATCTGACTATTGTAGTAAAAGTATCAATTTGGAGGTTAAAATCTGATTATAAGTTTGGAACCAATACATTTGAGGCACTTCAATTTTTCATTATAGTCTGGATAATGGAACCTGTCTACTGACTACCTGGGGGACTGGCCAACGATTTAAGGGGGTAGACAGATTCGTTCCCCAGGTAGACGAAGGAGGAGACAGGTTCCATCATACAGACTATAGCACCTTTTTACTCTTTCTTAGGTAGTTTTTATGGGTAACAGTGCAAATCTTATTACCCATCACACAATATATTTTGTAATTGAACGTTAACCTAAATAGTAAATCATCACACACTATATAAATACGTAAAAGACATCCATGCAAATGCTTATAGTTTTGCTGCCCACTAATAATATATAACCCTAAAGAAATCAGTAATAATAATGTTCGACAACATACTGATACATCAAGAATACACATAAGCAAATGTACATTTACATAGGGAGTAGCAAGGAACACACATTCACAGTTTTAATATATAAAAGAGCGATCAAAATGTTACTAAATGAGAACCAACGTAACAATGAAAATATAGGGCATTTAAGTTAAAGACTACTTGAGATTAAGTACACGCATAGTTTACTTACTAGGCGTAAGTAATCAGCTTACCAATGACCATACTAAATATTATGCTCAAAATTAAACTTTTATTTAGACACAATTGTTATAAATTAAAATAAACATGAAACGGATGTATCAAATAGCCGTTACGTGCGTCCCTAAGGAATTTAGCACGTTTTCATCACTTTCCCGTTCTATCGTGGAGCAATTTGATGGATAACTCTACACACTCTGTTTGTAGACTTTGTTTGGTATGTTTTCATAAACCTTCTGCTTTGAGTTATTCTGAAGGAAATAATCCAGTGGTGCTAAGAGCACATGGGGTTTGCTGTTAATGTCGATAACCGAAACAACAATTCGAGAAAGTTGTTGTACATCATATGCTTAACAGTTCATTATTATCTTTGACTATAAATACAACTAGTCCAATAGTCAATGGTAGGCCTATTATTTTGGTGGAGGTAGTACTGGTTTTGAAAATCTAACACTGATCGTGTTACATTTGCATTTATGTGATGCTTCTAAGCTACTACCTATAATTGTACTTTATTTTTGATAAAAACTTTATTTTGTATATGTAATCTATGTTTAAATAAATCCGATTTTGATTTTATTTGTCATTGAAACTATCTATCACCTATTTATTCGCAGGACGTTTAACTTTGGGGGACACAACACCTACTACAACTAACTAGGTAGGTGCCAGAAAATGATTCTCAGTGAAGGCCTACATATATTAACTGAAATCACGTTATTAATAATCCTTTCACTTTTGGTGAAGGTTTTAGCGATTATTATAACACGTTCTTGAATCGAATGATGCTTCCCAACAAATATTTCAACAATGTACGCGGTATTAAAACTGTTGCTACTTATATTAAGAAAACAGTGTGGCAAATTTCAAAATGTAACATCTAACTGCACCCACTGATCTAAACATGCAACTGGAGGTAGCACTGAATTAGAGAATTTTGGAGCTGGCCACCATTTCAAATATGGAATAAGGTACATTGCGCTTAGTTTCGAACTAGGGGGTTGGGGGATTGTGCATACGCAATTAATCCCCTAGTTGGTGCCAACCTATAAATATTATAACGTGTCGATTTTCTAGCAGAGTTGTTATGACAGTTGTATTTATATCTCAGTGACTGCATAGATGAAACAAAACAGATCATTTTGTTGCAGACTACGTTGCTGAGGCAGTCTTGCTGCTCCACGGAAACTTCTGCCTCAACGTGTCTTCTGGTGCTCAGCATCAGTTTTCTCACTCTAGTTTTCACTTGGGCACTTGGACACTATATTTGTCCTCCAGTGCAATGTACTTCCCCGAAATTCCAGGTATGTCTTTCTATAGAACTGTAACAACTAAAATTATAAGCTAGGCTCCCATGGTTAACTGATAGACTCTTGCTGATGATCTTCCTGAAAATGGTCGTCAAGAGTTGACTCGATGGCAAGGATATGGCTGACATTTCGAATGCGTTGAAGTAATCTATAAGATCGGCCAAAATGTTTTCCAGTTCATCGATGTGGCCATCTGGATGATCAAGGTTGGACTGACCATCGAAATGACTTAGCATTTTAGGGGTGACTAAAAAGTAAAAATGCAAAATTTTTTCCAAAACCTCTACATGTTGTCCAAGGTCAAATTTTATATTATGTTGCAGTGCACGAAATGTTTACGTTTACGTTGAAGATCTGATCTGCATAATTACCTTGTACATCTAGATATCATGTGTTATTCTTAAAGGATGTTCAAATAATGTCGTATCATCAATCATCGATGCTATGTTTTTTCTTTCAGGATATCTTACAAATACCCTGAACAGTAAGATGTCATGTTGGTCATGTTATGCTATTCCTAGAGGATCTCCATATAAACACCTTGTACATTTAGATATAATGTTGTGTTTTCTTCCAGGACATCTACATAAAAACCTTGAATACACACAAATCATGTTGTGTTATTCTTTGGGGATCACCACATAAAGATCTTGTATCTTTAGATATCATGCTACGTTTTTTCTTGCAGGATCTCCACATAAAGACTTTGAACTGGCGTCTGCCTCGTGACGAAGGTGTAGAACATTTAGACATTATGGACTTGAACCTTCGAACATCAAACCTCTCAGAACTATCGACAATCCATAAACCTCCGGAAAGTCATCACGTTGAACACAACTGTGTAGAATTAGACTTCATTGGTTATAACAGTGAGAATGAAGATTTATGAGAAGTAAATACAATCACTTTAACATAAATGACTTATAACTCAGCTGCGTATAAAAAACAATGTGCAATGTGAATTGTGAGTGAGTGAGGGTCTTGAATTAGAGTTTAAGAACCACAGTATATGTAAATACCCCCGCCGCAGCTAACCTGCAGACTTAGCGAATTTCCATTTGGCTGATTGGATTTAAACTAAAATGTCTCCTTAAAAATATCACATTTAAGTTATTCCCTATTTAAACAGAATTAGTTTAATGAGTACCTACTTAGGTTTGCTGCAACAGGGAGGGTAAAAAAGTTTTTTTTATGTAAAATATTATAGTACTGCGGTTTAGTAAGAAATTCATGTATTTTCCAAATTTGATCAAAATATGTTCATAAACAAGCAAACTACAACAGTTGACTTATTCTCCATAAGACTAACATGGGAATTTTAAAATTACAATTTTTTAGAATTTTCTCCGTAACAATTAGGCGCATAATAACGCTTCAATATACTAAATTATTTGTTTTTTTAAGCTCTACAAAATGGTTTAAAAAGAAATTGTGAAATTTTGTGTTTTTAGGGTCAAAAATGGGAAAAACCTATTTTTACCCCATAAAACCCCCCATAAACCCCCGTTCCCATAGTCCGATCATGCTGGTTCGCGAACTCATTCAAGTTTATCCCGCCTTACACCTTCAAACCAAATTTTATCAAAATCGGACAAAAATTACTCAAGTTATCGTGCGGATGGACACACACACACACACACATATATATATATATATATATATATATATATATATAGATATATAAAAATTTGAACGAATGGTGTTTTTGGCCTCTGGGGACATCAAAATGAAAAAGTAAATCGGTCCCGGGCTTAGGTCTTACCATGAGACCTACGGTAATAGCTACTTCCCTATAGGGAAATTCGCTAAAAGTGTTTTATTTGGGTTTATATGTTTGATTACTATTAAATTATTAAGTTATATATCCAAAGGTCAACGGTTATAAATACTACCTAAAATTCAAGGACTTGTAACAGTAACTCCTTATGGTTAAACAATTTTAAAACCAACCGATGTTTGTTCTTTGCTCCACCCAAATTGAATTTTACTTTACTAATTTTAGGATTTAAAAATAACCAAGTATTATAAAGTGTGAAAGCAAAAGTACTCAACTTCTAAACTCCATAAAGTACATCCAAGCTACTATAAAATTTATAGCCGAAAAATTTTGACTTGTCAAATCTATTTTATTTAAATAAAATTGAATTGTTGGTTTTACACCTTGTAATAGTATTTTCTCCAACACAATAGATTACACGATATATGAAAGAAACCAGGAACCCCTGATGTTCAATAACAATTTTAGTATTTACAATTTAAAAAAAATAAGACCCAGGCAGATATTCTCTAAGAAAATAAATTCGTTTTGTACTCAGTTCAATTGGTAAACTATTTTCCTACTTGAATGAATCACAAAATCTTTTAAATTAATCCTGAGGATAGTTTTAGTTTTTAAAAACATTGTTTCTAGTTTTCATAGTGACGTATACAAAATCATATATCTAATATATTTTAATTCTATTTTTCCGTTTATTTAAGAATCGTAATATTAAGGGGAGTCTGTCCCTTTTACGCCCTAATGCTATTTAAATGGGAAGATATGCACCAATATAGGTACGCATTCCTCAGCAACCTATAAACCATTTAAAGTGAAATTTTTACTACATGATCTCTATGGCATAGGGTACCCGGCTTGCTAGTTAAAACTTAAATATATTCTTGTTTTTAATTTTTTATTTTTATAAATAAAATATGCAATTTTTTTTACCTGATTTATTTTGTATGTTACCTTGGTAATGACTTAAACCAAATCATTTTAAACTAAAAGAGGTATCAAGCACTACTCACCATGATGTGAAGAAGATGTGTGTGAAGTTTCATATTGCTATCTCTTATAGTTTTTAAGTTATGCGTACCTAAGTTTTAAAAAACACTATTTTCGGTAAAACGCCCTTGAAGTTCTAAAGGGCTTAGGTCGCGCATCCTAAGAACATTGAAAAATATCGTGCAGTACTATTTATTTGTTTTTTTTTTATAAAAAAACTTTTGCAAAATATGAAGTGTTATATATATAAATAAACACAAAGAATTGAAGAATTTTTTAAGATAAAAATAAAAAAATCTTTTTTTTTTCACCAAAAAGGTACAGACTCCCCTTAAATTGTTTGTGAGTTATAAAAGGAACTTTTTATCGTAATATCTACAACCAGTTAGTGAAAGGAAACATTTATTATGAAACTGTTCTCATTGCACAAACCATAGGCCTAAAACCTTTTTCAATTGCACACAAGTATTTTGTAAATCTGAGTACTAAAACTAATCTATCGATTAATATTTTACTTTTAAAGTGAGAACTAATCGTCCTATTTAAAAACAACAATATGATAGACATATTTAGAACAAATATCTTACTGTCTGTTTTATTCATAAAGAAGTTAACTTTAATCGTTAGCGTGAACAACGAGCGTATTAAACGTTCATAAGAGTTCCCTACTGTGCTTTAAAGATTTAAAAACCCTGTAATCCTTTCTCAAAGCAGAAGCTTGGCATTAACACGGAGGGATAAGAATGTCACCCTCTCTTATCACAGCAAGGTCGTGCCTTATCAGTTCTCGCACCCCAGGCGTCGTGATATCAGCTGTTTGGAAGTCACTTTACTCTTCCCAAGCAACTCTTGCAATAGACTGAGAAAAAGATTGTTTAGTAAAGGTTAAACTTAGTTTTTCCATGAAGGAACATTTGATTAGCATATCTTAAATAGTTATTTAATTTGATACAATTAAATGGGCATTTGAGGAATAAAATGGTGCAATCCATCTATGCAAGATCACACGAATTCTCAAAAACTGGTTGGTTTCAAATATTAAAACTGAGATGAGTTAAGTATCCTGAATTTGTTCTACTAATATTTTTCTTTTACGAAAATTGTTATTAGAATGTAACGCATTTTTAGAAACACCAAGCGATTGTTTTATTATTGAAATGACTGAGTCATTTCGCCAGAGGTTCCTTTTGTGATTTTTAAATTCTTTTAAACGAACTACATACACATCTTAAAATAAAATGGACATTTGTTATGATCCACATACCTCATCCTGGAATATTATTTTATACATTATTTCAGGCTTGTGTATTTTACATAGCTAAATGACATATGTGGTAGTAGTATCAAAAACTAAAAATTGTTTCCATGTAGGGTGAAATATGTTTCAAGATGTTCAACTTAGCAGGAAGTAAACAAGTTTTCAGATTACCTCAACTTAAAATCTTTCTTTGGAACATACGTAGTTACTTGTCAGGGTTTTCCTTGGCCCGAAACAAGGATAATGTTTATACTGTTTCAGTGTTTGGTGTACTCCTAAATTTACCTTATTACCCATCTTTTTATTTAAAGCCACCTTCCACAAGAAGAGATTCGTTAAATATTACGTTCTTCAACCAATACAATATCGCCTGAACAAAACTTGGAACGTTTTGAATTACTTATTCTTTCTTCTCTGTATTTTAAACAGGTCTGCTTGGATTTTTACCTAAGCAATTCTATATTTTTTGTTGACCAATAGCTCCATTTATTTCCAACGGCATAATATTTATTTGGAATAAGTACTTTCCAAAAACGATAAAATAGAAGCCCTTCGAACTTTTGCATACAAATTGAGATGAATGCATAATTAAACGTACATTTCCAATTGTAGCAAGTCTTGGACCATTAGTAGATTACAAAATGGCGACGAAAACATCTCTGGCACGATTAGTCTTTGTAAGCACGCTTTGGCTCTTTGCCAAATATTACAATTACTACATACAGAATAACTTACAGCCACTTTATAAATTTGCTTGTCTTACACCTGCCCTAAGCATTTCTGCAATTAAAACATGTTTTATAGTGAATTTGTATGCTCTATTTAAGACTCCTAATTCATTAAAAGTCATTATGAATGAATTATTTATCAACAGACTTCTTTAATTATTGATTATAATGTTTTAAGGTGCAATAAATGGTTTCCTATGTAAGTTTTAAAACAGATTGAATTATGATTTATTTCATAATTCTTCTTTTGTCGTTATGAATATTTAGCTTTTCTGTCTCCACAGTTGCTAAAGTTATTGAACAGTCTTCCTCTTAAATACTCACTGATAGTGGAAAACCAGTTGTAAGATATCAATGATAATCAAACCATGATTTAGTCTTAAAATGTTTCAAGTAAGTGTTCACGATATTATTTAGTACTGCGAGAATCAATATTTTTAACACTTTAAGTGCAAAAATAACGATTGTGAGCTCAAACCTCTAATCGTAAGAATATAATCAATATTAAAGATTTTTTTTTTCAAAAAGATAGACATGCATTGATAAAAAATATATAACAATATTTAAACCGACCTAGGTCTGAGTATGATGAAGAATCGTCCAAAACGTTTAACAAAATCTTTGATCTACCAGCTTACACTACTGTGAATAACACAAAATTGGTATGACTTGATGAAAATAAAAACAATAACATGCTAACAGAAAACAAAACGACTACATTGAAAACCTGTTTAGCAAAGAGTCTCGAAATGCAAACACAAATATAAATTTATGTTGATTCATATCAACTCACTGCATGAAATGGATCTTGGAAATTACATCCATACTATTCAATAATTTCATTTTATTGTAAATCCAAAAAACAAAACTTACGATGGTTAACTCCTTTAATTCCCTCTATACATTCCAACACACAACAACTAATACACTACAACAACTAATGTTGTTTTATGTTACTGTGATACGCATTTAAAACTACACAAAGTTAAAGCGGGGCAGTAAAATCAAACTTGCATAGCTATTGGAATTTAACACCAAATCTGTTAAAATCGAGTGTAGAAGCTTATTTATTTAGAAGCTGAGATTTGTAAATGTTTGTAGGAACAAACAAGAACAGTTAAATATACTCAGTAATAAATATTTGACCGTTTCAGCTTATTTGCTCTTGCGAATATTCTAAAAATCTTTTAGTGATTGGAAATATTAGTTCAAACATGATTGAAACATGAAAAGTGATAGACAAACGGTTGGATGTTTCGTTTAAGGTTCTTGCGTTTTCAATTAAAGGAGATGTTATTGGTATTCACTTTTACAATATTCTCATTAACAAAGTCTGGTACTTTCGAGTATAATTTTTATCATGGTTTAAAAATGTGGTGATCTAGTCATATTTCATATTCTCATACTATTGGTTGCTTTGTAATATTTTACTTCCATTATACTTACTTTTTTAAATCCTAAATAACGTTGTACTAATATTTTTTAATTCAAAAAGTCCAACTAATAAAACTCTACTAGTGTACATGTTGCTCGAATTCGAGCAATTGCAAAGTGTTGCAGGATTTATTTCAAAACGAATAACAGTCGTATTTACAATGAGTTTAAAATAGTCAACTCAAAGATTACCGGTGTGTAGGCTAACTCAGACCGTGTTTATCTTCGTTATTGATAAACCTAAATTATTCCGGCCGGTTTTCTCCTCAAAATACCTCGCTGTACAGGCAACACAGGTCATTGATAGAGGGCCAATTGAGAACGAAAAGTCGTTTTGGGGTAGTGTTAGGACGCATTTGTAACCTAATAGTTGAGATTGTCCAGGGTCAGGTGCTGACTGTGATGAGTAAAGCCTATTACGCGCCACTGTTCTGTAGCTGCGGTCGTTATCACGATTACGCCTCCTGTCTATGTTTCGTTGTCGTCGCGTTGGAGGCATTTAAAAGAAGAAAAAAAAACGAATTATAGCTACACAAAACAACGATAAATGCACAAATTTAAGTTACAATCATGCTAACACGATCCGTCATACCGACACAAAACAACGATAAATACACAAATTTGATACAACCATACTAACACGACCCGTCTTGGGGGTTATGTTTAAACAAACTCAAATAGTAAATAAATGTACTCAATGTGTTTCATTGAATTGAAAAATAAATAACAGCTGCAGTTAAATTATACAGCTGGTCAAAATGTAAACAATTATGTTCTTCATAAGGATAACATGGGAACTTTCAAAGCCACTGGGGCAGAGCCCAAGGGACTTTTTCAAAAATGTAGGGCCAGTTTGCAAATCTACGCAACTCGCTCTTTCCAATGAGACATCAATGGATAAAATCGGTTAAGAAATGGCGGAGGAGTTCAACCGACAAAGTTTCATGTAGCGTATTAATTATATAGATTATTTAATACAAAAATGTACTGTATTTTAATTAAATTTCAAATACGTTGATATCCAAACCTTCCTACGTATTAAAATTTTCTAAAATGTTTGAAAATTAAATATCTTAAAATAAAACAGGCAGACAGGATTTTAAGCTAAACACCTACCTTAACGGCTATTTTATTGCTTTTTACAGCTTAATTAACAAATTCACCTGAGAATTAATATCTAAATACAAGCTGGGCTTTCAGAAAGTATTTAATGGATTATCGAATATTTTATTTAAAATGTAATATTAAGTTATGCGGGTTCAAACTAATAAAATCTATTGTAAGAGATGTTTTAGTTTAATATTAAACGATTATTGTTTGAATTTTGATAAATGAATACAAGAAAACACCACACGTAAAAATACATTTTTCCCCTTGGATTAAAATTGATTTAATTACATGTGCAATGCTTATTAATTATTATTTTTTTTAACTAACGTCATTTATTCGTACATTTATCTGTACATTTAAGTTATGTGGCTTATTTATGTGGTTGTTGTGATGACAATCATTGAAGTATGAAGTAGATTGAGTTCGAGATAACACATATAACTGGGGAATTATATGAATAATTGTATGGAGTGTTTCGAGGAAATGTGGTCAAGTAAGTTATGATTTTAATTCTTCAAAGAGAACACATTAGCCATTATTAATTATTGTCAAATGTAATGGCAATACTAATTTAACTGTTTTATATAATATATACCTTCAATGGAAAATAAATTGCGCGAAGAAAACAAATACATTATTTATTTAATTAGAAACCATTGTGTCTTACATTAATTCCCCGTTTAAAATGCTTATAAACAACCAAATCGAAAGTCCATGTAGAAAATTTCACTTTCACTGATGGATTTCTACAAAACATGACACAAGTACACTTAAGCAAATAATTTTTAATAGACTTACAGATTCAGAACAGGAAACAAGAGGTAAGAGAAGAAATAAACCCGCTTAAAACTCTAAAGACTTAAGGAGGCCAACTTTAAATGTTTTTTGATAAGAGATCAATATACCCCCGCCGCAGCAAACCTGCAGACTAAGCGAATTTCCATTTGCCTGATTGGATTTACACTAAAATGACTCCTTAAAATATCACGTTTATTCCCTATTTAAATAGAATCAGTTTAACACATACTTAGGTTTGCTGCAACAGGGAGGGTAAAAGTGTTATTTTATGTAAAATGTTAATAGTTAGTAAGAAATAAAAACATTTTCCAAATTTGGGCAAAAAATGTTAATAAACAAGCCAACTACAACAGTTTACTTATTCTCCATAAGAATAACATGGGAATTTTAAACTTACAATTTTTTGGAATTTTACTCCGTAACCATTAGGTGCATTATAACGCTTCAATATACTAAATTATTTGTTTTTTTAAGCTCTACAAAATAGTTTGGAAAGAAATTGCAAATTTTATGTTTTTTGAGTCAAAAGTGGGAAAACCCCACTTTTACCCCATAAACCCCCCATAAACCCCCGTTCCCATGGTCCGATCATGCTAGTTCGCGAACTCGTTTGAATAAACGTAGGTTTACACGTTTGTACCAAATTTCATCAAAATCGGATCGTTTTTGCTCGAGTTATCGCGCTAACGGACATACACATATATATATATGTATATATAAATATAAATATATATATATATAAATATATTTATATATATATATATATATATATATATATATGAATTTGAACGGATGGTGTTTTGGCCTCTAGGGACCTCAAAACGAAAAAAAAATCTGTCCCGGGTCCAGGTCTTACCATGAGTACTACGGTAATAGCTTATTCCCTATATGGGAAATTCGCTAATAAAAACCAACATGCCAAAAATTTGATCTACAAACAAATTGAAATGAATATTAATTCCATCGATATAACTGAATAAACAGATTCGTTGGTTTAGAAAACTAAGATTTAACTTGTCAGGTCACACAAACAAAGTTTACAACCTTAAAACTCAAATTTAACCTATGTACAACACATTTCGTAAAACTTTAGGTAAGAAATAATATGCTACAGTTTTATAAGTTCCTACTACTCTTTCATGAACTTCACAAAGCTTTCTACCCTTGATAACCAACCCCTGGGGAGAATAGCTACTTACAAAAACCATCTTTTACACAAAGATTATGAGATTAATAACCCCTTATCGCCTCACATCCCTTGCCTGAAACGCACGTTGTGTAATTTAATGTTCACCTTACGTTCCTTTAACCTTAACATTTTCCTGGACTTTATTTTTATTTTTTTATATTGAAATTTGAGGTTACAAAAAGATTAGGTTAATTTATAATCAATATAAATAAATAAGGGACTGTCCGAGGAATTTATATCTACTAGAGGTCGTCCAGTGGTCAAAACTCGACCAAAAATATATAATGTACAGCCTTCTCTATTTTCACCCCACACTGTGAATAAAACATGTGATTGGAGTTTCATCTTGGAGTAAACACTTATTTTCAGGACTTGTAACGTAACAACGTATTACGTCTATTCCAACAGTATGCATAGATTTTCCCTGCGATGCACACGAACTGAGAAAAAAGGTTTTAAAGAAACATGCTTGCCTATTAATATATAGATAGATAGATTAAGATTAGTCCAATTAATCAATGGTAGAACCAAAGATTACACATGCTACGCAAATTTTGCGTAGCATGTGTAATATTTGGTAGAACTAAGAAATATTTAGGACTTTTGTTAATGTCAGCTGTTTTTAATAGTGTTTAAAATTGTTGTCGTAAACCCACGTTAACGTGTTTTTTTTTATCGTGTTTGGCAACAAAACGTGGTATTTCAGACAATGTTATGTTGATTGGGTTAACCTCAAATATTTACAGTTAACACAGCTTTGATCTGTTGTCAACTTCTTGGAAAACTTCAACGGTTATTTTTACACAATGTTTTGTTACAAATACCTCCTACGCTGGCAAAACCAAGCCAGATCATCTGTGAAATGTCTTTGTAGTTTACTCTGTAAACTTGAACCATTGCATTAACAAGCTCTATAAAGTGACAATTGTCTTCGACTAAGCCATCTTTGATCTTTGTTGACTCAAACTTACGTCTTACTTAAGACGTTCTTGTTTAAGTTGATAGGGAGTTGTAAGTCGAAGAGAAAATATGAAACTTGAATGCACACTTTTGGCTTAACTCCCATGCAGTGTTTAAAAAAGACTATTTGACAATAGGTTTATTTGTGAAATTAATATTACAATGATTTCACATTATAAATTAAATATGCTTTGTCTTGGTAAACCTCAATTTTGGCACAATCTACCATGTCTTGCTAACCGCACTATAGGCACTTTATATGCGTATCTCGAAAATATACGTATTAAATTATCTTGTTTGCAAAAGAAAAGTGCGATTTCCAAGTAAAAGGACTATATTGGTGCACGTCGCTTATGATTGCGTTTGCATTCATAATCGTGACCAAATATTGGTGTACTGGCATACTTAATTTACACAGGCTTGGCCAAACCCTTTTACAATCAGGAGGTAAAAACGAAAAAAATAAATTTCAAACAGCTATAGCAGGATAAAGAGTTCGCTTGAAAATAAGAAGGCCGCCGATTAAATAGTTATTTTTGTAACTAGAGACGGCTCGTGCGTAAACATTTCTCTCGTGTGCAGCAAAGGCAATTTGCACTCGTGTTACACATTATATTTTTCCTACAGTTATTATAAAGCATAGAAACAATTATTTCTTCAAGCGCTAAACAACTTAGGTTAGGTTAAAGGTTAAATCCAAAAGTTGAACGAAATGGGAAACACTGCAACAGCTGATCGTAGTCGTAGTATCTTTGTGTTGCCAACCTATTTCCAAGCGTACACGGATTACGTGCATAATAAAAGCTAGTTGTTTTGTGTTGTTCGGCAAAAAAAAACTTGTGACAAAAAATGCGTGTGGCCAAATTAAGTAAATGCAGCAATTAGCAACTTTCTGTACTATAATCAGTGCAAGGAAGCCCACTTTGTCGGGTGACTGTAGGACACATTAATTGGGAGATGTTAGTTACTTTTCGATTGTTCAAAAGCGGAATCAGCTGTTCTTTATCACTGAGCTTTAATATTTTTTTCAACAAAAGAACCAGCTGATCTCCGTAAATAATAAATCTGTAATCTCATTTTATGAATACACTCATATTCGCCTTAAAAAGCACACTCTAGAGAGTTGAAGTCTTAAACATCTCTATAAATATACATGATTTAATTTTATATAAAATACCTAGGTATTCATATAAAATGTTGTAATATTATGATAGTTTTTGTATCCGATTAACCAGGTTGAAAAGCGACTTTTCCACTTTGGACCTGTATTAGCTACAAACTGTCGGAACGCCGACATAACAGGGCATTATTGCATTCCTTTTACACATATTGGCCTTTATACTCTATGTTGAAGATTTAAAACACTCACCGACTCTATTCGTAGTTTTCAAGTGTTACTATTTAGCTATACAGTTAGTTATTATCTTTAAAGTAATTACTTTACGTACTGATAACAGAGGTTTTCTTATCTAGGAGTTCCATGGTAAACGAACATTAAGGCATGTTTTTATTTTCATTCAGCTGGATGGCCCAGAGGTATCAACTTCACCTAATATTCTTGCAGTATTTGGTTTATTCCTGTAAAATTGTAAATATAATGGAAATTATCACATTACCACGCCCGTAAACAGTACGCAAAATAGCTCATTTACGCTCTAGAGCGGGAATGGATCATTTACGCTCTAGAGTGGTAATGGATCATTTACGCTCTAGAGCGGGAATGGATCTTTTACGATCTAGAGCAGGAATGGGTCATTTACGCTCTAGAGCGGGAATGGATCATTTACGCTCTAGAGCGGGAATGGATCATTTACGCTCTAGAGCGGGAATGAGTTATTCCCGCTTGCTAATCAGCTAATTTCACTGTTAGAGTTTCTACAGCAACCAGAGGCAACGTACGTTAACAACCGGTAAGCAAATAACATAACCCAAAAAACAAACCCAAACATACCCTAAATGGCATTTTATATTCAACTAAAAATTAAGTCTGTGTGTTATAATAAGTTATTATGGTGGTAGGAAAAATCTTGTGTGTATTACGAGTACAGTCATTGACGCTCTGGAAATGTTTAAAAATGCACTTTTTGAAAGGAGGATATTTTTACAGTCCTAATTTTTATTAAATCTATTCCAGTTTTCATAGATAATATTTTAAGATATTTTTGTGAAAACTAACAATAGTTGTGAGCCATTGTTGAACTGGACTTTCCCCGTTCTATTCAACAATGTTGCCTTGAGAACATTCACAGACTGAGTCTTGTGGTGCCGAAGCAGTTTTAATCTTTAGGAGTGATGCAACAATACATGTCATGCCATTGTACTCTGACACAAAACAGTTCTGTCAATGAATCACAAACCAAATAGGGAAGAAAAACCAAGTCCGGAATAGTTATATTCTTAAAATGTTTACTTTTTATTTTAAGTTTTTTTTTACTTTTTCCCCCTGAACGATTAGACTGGTTTAGTTATGCTAAGTCAAATTTTAATTTATATCTGTAATTTTAGGGCTCCATTTCGTTATATGTTTTGTGTTGATCCATGCCAGTGGAAATCCTTTATATTTTTAAGAGAATGTTCCAAATCTATGGTTACTTTTGTTGGGTAACACCATTAACTGGTATAACATTGACAAACGCCATTTGGGACCAGAAATGGCACATTATTATTTTAATGTTTATCAATTACTTATTATGTGTAAAATATTAAAATAAGTAGAAAATTGGATGTAAACTATTACTTTTACTGTGTTCAGAACTTATAAAATATACATTGCATATGTTATTTTTAAATATAAGAAAGACTTAAATTATATCCAACTGCACACATCGGCGGAACTTTTTTATCAGTTTTTTTTCGGGATAAAAATCGCGTAGGATTAAAATCACTTATTAAAAAAGCCAATTCCTGTGAATCTCCAATATCCGATCGTGTTTTTTTTCACCTCTTACAACCTCCAACGCTCAATCTAAATTCAAGAATAGAACCATCGGGTTTCACGAAGTGTTTTTAATTAACTTCAGTAAACCTTCAGGTAAAATAAAGAATATTACCCGTTCGTTGTTGTAATTTAAACAAACTTTGAGATTAAATAGGTGTATCGTTATCAATAAGCTTTATTATATACACCTACTAGCTGTACCCACGGGCTTTGCCCCGTTTATCTTCATAAGTGAGCTCGTTCGCATGGCTCAATCACGTCCTGGTTGAAGTTCGTTCGCTACGCTCACTCACTTTTGGTTGCAAATTAGCTGTTGTCATAAAATGTAAAAGAAATAATAGTGCTGCACCCTGTTGGTGATCCTTGTAGCTTTAATGCTATTGAACATCATAGAACAGAATCAACTTGTTTGATTGAAACAGCTGTTAAGATTCATTAATTCCATTTAAGAGTACTCATGGGAAACTCCAGAGCCACTGGGGCGGAGCCCGAGAGTCCGATCAGAATCAAAACTACTTAGTTTTCCTATTTAATGCCTAAAGAATCAGTGTACCAAATTTCAGCCTCCTAGGTAAATGGGAAGTAAGAGAATTAGTGATGAGTGAGTGAGTCAGTCGGTCAGTGAGGGCTTTGCCTTTTATATAGATTTGTAAAAATATGCATAGGAACAGTGAAAAGAATTTCAGAAATCAGAATTAATTTAAATTTTTACAAGTGAGGATTCAATATACAATCACAAACAGCTTACTATAATATCGTTTCCCATAGTATCAATACAGGTTGGAAAGCTATGAAACATACATTTTGTCAATATTTTATACATAAATAACCAGTTAGGTCTACTAAATCGTCCAATCAAACAAAAGTGTTCATTTAGACCTAAAATTTACAAATTTAACACAACACGACATAGAAACTGGTTTATAAGAAGACGTATTTCTGAAATATTACCAACTTTGCTTGCTCTTTCCTCCCAACAAATATACTCCAGCTTATCCTTCGTTTGAGCTTAAATTTGTTGCAACACTTGATTTCAACTGATTCTGTGTTGAAGCGAGTAATGTCTGTCAGTGAAACAACTTTGCTTTTACAGACTGCTTAAACACCAACATTGAGTGTAATTTGGTTATCAACATAATGTGAATGTATTTTCGCTCTCTAACTTTGTTTGCAGTTAACGTTTCTAAAATAATGTGACTGTAATAGTCTTAACACGCGCTAATATCATTGACTATATATAACTACACGGGCTTCGTCCGTGCAGTTAAATTTTTATCATACCCTCGCCTTGAAAATGATCTAAATTAAATATTTTTCAAGTCAACAAAACAGTTATCCCTACTCGTTTTCCCCGTGCTTTGGAATTAGGTTAGAATGCAAGTTAAAATAATATACTTAAAAATCTTGTAGAGCAAATTTAACAAAATCCTTGTTCTCAAACAATTTTAATTTTATCTCGTTGTGGATTTGGATCAGTTATGTAACAGAATAAAGTTAGTAAAGTAAAAAGATTTACAGGGTGAAAAGTGAACAGATCTAAATATGGAAACGAATGTAAAAATTGTAACATTTTTGCCATTTCAATGGAAACTAATCAATAAAATCCCTAAGGAAGAGCTCTAGAAATCTGCAAAGCATTGAAAACCCGGGAGTAATACAGAAATATTTTAAAACTTATAGGTAGAGCAATGCTTCCTGCTTCCTGGACTGATAAATTATGTAGATTGTTGGTAATAGGTATCCATAGGAAATTCAGACATATTAGATTTTATGTATAGAATATTCTACAACATGTTTTATGGATCATTCCACAATAACATGGATGGTCTCTATGACACAACTATTCTCAACAATATTCTGAACGGTTCTCGAACCTTATTTTCACGGAAAAGGCTACAATGGTGTTTAAGGGATCATTGTGGTAAATTAATCTTTTGGGTTTATTTGAAAAGCACGTGAATTATACAATTTAGGTTTAGTTGAGTAATGCAGTACTATCAATGAATCATTCGGCCACTATTGCATCTTTATCTGGTATTTGAGTACGGGGGTTGTACTTTGACTATAATTTCAGATTTTTCCTAGAAAATCGGAATATGTTTCACAAACTATTAAATTATCCTCCAATAAAGCCTAAATTTTTATCCTAAAACTACGTTATAAAAATGTTCAGATTTATTTCTGAACTGTGCAAACGAACAAGCATACATATACATACAAAACCTTAATTGTTTAGAATACAGTATTGATAAGAACCCGTGTTAGCGCCTTTGTATTCTTTTGACGCAATACACGCAATACACGCGTGGCCCTATATTGCTAGACAGCGCCGTTCTTTTAATTGTTACTTCTAAGAGGACGGGCTGTGACATAGTTTGAACATGTTAAACTGTGTTGGTTAGTCTATGGACGTGAGTTACATCTGTAAAATTATTTAGAGAAAATACAATAAACTATGAACAAAAATTGAGCACTTTAGAATAATCCAAACTAGAGGTCGTCCAGTGGTTGAAAACTCAACCAAAAATATGTAATGTACGAACTTCTCTATTTTCACCATACCCTGTAAATAAAACATGTGATTGGAATTTATCTAATTTGTTTGATTATCTGTTTGTATTTCGTTGTTATTTCGTCACCAACATGGCAACCCAAAAGGTCCCATGTTATTTTTTTACAATTTTAAATTCATTTTTTGTGTTTATTTTTGAGCCTATTTGAATTTATGAAGGGATTCTGCACATATACAGGAAAATATTTTTCAAACGGTATGCATAGATTTTCCCTGCGATGCACACAAGCTGAGAAAAAAGGTTTTAAAGAAACATGTTTGCCTATTAATATATAGACTAGAGGCCTATTTATATACAAAAAGATCATTATTTGATTTATAGTAGGTAACTAGAGGTCACCCCGTGGTCAAAAACTCGGCCAAAAATATGTAATGTGCGAACTTCTCCATTTTCACCCCACGCTGCAAATAGAACATTTAATTGGAATTTCTTCCATTTATTTGATTTTCTGTTTGTATTTCCTTGATATTTCATCACCAACATCACAACCCATAAGGTCTACGTTATTTTTTTTATTTTAAAATATTTTTTTCTGTTTTTCTTTAGCCTATTTCAATTTATAAAGGGATTCTGCACATCTACAGGAAAATATCTTTCACATGAGCTGAGAAAAAAACTTTTAAAGAAACATGCTCGCCTCTTAATATATAGATGATAAATTAAATTATCCTTGTAGTGGACGGTTTTAACTATTTTTAGCAAAATAAAATAAATATTCCAAAGCTATTGCTAATTCTATGGTAGTTAAACCAAAGAGTAAAGGACAAATTGTAAAATCTATATATATAAAAGGCAAAGCCCCCACTGACTGACTGACTCACTTACTCACTCATCACTACTTCTCTTACTTCCCATTTACCTAGGAGGCTGAAATTTGGTACACTGATTCTTTAGGCATTAAATAGGAAAACTAAGCTGTTTTTATTCTGATTGGACTCTCAGGCTCCGCCCCAGTGGCTCTGGAGTTTCCCATGTTAACCTTATGTGTACTCATATTTAAATGGAATTAATGACTCTTAACAGCTGTTTCAATTAAACAAGTTGGTTCTGTTCTATGATGTTCAATAGCATTAAAGTTACAAGGATTACCAACAGGGTGCAGCACTATTATTTCTTTTACATTTATGACAACAGCTAATTTGCAACCAAAAGGTGAGTGAGCGTAGCGAACGAACTTCAACCTGGAGGCGAGTTAGCGTAGCGAACGAGCTAACCTGAAGGCTAGTGAGCGCAGCGAACGAGCTCCAATCTAAAAGTGAGTGAGCGTAGCGAACGAACTTCAACCAGGACGTGATTGAGCCATGCAAACGAGCTGACTTATAAAGTTAAACAGGGCAAAGCCTGCGGGTACAGCTAGTCTACCATAAAATAAGAGAAGGTATTATGTTGGAGCATTAGCAAAACGTCTTAAACTAGAAACAAATAAACATGGTTTGGATTTTTTCAAAAATATTTAAAGTCTACTTCTACTAATCAAAATCAATGGAAACAATTTCAACAATATTGTGTTGTTCAGCAAAAATTATTTTACAAAATTAAACGTAAAAATATGAGTAGATACCTATAATTTTCCATCATATTCTTTAACTCTCAAGAACATTTGAATTTAAAATCAAATTCAAAGAAAGAATCAAAGACGATACTTTTCTATTGAAAGTTTAGCCTGTTTGTGAAGTCAAGTGATGAAGTTTTATGGATCGCAAAGTTAAAAACTGTTCTGTGAGCTTTTAAAACAACCGAACTTTTGATCAAGGAAACTAAGGAATAACTTCTATTGATAATGGAGTGACATTGTTTTTTCATCCAGGGAACGCTGAAAAGTTAAATTGTATAATTTTAATGAAAAATAAAGCTTGAATTACGCTTTTTAGTTGTGAAAGCGGCAAACCTGACTAGCTTCTGCCTTATTCTACCCCATTTAACAACTAAAATACTTAATATTTTAGCTATTTCTTATTTTATCTCTTTAATTTTGGTATCGTTTGATAGGGAATTCAAAATGTAAAAAAAAAAGAATTCATGACATTTTTTCACAAAATCAGCCGTTTTTGAGTAATATAAGTTTAATAATATAAAATGGCTGCCATTTTAAAATTTTTAGTTGAATCAAGGTGAACTTTTTTCTAACATGTGTCTTTTCTACCCTTACATACATAGGCCTACCAAGTTTCATAAATATCGGTTAAAAAAATTAAAAGATAAAAATAATTTTTTCATCCTCAATATCTGTATAATTTTTTAACCCAAAGTAGTTTTTAAAAAATGTAAAAAACATAACAATTTCAGAGGTTAAGTTAAAACAATATAGACTCTGAAAGGTTTGAGGAAAGTGTTATTTGCCATTGTTGAAACTTAGAGCTCTTTAAGTGGTGATTCGTTTTAATGCTGCCTATTTCAATGTAAATAATATTGTTTCAGAACGGTCTAATGCAGATCCACAAGCTCTTTTAATGTTTCTGTGTGTTCAAATACAGTTTTCACATGCTTAACTGGCTTTTGTTATGAAATTAGTGATACCTTATGGATTTTATCCAACCAAAGAGAATAAAACAAATATTATTGTGTTTGCTCCTCCTGGCTATAATATCAGCCAATTCCTCAGCCAGAGAAGAAATTCACTTCAATACTTATATAGATGGACCTATTTTCTCCCTATGTAAATTTGAGGAAATGTAGTTTTAGAAAATGTGAGTAAACCGGACGCAATTCTGATCATTGTGGAACAATTGATCCTGGCTAAGAAAACAGCTGCTCTCAGTCAGTAACAAAGCTACATGGATCATCTCACACCATTCACATTCTACTCATCATTCAATCATATTTGGGCTATACCATAAACAAAAAGAATTAAATATGGACTGTCAGCTGTGCTGCGGTTACTATGGGTTCTGGCCCACATCGCTGGGAGTGCCATGTTGTTACGGCCTACGCGCTACGTAACTACACGGCGCTCCCAGTGGTGTGCGCCAGCACCTATGGTAACCACTGCACGGCTGACAGTCTATATTTAATTCTTTTTGTCTATGGCTAGACACACCTAGGTGGAGTCCTCATCTCAATTGGTAATATGATAATAATATAATATAATCAATCTGGAATATCCAGTCGCTTAAAGACTTCACATATCAAGTAAGTATCAAGTCATAATTTTACTGAAAGTCCAATTGAGTCCTTAAAAAGCAATAAGTCCAGTTTAGAATTTTTAAATAAGCTCTTGAAAATTGTTTAAGAATTTAAATGCTGAACAAGTACAATTCTAGGCTTTGAGAAGATGGGTGGAGTATAACAATATGTGTCTCATGAAGTGTTAAAATATTTATTATTAGTATTATTTATTAATATAATACAAATATTATTCACGTATACTACTACCATGAAAACTCCTCATGAAGAGGATCAAATAAATAACTGCACTCAATAATTTGAGTAGCCAATGAGTGGTTATAAAGCGCTTGCCTCAAATCTGAAGGTCGCTGGTTTGAACCTAGGTGGGTAATTTTAGATCTAGGTAATTTGTGATTGAGCCATAAATCTAACATAACGTCAATGTTACACATGAACAAAACCAGCGTTTGGTCTGTACCCTAGCAAAAAGATGTAAAACAAGTCAAAGTGAAATACATAAAAAGTAAATATCATCCTAATTTAAATCGCCTTGAAATCACAGTTTACGGTCACACTTTTTCCTGAAACATATTAATATTCTACAAGAATAACAACTCTCTCATTTTAAAACTCCCAACGAAGGCTTTACTGTAAACCTAAAGTCTAAAGTGAGAAAAGGTTAAACTTCTCCAGATGCTGTACAACATCACAAAGTTTAGCATTTCTGTTTGATTGATGGGTTTGGCCTCAGTACAATGTGTTGTCAATACTTACTGATAGATGACCCTAACAATGGCTTACTTCTTATCTTCCTAACTTCCCATATTATGGCAAGCAAGTTCACATTGTCATGTAGCTACTATGTGTCAACTTATCACAAGTTGGAATTTAACTCTTATGACAAGTAAATGCAATTTTATGGGTAAAATCACAAAAAGTGCAATAGCACTGTAATTTTACTGCATTGAGGGTTGCACCATTTTGTTTATAGTTAAAAGGACCATAACAAATCAAATGTAATCTAAATCAATAGAGCCGTTTTTGTAATGATGAGATTTTTCCGTTATTTTTTGTGGGTTTTCTTTTAAAAATCATCACAAAAAATAAAAAAAATTGTAAATAACCCACATTTAGAAACCATAGATTTAGTAGGTACCCACATACAAAATGTCATCAATATCAAAGCACAGGTGTAGTTTGTTTGTAGCTCCTATACATATATCCATACATATATCCATACATATTTCTACCCAAAACTCAAACCCAAAAAATTTGACAAGGATAATACTTTCTCCTTATTAGAGGCAACTAAGGGAAAACTTTAATTTGAATTGTAGCATAATTGTGGCTCGTTCAACATTTTCTATTTGAATATACCATCTTAAGTGGTCCATATAGATGGGATGTTTACTAAACTTCAGTATCCAAAAGTGAATGATAATAGGAATTGAATTGACAACATCTGATATTTCCAATCTGCATTACCAACTTCAGCCATGCAGGTCCTGCTATCTGTTGAATTTTGTTGATACTGCATCAACAATACAGTACCGACAGTATACTTTATACTTTCAATGATTGATACTTCTTGGTTTTTTTTTAAACATTTCAAATAGTTATAAATAATATTATAAGGGAATCCTTTTATATGGTACCGGTACTGAGTGTGCATTTTGCACGGTGAGGGACATTTGTGCCATGAGATTGTTTCAAGTTGTCAGTAGCTAAAGAGGACTACAAAGTATCTTGTTTTTTAAGAACGGAAATAAAGTTAAACAATATAGTAACCTTTTCCCACTATGTAAACTTAGTAAAAAAACTTCTACAAAAATAAGGCTTGTTTTGACTTCTTGGGTTGTAAAACACTTCTCTGGTTTGATTCCAAGGGAGAATTTTGTGCCCCAAAAGCCTTTTTTGTTTCCTTTCAAAACGTTAAAAATGCCAATGACGTCAATAGACACAAAATAAAATGTGTGTAAGAACCTATTATTCCAAACAACATACAGTGCCAGTAAGGACTAAGTTAATGGTATTGATTGATATAGAAATTGGTATTAACTAATCTATTGCTGCAAACAAAATCCTATTGACTGTGAAACCCACAAAAAAAAAATGAAAATTTTATTGATAAAATCCTTATATACTAGGATTGCTTTCAGAGCGGTGAAAGCCAGTTGAGCGGAGAAAACTTGTTTTAATATTTGTGTAACTAACTAAATAAAAAAAAACAAACAAACAATATATGTACTAATGCTTGTTTTATTGATTAAAATTATAATAATTTACCTCTTGACTACATCTTGTTGTGATTCAGATAGGCTACCTCTTGCAAAAGTAGATTAAATTATAACGAACAAGATTTTCTTGTTTATTAAAATCATAGGTATGGTTTAAAAACGTTTAAAAGAAAAGTATAGAAAGTTCAGAAATACCTTATGATTCTCTTGTTTACATTTTTCTTGTAAACAAAAAAACTGTCATAGCTACTTTAGTCCCATAAGCCTAATGTTAAAAATTTGAAATTTTAAGTTCGTTTTAAATTGCATTAGCATTATCTAATTGAAATTTGTTTGTTTACAAACCATCTCATTATTAGTCTAAGTAGTCTTGTTAAGTTTGGCTGAAATGTGTTCAGCCGTTATTGAGTGATGGTTTTATATTGTTTGCATTGAAGTTGATCCCAAAGAGCTTAACCAACTATTCCATTCCAAAAGATAAAAATTATATAGTGCAACACAAATAAACAACCCGATCACCTACCTATAACCTACACTTTACCTTCCTAATCTAACCTTACTTCAAAACACTTAATGTAGTCACGAATACTCATAAACCCCGACCTACATCCCCACATGCCTAAATTAGATCAGTGTTCAATCTGCGTTTTATCAATAAGTGTAATAACCTACTGTATCGTCGATGTAATTCAACATAATATAACCTATGAGGTATTATCGGATTAGATACCGATTTCGATGCGGTTCGATATATCGCTTATTAAATCCTGATTTCTAACATTGGCTGTTTCTAATCAGCTGGCAACACAAATAGGTTCCCAAGAAAGTAGTCACCGGTCCGTATCCCTCCGCTCCTTGTTTATGCTCCGCGCATTGAGAAAGTAGTTCCGTATATTTTCTCGATTTTAAGAGAATTCCGCGCCTTAAAAAAATGTTTTAACGGCATTTTCTCGTTTATTAAAATCATAGGAATGGTTTAAAAACGTTTAAAAGAAAAGTATGGAAAGTTTAGAAATAGGTACCTTATGGTTCTCTTGTTTACATTTTTCTTGTAAACAAAAAAACTGTCATAGCTACTTTAGTCCCATAAGCCTAATGTTAAAAATTTGAAATTTTAAGTTCGTTTTAAATTGCATTAGCATTATCTAATTGAAATTTGTTTGTTTACAAACCATCTCATTATTAGTCTAAGTCGTCTTGTTAAGTTTGGCTGAAATGTGTTCAGCCGTTATTGAGTGATGGTGTTATATTGTTTGCATTGAAGTTGATCCCAAAGAGCTTCGCTCGCTTCGCTCGCTCCGCTCAATAATATGTGAAGGCGATTTCTACGAAACACTACTCCTCCGTTAATAATGACGTGCCAAAATAAAGCATTTTTTGTGTAGACGCCCCCTTTCACCAATTCCTGTAATAAAAGTCCTCGGACTTTGCCCCACAGGCCATCGAAATCCCAATGTATTTCTTGTGAAGAAAATATTTTGTTTACATAAACAGACGAATAATTTGTATTAATTGCATCTGTTTATAGTAAACACATGATGAACACAAGAGCTTTTGTTTTTAGAGTGAGTTCGTTTTCAGTTTTGATTACTGGAGTGGAGTGATTGGTTACATTATCTTGGAGTTGACTCTTTTACATAGGAAATTATGAATGTTAATTCGTTTTGAAATAACACCTATAATACTTTGCAATCGCTCGAATTCGAGCAACAGGTGCACTAGTTTAAATAATTGTGTGTTTTGTAATCTATTAAACCGTTCCTATGAAGCCTACTCCACCATTTGGGATAAACATGCAACTCTAAAGTTAACACATGGGTCAGATTCCTCAATTTGGACCATGATGTAAATAAGTAGCTCTTAACACTCAACACCATTGTAAACCTATAAGAAATAAACTAAACTCTATGCCGCAACTAAAAGACATAATAGCTAACTTTCACAATGGTGAGACAAAAAAAAGTTAAATTCTTGATTAGAATGTGTTCACAATATGTGCATAAAAGGCTAAAAGATAACTTTCAACCAGGGTTAAAGGTTATTCTGATACAACTGACAGTTAATTTTCTCACCAGTACTGACTCTTCATCAGTTTCAAGTGCAACTTGTTTATTTACTCTTCAAAAGTGTTTTTGTGTGTCCTAATGTGTTTTTGAATAGGAAACAACTACTATGAACAAATATGTCGTTGTAAGTGTTTCTGTAATAATTTATGTACAAAGTAGTTGGTTAATAGATTCACTTTTAATTAGGAAAAAAGTATTAATAATAACTTTAGATATTACTAGCTTCTACGGCTGTTTATATTTGTATAAAATGTTCAATAAGTGTGTGAAATCTAAAATATAATAAGGTCAATATTCCACACACTTTCAAAATCAGATTTAACCTAACAAATGCTAAGATAAAGGCACCCGCTCATGAGAAATCCTATAATATATCAAATTAACTACCTATTAAAGTGATATAGTTTTTTTTTTTTCGTATGATAATGGAAATTTATATATACGAGGGTTTTAAGGAAAAGCTGTTTTTGCATATAGCTCTGTAGTTCGTGTTCACGCCTCAAGTAGCTCCTAGCCGCTTACTGGAAGAAACATATCCAGTGTCGACATTCAACATTATTCACCAGATGGCTGGATGTATTGGCCGATGGTAGTGCAATGAGTAAAGGTAAGTGAAGAAATGAGTTAGGAAGTGCAAAAATGTCTGTGAAAACCTTTTTTGTTGTGGTTTTCTGTAGCCACAAGCCACAACTTCGAAATGGACATTTTCACAGCCATTTTAAATCTACCTAACCCATCTCTGCACTTTACCCTCTATTATTACATTATAGACATAAACTTCTGGCGATAAATGTCTGCAGCCGATATGTTTCTTGCTTGAAAAGAAACGTATTACAGACCTTTGTATGCCGCAGGAAGAATTTTCTAAACACAGCGAAGCGTACACCGCAGTGACAGAACTGGGAATGGTTCCATTCTGTTTACTAATGATTCCTGTAAGTGGCAACATTAAATGGTTAAGTTCGTTTAGTGCTATGCCATACATTTTAAGGTAAGTCAGTAGAGTGAGGAGTGTAAAATCATATTGACGACTCTTTTCTTGATTATCCCTAGTCAAAGATCCAAAGCCAATCGTGGACGGTAAAATTACAAGATTAAAAGACACTGCCAACCTCTCTTATAATAACATATGTTTTGTAGGTAACACTGGTGATGGTGGTGCTGTTGGTAGCCCTGGCTGAGATATATTTTGCACTCTCTTTGGACCAACATTTACAAAATGGGAGATGGAACATCACACTAAACTGGACTCTCAAATCTCTACCTGATGAACAACCCAATTCGTTGTCCCAGTTTATCTACTCTAGTCAGGTTTGTAAAAAAAATCCTTATTCTTTTGCAATATTACTTTTCCCCATTGTATTGAATAAAGACATACACACACTAGTGCGGAAACAGGATCGGAAGTGGAACGGCTAACTGGAATTTTAGCTGTGCTTTTGGGAGCTTGTGCTTTTGCACAGGTGCACATCAGATGGCAAGCAGACACCAGTACAGTACAGTGAAAACACCAGTACAGTCAGGTGAAAACTGACTATAGTTTAGTTTTAACCTGCAATAATAGTGCTGCAAACGCTGCATGCTGGGGGGAGAGCAGAAGCCCACAGTTGTCCCGTTCCCGCCTCGTGACCGCTTCCCGCAGACCGCGCAGGTGTGATTGGTCTCATATCCCACCATGGCACATGCTGCCTGTGCGGAAAACTCTCAAAACTAAAATCGTTCCCATAACGGTGTGTACGGACCCTAACACCTTTTTGGCTATTGATTAAACTGGACAGTGGACAATCCATTTCCCTTTTAAAGTGTTATCTAGTGTTAGAATGACGAGAATGACCGTAGTTAAGTTTGGATTGGCAGATTGTGCTGATGTAGATGAATGATACACAAATTCTGTCAACTACATAAAATCTTTTTACCAAGCCAATTCGAAAAGATATCTTGTTGTAAAATATATTATCTTTGATCATATAAAATTTAACAAGAACATAAAAACAAACAGGGAAAATAGAGTGTTAGACTGAACCACAACTGTGAGTAGCTCATTGAAGTATTTGTTTTTGATACTAATAATTGGCTACATTTCTGATACATATGGATCGTATATGTCTAATTTAGTATCCTAAAAGTCAATGATAATATTCATCTGTTTTCTGGACGTATGGCCATGGTTGGTATGTCCTAGGCGTGCACTTGGTTGATCACTGACAGGTGTGGGTGTGTGTGTGCTAGTTCTTGCGAGTGTGTGTTGTGTGTGTGCGTGTACGTGTGTAGGTGTGTGTGTGTGTGTGGGTGTTTATGTAAGGTGGTATGTTTTAAAAGTGTATTGTTTCTTTTTACATTAAATATTGTAAATAGATTACAGTATTTTATTTGTATTGTACATTGTTTTGTTTTATTTGTATGTTTAGATTTGTATAAACAGGTTAAGTGTAAGAGAGGGCCATGTGGCCCTAACTTTGCCTGACTAAATAAATCATTTTCATTTCATTCATTTCATCTGAAATACCCTCATGGGTACTGTGCCTCACCTCTTACTTACTTACTAAAAGAAAAGTAAAGCTCTACCCGTTTTATACTTTTTAGATTTTTAAGTTGGGTTTTCCTAGGCGTGGAAACAGAGTTTGAAGAAGATTTTCGGCTTGCCCACTGGCAGTCTGTTCCGCTTCTAGGAAAACATAACCATTAAATTACCAACAATTACAAGAGGAGAGTAGACCACGCTTTCTGCACTTCAAACTCCGCTTTTGCGCCATGGAAAACCCAGCTTAACATATCAGGAGCAAATTTATAGATGTAGAAGATATTTACAGTTTTACAGACAATAAATTAATGTACCAGAGTATTTTTTTTTTGTGTATTTTTCTTAACACCTACCCAGTCAGCATAAAAATTGTTGGAAAAGAAAATAAATTGTTTCAAAATTGTTTCGAAATTGTTTTAAAATTGTTTTAAAATTGACAAATTTGGAATTTTGTCTATATTAAAATGAGTTTAAAATTGTTGTACAACAATTTCAAAATTGTTGTACAACAATTTTGAAATTGTTATAAAATATTTTTGAAGTTGTTTTAAAACAATTTTGAAATTGTTTTAAAATTGTTGTATAACACTTTTAAAGTTGTTGTATAACAATTTTGAAGTTGTTTGAAAATTGTTTTAAAATAGACAAATTTGGAACTTTGTTAGGGTTAATTTCTATTTGAGTTCATAAATAATAAGTACGCCTTATAAGCAACCAATTAAATATAACATTAATTGATTAGTTTACTATCAAAAACAATGGTGAATAAATAAAAACAAATAAGTATACTGAAATTCTTCTATTTGAAGTAAACAAATTAAAAAAAAGTAGAGAAATAATAAAAACACAGTCTACTACATTCTGGAAAATAGAAATGGGTGCATGGATATAAAAATAAAATATTCATGGACAAACTTTAAGTACTCTACCAGCCAGCACAGAATAAATTATTATCTTTTCAATTGCAAATTTAACATTCATATATAGCAATCATTAGTTTGCCTAGGCCTAGACCTAATTATTTAGGAGGGCTTGTACAAACTAAGTAACAAACAATGAGGTTATAATAGCAGCAAATTATCATCATTCTTGTTTATAAGATTTAGATTGCTTAACGCATACAACTCAATAAATAAATATGAGGAACAAAAAAATATTGAAACCCAAACAGCCAACAATAAAAGACAAAGATACATGAAATGCAAGGACATGATTTTTTTGAGACCAAGTAGGACTGTGTTATGATAAAAAATTAATGCAAACAACAATGCTCGTGGTTTTGTCAATTGAAAGATAAAATGTCCATAAAAGAGGATTTAACTTATAAAATAACACTGTATATTAATTCGAAGTTTAACCCTCCGAGTGTCACGTGTTTTGGCCTTAATGTCAGCCTATTTTTTGCTCATTTGCAAGATTTTATTAAAACTGATCTGAGAAGCTTAAAAACAATGTTAATTATACTGTTCTATATACCATTTTGTTTGGAAAATCTTGGGCTTCAATATTATATATAAAACATAAGGAAGATTTTTAAAAAAAAAAATTTTTAGGTAAAAAAAATGTATAATTTCGAAAATTAAAAAAAAAAAAATAAGTTTGCGCTCAATGAAATTGTATAAATTATAGGCCTATAAATATTTGAAAATAGCCACTTTGTTCTAAATTTTATGAGGATTACAAATATATAATAATATAAGGAAGTAGATTTGCAAATAAATAAGTTATGGGCAAAAAACAGATTTCAGTACATAGCGTTTAGCTAAGAATGCATAGCCCAACCATAGCTAGGAATCTGGCTGATAATTTACATCAATATCACTACCTACTTCTTCAGGATCATCAACCAGCACTTCAAAACCACTTAAATCTTCTTATAATGCACCACGTATATCACTACTTTTGATTTTTAACACTAAAACAATGATAAATGTAATAAAACACATCAGTCATCGGTCCGAGGGTAACCTAGCTGTTTACGAATACACGCACGTCAGCTCAGTCAGCTGTCTGCTACAATATTTTCGGAACTAAAATGAATAGTGCTTAGAGACAGACCTAGGAGAAAGCTTAGAATATTACGGAAAGAACGATACCTAACTCAATCCAGTACAGTCCGATTCAGTTAGTCATAGAGCCTTCGCCGTAAACAGTGTTCGCGAGTCGCTGTAGCGACGCACGACACTATACAAAGTGCGTTACGCGTCGCTGCAGCGACGCATGACACTCGGAGGGTTAATATGAAACCGTAAACAGCTTTGAAGGGAGTAGGCAACGGCCAGCGGCAAATTGAATCTTCAAGATGAAAGTACAAGTAAGAAGTTAAATTTAACAGCTAATATAAAACTATTATTCCCATGATCAAAAAGGTTTGGGATCTAATGATAATTACCCTAGTAATAAATAAATAAGTTGTCAAGGAATGACAGTGATACAACTTTTATGAGCTTTGCTACTGAGTCATAAGTTTTTTGAAGTACTTGACTTGATGTGATTGTCGAGATAAAATATTTATGGCTTTGAGACTGCTAATGTGGTTTCTATTGCATAATTACTCCATAGTAATAAATGATGAAAATGTAAGCAAACATTTTATAAAAAACCTTTTATGTTCTTCTAACAAATTTTTATATCATACTTAAAATGGCCCACACAATTATTTAAGGACAATTACCACTAAAAATTACCCATATTTACTAAAAACAGTACATTTCAGTAAAAAAATAAGTTCATTCCCAGATTTCCCGGTTCGTAGACACTCTGACAATACATTATTTACACATCATTCAAGCGTCGGCGGCTTCACGATCCTCATCTTCCTGTTCTTCAGGTGCTCTTTGACACCCTGCCCTAAAATTATAACACACAGATTAATATTATATTTCGTTACTAGGGACCCCTGAATGTTTACAGCTGTTACGTTAAGCAAATGGCATTATAGCAAAAGCTAGTCTAGAATGTTGACGTCGGCAGCTTGACTTAAAAAAATGAAAACTTAATTTCAAAAAAACTGAAACCCTAAACTGAAATTGTGCCTTTCACATTCCCTAGTTCTCAGAATTATCTTTCTTTCGACACAAAAATAGTGAAAATCTATCAAGTGGTAGATTCAGAATCGTGAAATAAAAAAACCCTGTCAAGTATTAATGATTGTTGCAGTATTTGTCTGAGATAAATAAAATCACCTGAGCTTTAGTATAACAATATAGCCTACTATCAAAACTGAAGCATCCGGAATTAAGAGAGAATGCTAGTAGCATATTGTTTTGTTAGCCTATGTTTTTAACCTCACTAAGTGAATTTTGTAATACAAATTATCACACTATACATACCCTTTCTAAGTCTTTGATTTTAATTGTGTCTGTGGCAGCCATGAAGCAACTGATTTCTCTATTTTGCTTTGTTCAATGTTGGCCCATCTCTTTTTCGTCATTTCTTCAAAAAACTAAATGCATTTAATAGAACATTGCAAAAAAAATTTCTGCAATTTTTGTGGCGTTAACATTTATTAAAAATTATATAATAAATGAATAGCCTAACATGTATGTTTGCGCTCAATATTTTTTTATAATTTATAAGTCTACACATATTTTAAAATAGCCACTTTGTTCTAAATTTTATAAGGATTAGGCCTACAAAAATATAATAATATAAGGAAGAAAAATTGAAAATAAATAAGTTATGGGTGAAAAACAGATTTCGTACATTAAGCGTTAGCTAAGAATGCATAGCCTAATCATAGCTAGGAATCTGGCCGATAATTTACATCAATATCACTACCTACTTCTTCAGGATCATCAACCAGCCCTTCAAAATCACTTTAATCTTCTTATAATTAAATTCTTATAATTTTAACACTAAGACAATGGAAACGTTTAATAAAACACATCAGTCATCGGTGGTTAACCAAGTTGTTTACAAATACGCACGTCAGCTGCCTGGTAAAATATTTTTGGAACTAAAATGAAAAGCGTCTAGAAACATACATCAGGAGAAAGCTTAGAATCTGCCGAAAACGATACCAATCTTGATCCAGTTCAATCTGATTAAGTCAGTTCCAGAGCCTTCGCCATAAACGATGTTTGTGTGTCGCAAAAGCGACGCATAACACCACGGCGGATGTGTTGTGCATCGATTACGCGATGCTTAACACTCGGAGGGCTAAATTATGAGTTAACCAAGTTTCAAGGTCTAGTAAGTTAACATATTTATAAACTTAACTTATAGTTGAAAAACCCCTGCAGCCCTTAACACAACAAGTTTAAAAATAGGCTAACTTAACTTAAATCAATCCCTAGCTGATGTAACTTAGCTAGGCATAAGCCTAAATACCTAGTCATATTACTTTTAAGCAGTTACCGCATTAGGCGACAGGCCCTACAATGTCATTTTCTATTTGAGTTGGGGACGCCACCTAAGTGAGTAATTCAATTCAATTATGAGTTTATAAACTTAATGTTAGATGTCTTGTGTAAGTTAGGTCTAAGTTATTTTAGTTTTGGTTACTGTAAATCCAACTGTATCATTTAGCAACGACCATTTACTAAAAACCCAACGGTAACTTACAGTTTCAGTAACATAGCCTGTTATATTTATGAGAAACAAAAGGAAATTCATAAGAGTTTGCTCACATAGGCTAGGCCAATTCTAGAGATGGGCCATAATCATGTTACCTACCAAATACCTATCAAAGTTATTGGTTAACTTAGACCAGGAACTATTGGAGTACCTCTATTTCATTTTAGGTTAGGCCTATATGTTAGTTTAGAATAACTGAATCACCACTGACTGAAAAGGCCTAAGTAAGTTATAACTCACCTTGTTTGCTGCTTAAGAAGCTATGTAGGATAAAAACAGTAAACTTAATGCACCTAATAACTTTTAAAACAAACAAAATGCCGTGATGCCCGTCAGCCCGTGATCATGATCAAATATCAACATCAACAGACTGGAGACTGCTGTAGTCAGTGAACTGCGAAACTCTGGTAGAGTCTAGAGTAGATGATACTTGTAAGAATGTTAAAACTCATCCAGTATACTTATACAATTACAAATAATAAATAATTTATTTTCACTACTGTTAACCTGTTGTTATTAACCATTAAACTTATACAGGTCGCGCAATTGATGGTCTAGGTCTAACTTGAGTTTGGCAGTCTGCCCCTCCTCCATGACTCTTTCACTTGATTTTACCACTATCGTACTGTATTTTAATCAAAATCGCGGGGAGCTGTCGTTGCTGACGCATTGGCCACATACAATGAATACACAAACTAGTTTGTGTATTCATTGCCACATACACACAGCACAACACACTGACTATTATCCTACAAGTATAAGTGTCCCATAAGGAAAAATAGAAAAAAATTGCGAAAGATTTAAAATTTGGGCGAAAAAACACGAAAATCACTATAAATCTTTTTACAAAACAGACCATTTCAAGATTATGGATGGCCATTGTAATTTTTGTAACTTATATTACTGAAAGGAAAGCCGCTTTCATAAATATAATATCCAGAACATTTTGGTTTTATAACATTAATTATTATTTTAATGATTTTTAGAATTTGCATTTAAATTGGTTTAAAACTATTTTAAGACTGTTGTAAACTTATATCAATACAATTGTGATACGTGTTTTCGAAACATTATTAAAATTGTTTCAAAACTATTTTAAAACTGTTGCAAACTTATATCAAAACAATTTTGATATGTGTTTTCGAAATAGTATTAAAATTGTTTCTAAACAATTTTAAAACTGTTGCAAACTTATATCAAAACAATTTTGATATGTGTTTTCGAAATAGTATTAAAATTGTTTCTAAACAATTTTAAAACTGTTGCAAACTTATATCAAAACAATTTTGATATGTGTTTTCGAAATAGTATTAAAATTGTTTTAAAACAATTTTAAAATTGTTGCACACTCATATCAAAACAATTTTAATATAGTTACTAACCATCTATATTAAAACAATTTTGAAATTGTTTAAAACTTATATTAAAATTGTTTTATATCCAAACTTATTTTGAAATTGTTGCAAACTCTTTTAAAATTGTTGTACAACAATTTTTTTGGCTTTTCAACAATTTTTATGCTGACTGGGTATCTTCCACATTTCCAAACAATCAAGTGAGGCATCAGTTCCTAGTCTTGTTGATGTAACTTTTTGAATAGAATATTTTGTAATACAGTAATAAATAAACTACCTATTTGTCTTTTTTGCAGACATCAACTACGTCTTCAAACTTCTCATCTTTCAACATTAGCAAAACTGTGAATCTGAGTGAGACGGCTGAGTTTAGAACATTGACGCATGTTGTTGACAATGACGGACCAATTAAAATCAACATACCAAGTGACACTCAAGATTTTCATCCAATATCGATGGTTTTCCCAGCTAAACAGGAACGGAAGACAATCGATTACAACTACCCCGACTGCGGGTTTCATCCTTTGGATTAGTCAAAAGAAGATACTGCCCAATGTAGAAAAGAGATTCCACTTCTTTACATGGTCTGAAAGAGAGAAATATTTGTACATTAAAAAAAACTGAAGATAGCTGGTTTGAAAATATCGCAACAGGAAGCAGCTAGGGAAACTTAACTGATTAAACACCAACTAAATTGATTAGTAAATTGATTGTCTTGTTTAGTTGATATATTTTTCTAAATTTTTTTTAACGGAGGTTACTTTTTGAACTTTTTTATGATTGTATACCTGATATTAATTTCAACAAAACTCTATTAAGAGCACTGTGTTGTTTAAAAATTTACTCCTATCAGGATTTAATGTACAATTGCATTAAATCTTTTCTTATATTTTTCACTCTATTTATTACATTTGTTGAATCTGAGTAGGCTACATTTTTCTTGCAGCAATCATTATTTTTATGAACTACACATTGATCAATTTAAATTAAATAAATCTTCATAAAATCTTGATAAATTTGAATGAATCTTTGCATTGGCAGCTTAAACTGAGGTTCAAATTGATATCAGAACTCTTTATTAAGCTGGGTTTTCCTAGGCACGGAAGCGGAGCGCGGAGAGAGGAACGCCGAGAGCGGACTCCTCTTGTCTTAGGTAATTTAATGTTACTGTTTTCCTAGAAGCGGAGCCGAATGCCATGTTAATTGCTTTTCCGCTCTCCGCGTTCCTCTTCCGCATCCAAGAAAACCCGGCTTTAGCCAGAATATTTTTCTCAAACTCATTGTCAGCAATTGGGTCACAGTTTCTTAATTTATGATATATTTTGCTACAAATTAAACTCTTTGGTATAAAGGCTTACAAACTTAATTTAACCTTTGACTATTGATACAACCAATACCGGTAGTCAATGATTTAACATTAGTTTTAAAATTTCAGCCCAGTTGATTTAGTAGTTTTATTTTGGAACACAGGCACTCATACAAAAACATCTATTATTTTATAACTAGTGTAGCTGTTGCTCGAAATCAAGCCATTAATTGTCCCGTACCAGTATTATACAGGGTGTTTTTTTAAAAACTTGCATCTTTATTTATGTAAAAACCGCAATAGATAGAAATATGCAGTTTGCGGGAATCATCTATTGACGTAGGGGGACCAATTGTTTTGAATTCAACGTTACATTCACATTCCCCCCCTTTCCCCCCCTGCCACCAACTTATTTTTTTTAAATAGCAAGGTACCCCTTGTGACATATCAAATAAAAGAGCATAAAAAAAGAAAATGTTTGATGAAAAAAAATTGAAAATCGGTTCATAAATTTGTGAGATTTTTTTATGCTCTTTTATTTGATATGTCACAAGGGGTACCTTGCTATTTAAAAAAAATAAGTTGGTGGCAGGGGGGGAAAGGGGGGGAATGTGAATGTAACGTTGAATTCAAAACAATTGGTCTCCCTACGTCAATAGATGATTCCCGCAAACTGCATATTTCTATCTATTGCGGTTTTTACATAAATAAAGATGCAAGTTTTTAAAAAAACACCCTGTATAAAGGAGTTATTTTAAAACTACAGTTATAACAGTCATAATTTACGATCAGTTTAAAAGACTCAAATAAAATATTATGTACCGGTAACTAATGGAAATACTAGACATACTAACCATATACCTTTTAAGGAACTGTCCCTACATGCCACTAGTCTCTTTTTAATTATCTCATCCTTCCGTTTTCAATATTTCTTCTTTGAACTCAAGGCATTTTCAGTTCTTAAACCAAACTGATTAACTGTTTAAATTATAGTCCCTAACCTTTTGAATATTTCAAACAACAATATTTACTGCCAAAAAAGCTGCAGAGTTTATTTTTACAACAGCTGTTCTTGTACTGTATTTAAATTTGTTCTATGTAACTCTAATGGGGAAATACGACTTTTGAGAGCGCCTCCTGCCCTTAAGGGTAAGAATTTAAAAATTATGAAACCTTATTGCAAAACTGCAAATTGAGACACTCTTTTTGACACCTCAAACGTTGAAATGGGTCCAAAAATAAGGGAGGAGTAGTGTTCACAAAAAACGGCTTGACATATTATAGATAGGTAAAGATAGATATTATCGTAGATATTAAATTTATATCAAACTATAATTAACTTCGTGAAAATGTTAAATTTACCTATTTTCATAGTACTAAAAAAATAACTAACCAGTGGTCATATTATTTTTTTTAATATTTAAAACCATTATCAAAATATTGTCTTAAATTTTATTTTACTTTTTGTTAATACAAGTAAAATATTTGTTTTATAATTGGAAATCTTCCTCAATCAACTTCAATGCAAGCTGAATTGAATGTCGGCTACATAAACAGACACATGTGAATGTGAATATTTAACTCAGAGTATTCATGATTACATAACCACTGGTCCAGCAAGATGCTGGTTGGACCATTGCCATCAAACGCCTTGCTGGAAATCCAGTTTCTGTGTTTAAAGTGACTAGGTTTGTTCCTACATTTAGCTCTCAGAAAACTATTTAGCTTGATAATTAGTGGAAGAAATGGCATACGAAAGTATAGACGAAACATCTTGGATCATGCAAAAGTTGAAACAGTGGTCACCTCTTTTTATTGTGAGTTTTTTTGTGTTTTATTTCAAACTTGTGTTTTATTAAGTTTAGGATTGAGGTTAGCTCCAAATTATTTAGGCTCTTTCAGTTTTTTTTTAAATATTTTTGACATAAATATAGTCAGTGTAACTAATTGTGTAGTTATCATGCTGAGTGCCAATATATGGAACTGATTGTTACACGATCTACTTTTTCAAATATTAATTCCATTACAATTTGGTTACATAATGTGATATTAATTTAGGTGATGAACATAGAGGATTTTGATACCCAGTATCCTTATGGAGGGTTAATTGAAATTGAAAATAAAAAATTCCTTATTGCTACATAGTTATATTTGTTGTAACAGTGACACTTGTAATAGTAGTTGAATACAATTCTGGATGTAGTATTTTTACAATCATGCCTATATTGCCTATCATGTCTAAACAAATTTTTTAAACTTTTTTTATGTAATTAGCAATAGCAAATGTAATTAATTAATTGGGACCAAGGGGTAGTTCGGACTATTGAATAGTTTGGATTACAGAAGATATTGTTGTCTATACATAACAATAGCTAAAACGTGGCTAAAATGGATCGTGATTGTTACAGGAAAAGTTAAAAAATACTTAATAAAGTAAAATACAGTGTTATTTAATACAGTAGTAAACGGTGAATAAACAGTACTGTATATTAAATACAGTATACAATATAGAACTACTGTACTGTGTATAGAGTAAAGCAATGAGGTGTTCGGATTAGTGGGCATTCGGATTACGGGGGTTCAGATTAAAAGATCTACTGTATTTAAATTAAAACATGATTTTTATTTCCAGATACTTTTTGGCTTAACACTGCTGATTGGCACGTTATCCCTTCTGATCTATGAGCTCCATTATCCGCATACAGTAACGCCATCATGAAAAAGTTCTCTAATTGTTGATATAAATCATAAAAATCTTCTCAAAACATAATCTATATGTACCGGTAGCTATTTTATGTCAATAATTAAAAAAATAAAAATTTCAACCAAATGTGACATTTATTTATCCTTTAACGTACTTGATAAGTGATTTTATTTTTCATAACTGAATATAAGGAATATAGGTAACAAATTGATCCACCAAAATTAGGACATTTTGTAAGTTTTTTAATAATCCTTTTAGATTGTTTTTTTGTACATTATGTGGATCTGTAAGTAAAAATCGCAATCAATTTCAGTGACAAATTAGGAATTGGACCAAAAGCAATCCTTTTCAGATTTAAATTTCACTGTTGAATTTTTTTCAAATCTCATAATAAGACAAAATGTGGAAAACAATGTACAGCCATACCATTGACCAGAAAAAAAATTGAAAGCATCTACTTAATGATTGGGTTTCAGTTCTTCGGTTCACACAAAATACTTTCAAATTGTACATTTTTCTCTTGCCAGCTCTGAATGTTTTGATACTAAAGTATCGAAGATACAACACAGCTCATTCATGGGGTAAAATTTTCAGAAAAAATAATTAAATATTCAAATAAGTTTTAAATGATATTTCAAATGGAAGATGAATTAGACCTGTAAAACTAATACTCTTGCTTTTGCAAAGCAGTTTTTCATTTGACAAACGTATATAATTTTTGATTTGATTAACAGTTGGGTATTTTTACGCCCAGATTAAGTTGAAGATGAAACTCACGAGGTAGGTACAGGTTTATTTTTTAATTACAAGCTTAACACGAAATTATGTTTTTAGCATTAGTAGGATGTTGCAGGGAAAATTAACCACACAATTTCCAAGAATATTTCACCAAGTCGATGAAAAATCAACCAGGTTATTTTACGCTTTAGGAGAAAACACAAAGGGAATTTTCTCTAATTGACACAAATACGATTCATTCAAACACAGATTTGCCTCCCCCTGGTTGCTAGGCAACCCTCCCTTTCACCTACCTCCCCACACCATTGATGCAGTCAGCCATTGCTGCATTCACTTCTAGTTATTGTTTACTTACTCATTTCTCTGTTTCTGCAAGCCTGATTGGACAGGTAAGACCTAATTATGGTGTAATCACATGTTTAAATAACCTTAAACACAATAAGATAAAGAAGAAAGTTCACTGTTCATGATAAAACAGTTTTGATATATATAGGGCAATGTGCTATTTATAGACTTGGTACTAAATATAGACCCTGTTGATACATGCCTGACTAATTAGGTGTCAAGATGAATTGAGAACTTTGGCTGTGTCAGTTTGGTTCAACCAGGTTTTATTGATTTTTGCATTTGAGATGTGTAGCAATATAGGTTTTGCTTGTTCTTAGGTTATAAGAACATACAGTACCATGAATTTTCTTGATCTGAAAAAGGAAACTAAATAAGCCCAAGTCCAATCAAATGATTGAATTATGAACATTTTGAAGATCTATTTAGCGTTTAAATGTTTGCATCTGAATTACTCAGGAAAATTATTTTAATTCTGAATTCAAATTAGTTTGCGTGATAAGGTACCAAAAAATAATAAAGTTAAAGCAAAATCATACACAATCTTGAAGGCATGGTTTGGTTACAAGTTGGTTAAGTTGTAGGACACTAACATTTAAGCTGAATTTACAAACTTTTACCTGAAACAAATTCTGAAGTGGCACTTTGCTGCACATTAGAGAAATGTTTATGCACAAGCAGCAGGTGAGTATGGAAAGTTTCTCGAGTGCAGCGAAGGAACTTTGCACTGGCGTTACACTATAAACCATATAAAAAAAAATAATTTGTCTTTCAAACACTATACAACACGTTTTTAGGTTAGGTTAAATCTATACATTGAACAAAATTGGGAATGCTGCACCAGCTGATAGTTGTATCTTTTAAGTGTTGCCATCTTATTTCCAAGGTACATGGATTACATGCCTAATAAAAGCACGCTGTTTTGTCTTGTTTGGTTGGAATACTGGTGTGCGGCAAAAACAATCTGCGCAGGGAAAGTAAGTAGATGCAGCAATTAGCAACTTTCTGTGCTATAATCAGTGCAAGGAATGCCACTTTGTCAGGTGTCTGTCTAAAATATATGTTCTAAAATATAAATACTATGAATTACGGATATTATGAAACAGCAAAAAAATATAACTGGCTTTTTGGTTTCAGACATTATGACATTTTGATTAACACTCTCTATAAACTCGTCAACAATTTGTATGAAATAACTACTGTTTCTTTTCAGAATTAATTCTTGTGCTAAAGGAATGACTGCCGGCCTCTTCAATGGACAAGCGTTGTCTCCACCTTCGAAAACCGTGAATGTCTTTGACTTGACATCGAAACAAGGTAAAGATTTTTTAATAAAAGCATTACATGCCCCTTTTACACAAGACTGTGACCGCAAACTAAAAATGATCATACAGAGATTAATTTCCTCTAACCGGTAAAATCTTATAACAAATATGTTTAAGTTCCTTATCAAAAAAGTCAGCATCACAAATGAGTACTGTGACATTGGTAAGTTTTACATCTTCAAGCTTGTTGGCTAACCAAACTTGTATATTTGCAGGAATAACTGGAGGTGCAGAGGTCAGTTCGAAAGAGAGAGCAGCAAGAATAACATTATATGTGAGTTATTTCTTCGAAGTTAAGTAAATATTTTAAATCTACTATTGGTAACAAATCAAGATGAAGAATGACAAGTTTCATACTATCTTGTTTATATTTCAATACACATGTTACAATACACTGTTTAATTTTCTGGTACGAGACGGCAGAGTGTCAGCGGCCTACAGAAACGCATACAAATTATATCCTCACAGTATCAAACATTGTTATATTTCTAATCAATGGACGAATCTTTCCTCGATTTCTAACCAGCACCGTTTTGTAGGTGATTTTAACCCTGGTTGTGCTTACGGCCGTGTCGCTCCTGCTCGGTGAAGCTCTCGGACTGCAATGGACGCTCTGTGTGCGAGGAGCCAATAAGACAGCGCCGTCCGAGACATTGTACCAATGGCCATGGAGTTGGAAAAACAACGGACAAACACTGATGTCCGAGTCATACAAGGAGCGCTGGGACACTCTATCGCTCCAGGAGAAGAGAAGAGAATTGTTCCGAGCCTCGATGGGAGAAATCGATCTTTACGATATGTACGACATACCGAAACACCCGCAGCATTTGGAAGTCAATTGAGATCTTAAACAGAGTTGTAAGTCTTGAAAAGTTCTTTTCTTTTGATTTTTGGAACCTTATTGTTTTAAAATTTCAATTCATATTAAATAACTTCTTGATCAGCATTGTACGTGTTATTAAATTTACGGAAAGTAAATAAAGATACGTCTTATAACACTTGAAACATATATTTACGCTTATACTGTTACTCACAAGACGGTAAATATACAAAAGATGGTAAGTGGTGATCGATTTCGATTGGACACTCCAATCATCATCAGACCCAATAGGCGAAGAGTAACAGTATAAGCGTAAGTGTTACGTTTTAAGTGTTATAAGACGTATCTTTATTTACTTTCCGTAAATTCATATTAAGCAATAAAGTATGATGTAATGGTTGTATTAAGAAAGTAAGAATGTTATGTGAAAAACAACTTTGTTTCACTGTGATAAATGTCAAGTTTTCTTAGATCGGAAAAGTTTGAATGAATTTTCATTATTTTCAATGTTTAAAGTGTATCCATCCCTTAACTCTTTTTTTACATATCTACAAACAAATTCATCATCCAATTTATTTCATTAATGTTTCTTCTTGCTCTTTCCTATTAAAACCAGATACAAGCTATTTAGTATGTTAGTGAAGTCTCTAAATCTTCTGAATAGCAAAATTTTAACCATATACTGTAAAACAATACTGAATTAATTTTAAACTACTCTGATTGACTGATTCAATACTTAGATGTTAAAAATATAGATTCCTTTCCTTTCCTACTCTAGTCTTCAAACAGTAGTGATATTTTTTACCAAAAACATAAAAAAAAACTGATTTCCAAGGACTAAACCTCTTAGTTTATAAGCTTTGTTATTGTTAACCTCTCAGTGAAATAATTGATAACGGGTCATATAATAGTATGCAGAGTATTATACCATATCAATTTAACCCAAAATGCTAGAATAGGGATTGCTTATGTTAACAAACTCCCAGGAGCAATTGATTATGTAAATTTACAGTGAGTAGATATAGCTTGCTCCCTTTCAACTTGCAGTTTTGTAGCCGTTGGATAGAGTAAAGATATTTTTAAAATAGATTTTTTATTCAATTAGATTGTAGTGAAAACATTTAGTTTTTTTATCAATGGTTTGATGATGTATCACACATTTTACAAAGTGTTGATTTATTTCTTTAGCTTATAAAACATAATCCTCGAGTAACATACAATCTGCTAGCAATCAATAGCTGTTCAGTAACTACAGTGAAAATTAGATTTTGTCATTAGTAGGAAGAACAAAATAGAAGTTGTAATTGATTTAGCTCCCAAGTCCATTTCTACTTTGTTTCATTTTAACGTTACTTTACCAAGGTTATTGCTGAATAGAATTAAAATGATTTGTGAAACCAAGGATTAAAATATTACTGTGAATGGAAAATATATTATTTAAATATCATAAGTTTGTTAAATAAATATTATCTATCGCACAGATATGTTTTATTTCTCCAATACATGCTATAAAGTACTACACTATATTTAAACTGGCATCATAAAATGAATTAAATGATGTGAGAAACTTTGTGATAGTCATAAATTTGGTTTTGAACTAATATTTAATTCCGTTAGATGAAATTATTTGGCGATAGAAGTGGGTATGTAATAATAGTATATTACATTACTGGTTCAGAATATGTGTTTACCATATGGGTATGGGTTCTCTTGTGAGACGAGTACAGTAAAAGAAAGCCATCAGAGCCCTCGCCAACCTTGTCCCACCACAGACTTGCAGACTAGCATTCACAAACGTAGGAATCCTCTCAGTGGTGTCTCTACCCACATACTAGAAACCAAACCATACAGTATGTGGATGAAATAAACCTCCCAAAAAAACAAGACCTACACCACTACAACACCCGTCATGGCTCCAAATTTGCCCTACCAGTTCACCAAACCACTGTTTGAGAATAGTTATTTGTGTAACTAGTGGTGAAAGTGGCACTTTGCTGCACACGAGAGCAATGTTTACGCACGAGCCGCAGGCGAGTGTGGAATGATCTCGAGTGCAGCAAAGGCCTTTTTCACTCGTGTTACACATTATATTTTTCCTACAGTCACTATAAAGCATATAAGGTTATGTTTTTAGGAAAAAGCATTTAGCTTGGATTGAATAAATAAATATAGGATGGAGAGGACACAGCTAACTCACCTGATGAAAGGTTGCAGATGAGTCAAAGAACACATAAAATCACACACACATAATATACTTAATATTTCGCCTCTTTCAGAGGCTTCTTCAGAAGTAGGCCTAGATGGTAGTTACAAAACACACACACGTTGTTTTGTAACTACCATCTAGGCCTACTTCTGAAGAAGCCTCTGAAAGAGGCGAAATATTAAGTATATTATGTGTGTGTGATTTTATGTGTTCTTTGACTCATCTGCAACCTTTCATCAGGTGAGTTAGCTGTGTCCTCTCCATCCTATATTTATTTATTCAATATAAAGCATATAAATAATTAGTCTTTCAAACACTATGCAACACGTTTTTAGGTTCAGCTGGCAACACAAATGGTGCCCTAGAGAAATTAGTACCCGCGGTCCATATCACTCCGCTATTTTTCCTCGGCAAGAAATGTGCTCCGCGTTTTGAGAATATAGTTCCGTATGTTTTTGTAATTTGAAGTGGTTTCCGCGCCTAAAAAAATGCTTAAAAGGTAATTTCTTGTTTATTAAGATCGTAGGAAGGTTTTAAAAACGTTTAAAAGAAAAGTCCAGAAAGTTCAGAAATACCGAAACTATAAACACGAAATGACAGGTTAAATCGTAGTTATAGTAGTCAATCAGCTGCTCATAGTATAATTATCTTTAAGTGTTGCCAACCTATTTCCAAGCGCACACGGATTACGTGCATAATGGAACCATGCTGTTTTGTGTTGTTTCGTTGGAATCCTGATGTGCGGCAAAGTATAAACCGTACGGCAAAGTATAAATGTGCAGCAATTAGCAGCTTTCTGTACTATAAACAGTACAAGGAAGCCAACTTTGTCGGGTGACTGTAGGAAAAGAACCTTCCTACACCAGCCGCAAACTGAGGAACCATCTACCTGACTGACAACAAGCTACACCAGGAGTTAAAGAAGTGGCTAATCGCAAGACCTTTCTACTCAATAAAGGAATTTTATGAAGATTATGGAAATTAACACGTACAATGTACTATTGTAATTCTTAACAAATGAACAATAAAGAACATTGTACTGTATTGTAAACACATTTTGGACAAGCGACACAACCGATATTTATTGGTGGTTTGTACTTTCCCTAGGGAACATTTTTTTGGCCGCCATAACATGGCCAATCCAATATTATTGGATATACATACAAATTTGTAAATGCAATGATAGTGTTGGGACACATCTTTATAAACTAGATGTCCACGCTGATTTCAATGCCGAAATCTCTCTTTGTCGTTTTGAAGATATGTAAAAAAAAAACTACCCCATCCTTTCCTCATATATATTGTAAAGGCGATTTTGACAAAGCACTACTCCTCCGTTAATAATAAACGGATTTTTACAAACGATGTGTCAAAAATTAAGTATTTTTTTGTAGACACCAACTTTCACCAATTCCTGTATTTAGTCCTCTGGCTTTGCCCCACAGGCCATCAAAATCCCGATGTATTTCTTATGAAGATTTTGTTTACATAAACAGAGGAATTTGTATTAATTACAGCTGTTCATAGAAAACACGATACACAAAAGAGCGTTTTTCAGTTTCGATAACTGGAATGGAGTGATTGATTACATTATCTTTGAGTTGACTCTTTTAAGTCATCAAAAATTTTGACTGTTATTCATGTGGAAATAACGCCTGTAATACTTTGCAATTGCTCTAATTCAAGCGACAGGTGCACTACTACATTTCTAGTGGGCATTTCGTACTTTGAAGATTTATTGTGATTATTTTTCTTATATCTCCAGTACTTATTAAAGTTTGCAGTTCATTCTAGCCTTACAATATTTAGTGAAGGGCTTTCATTTGAGCTATTGATCATATTCAATACGGATGAGTTAGAGACCAGCTAAGAAAGAACCCTAACACAATATTAAATTGACTTTTTCAGAAATCAGTTTTATCATAGACAAAAAGAATTAAATATAGACTGTCAGCCGTGCTGCGGTTACCATAGGTTCCGGCGCACACCGCTGTAGTTTACGTAGCGCGGACGCCGTAAATACATGGCGCTCCAAGCGGTGTGCGCCAGAAGCTATGGTAACCGCAGCACAGCTGACGGTCTATATTTAATTCTTTTTGTCTATGGTTTTATCAAAAGATTTATATCTTGGGTTGTTAATAAGTCACAAAATTCTTTCTGATCTCAAATTACTCAGTAAATGTTTGGCTTTTATTAATCACAAAATAAAATCTGACAAATTCAAAATGAGACATGAAACTTTATTTAAAATTAAATAATTTTATTTTGAAAATTGTCTCAGTTAAAGACGTTTATATCCCCAATTCTAGATAAAAAGTTACCAAGATGACCCTGCAATACGTTTCTGATAAGGATAGAAGGGCAATAAAACAAACCATTCAACTGAACCGGTCTATCTCTTTTACTCTGTCTTCCGTACATTCTCTCATTCAAATAAAAAATCTTTTTGAGGTCAAACCATCATTATAAATTACACTTTTTAAAATCCACAAATAATGTAATAAAAAGAACTGGAACGGAAAAACGTTACAAATATTTAATAAAAATGGAAACAAGATAACAACAGCCCCCCGATATATATAAAAATAACATAATATTTGAATGATAAAATAAATATCGTCTGTGTGGCCTCGCTCGGGCTGGAACGACTTTTTACATGGCTTGTCTTTCTGGAGTTGTAGTTTACAGTTTGTCCAGGTATTGTGTCAGGTCGGGGAGTCCTTCTTTCAGCCCTTTCCTCTTGCGGGTGTCCTGGAAAACAAACGGTTAAGTAGTTAAAGTAGTTAAAACAAAATTTAACAGTAAATTCAAATCAAAAGTTTTCAATCTTTGGTGACAAAATTTGACAATTACACAACTAACATCCAAATGGGTTCCAAAGGGAGACAAACTGAGTACTTAATATATTTTTACTTGAAGCAAGGGTAAAAATGCCAAACGCAAACAAATTATTTTTTAATTTTTTTAACGTTGAGCAAAACATTTTTATGGTAAAGATGCTCACCTGTACAACACCGAAGGGGCGGGTTCCGCTCTCTGTGGGGTCACCAGGCAGGATCTGCCAGTGGTCAAACACACACTGTGGGAAGGCCTGGCCTCCTGTGTTGCTACGCAGATCAGCTGTGAAGCCTGCAACACAACACGTCTGTCAATCATTGAAACACAACACCTGTGTAGCACTACTGTTACTACAGTGTAATGTACCAGTCCGGATTGAGAATGAGACAGATGACTGTTCACCCCACTATGACTGAAATTATTTACTTCCACTTGACGACCACATTGGGACTACTTGGTGCTTTTGGGAAGATATTGTAATACGTTCTACAAACTGTAACATTTGAGTAAGTTCACAAAGTTTAGGCAGTTTGAGGGAGAGTTCCCCCACCACTTTTTGTGCATAATCTATTTTGCAGCTGATTGACATTATGATGGTAAATAATTGGAGAGTAAATATTTCCTCACCTAAAATCGTCTTAATTTTGTGACCGGAGTATAAATCCAATCTGAGTTGCAAATTGTCTTGTAAGGTAAGATAAGTTAAAACTAGGTTCAATAAGGCTAAGAAGACAGTTAGCCGATTACAGGATAAATTCAATGATCTGCGTTTATAGAAAGGTCTTTTATAAACGTTGAATAGAGAACAGAAGTTAAATATGAACAGAAGAGCACAAATGTACCAGTCCGGATTGAGAATGAAACAGAAGACTGTTTACCCCACTACGACTGAGATTATTTACTTCCACTTGACGACCAAATAGACATTGGGACTACTTGGTGCTTTTGGGAAGAGATTACAAAACCTTTTAACTACTATTTTAGTTTCAATATTCTCAAAAGTGGATTATTTCTGACCCGTTGCACACCATTGTCTAGTAAAAGTCCATTACAGGAAAACGTCACTCCGGAAAATTAGATAACCTTCAATCCGTTAAGTAAAAACAAAAGTGTACTGTCAAAAAAATGTAGTAAAAATAACAATGTACCAGTCCGGATTGAGAATGAGACAGATGACTGTTCACCCCACAATGACTGTAATTATTTACTTCCACTTGACGACCAAATAGACATTGGGACTACTTGGTGCTTTTGGGAAGATATTATATTATACCTTCGGCAATCTACTACAATTTCACCAATTTCCAAACTGGATTAGATAAAGAGCAGCATGGTTATAGAAAAAACAAATCCACCACTACAGCACTTATATCTTATATTGAAAATGTGTTGGAAAAGTTGGATGAGGACAACAAAGTAATTGGTGCCTTTTTGGATATGTCCAAGGCATTTGACAGCGTGCACCATTTAAAGTTACTAGATAAACTTAAAATGTATGGAATTGGTGGCAAAGAGTTAAGCTGGATTGAATCTTATCTGGAGGGACGCCAACAGTTTGTTAACATTGTTCATTTAAGTGGGAATAAAATGTACCATATTAAATCTGAGGTTAGGACAGTAAAATACTCAGTGCCACAAGGATCAGTGTTGGGCCCATTCTTGTTCTTGTGCTACTTGGGAGGGATGCCAAAACATTTATTTGAACATGTAGAAAATAATACTCTGTGCTTGTATGCAGATGACATAAGTATGTCGATTTATGATAAGAATATGGAGCTTCTTATAAATAAAACTCATGATTCACTCACATTAATTAAAGATTACTTGAATGAAAAAAATCTTTTACTAAATGAAAATAAAACAACGTTCATTGAGTTTGAATCTAAAAAATCTAGAAAAGAACTGTTTAACAATTTTGTTTATGAAACTAAATTTTTAGGCCTCACCTTAAATAGCACACTTAATTGGACCTCACATGTTGACAACTTATGTAATAAAATCAGCTCAAGTATTTTTGCTATTAGACGCTTATATCCATTATGCAACAGAGAAATCTTAAGAAAGGTTTACTTTGCTACTATTCACTCACATATTTCTTACGGGATAGAAATTTATGGAGGAACAAGTAAATTCAATTTAAACAAAATTTTACATTTACAAAAAGAAGCCATTAGGTGTATCCTTAATCTTGATATAAACGAATCCTGTAAAAATCATTTTAAAGAATTAGAGTTCTTTACCGTTTTCAGTCTCTATATTTATAAGACGATAATGTATGTTAAAAATCATGAATCAGAACTTCAAAGACAGAAAGACGTACATAATTATAACACTAGAAACAAACTAAACTTCATAACTAAAAAACATAAAAAAGAAAAATTTAAGGAAAGTCCTAATTATATTGGAATCAAATTCATGCATTCCCTCCCCAGCAGTATTAGAAACGAAAGTAGCGTAAATAAATTCAAAAATAAACTTAAGGGGTTTTTAATTTATAGCGAATTTTATAGTTTGGAAAGTTTTGAACACTGTAATAAAAAAACTGTATGACTAAGCAAGTAGGGAAGTAGGTGAAATCATGTGAAGTAGTTTTAGGTTGATGACACATTCATGTACACTTGTTGTATGTATTGAATAAAGATTGTTTTAGACCCGTTGCACAACTTTAAAATACAAATTTGTTAGTATTAGGTTCAATAAGGCTACACAGACAGCTGAATGAATGAAATACTATGTCAATTTTCACGTTATATAGGCTGCAGCCATAGTTCTTATCACCATTGCATTAACTAATTAGATGTGTACACTTGTACCAGTCCGGATTGAGAATGAAACAGATGACTGTTCACCCCACTATGACTGAGATTATTTACTTCCACTTGACGACCAAATAGACATTGGGACTACTCGGTGCTTTTAGGAAGATATTTGATTACATTCCAATAAATTACTAACAGCGACACTGCGATAAAATAATTCAAATATTTTCTGTAAGATTAGATGGAATTAAGTTCAACGCTAATTCGGAATAATCAATAATCTGTCTTAAGGTTGAAGTTTTTTTTTCATTATTAAAAATCGTCAAAAATAAGATGCACAATTGTACCAGTCCGGATTGAGAATGAGACAGACAACTGTTCACCCCACTATAACCGCTCTTTTATGTACTTCCACCTGACGACCACATTGAAATAAATACAAGATGGTGCTTTTGGGAAGAGTTTTAATTGGTATTTGATCACACCACTACAGCAGGATATTCATACACAACTCGAGATGACTTTTTGTCTAGTGCTCCTTAGGCGATAGGTTTACCCTCCTTTAATGCTATAAGAAATTTCTTTTCTTTAGATACAGTACAAAAACTATAAATCTTAAGTATGAAAATAGTAGGGATGGTCGTCTCGAAATTTCGGGAAATTTTAAATCTCCTTACACGAGACGAGATTTCTTTTTGGCCGAGATTTTTATCGAGACGAGAATATAAAAAAAAAAAAATTAAAAACGCCTGCAGAAAGTCAATGCAATGTGCAATACAGGAGCGTATTGTAGTTGCGTTTCCTTTGCGAAGGCGTTCTTATTTAATTAATTCTTTAAATGTAAATATTACTTTAATTATTTTAATAATATTACTTTAATAACATTTGAGAAGTTTTGTTAAGTGTAAGCAGTGTGAGGAATGTTTTATTACTATAAAAAGTCAAAACAAGTAACTATTTTATAAAAATTAATATTGCTTTTATTTTATGATTTATTTTATTTTAGGATAAGTTGAACTCTATCCTAACTGATATCACTATGTTTCCTAATCGTAGGCATTTTTAATAAGTTAGGCGTGATTAATAAAACAATAATATGCTGATGTTTTTTAATAAAAGATTGTAAATATTCTTGCCTATTATCATTATTTTTGTATATAAACAGTCATCTAACAATGTTACAAAATCAGGTAAAAATTTTGAACGTGCATTTCCCGTTGTGTTAGGGGAAGGGAAATCCCGTCTCGAAATTTTATGAGAAATAAAAAATCTCGTCTCGTCTCGAACTAAAAATCTAATCTCGTCCATCCCTAGAAAATAGTGTAGATATTTTTTTTATCCAAGAAATGTACCAGTCCGGATTGAGAATGAAACAGATCACTGTCCACCCCACTAAGACTGAGGTGATATACTTCTACTTGACGACCAAACAGACATTATGGCGATTTGGTGCTTTCGAGAAGAGTTTTTGTTGGTCAAATCGGTAGCATAGTAATAATTTTAACTCGTTTAAATACTAATAGTTATTATTTTCACACTTGTGACAAATTACTTACATAATTTTTACTTTCTCCCACTATAGTTGGATTGCTTTATTGACCACAACCTTGACATAAAAATCATAGAACCGTTTTAATATCAAGCACTTGGTCAGTAACAGTGGCCACTTTTTTTGTCTACAAGTAAAACACACTTAAGATAGACTTAAAGTAGTACTTCCAATTAGCAAGGTAAATGTTAAAAGTTCAGAACAATATAACATGGCTAGGGGTGTGCGAAGCAGCAAAAAATTTTCGATTCGAAGCAACGATTCGATTCAAAAGATTTTCGATTCGATTCGATGCAACTCGATTCGAAGCAATACGGTATTTTTCTATTCATAATTGTCAATTGAGTGGATTAACAATAATTAAAATTTATCACATTTGTGTAATACAAATTTTTGTTGATGTGGTATTAGGCCTATTCATACTTACATATGAATTTTAGGTGAAAAAATATTTATTTTCAATCATATGTATTAGAATAACTGCTGGAAATACCAGTGAGCTGCTTTACTTGCCTATTTCATAATTTTTACTTGGAATTGGCTCAACTGCAAGAAAGAAGAAAATATTTTTTTTATCAAGACATTCATTCTCATTTTAATAACTGTTTAAATAACTAAATAGGTACCGGTAGCTAAATTACAACAAATTTGAATGGAACTTAATATAAAAAGATCATTAAGAAATAAATTTACATATCACAAGTTTAGGGCCTGTGGACCAGCTTCAGGACTGCAAGCAAGAAGAAAATAAAAATAATATGTTTCCACCATGCAACATGTATCATTCATTCCCTGCCTCCTAACCTCCTTAGTATAATAACCTCACACTTACATTATTTGTTACATCATCATAAATAAAGAATTATTATTGGCATCAGTAGGCCTACAGCTTTACATAGGCATTATTTTTATAGGGCCTAAAATAGTAATAGGCTAGAAGCAACATGTCAAGTGGAGAACTCATTGAAGAAAAGATATTGTGTAAACTAATTTCCTATAAAACTCAAAAACAGTAAATAACATACAAACATTGTTTATGGTATAATTAATAAGGACTAAAAAATGCATATCATGTCATACAGTAGTATATAGACCTACCGGTACTGCAAGAGATTAAAATCCTAAAACAACTGATTTTGATAGCTAATGAATGAAAAGAATTAAAAATCCATAAAATGAAGCTAAACAATATCACAACTAATTAGGTACCCGAAAAGTAACTTTTAAATAATATATAGAAGATTAAAATAATATTAAATCAAGAGACAAGAAAGTTAAATGCTATCTTCTAGTGCCCTTGGCAACACAGGTCAATGTTTTTAAACTACCCTCAATGTTTTTGGAACAGCAGGGCCTTTTTCTCTTAAGGAAGGGTAGTAGTATGTCAACAAAAACAATGAATCAGTCTTACCAGCCAGGCCCGGGCAACATGTGTGAATTCAAGGTCATAGACCCTCCCCCTCCCCTCTTACACCCCCGGTTGCTACCCAGTTGCTTCAATTGCTGACAAAATGCAAGTGATGAAACAAGGAAGTAGAGACAAAGAAATATATTTCTTTATTCAAAAACACAAAACTGTTAGAGATTATTTTCAAAGAAATTAATTCAATGTAATTTGTGAGTTGTAAATATTGTATTGGATCTTAGAAATATATTTTTTTAACCCTATTTAACCAAGATACAGATCTGTTCACTATATCAGATATTTCTTTTGTTTATAATTTATTATGTAAAATACTAAAATATATTTTTAATTAGGTATTGAATGAACAATAAATGATTATACTAGTATGTCTGGATAAATAGTCTTTCTATTCTTTTGACTTTGTTTTCTTTGCACTGTCAGTGTTGCGTCACGGCTTTTGTCTTGTTACTCTTATCAGTAGACGACTAGACCTGGCTCTGGCTAGTGGCAGTGCGGCAATTGCTCTGTTGTGTCTTTATTCTTAAAGGTCGTGAGCCAACTTAATTTTTAATTCTCATTTGAACATTTTAATTCCTCTGTAATAGATATAATAATATAAGAGTGTTTCTCTGGAAATAAATTATTCTTTTTTTTCTTTTGCCCCAACAAAAATTCGGGGACGGGGACCGACAGACACCTAACAAAAATACCAAATGTATCAGTCTATAACATTGATCTTACTAGTTAAGTATTAAGTAACAATTTTTCAGACTTATTTTTAAAATGGTTTTGGAGTAACCTACCTTGTTTTGGCTAGGTTCACAGTAGTAAAATATTTCACACACTGCTTACATCAAGACAAAAAATAAAACCTCTAATCATTTGCAATGTCAAAACAAAAAAATATAAAACAATTAAAGCTATATTAAATGCAAAGAATGTATTAAATAAGAACGCCTTCGTAAAGGAAACGCAACAGCAACGCGCTCCTGTATTGCGGATATTGCATTGACTTTCTGCAGGCGTTTTTCGTATATGGATACTGACTCCCTCGTGAATCGAATCGTTTTTTGACCACCACTGAATCGAATCGCGATTCGATGCATCGAATCGAATCGAATCGAAATTTCAATGCATTTTCGATGCATCGCACACCCCTAAACATGGCTTTAACTATCAATTCACCATCTTTACTCACCAAACGACTCGTTGACGGGCAGATACGCCTTGACGACAAACATGGGTGTACCAGCCACCTGCATCTCCTCAAAGACGTGACCTCTCCTTCTGTTGAGCACACCGTAGATGCCTCCAACGGCCACCTCGGGACACTGGATCTCACACAGGTAGACGGGCTCCATCAGTCTGGGTGCTGCCGTCAGTATGCAAGCGTACAGACAACGCCTGGTGGTGGGGATGATCTGACCACCTCCTCTGTGGATGGCGTCAGCGTGGAGTGTCACGTCGTAGATGTTGAACCTCACTCCTCGCATGTTCTCTTCTGAGAGCACACCCTACACAACAGTAGTAGTAAAAAGTTGGTAAACTCATAACCATTAGACATTCAGATATTGAGTAATACTTGATTTTTAAAGGATAATTATGTTATTGGTGCGAGGTGGTGAAAACGAGTTATCATTGACATTAAGTATGAATAATACTTTGTTGAAATAGAAATCCTTTAAGTAATACTTGATTTTCAAAGGATAATTATGTTATTGGTGTGAGGTGGTGAAAACGAGTTATCATTGACATGAAGTACAAATATTACTTTGTTGAAATAGACAACCTAAAAAGTTGTATTAATCAGAATTGGAGGCATGTGCTTAATTTGTCATATAAAAAAACTCTGTGATTAGCATGACTCTCAGCAAAAAGGTATAATTATAATTAAGAACTGGTAACTTAAGTCACTCAGAGCCTACTGTGACATTCCACAAAGAATTGTAATACCCTCTTCTTAAATAATCTAAGTTAAGTGAAAATTGAACAATACGATTTATAAAGTAATAAAGTTATCCCTAAACTCAATTAATTTTGGAATTGGAGATCCTTAATTCCTTTTAAACTAAATTCTTACCAGCCATTCCCATTAAAATAAAAAAAAGTTAAAATGTTAGTTCCCCTATTACGGCAAAGCTTAAAACCAGCAGAACCGAAACTTAAGAACTGTTACTATCCCCACTTTGTGCAACCAAACAAACAGACGTTTGTATGGAGAATATCGTGGGAAACCAAACATTGGTTATTATGGTAGTTCCACTAACCTCTTTCGTCGCCCACTGGAATCCTGCGACTACGGAGTCCTTGATCTCGTTAAGGTATTGCACTCCCTTGGTACAATCCACCAGCAGGTTGGGTCCTGTTCCGTCGGGTCCAAACGCCCAGATTTTCCTAGCTTCTGTTACATCATATTCGTATTTCTCTCCAAGATAACGTGCTCGCACTTTGAAGTCGTCTCTTGGGTTAACTTCTCCCTGGAAAAAAAGGAAAACTGTATTACAATGAGATCACAATCTTAATGAATGATATAAGATGAAATCTAACTACTAATTGGCTATGGAGCTTGCATGAAATAGTTACCAAATGTAGACAGCAAGATTCAAGAACAACTCATTGAGGGAAGCTCTCTCTGAAACTGTCAATAATGTTTGTCCGTCCCAGCCTCGTAAGCCATCAAACTCAAAAGGGTAGGATAGGACTAAATCCACAGACCAAAATAGTTAACCTTTCACTGAAGTATTACATAGGCCTACACATTGTGACATTAAAATTAGCAAAAGCACAATGGTTCTCTACAGTATACTTGCTGAATTAAACCAATAATCCATAATTTTAACAGGCCTATTGTACATTTCACACAAGGCTAAGCTGAATTAAACCAATATCCATAATTTTAACAGGCCTATTGTACATTTCACACAAGGCTAAGCTGAATTAAACCAATATCCATAATTTTAACAGGCCTATTGTACATTTCACACAAGGCTAAGCTGAATTAAACCAATATCCATAATTTTAACAGGCCTATTGTACATTTCACACAAGGCTAAGCTGAATTAAACCAATATCCATAATTTTAACAGGCCTATTGTACATTTCACACAAGGCTAAGCTGAATTAAACCAATATCCATAATTTTAACAGGCCTATTGTACATTTCACACAAGGTTAAAGAATCTGAACTCTTTTAGGGGGGAATTTTGCTCTAATACCGTCAACTTTCATCCACCCAAACACCGTATTTATGATGAGCCTTTAACTGGCAAAGCGCCAAATTAATAATCATAAAACAGACTGCATACAATTGGGAATTGTACCCACACTTGTAGACCGACCTCAGAAGTACACTCGGCATTGCACAGCATTAGGTCTAGAAATTCAACTACCGTGTCTGTCAGCCGGACTGGAAGAGTGCTACTAAAGCCAGAATGCGGCACTAGCACTCACAGGAGTTTTAAGTGATTTCTACGAATTAATCAAGTGCCAAAGGATTAGAAAAACACAGCTAGCCACAGAACGGAATTGTGCTGAGGAAGTTATTGGGAAAACAATTACTAATGTCGACAGCAAGATTCAAGAAAAACCCATTGAGGGAAGCTCTCTCTGAAACTGTCAATAATATTTGTCCGTCCTAGCCTCGTGAGTCATAAAACTCAAAAGGGTAGGATAGGACTAAAGTGAAGAGGTACACAAAATGGATCACAATTTTCTACCTGTTACAGCACTAGGCTACTTACATTGTCAATGTCCTCAGCCAGACCGTCAGGCATGGGGCAGGCCTTCATGAACAGACGGTTGTGTTTGTTGGGAGACTTGGACAGACACATCTGGTCAGACTCTTCTGACACTGTCTCTCTGTACGACACCACAGGGTCGCTCTTCTTGATGGGGATGCAAGCGTGGTCTTCTTCCAAGTCCTACAAAACACACTTGGGTTACTCAATGTGATGGTGTCATCTTATCATTGAATAAACTAGCATTTGGTCAGATTACAATTGTGTCTTCAACCAGCTCAGAACAGGTCTGTGGTAATCATCATTATATAAAAATTGAAACAGACATAGGAACTCACAAACGTACTGTAATATCGCCCTTAAACCATGTTATTTTTACAAGCAAGAATAATATTACAGTAGATAGTACTCAATAACAGACAGCACAAGACATACATTTCAATAATTGACTGCATTGATGTAAAAATTTGTCTGTTATGTATTCATACAACGGAATCCATTGAAAATTTCAATGTTCTGGATAACTCGACGACCTACAAATTTTACGACCTCTGGGTCCTCAAATTTTCAAATCAGTGAGGTTTTACTAAAATATTTTTATTTTCATAAAATAATTTTGCCCCACACATTTGTCACTTGTATTTAAGTTACCTTGAGACAGATTTCAAGATGCAGTTCACCAGCACCAGCAATGATGTGTTCTCCAGACTCCTCAATGATACATTGTACCATAGGGTCACTCTTGGCCAGACGCTTCAGACCTTCCACCAGCTTGGGCAGATCAGCTGGGTTCTTGGGCTCAACGGCCACACGCACCACAGGTGACACACTGAACTTCATCACCTGCACAACAACACACGATTAATACTTAGGCCTAGACTCACTTAGATAACAGATAACTAACAGCCCTAGTTGACATGTTCATCTGAGAGTCACTTCTAAAAAAGAAACAAATTTGTTGAAATTATTTGATGTAGGCACTCTTCAGCATAACTGCCTTTCAACATTAGATGTGTCTAGATAAAATGTTGACTACAATATTAAAAAACGATCTATAAAGAAAGCTCTCCCTGAAATAGTCAATTATTTATGTCCGTTTCTACCCCTTGATTGATTGCAAGCAAGGGGGTAATATAGGACAAATTACACGTTTAATGCCGATTATTTGTCTCACTCAGTCAGTTGACTTGGCCCACGCTCGCGATAGTAGCGCCTTTGCTACCTAACGGCCGCTGTGGGAACTATCCGAAATTCAAACATTCCCTAGACAAAATTTTTAACATAGGCACTGCGCTTTTTTAAGGTTTAGTATTAATTGGTAAAAGTCACTTGTTATTTATTTACCTTCAAGTTGTGTGCATCCTTGAATGTTGAGATGGTTCCAGTCTTGACCAGGAACTGATCAACACCGACCAGACCACAGATGTTTCCTGCGAAAAAAAAATTAACATGTTAATTTTTTAAATGTTTCCATTCACACAAACTTGAACCCTAAAAAACGTTTGGAGAATTAAGAAAAGGAAAGTGACTTGTCATAAGACCAGTGTAACTAAACCACAACTGAACATCAAGAGAGCGGTTCTGTGGCAGTGTTAGCTGGTCCATGTTGCTGTACTTCCATTGCACTAACAGACTGTCATCAATACAGACACATCATCCGGAGATGACATGGCTACACTTGAGTCTGCTTCTACTGTGCTGGAAGATTATATACAGTCTAAATCCAATTACAATTGATTTGGAAATGCATGTGTTTATCGCGGGACTTTAGGGTCATCATATCACTCTTGCCAAAAGGTATTTGTCGCATTCACAGGAAGTATTGACTAATGATCTATTACCATAGACCTGTAACTATTTAAGTTAGGCTTAGGCCTATATGATGATATGAGGGATTGTTAACATTAAAGATATTTTTTATTGGAAGGAGGTTCCTGTAACTATTTAAGTTAGGCTCAGGCATATATGCTGATATGAGGGATTGTTAACATTACAGATATTTTTTTTTTTGGAAGGAGGTTAAAAGTGAATAGTTTAATGGACCAACCAAGGGACACTTTCAGACTTGGTAACTCTGAAATATTGTATATCTTCATTAAATATCAGAAAAAGTGAATCATCATAAAATGTCCCTTATTTTAAATCAAATATCTCACATTGTAGGCGTGTTAAATAAAATGTCTAACTAGTTAAATAGTGATATAGGTGAAAATATCACTACTCATTATTCTACTCCTCTCCTACTCATTATTCAGTTATTCAATTGTGAAATTATAAAATTTATAGCTTAGGATTTCATTGGGAGAAGCATTTTCAGTGGAATTCGGAATATTTCTTCAATAGTAGTCAGTACAGGTCTGTGTTATTCATCATCAAATGCTTCTCACCAATTTACAAAATTGCTCAAATTAATGTCTGAAGTATAAAATAAAATTTACAAGCGCTGAGTGACTATAATATCAGTAGACGTTTACAAAGGTCGTTTGATGCCTAAATTCCCAATGATAAATGGCAATTCAATATTTGGAACTGTGTATGCCTACAGGGGGATTCAGTGGATACAATACCTATTTGACACTTTTTAATAGCCTATTTAGAACCGTGAAGCATATTCAGGTCTGAATAACTACCATCAACGTGAACTTTCAGGTGATATTTTGTCATCATTATATGCTTCCACTTCCAAGGAAATTTAACTTTAAGACAACAAAGCAAAACAGATAAAACTGTATACATGTTTCATAGACTACGTTGAGATGAAGCACTTTCAGTGTTAGATTAATTTTCTTCATTATTATTCAGTACAGGTCTGTGTAGTTCATCATCAAATGCCTCTCTCATGAATTGAATAGAAACAACGCAGGTTAATAGCAAAAACATAAAAACATGGCTAGTGGGAATTTAACATAGAGCTAACTCGGAAATAATATCAGGTAAGGATCAAGAATATTTTTTTTTAGTCATTAGATAATTCTAAAGGCAATGTAGATCCAAATACGAATTTCATTAGAGCGATATTTAGACAAAAGTAAAGGTGAAGTTTGTAAAATTCTATAACAAATTACTAGGTGACAAGCAAAGCTCCAACATTTTTTAGGTATTCAACCAAGACAACGATCGTTCACTTTTTCTCCGGCTAAATCTACCAAGTAGCCAGTGTACGTAGGTTCCTTTATACCCTTGTTTAGATCACCACACCAATGGAGGTGTTAGGACAATTAAACGTCAGAGATGAGATCACTTACCACAAGGAACGTCCTCGATGGCCTCAACGTAACGCCCCATCATGAGGATGGTTCTCTGAATGGCCTTCTCGTAAAGGTCCTCCTTCTTGCCAGGGGTGTAGTTGGGTCCCATGATGCGGGCCTTCATTCCTGTGGCTACCTAACAATGCCACAAAACACTGTTAGAGAGTTTAGGGACATCTATCTTGGTTTGTGTTGGAATATCAGACCACTCACTCCTATTAACAAGGACACTATGATAAAATAACCATGCTAATGTTACTAAAGTTTCAAGTTGTTTACATAGGACCTACGAACAAAGAAACATTGACTATAATTGGAACATTTTTAAAGTGAAGAAGAAAAACCAAACACTTAAAAGCAAAGTTTGGGCCCTATAGGCTACATTGCTCAAGCAGACATGAAGTATATTTTTATTACTAGGCTATTTTGTCAAGTTAAATCCAGGGATCAGGGTACAAAATAGCTACAACACTCGCTGGAATAGAATAGAATAAGTTAACACAAGGTAGAGCTAGCTGAATTGTATCACTTTCCAAAAAAACTTCCTAACCTAGATAAAATAAGATACGCTACCTTTCCAGAGAAAACACGTCCAAAAGCGTAGAATCGACCCTTGTCAGATGTTGGTACCATCTTGGAGATGTACATCATAAGGGGAGCGTTGGGGTCACAGTTCTAAAAAAGAAACAAATTTGTTATACTTTTATGTACTCTTCTGAAAACTACCTTCAATCATTAGATACATCTAGATAAAATGTTGACTGTCGTATTAAAGAACGATCTATAAAGAAAGCTCTCCCTGAAATAGTCGATTATTTATGTCCGTTCCTGCCCCTTGATTGATTGCAAGCAAGGGAGTACGATAGGACAAATTATATGTTTAATTGATTTTAAAACTGGTTTAAAATCTAATGTTAGGCCCTAATGCGCAAATATATTGCATAATAAATAATGTAGGTCTACAGTTTAAAAACCACGAGGTAAACAGGTAGCCTATTTTGATTAATTTAGAAGCTTGAAATTCCTATATTTTTAGTAACTACCCAAAATTTACATAAACATACTTAAAACGGTAAGAAAATTGTTTGAAACACAAAATAACAACTTGTTTAAAGTGATACTTATTTTCTTGTTTTATATTTAATATTTTTTTAAAAGCATAAACAATTAATTGGTATCATTTTTATTGTATTGTATAGTCTGTAACTTTTGTATCAAAATGCAACCATCTAAAGACCTTCTGGCAATGTCTGGTTTACTTTTTCCTGGTAAAATAAAGATTGTTTTTAAAAGCTTAACACAAACTCCCAATCACCGAGTCAAAGCCTTGGCTAAAAACAGGTGGTGATCAAAATTTCAACTCATAAGAAAAAGAAATACACTAATAACCCCCTTAACCAGCCACATTTAGATTTTTTATGAGGAGAAACTAGCTACAATTCAACAGCAACAATCCGCGTACGTTGATCTGTGTCCGGCATTCAAGCTGAGTTGATTCAAGATTCAAGTGCCAACAAATCGTCAAACTAAATAGACTTACTGAGTTCTCACCTTGATACCAATAGCAGCCTCATCGTCCAGAGGTCCCTCGTACAACATCTCCATTCTGTACTTCTGCGCCACGACAGGCGAGGGCAGATGGATGGCTATCATCTGAAGCAGAGCTTCTCCAGCTGGCAACCAGGTACGCATCACGACCTACAACAACACCGCTACAGTCTCCCACATCTACAGTAGACAGTACAGTGCTCACTCTACTGGTCATTCAGTTGGCCGTTCTTTGTGTCATCAACTAACATCAGTTAGGTGGAAATAGAACATTCATCATTCGGAATAGGTAGTCGTTAAGTGTGTAATATAGAGGAAAGCATTAAACAATATCTATAAAAATTTAAAACGAAACAGTTTTGGTTTTCTTATTGGAAGTTTTATTTTTCTTCTGACAAACCCTAGTTTATAATTCAGATCGTAACAAGCTTTGGTCTTGTCAGAGTAATTTGTCTCCGTTATAAACAAATCAAAATTTATCTTGTTTTATCAGGTGGTAATTATTTTGAAAAAAATCAACAAAAAGAGTCTCTGTAGGTAAAAGTGCTTAGACCTATCACTAAAATAACCAAACAATTCGCAAATTGTTAGATAAAATAGACTTGTTGATATTGGTTTGTTAAATGGTTTACCTTCAAGAGTTGTTTTCCATCCTTGTCCCTGTCCTCGGGCCTCAGCTCGATGTTAAGCTTCTGCATCAGAGAAGCAGCCTCTTCCTTCTTGTAGTTCATGATAGAGTCAAACACCTGTCAACAGACATATTGTTGACTTGTGAACATATAAAATAATAGTAAAGTGCAACATTTTTATCAAAATATTGAGGGGAACAGTAAAAACATATAATAAGAGTCACAAATAGAAGCAGAATTTTAAAATAACTTTAAATGTACTGTAATATTTTTAAAATATATAGATCAATAAAAACTATAAAATGTTTTCAGAAAATGAACATGCTATGATCTACAACTCTTTCAGTTGGCCGTTCTTGAAGTCTCTCAAAGCAATTCAGAAAGTTGGTAATAGAACAGTCATCATTAAGAGTTTTAATAAAGGTTGCACATAATAACTTATACAATAATCAGGCTTAAGTAATTTGTAAAACTAACTTGCAAAAGTTGTTGGCAATTAAAGTAGTATAGATTCTAGATTTAAAATTCTTTCAGTTGGCCGTTCTTTGAGTCTATCAAAGCAATTCAGGAAGTTGGTAATAGAACAGTCATCATTAAGAATTTAATTAAAACTTGCTTGCATTGGAACAAACCATTGAAATAACAAAGCTGGTTTTTGGGACAGGTTTTTTTGGGCTTGCAATTTTATTTTAGATATGAATCAAGGGATTATTGCAGACATTTCTATTGGAATCTGGTATTTGATTCTAGATTTAAAATTCTTTCAGTTGGCCGTTCTTTGAGTCTATCAAAGCAATTCAGGAAGTTGGTAATAGAACAGTCATCATAAAGAATTTAATTAAAACTTGCTTGCATTGGTACAAACCATTACAATAACAAAGCTGGTTTTTGGGACAGGTTTTTTTTGGGCTTGCAATGTTATTTTAGATGTGAATCAAGGGATTATTGCAGACATTTCTAATTAATTTATCACAATGTTTAGGGATCTGGTATTTGATTCCCATCAGGTGAGGATAACAAGATTAGCAAACAAAAACAGCCGAAGCCGAGAATAAGATGGGCACGGAGAAATATATGGGATATCGCTCTTATTCCCCGTTGCATCCCAGCTTTGGTGGTATTTGCGTACTAATCTTGTTTCTAGATACTTCCTCACAAGAGGACGTGATCAGATAACCCTGAAACATCGTCAACTTGATGGAAATGACTTCAATGATTCTAAAGTAACAAAGTTACCATCACCAAGTGAACTTCAAACACAATGATATATTTTAGGGAAATGACTTGCCTTGTAAATAGGATCTAGGACGTACATGCAGAAAGATCGCTTGTTGTCCTCTTCCTTCTGCTTGGCCCACTTCTTGGTCTTAGGGTTGAAGAAGTTCTCTCCCCACAGTCTGTTTAGCAATAGCATTAATTAGTGACAATAAGTAGAAAACGTATAAAGAGTCTCATTACAGACCAAGTCATGAACTTCCCTTTCAAAGCGCTTAGGCCTATGCTTGAAATAAGTTGTATATCTTTTTAATTGACTTAAAAAAAAATCCCAAAAGCAAAGCCGTAAATGAAACGTTGAATTTGGAATCACGCCAAAACTCAATATTAGTACAAGCTAAATAAAGAATAAGTGTAGTCAAACTAATAAAAGGCTTGCACTTGTAGGTTATAATGCTAGCCCTGTTGAATTAGCAAGTCAGTATATATAGGCCTAACAAAAAACTAAAAAAAATATTGATTTTGATTTGATTTGAAAGGATGGATGGCCATACCTGTTCATGAGCTTGTTGACATCGATCTTGAACTTGTCAGCATACATCTCAGAGAACTGTTTGAGGGTGAAGGCCCATCCGTGCAGACCTGACCCGAAACCCACACTTCCCTTGCTGGGGTCAACCTAGACAAAACATACTAAAATGAACAGGTAGCCCTAGTTAATGGTACGGTAAGTGAAACAGAATTTGTACTTAATGATAATAAAAAGATTCTGACTCGCAATAACCAATAACTATTAAGTTACTCTTAATGTAACCTATTTTTCTAGTCATTGGATGGACAAGTTATGTTTGGAAAAAACCACATTAGGCTATGCCACAGAAACAATTAAGAAACATAGATGAAAGTAATAGATTGAAATAGAAATGTTCTACTCACTCGAACTTCACCCATGGGGCCGCTGTCGTCGCTGTAAGTAGCAATGATGACGTTGACGTTCTCCACAATACGCTGGAAAGTCTGGTAGAGGTCCTCAGAGTCCAGCTGCAGCTCAAGCAGAGCTCTGTCCATCTTGTTCATGAACAAAACAGGCTTGATCCTCTCGGCAATGGCCTGTCGCAGCACAGTCTCGGTCTGCACACACACTCCAGACACACAGTCTACGACGACCAGAGCGCCGTCGGTGACACGGAGGGCAGCTGTCACCTCACTGGAGAAGTCTACGTGTCCGGGAGAGTCAATCAAGTTGATCAAGAATCCCTTGTCACCCTTGTCTCGTTGGTCGGGGTGGGTGATGAACACCAAGTCCTTGTCCTCCAGCTCAAAGTACATGGAGATGGCCCTGTCAACCAACATTGAATGATAAGTTAGGTAAAATCCAATGACCATAGATTGGCTATGAAAGTTATACACCCAAAAACCTTGAAGTAATTAAGCCTACCTAAGACTTAAGTTTTAAACAATCAAAAAATTAAGACCTTAAAGGCCTTTAGAGGTTAATTATGAGGCCAAGAGGTCAATCTGTTATAATGAACTCACTGACTGCTAAGCCTACAATGCAAAAGAAATTTGTCTGAATTTTCTAAACCTCAACTGAACAAAAATTTTAAGTTCGAGCCTTCTCATACATTGTCATAAGACCAGTGTAACTAAACCACAATTGAACATCAAGAGAGCGGTTCTGTGGCAGTGTTAGCTGGTCCATGTTGCTGTACTTCCATTGCACTAACAGACTGTCATCAATACAGACACATCATCCGGAGATGACATGGCTACACTTGAGTCTGCTTCTACTGTGCTGAAAGATTTCAAGGGTGTAGATGAATTTATTAGAAGTGATACAATGTTTGCCCAAAACATTAATATTTCATGACCAGTTTCTTGAACATAAGTGATCCTTAGCCTTAAAACCTAAATGGCAGATTTTAAACACTGACAAAATTACAAACTGTTCCAACAATGAACTATGAGTAGCCTACCAAATTAAAGCTAAGCTGCAAGTTGCTTCAAGTATGCTATATGCAATCTGAAAATTGCTGATTCAATTTCAAGCGAATTTGCTTCAGGACCCATCCAACGCATGTGACATTAGTCATTGGAGGCTATCAGTTTAATTAAGCTCTGTAACAAAAGATCTAAATAAGATAGTAACGAGACCAGGGTTTGAACCAGCCCCTGACGAAAAAACGCAAAAATACCAATGGCATCCAGATAAAACGACAAATAAAATAGCATTACATGGCAACGAGCCCTAGGGGTAAAAATTAAGGTCCACACATCACCCAAAACGTACTTCCTAAGTGGGGAAATTCGGTAAAAAGTGTAAACACAGGCCTACTCAATACCACTTTTCAACTCACGTTGACTTGATGGTGATGCAACGCTCCTGTTCATCCTTCCTGGTGTCGGTGAACCTGGTTTCTCCAGCCTTGGCGCTGGCAATGATACCGGCCTTGGAGACAAGGGAGTCGGTCAAAGTTGACTTTCCGTGGTCCACGTGGGCAATGACGGACATGTTACGGATGTTCCGCTTCTTGTCCATCATCACACGGATCTCATCAACTGTGAAATTCACCTGCAAAGGAACAAAGTGGTAAATTAAGTGTTTGCCTAATGACTTAAAGGTTTACAAACAAAAGACAGCAGTTCTTGATCTTTGGATTTGTCTAATGATGCTGTATAATTCTCACTATAAAGTCAGCTGGTCAAAGTAAAGAACATTATTGTTGTAATAAAGAATAATTTAACTGTCATAAGACCAGTGTAACTAAACCACAATTGAACATCAAGAGAGCGGTTCTGTGGCAGTGTTAGCTGGTCCATGTTTCTGTACTTCCATTGCACTAACAGACTGTCATCAATACAGACACATCATCCGGAGATGACATGGCTACACTTGAGTCTGCTTCTACTGTGCTGGAAGATATTATACAGCTTTAAGCCCATGAAGATTAGGCTTAGCTACTGTATAATCAACGTTAAATTAATATTAGTTAAAATAAAACAAATTATAGCCTATTACATCTTGTTTTGGTACTTTCCTGTTAAAGAGAATTCATTATGATCAATCATTTTTTTTCTATAAATCGATATTTTTGTTTTCTTTGACAATCCATATTCCTTCAGTTTTAATATCTTCAATTGCATTTAAATTACAAATTGGACAACTGATCTTGTTTGGGTTAAAATATGCAGTAGCCCATATGGTTTAAGAAACTAAACTACTTTAAACTAACCTAACAACTGAGCAAACTGGATGTACCATTTCAAAATTTTGTTTGACAACAGAAAAGACATGTAGGCCTAGGGATATCAAATGGAATTTTGAAATGTTACAGCAAGTTTGGTTAGTTAGGCTAGGCCAGTTTAGAACAGTTTCATTTCAATATTTTTTAATTGTTTGTTGATACTGAACAATATTTACTTATCGTAGTTGTCAGCTGATATGATTCGATTTGTTAATATACATAGGATTGAAAAATAAAATATTCAAAAAAATATTTAAAACATCATCAATAACAATAAAGAATGTTCCCTTTAACAGGAGCCCTGAGTTTAACAGTACCCTTATTATTGTTATTACGGTATTATTTCAAGGCTTATTGCATCAACGTGAGAAGGGCATCAATAGTTTTACCATAAGGTATTAAATTCACACTTCCACAGACATGTCCAAAAATGCATCAGACTAAAACCTCAAAAATGTGCAATTAACTTAGAGCTTGCATGGCTTGTGGGTAAAATTTTCATTTGCTCAGAGTGGGTTTAGACACAACTTAAACAATGCTTTAATGCAGTTGTGGTGATTATTGGTTTTACATATTTCATGTAGGCTGACACAAATCTAAAGCTAAGATGACAGATCAACAAAATGGTCTAGTTAACATATGGGCAATTCAACTTGCAAACACAATAATTAACCTCTTGGTCTATTTTTGTGAACGTGGCTGTATGTGTTGCATATATGCTTAAAAAATCATAACGAGAACACTTTGATTTAGAAAATTTTTAGATAATTGATCAGAGTTTATCACTGGTGTGCAGAGGTTGAACTGATAGTATGCTCTCTTATCAATTGTTAATTCATCTAAAAAATATTGATTAACATGTTGTGACGTGCCAAGTTTCTCATATAATAGGTACTGTAAAAGATTGCTACCGATGACAATTTTTTTAAATTATTTTTTAGGATCCTTTTGTTTTTTAATGGTCAGTCAGCCTGTAAATTATAGCCGCTCTCATAATGAATAATAGGCCTGAACACTGAACAAAAATAAATAAGTAGCCTACTGGAAAAGGTTTGTGTAAAAATGGAGGGTTCTACAAAAAGGTCTTGATTTTTATTATGTATCCTGAAACTGACTGCTGATTTCTATTAAATTCGACTAAGTTAACCAGAAAGATAAACTAACAAAAAAAAATAAAAAAATAAAAACAACTTTGTTTTTTAGGTTGAATGTTAATTAATAGGCTAGCCAATACAGCCAATGGCAACTAAGGATTAATGTAGTTACTTCTAGGCTAATTTTAGAAATAAGAAATTTTATGTTGAGCCTTCAAATCATTACAATCCATTACAAAGAATAGCCTAATTTGGGTATTTCAGTTGAAAAAATAAAGTTCCATGTTCCCAAACTCATTAGCCTACTAGTATAGAGCACCTTAATAAACGCTACAACTTTCAGGTGTTTGAAATCGTTTTCATTAACATAAAGCAAGCATCAGCTAAATGATTGTGTGCAAACACACATCTGTTAGACTTGTGTTCTGAAACCTCCGATCCCTAAGATGTAGGCCCCTACATATCTGTTAGCAACATTTGTATATCTTACTTACACAAGTTTCAGCATGGGCCTTGAAAATCAAAGTTTTAGTTTTAAATTAAATTAACAGCTTTAATGTAATGTAATCCTGCAAGTTATTTTAGCATCTTTGAATACAAGCTATAAAAATTGAAGCTATGCAAGTTACTTTTGTAAAAAAAATTTACTCAGTTAAAAACAGCTAGGCCTATGAAATCCCATGTCCAAATCATTCATTCAAGGTCTGGATGATTGTATGTTCTAAATAAAAATTAATTGAAAATTACAATGGGAAATTGTCAATTTTTAATAACAGAAAGTCAGTTTATCATTACACAAATTTTACACATATGTAAGAACAGTTAATTCATCATTACAAAGGTCACTTCTCATTTTTATTCTAGGTAGTTAACAGAATAATAAATGTAACAAATAAGGGTACTTTCCGTTAAAGGGAACATTCATTAATTGATGATTTTTTTTCTATTGATATTTTTCTTTTCCGGGACAATCCATATTCTTTCTGTTTTGATCATCAAAAGCATTTAAATTACATATTGACTAGGTACATTTGATCTTATTTTAGGCGAAATAATACATGGATTAAGAAATTAAAAACTGTTTTAAACTAGGAAGTAACCAAACTTGCTGTAGGTAGGCTACCATTTCAAAATTACATTTGATAACAGAAAATGCATGTGGGGAATAAGTTATCAAATGGAATTTTGACATGTTAACTTACAGCAGGTTTGGTTAGTCAACTTATAGTTTACAACAGCTGATTTTTGCTCCCTAGAGAGAAGCCTAACTTGAGCTTAGTTAGGACTGGTGAGCTTAGTTAGGACTGGATAAGAACTAGGTTTAACCAAAGATTACATATTCTACGCAAAATAGATATTGCACCTTATGGCAATTTTGTGCCAAGTCGTTTTTAGACGGTACCACCTTCACGTAGTTGGGTGGTCCCTCAACAGAGGCGCTGTGTCAAGTCTCGATCTGCATTACCATTCAAGTTCGGGTGAGTTCGGTAATGTTCGCGTGCTCGGGATTAACTTGCCTGTACGCCGACCCGTCGTCGTATCTCTAGTTTGAAAGCGCACAGCTGTCATTAATGTACCATAACTTTATCTTTTTACAAAAATGGCAGTTATCTATAATATTAAAACGAAATAGTGTTTTTTTATTTCACGATTCTGAATCAACCACTTGATGGATTTTCATGATTTTTGTGTTGGAAGAAAGATAATTATGAGAACTAGGGAATGTCGAAGCCATAATTTTAGTTCAGGGTTTCAGTTTTATAGAAATTAAGTTTTAATTTTTAAAAAGTCTAGCAGCCGACGCTAGCAATTTAAAGTCTTTTCAATGCTGGTTTAACTAACAGCTGGTTTATAACTGTCATTGAAATGTTTATGTTACGAGTTGTTTGTTTACAAAAATATTGATTGTTGGTGTTTGCTTACATACCACGATTACCTACTAGAAAAATACACTATTTCACTTTAAAATGTAGGTAGTTTTCCCTTACCGCGAAGGATCTGCGTTATCAGGAAATGTGTTATTTTGAACTAAACATCTCAAACACTTGCGTTTAATCAAGTTTTGTCGTAAATGCAATAGGCTATGTGTAAGTATTTAGTTTATGCATTGCAAATTTCAACTCATATTTGGGAAATATTTTTTCAGCAGTTTATAGCTTAATTGTTTAAGATATAAGTGGTTTACGTGTTGATACTTCTTTTTCTGTATGTTTGAATGTGAGTATGTCGGCATACTAAAATTTTGGTTTGTAATGAAAGCGTCAATCGGTGTAGTAGGTCTCTATAAAACTGTTAAATAAACTGCAGGGTGCAGCAGAAACCAAAGTCTACTCATACCATACAAACTATCCCCGTGTAGTACTGATGATTCAGAAACTTGGGGATTGCCCAAGAACCGAAAAACCTTAATGATGGGTTCGATAATAAAGTGAAGAGCAAATATACAGACCAGTTCAAGATAACGGCCCAGAGGTCGAAATAAAAAAGAACAGAGAGCTAAGAGAAATGTGTTAACACCCAAATATAGGGATGCTTTCCAGAAGTAGGTAAAGCTTGGATGGACAGGTTGTGCATAAACTTTTAAGAAGTAGCCTATATTCCAAGGAGTACCACACAATAGACGGGAAATATCAAGTTATGAAATGCATCCTCAGACTGGGATCTAAATTTTGAAGAGGTAGGTGATAGAAGAGAATCCTCATAAAAGTTTCAGTGGTCACGGAGGTAAGATAAGTTACGGTAAGTACATAAGTAGTACAGTATGCAATTGGAGGTGGCATGTAGCTACTCTACTCAAAACCAGTGTGAATCGGTCGCCAATCTCACTTCAAGATTTTTCAAATCGACACAAATGCTGTTTTATGGTAAAATTATCGGATTTAAAATACATATCGCCATATTTTAGGTCTATATTCGAATGGAATAAATAGGTGGTCACGTTACATTTGTTTATAAGGTGATCTTCCCCATTAAAACTGCCAGAATTTGTGTCTATGCGTGTAAACTAGATGTTCTGAACTATTCTGTTTTATAGTTGACAACTCGATTCCCGTACGTAGGACGGGCCACCAACTCGTTTAATTTAATATTAAAATGACCAAGTAACAAAGAACTAAAGGATACTAAAGGTTTAGGCTACTGATATAAATATGAATTAATAAAAATCCTTAAAAATTGCAGTCACAGTGATGTAATAAGCTTACAATGTTATAGGCTACTAATTTTTCTGCATTGAATTTTAACGTACATTTAGAGAACCCATAACAATTTAGAAATTTATAAATCTTACAAGTTTTAATAATTGGTGACTATTTGTAAGATCGTCGACTTTTCTGTTTTCGGAATTTTTATCCACAAAGTTTGCTTCCGGATTTATAGACTCACGCAATACCAGTATCTTGCTACTAACTCGCACGATGAGGAATGTATGGTTAGTCAACTACTACCTAACATTCAATGGCTACTTGACCTTTTTAAACATATAGCAATATACCGTACACATAGTTTGTAGGAAGAACATTTACCTACACAGATCGTCATTTGTTTTCAAACTACGTATTAGGCCTATCTCATCACATTATTGGTGTTTTGTAAGTGCCTTTTGCAACTGAGCTTTAAAGAAAATGTAGTACCTAGAGCATAAGATATAAAATATAGATTTTAGATTTGGATTGTTTTATATAACAAATCTTTCAACTGACGACTACCTATATAAAATAAATTTAAAAACGCATAACTTAGTTTTAACAACAGCGAAACCTTAGTTGTCGGCCTACATAAATTAAAGAGGTTATCTTTACCACGTGTAAAAACGAAATTTAGGTTGGAAATTGGAGGTCAGTCACACTCTCAATCACACGAAAGAGAACTAACCCGAGTGACCCGACATGCCAATTTACTGGTATGGCCTGTTTTAAACATTATATTAAACAATAGGTCGAATACTTTGTACCGGAAGCCTGTAACTACATTTTACAACAGGCATTTCGTTCGCGTTCCCAGTATAGCTATGGTAAGTTCCTGTTGTGTTGGCGTAGCCAGGTTTGTATTGGGAGCAGAAATTGCGTAACCACCCCTCTCCAAAATTGAACCCCATAAATATATAGCCTAGGATAAGTTACTTTATTTCCCTCTTAGTGGTCTTCGTCGATAAACACTTAAACCACAACGTTCAACGTTCGTCTATTTTCAATTGACAATAAATTACAAATTACCTATTGCATAATAGTATGATGAAGGTAGTTAATAATATATTTCGGAACTCTATCAAAACTTTTTTTATGCAGACTCTAAAGATAAACAGACATTGGCAGTAGAAATAGGCCTACTGGTGAATTTATCGCTATGATGAAGGGGCTGCCGCGAGACGGCAGTGATCTTCTGTAGAGGCAGTAATGAGTGCAGACTGCTGAGTGACAACTGGTGTACATCCATAGTTTGTTAGTACATAACTACTTAGTCATGTCGGTAAAGCTTCCTTTTTACTTCTCATATTATTTATAAAAAAGTTAGGTTCAAAATGCAGTTCACACACTAAACGTGAATGTAAAGCAGTGTCGGGAAGACCTTTCCTTTTTTTGATTGCCAAGTTGGCCATTTATCATAAGTTACACTTGTCTTAATACCTGGTAAGTTATTGTTCATAAAAATATCATCATCATAATACAATTAATTGTAATTCACTACACATAATAACCCTCCGAGTGTCCATAGTTTAGGCCTTAATGTCCACCTATTTTTGGCCCCTTTGCAAGGTTTTATTAAAACGGATCTGAGAAGCTTAAAACAATGTTAATTCTAATGTTCTATATACCATTTTGTTTGGAAAATCATGGGCTTCAATATTATATATAAAACATAAAGAACATTTTTTCAAAAAAAAAAATTTTTAGGTAAAAAAATATAATTTCGAAAATTTTCAAAAAAAAAATAAGTTCGCGCTCAATGAAATTGTATAAATTATAGGCCTATAAATATTTGAAAATAGCCACTTTGTTCTAAATTTAATGAGGATTACAAATATATAATCATATAGCGAGGTAAGTTATCAAATAAATAAGTTATGAGCGAAAAACGGATTTCAGTACATAGCGTTTAGCTAAGAATGCATAGCCTAACCATAGCTAGGATAATAAAAATAAAATAAAAATAAAAATAGGTCACGCGTCGGTACGCCGACGGTTACGCCGTGAATTATCTGGCTGATAATTTACATCAATATCACTACCTACTTCTTCAGGATCATCAACCAGCACTTCAAAACCACTTAAATCTTCTTATAATGCACCACGTATATCACTACTTTTGATTTTTAACACTAAAACAATGATAAACGTAATAAAACACATCAGTCATCGGTCCGGGGGAACCTAGCTGTTTACAAATACACGCACGTCAGCTGTCTGCTACAATATTTTCGGAACTAAAATGAATAGCGCTTAGAGACAGACCTCTGGAGAAAGCTTAGAATATTACGGAAAGAACGATACCTAACTCGATCCAGTTCAATCCGATTCAGTCAGTCATAGAGCCTTCGCCGTAAACGATGTTTGTGCGTCTTAAAACCGACGCGTGACCCTCAGAGGGATAAGTTTAGGCCTACTAACACTTCTTCACTCTTGCTAATCCATCTTCTTATAAACCTCCTGTTACTTACATAAGCAAATAACCACAAATTAGGTAAACCATAACAATAAACAACAACAAAAAATACGTAAATAACAGCTGGTCATGTCGGCAATGAAGTCTTAGGTTGTGAAGACAATCGCTAGGCTTCGCATGGAAATTTATATATCACAAAAATTGCTTGGCTGCAGTATCTATTTTGCGTAGCATATGTAATCTTTGGTAGCCTATTATCTTTGGTCTAACAAAACATTGGACTTTACCTAAGTTAAATAAATGGGCATAAGTTACTTAGACCCTAATTAACAATACAATTACCAAGCTTTAAGTTAAGTCTACTGCCCAAGTTATTAGAGTAGCTGCAAGGTGACTGTCGCATAACCTAGACAAGTCCTTTATAGGCCTAAGTTAGCCTACTTACTTAAGAAGCCTGTCCCTACAATTAAGTAAGTTACCTAGGTCTGATAAACATAAATGTTAAAGTACAAACCAAGAGATTATTCGACGAATTTGGTCCATTGCCACAGCCAATAATTATGACCTGCCTGTTGATTTCAAGTTTGTCTTGAAATAAGTTAGCCTAGGCCTAGGCAGAAATAATAGGAAGCCTACTCTAGGGCTTAGCTAGATTAAAAGTGTACGGCGGTAAGTTAGTTGGGCAAACATATCCAAGCAGTTTTTATTCACTATCTAACATCTCAGATATGAATGGCGATGGATGAGTTAGGCTCGGTCTGAGTCTGGATCCACCAAGAATAAATTAACATAGCCGATCCTTTAATTAGTCAACACTATTTTGCAAACAATGTGTCCAACATTTACAAACAAATATGACTCAATGCAATATTTACAATTCGATTAACGTTTGTCGAGTAAATAACGAATATTACGGGCATTTTACAATACTACGTGGACCCAACAGACCACCATTTATGATGTGGTGGTGCAATGCTTTGTTTCACCAGGGCATACCTAAGTAGAATTATTGCGAATTAGAGCAAATATGACATAAAGTAACACAAAATGTTAATGAAAATAATAATTCAGTAATAAAACAAAGAATAATAACTTACCATGGTGGATGTTAGGGGATTCCTTTAACACTAGAAAACTGTACGTGCCAACGAAGGCAGACTCCCCACGAAAAGGAGGATTGCCTAACGAAGAAGGAGAGAGTAACTTTCCGGCGGATATTGATGTTTGTCGGTTGCAGCCCGGTTGTCAGGTGATGGCAGTTTATGGATGTGACTAGCCAACAACTTCATATGTATGACAAACCATTATTCTCTGTGTTTATTTATTTATCTTAAAACCTTTGATATAATGTAAGTTATGTACTGTTATATATCCGCAACTGTTATTTTAAAGTTTATATTTCTTTATCGTATTGTACATTGGGAATAAAATTGAAGATATTATCCGAACTATACGTCCATGTAATAAAAATTATTACAGAAAATTATAAGCTAAGCGACATTTGCATGTTCTAGTTATATGATCAATCATGGCAAAATAGCGTCGATTAAATATACTTCCTCGCAGACTTGTCATTCTAAGGCTCAGACGTTTTAAGCGGTCCTATATACATTATTGGTCTACATTAATTGTACTGTCTATATTTAATTAACCTTAAAAATTACGAGCCTTAGGATCAAACCAACCACCTTTTCTATTGATAGGAGTGTGTTATTTACACTAAGTTACCAAGCTTCAATGAAGACGCACGCTTTCGCAATTTTTTGGAGTTATAAATTAGTATTTTATCTTGTGTTTTTGGCTTGGTATCTGAATAATGTGCTTAGTTGTGTCTTCAACTGAATTGTATCTTTCTGTTCTTCTAATGGTAAGAGCTTAATGCTAGCCATTATAACGAAAATTTATGGCATTATAAATAATTAGTAGGTATTTAATATCTTGCCTTATTCTTGGCTTAGTAGCTGAATAATGTGCTCCCCTCTGTCTGAACAGCAGTGTCAGCGAACAGAACAGCGCGATACAATATTTTTTAAAGCCAACCTGGTATGTTACCAAGTATATCGATTCCACCCACACTGTCATTTCAGCTCAGGCTTTCATTAAGTAGAGTCCTGCGAACTTGGCGTAATGTGGACTGGAATGGTGCCGAGCCGAGTTTGTGAAATGCCGGGTTATCGGGAACTAGGGTTAAAAATAAGAACAATACAATTGTTAAGCTTTTTAACCACCTTCTTTATTTATATTTATATTACAAGTCAGTATTAAGTCATCAGATATAGTAACAAATCCTTAGTACCAGTTGCGAATAATTTGACTTAAGCTGGCTTGAGTCCACGATTAACTCGGACTAAAAAATCACTAATTTTCTGAGCCAGGTGATGGCGGAGTTATGGAGTGCCGAGTTTGCGGGACTCTACTACCAAGAAAACACAAGTTCTATGATGGCTTTCGGGTACCTCTTGGTGATAATCAAGGCATTAGCTATAACCTTTGTTTCATCGATTTTTTCAGTAGTCCATGTTTAAGTTTTAAGAAAGTTTGACAGATGAGGTTTTACACTAACCAAGACATACACTAACAAATTTAATAACTTGCTTTAGTCCAGTTAAAATGCTATTGCATATGCACCAACAGTGTGAATAAACAGTTCAACAGAGCAATGAGAACAGTAGTATGCTAATACCATAGATAAAACATACTCTCCAAGGGAGTATGTTGAGTATGTGCATCCCCCTTGAGGAGTATGTTTTATCTATGCTAATACCTACAGTGCTTCCCTCCCCTGGCTTCCAGTTTTCAATTAGAAATTTCCTCATAAGATCAGCCGTTAAGAGACATTTATAGTTAGAGAATACAGAAATATTTGCAACTGTCGTCCATTACTGCAAACTGGCCCACAGGTTTGTTGAATACATTTTCGCCCAAGACAACTAAGGGAAAGAAGAGGGGAATAGTGAAGGGAGATCGAGGATAAAAAGTAGGAATTTTAGCAACATTCCAGTGGTGTTATAAAATATAAAATTAGTAAAACACTGTTCGTGGAATTTGTCTCCTCTAGGATTGCGTTGGATCTTTAACAGGGGTTTACCTTAGTATGTTACTAAATACTGTGTATTTTGAGTAAGAGACTTTCTCAGCCGTTGGTGAGGCTATATAGGATTATCGGTTTATGTGTTGTGGATATAGGTATCTTGGGCTTGGGCAGTGTGTTCACTTTAGTCAGGAAAGGTAGTTAGCATCTGAGATATTAGAAAAAAAATCCTTGCTGCAGAAGTCAGAAACGAGTAGGGGGAATATATAAAAAAGACTCAACCATTCAATAAAAATAAGTCGTTTAATGAATACTCTACGATTACAAAAATATTGTCAGTTTGACTCTATATACTCTATGTCAGTGCTTGACTGGGCCCTTGCAGCATTTTTCGTGAACGGAGATTCTATCCGGGTTGAAAGTCCTGCCGCATTTTCCGCAAGGCACAAGCTGGACGAGATGGCATTGCCACTGGGCCTCCGCCGTGGCTTGGATATCTACGTGGCCGTCTGTAACAGAGGTAGAAGTGAGGTAAAGAGAAAATAAACGTAAGTTACCCTTTCTAACGTCCCAAAGAGCACCAAACCAAGATTTCAAGTTTGGAGGTTTTCATGCACAATGCTTCTAAGAGAGAAGGGGGAACCACCACAAGATGATCACAAGAGTCAAACGGAAGAGTCACTTCAATGGCATTAAAAAGGACAATCCTGTTAATACTTGGGATACTTTATACTATAAGAATAAAGTGGTTGATACAATTAAAGAGAGTAGCATTACATCATTGACCAAAGATGTTTACATTCAAATCAATACAAGAGATACTTAGAATATATTGCTTGATATGTCAGTTGAAAAACGTTGAAATTACATCAGCACATTCCTGCATGATAGGGACGTTTTAGTGAAAACCAATATCGACAATCACACAATTAGATTGTATCAGAGACAGTTTAATATTTAACAACTTGGTTTGCATGACGGTCATGAGACGTCCAGTAAATCAATATGTCACATTTGTCACTTAAATTCATATAGAGTGATCGCCACGAAATGTCTCTGAATATACAAATATGAATATGCATAAACGTGCATTATGCTTTATATGCGTGAATATGCTTTGTAAAATACATTTTTAGCATGAATTGATTTACCCACTTTCATGATATTCCTCAGGTAAACTGCTTTAATTATTTTTTCTAACCGTTGAAAATTATTGTTTTTTTTTCATAAAATCCTAAAGAATCGACTTATAAATAATTGACAACACACAGTAGTAGTTCATTTTCTTGAGTTACAACGGTCATTGACCTCTTGCGTGGTGAGTTGCCAGCTCCCAACCTCACAACACAAATGATAAATTCAGTAGTTTGCAAATGTTAATACTGAAAATAATCAAAACCTGCATTGATTATAAGTTAGTATTTTACATACTATTCAACAATAATAATCTACGCTGAAATACATTTGACTGTATGATTAAAATGGCTAGTTTGATTAATCAATGGCTAACCAATCCATAATGTATATCCTCTCTTGAATACGTCTTGACTGCTTCCGGAAACAAACGATTTATACAATTTGAGTACCTAATAAAAGAGATTAAAAGAAATTTTCTATTAACTGATAACAATCTTCACTCGAGGCGATTGATTTTGAATTCTTTCTGCTCACGTCAATCACTACGTCATGTGTACAATTCTAGACTTTATGGTTAGTTATAATCATTTGTTTAAGTTTTAAGTTGTATATGTGAATCAAGCTACCGTAAAGTAGCCTTTATTATAGACTAGCTGAAGATGGAATTTTATTGAAAAAATTACATCGCATTTACACACTTTGCTGCTGTATAAATCCAATCAATATTCGTTGGTAAATGTGAAGCTACTGTTTCAAATGGGTGTTTATAGTTGAACATGATTACAAATTGAGCGTCTAAAAACGTTTCTCTGTGAAGAAAGAAAACAGTACGTACTTTTTTTGGCAAACGAGTACTAAAACCGTTCATTGCTATTAAATTGATCAACAATGGCTGACGTTTCGGATGCCATGCAGTAATCCATCATCAAGGCAAACTTAAATTCAACTCCTTCACCTGTGCTAAATGTTGGCCTGTCCCAAAGGTGGTTTGCTGAATCCCAAACGTCAGCCACTCTTCGCCAATCCCATGACGCGGTCTTGTTACGCAGACGATTCGTCAATACATACATTTTACAGACCTTCATGTAAATGAAAATGTTTTGGTAAAACTTTTGTCTCTTTTCTTAACAACTCTTAGTTAACAAGTTACACTACCTGGGTCATAGACGACGTCAGGTTTGGCGGGCTCCGCTCTCCTCTGGGCCGCCGGTAGACGATCGTTCTCCTGTCGCCAACGCCTCAGACACTGGGGCTCGTGGATGGCGATGGAGGCGGACCCGAACTGACGTCCGCACAAGTAGCAGAGGACCAGACGACGCCGAGGAGTCGAGGGCGCGGAACTGGGGGGTGAGCTGGCAGCGGAGGCGGGGGCAGAGCTACCAGAGTCTCGGGAGTGCTCAAGCTGCCACCTGGAGGAGAAGAGTGTAAAACTATGAAGAAAGTGACGTAAAGAAGGGTTATAGCACAGAGAACTAAGGAACACATGGAAATTGCACGGGATGACCCTGCACGGAAGAATCACTGTGTGGAAATTCCTCCAACGGAAGCGGTGTAGGGTTTTGTCTTTTGTCCTAGACACCAGCAACTAGTGCTAGACACCACCTAAATGTACCATTGAATGTTATCTCTGTACCTTACTTCTCTGTAGTAAACATTTACCGTCATAGCTAATGGTGACTGGTGGGTTCGCTCAATCATTTACTTTTACTATATATCTACTCGAAGAGGAATGTGCGACAAAGAGCTCAGGAGATCCACAAAAATATACTACTCTGATGCTATTTACCAGGAGCTCAACTCAACAACAATTTTAAACTCAACTCTCCTTATAATTGTGATGAGAGGGCTCCTAAAGTAGTTTGCTTAAGCATTATGTGAAGAAAAGCTGGGATTGACTTTCAAAATACTATGCATGAGATAATTTTACGAGAACGCGACTTTTCAGAGGGTGATGAGCCCACTGGATCCCTAGATCTTCGTCCTTATAACATTTTATCTACATTCGTTTAGAGCTAAGGATATGAAGTATAGAACTTATACCTCCTGAGACACTGTTGCTCGTGCCGTTCTACGGCCGCCCGGTTGAACACTCTACCACAGATGTGGCAGTGCACAGACGTTGGTCCATCCAACAACACGCTGCGTTCACTGCCTTCCTCTCTGTCACTCTCAATGTCTTGCAACTGTCAACAGAAGTACAAGTTGTAGAACATGGGAATTCCAAGGATAAGATGCAGAAACGTCACGAAGAAGCCAGAATGGGTTCTTTTAGAATCCGGGTCGGATGCAGTTTGAAGATCAATACTTGGAAATGTACTTTAGGAAAAGGATGGAGGATTCGGATCGACAAAGTTTTAGATACGTCCATCAAGCAACATTTAACTACTTTTCTCTGTCACTCAATGTCTTGCAGCTTTCATGAAAAGTGAAGTGTCAGAACCTGGAGAGTTACAATTACAAAGAGAAGATTGGGGAACACCATATAGAAGCCAAAAGAACGTTTTTACAAAAACAAAAAATTACCCACGCTACAGCAAACATACAGGTTAAGTGAATTTCAATTCATGTAATTGGATTTTTTTAGTCAAAAGATTTTCACGAAAAAGTAATTTATATTCCCCATTAAAACATTATACTTAACGAGTAGCCTACTTAGGTTTGCTACTGGGGAAGGGAAATATGTTGATAGTATCAGATTAAATAAATAAATATGCCAAATTTGCTCAAAATATATCCCTGAACAAGTTAACTACACAACTGGCATCCCGAGTAATTTTGCATTACAACTCATCAAACATAGACCAGTCAGGAAGCTAACCAAGGTCAAAACATCGATCACGGACGAGTCGGTGTACTTAGTACTCTATGTACTTTGGTTGTCTATGGTCTGTGTACTCTGTGGTCTTTGCGGATATACGGTAGCGCCTTCAACAATCAACGCGCCAAGGTCATCACACTACCGTGCTGCGTGCTGCGGCGAGTCACGGACGGCGCTCAACAATCATCGTGTCTCGTTGGACGACAAGAAAAGATAATTTAAAGTTAATTGTTCGATAGAAAATATTATAGCAACAGTTTACCAACTTTTCAATATTATTCCTCTGTTGATTTTGTCGTAGAAAATAATCTACAATAATAACAATATTATTGTTTCGTTATGAGATTACTTTTCGTTTAACATCGTATAACATTGCATATTTATCTAGATCTCATGCATGGTAAATTTTTAAACTCTTCCCTCTATATCAATATCAGCTGATCGGTTTGTTAAAAGGGGAGATGCCCAGTTTTTCGGTCAAAAAATTAATTTTTTGTTAATTGCATTGAAAGATTCTTCATCTTTTCCTGATTCAGAAAATATATAATTTTAATATATTTACTACAGTCTAACAATCATAAAAAATAATATAAATAGTACTACACACTCGGTTTTAGTCACAATGGGCTGAATTAGCGTCAATTAAATTTATGTTAGAAATTTAATTTTGTTGAATGGTTGCACTGAATAAATGTTGTTGCTAGGTTAAATAGTCAACAAAAATTTTTTTCTGTTTGTTTTTCTTTCTTCATAACATATGTGTATATAATAATAGTGCTGTTTGTGATGAGGAATAATGTGGCATAGGGTAGGCCTAGGCTTGACTTTAAATGAGTTTTTCCGAAACTGTGTTTTTTAATGTTTAGGTACCATTTTCCAGACTACTATAAGTACCACTGACTTCAAATTTTTTTCTGTTACTTAAGACATCATGGCCCACAAAGTGTACTAAAAGTTTGCTTCTATGTTTAAAAAAACATGAACAATAAAATTAATTAATATTTGTAAAATATTGAAAAAAATTATATATTTTAAAAATTTTGATAAAATATGATTTTTTTAGTAGAACATATTTAAATTAGTACAGTTTGTCTTAAATGTCAATACAAATAAGTAGTTAAAATTTGATATGCATAGCTAAAAGGGTTCTTTCTTAAATGGTACCTAAGCAACACGATGTTTACCCATATAAAATGCATTAAATCTAAAAAGTGGGCATCTCCCCTTAATGTTTATTATAGTAGGCTTTATATTTTGTTTTGTTGTACATTGTTCGAATATACTCAATTTAAGTTTATCGAGTAACATTCGCGTCAAAGATGGCTGGATACTTCCAACTGAAAAAGAAAATAACTGCAAATGAGATTCAAATTAATAAAGCCTACAATTTTAATACCATTGAGTATATATATACATTGTATATAGACTATAGACTATAATATAGTAGTGTATAGTAATGTTAGTACAGTAACTATTATTAATTTATTCATTATTGTAATAGACCCATTTCATAATTGTACCCAGTTTCCATAATGGTGAGCTATTGACAAAACACAACACGCCTGAAGATTTTGTGGTTAAATAACCACTTCCGGTGTGCTTTGTTTGTGTTCCGGTTGAGCGAATAGGGCCTTCCTTCGCAGACTGTATCTTAAAGCACAGAATAAAGCGAGCCCTTTAAAATAATTCATTTATTGTGTGTCTATGCAATATGCAACAACTAGACCATTATGCAAAATCCTAACAACTAAAGTGACATTCAAAAGTAAATTTTGTAACAAGATGAAACTACAAATGTAGCTTCGAAACTTAAGATATTTGATTTGTATTTTCTTATTGGCATTAAAATGCTAATACACGTTCGTTACTAAATGTTAACATGAACAGCTGATGGGAATTTTGTATCTATGTACTAAAGCAACTAATGTACACGTAAATTGGCATGTAATCACATTTTGTATGTAATATGAATAATAGTTTTAGTTTTATCACAGCACCCTAAACTCTCAAAATTCGCCAACATTTGTCAACAAAATCAAATTTATACACAAAAAATTTTAATTGTATTGATTCGTAATTACAGTATAATGTGTATATTTTAAAGAGTTTCTTTCAAAGTAAAATTGTACTTCAAGAGGTTATAATAATACAAAAATTATCTATTTAAACATATGTTGAAAATTAGTTGTACCTTTGTACTGAAATTGCAAACTAGAGGAAAAACTGTTTATCTGGGGAAAAATAATTTAAGTTTTGCTAGGAATAAAATGACATAGTTCAAGTGTTACAATTCTATAATCATAATTGTGTTAAACAACGGTTACCTACGATGTGGGTGGATTAAAATTTTCATTCTTTCTTTCCAAGTATTACACTCATTAAGAAAACTATTTCGTGGATTTGTTAAAAAACATCTTTTATCTCTCCCTTCGCAAACACCAACCAGCAAAACAGCTGTTCCAATTCTCCAGCTTTCGACCTTGACCCTGTATTTTTACCTTGACAAGTCAACAATGATAACAGCGTGCCAGAACAGCTGATACTATTATCACTCAGGTACGTTCTGTTATGCTAAACTTCCGATTGTCGTGTCTATTCTCGTGCGAACGTCGACTTTTCTTTCACCAAGCGATGTTTATGTAAATTACAAGTGATTAAAGCAGCTATAAATATCATTTCTTAAGACATTTTTACAACAGATATTAGTTTTTAGTTCAGCTATTACAATGCTAAACACTTTACTGGTCTTTGGAACCTTCGTGAGGATTAATTTCAGATTGTATTTTATTAAGTTTATTTTAAGATTTGTACTCTTTTGCGATAAATAAATGTGTATTTTATCAATCCATTGAAGTTAAGCTCACTTTCTGATTTGACATATTAAATCTTTACTTGATTACAACTATGGAGTTTTGTCGAAAGAATAATGTTATGCAAGGAAACTAAAGTCGTGTTAATATAGCAACGATCAACAACCCTTTAAATTATCTTAATTAAATTATCTTGAAGCTTACTGTTTAAAACTGTTTAATCTACAAGTTTTTTGCATAATGTAAAAATTATAAAATATCGCTCGTAGATAATATTTATCAAACATAGTCCAAAAAAGGACATTACAGTACAGTACTATAAATTGCATTACAATTTACCTTCATTAAGATTTTTAGATTTCTAAAATTAACAGAATTTGACCCAGAAAACAAGATTTTTTAATTATTTTTACTTCCCAAATAATACAAGTGATTTTCTGCTATTTTTTCTTCTTTAGTTCAGAACAGACCCTGAGTAGATTTTGTAAAGATTTTGAGGCAGACTCGAGAAATGTGACGGCGCTGATGTAGGCAATTTGTTTACAGGAAGTTTATGCGAACATTGCATAGCTGCGCTCTGTTTTAAAATTTGAATCAGTTTATGTGCAGACGAACAAACTACAAAAATTCATTAATTAAATACAACTCCAATTTAAAGCATATACAGGGTGATTGGTACTCAGCGTGACAAAAATTTTTTGGTGTAAGTACAAATTAAATGAAGTGTGATGATGCATATAAAATGTTCCAAGTCTAAAAATTAGCTTCCCAAAAAAAAATCTAAACCTCAATAGTGTAGCATATGGTTGGAAAGCTTATAAAATGGCACAGTTTTTAACACATTCCGACACTTTCTTGTATACAGGGTGTAAACAAATGCAATTGACCAATGTTTTTTTTTTAATTTTTATCAATCATCTTAATTTTTATATTTGAATATATTTACAATGGAGTTTTTACAACTGATCCTCTGTCATTTTGTATTATTCTTATTCAAAATTTAATGTAGAACATGAAAATGCCATTATCTACTCAAATCCATTTACAGGTAATTGAGAAATAGCTGTATTAAGTTTAAAAACATAGTATTTTTTGAAAAACATAAAATAATTCTTTGGGAAGCTAATTTTTAGACTTAGAACATTTTATATGCATCATCATACTGCATTTACTTTGTACTTACACCAAAAAATTTTTATACCAATCACCCTGTATATTAAACAGGTTCAAATTATTCACTAAATAATGTACCAATATTCATCTAGATTTTAAATAGTAAATTAGACCGAAATAGCTGCAAATAAATCTAACAATTATGAGTTAAAAATAAAACAATTTGCCAACTTCTGAGGGCCAAATTTACTTGAGTAAGGAAGAAAATCAACCCAGATAATGTCCAAGTGCCGCCTAACTGTTTTACAAGCCATTATTGTATCGTTACATTTCTACAGATTATACGAAACACGCAAAGTAAAAGGTTTATTTCCACTTTGACCTTAACCTTAACGACTCATCTACTTCAGAGCAATTTATCTTTCGCCGGAGCTTATTTTTACATTATAATTTTAATGGATCTATCCCACGAATTTAAGTATTCTTGACCTATCCGCAATCAAGAAAGTATTTAACAATTGAAACAACTTATTGTATAAAATATTGTATACATTTTAGCGAATTTCCAAAATAATTACCTAATTAATTAAAACCTAATAATTGTAGAGAAAATTAAAAAAAACTGTAAATTTAAAATTCCTTGTAAATTCTTATGGAGAAAATGTTGTAGTTTGCTTGTTTATGAGCATATTTGAATCAAATTTGGAAAATGCATTCATTTCATACTAAACTATTAACATAAAAAACACATTTTTTAACCTCCCTGTTGCAGCAAACCTAAGTAATCGTTAAGGTAATTATATTTAAATAAGGAATGAATATGATATTTTTAAGGAGACAGTGTAAATCCAATCAGGCAAATGGAAATTCGCTTAGTCTGCAGGTTTGCTGCAGTGGGGGTATTTTGTGTTATAGTATATTTACCGGGCACAGGTTCACGTCAATTGCTGCAATTTATTTCCTAATTCGTCATGAATATTTTTATAAGGAATGCACGTGATAAATTATATTTGTAAGAAGTAAAACTGTGTAGTAGGCCTACTTCGTATTTATTTTTTATGCTGTTTAAATAACCCTTTTTTAATATTACTATTTGGACCGATTATTTTTTATTTTACAAAAATAATGTGGTTCTCATTCATCTGGGTTGACTAAAAACTTTTTATTCAGTCGAAATATCGGTTATACCTACCTTACCTTACCTTTATTTCTTTAAAGTACCTAATGAATGTTTCGTAATAAGAATTAATTTGTACTCTACATAAATACATATTCTCAGTTAAACTTAATATAATACAATGTTAAAAGGTCCACCTAAAATTATAATGTAAATAGTTAACGTATCGAGTTTTTTATATCACAAAGCTGTGGAGGATTAATTAAAATAATTTTTCTTGCACAGTCAACATCGACCTTTACGGATGTTTTAGGATTGTTTTAAGACAGTTTAAGGGATGGTTTAAGTCAGAACTTTTTATAGACTTGGCGCTCACGAAACTGTAGTTTATTGTTTGTTTTAGCTCCCATCCGTTTTATTGTTAGGAAGTACGGGTAGTTACGAGGTTTCATAGAGGGGAAACGTCCATAATGTGAGAACCTTTGTATTTATTAGTAGTTAAATTCATTAGAAAAATATTCAAATATTCGTCTTGTGAGTAAACAGTATGACTGTAAATATATTATCATAAGTGTTATTTCACATATTTTTGTACATTCAGGTAAAATATTTATGTATAAAGTGATACATTTTACTTGCAACTTCACAGTGAGTAAATTTACTTATTAGGTCTGCATTATTGCAAAACGATAAATAATTATTGACGTTAAAGAAATTATATACCTATGTGAATTTCCCACCATCATTCAATGTTGCAAATGTTTATTGCTATTTGTTTGTTCTTACAACCATTTCTTTTGGAATTCAAGTACAGTACCGTAATAATTTTCAACCACTAAGAAACTGTATTCAAAATAATTAAACAAGGTTCATAACCATTAACCTCACTTAAGGTAACAAAAGTGATAACATTTTAAACTATGGAGTCACTTAGCTTCGATTATTGTAATGCTGATGAACATTTAAATCTCAAAGATTCGATAGCAGTTTCCTATAGCTCCGAATTATTTTCGACTAATAGGACAATTTCTACATTCTTTAAGAGCTCTGAGACAATATTTAAATTGCTTTCAGATGTATGGAAATTCAAACAAATAATGGATATGAATGTAAACTATACAAAACCCAAGACGTGCGAATTGACCTCTATGTCGTATAGCTCGCAATATGTTGTACATGTACTCAAGAATCATATCATACAGAGAAAGTAGATGTTGGGATACGAGAAATTAAGCTTCTCGCAATGAAACTGTGAGTTCTGTTTCATTTAACTCGGAAGAATCTCACACAGGGAATGAGGTCATTCTCACTGCTGATGACCTACTCATATGGCAATCGTAGATTACTCACGTTCTGTTAAGTTCATAACAACATCATATGTTCACAAGTTCATATGTTCATCATAAGTTCGGGGCCATGTTGTGCCGAGTTATGTACAGTTTGAAATCACAGTTTAAAAACGTTATATCAAATTATACAACTTTGAATTATAGTTAAACATTATTTGAAGTAAAACATTACCACTCTCGCTTGTACAGGTTTCTTGTATGGATTGTTGTTGTTGTTGATGTTGTTGACGTTGTTGTTGTTGGGACAAACTCTCTGGTGAGCCTCCAGCCGATGTGGCAGAAACGTCTTGGAACATCCTTCACATGCGACCATCGCAGCCTGCAAGAAACAACAGTGGTATAGATGGTATTATAGTCTGTATGATGGGACCTGTCTCCTCACCCTCCGTCTACCCGGGACTGGCCCGGGTCTTGGTAGACGGAGGGGCAGGAGACAGGTTCCACCATACAGACTATAGGGTTGTACAACGCTGAAAAACCACAGTGCGTAGTTTAAGGTAAATATTAGTAAAGGAAGAGTATTGAATGAGATAAATGTTAGCTTTGTTTTTGACTAATATTGACCTAAGCCGTATCTTTAGCCAGAACCTTTTGTTAAAATTCCAATGATCTAGGGTAGCTGGATACAGATTCACACCGTCAAAAAGCTACTCACTTTTACTGCACAGGTTACAACCCATAGAAACCTTTTTTGGGGATTTTCGTCCTGATAGTGACCATAGACAAAAAGAATGAAATGTAGACCGTCAGCCGTGCTGCGATTAGCATAGGTTCTGGCGTCCACCGCTGGGAGCGTCACGCTACGTAACTACACGGCGCTCTCAGTGGTGGACGCTAGAACCTATGCTAATTACAGCATGGATGACGGTTCTTTTTGTCTATGTAGTGACAGAACATTTACAAAGTTCAGTTAATTTTTGTAAAGTACTAGTTCACCACTTTCCTGAACACGTTCCATGCATAGTTCTGACGCCCAGACAAAAAATGGCAAATTTTGGGACAAAATATGACACCAACCGTTTAACTGTGACAACTGCCACCAACGTAGGTCGTCAGACAGTGACGTCACCAATACGCAACGTAGGTAATTCAACGTCACTGAAGCGATAAATTCGATCAAGTTGGCCATGAGAATGCACTGCCACCAACGTAGACACGGTGACGTCATTAAGCTCCAACGCTACAACCCACAGCTGACTCCTACGTGGACTGAGTCAACAGACAACGGTGCTGGACACTGTGGGTGTGTCGTCTGCAAATATCTGCACAGCCTTCTAGATATGGCAGAGTCGAGGCTGGTGGACACTTTGTGGAACTTGGGATTTATAAGTTGATTAAATTATTTCTCGTCATTATGCAGCAAAAATAGCCGTTTCATTACATGCGTTGCGGGTCTAAAGTAGTTCTTTTACTCGTTACAAGGAGTAAATAGTATATTTCATGCATTGAATAGTATTTTTGGTTTCCATTCTAAATCTCTCAAAGTTTAGGTCACGGGGTTAGTATAGGGAGCTAGTGAGGATAAATGGACAATGTTAGTTAGATTTCCCCTTTCCAAACGGTTATCATCGATGGTCCCCGTGGTTTCTCGCTCTGTTGGGCTCGAATTCGAGCGTGAAGCCCTTCAGTCACACTAGTAGAAAGTTACCTAGGTACATTGATAGGAGCAACTGTTTTCTATTGGGTTGTATTTTTGTTTTAATTTTTGTTGAGGACTTCCAACAACGATTCTGTGTACTATATTGTGCCATAATCTATTCTATGTAGTTATCGTAATACACGTGACCAGTAAGTACCAAATATTTAGGTATATGGGTTGGAATGAAACTAAAACTCTTTCAATAGTGAGACGTCCATAACTTATTTTTATGTTGTGTTTAATATTTATATCTTAAAATATTTAAAAAATATATATTTCTAAGTGTCATAATCTATTAAAATAAAATAATTTTAAGTTTTTGGTTTAAAAAGGTCACGATTTAAAAAAATAAATAAATAACATTGCACTAAGGATTTGACTTGCAAACTGTGGGATGTTCTCTTCTATCATCATAAAACATATATTCGACTCATAATAATTTTAGTCAATATAATGTTCACCTACCCTACAAGCTATGTTTTGCCATTGTGAAGGACTCTCAGACAAGTTTGCGCTACAGTATCAGTGTCAAATTTCAGCCACGTACCTGTGCAGCTTCCCACGCGTTCTCCCAGGCTATTTCTCCATCTCTCTCTCGCTCTGGTCGTCGCGGTGTCTCCTGCTGTTGGGAGACAGGGAGAGCTTGATTCTCTCTATGCCACTTCTGGAACAAAATTGAGTTTAGCTGCTCGAAATCGATCATAATCACTATATTGTGTAGTGTATGTCCTTCTTTCACATAGGACGTTAGGATCTAACCCGGAAACGGTTTACGTTTACGGTTTACTTTAGGTTAGGTTTTAGAGGTTGCATTACAAAGAGGTTAAGAGTCTTTGGAGCATAGACGTTAACGAAATCAACATTCCTCTTATGGTGGACAAATCCAAGATGGGAGTTAGCTTCCATGCACTCCCTTGGAGAACAATTCCACAAATAAAATTTCCAATCCCACAGTTAACTAGATATTCAAATTACAATCACTTTGGTGATTGAAAACATATTTTGAGATGGTAAATAACTCTTCAGCAGTTATTTGAAATTATCCAAGATGGCCGCTAGCCTCTAAGGACTCTTAATCTATTGTGATTGGAGAGATTTGAACCTGGGACCTCTACGACCCTGTGTTCTACCACTAGACCAGTTCGCACTCCTACTCATACTGAAGTGAACGTCCCATCTGAATACGCCAATTACGTATTTAAAAGAACATTGAATGAGCCACTCATAAAGTGCAAAACAGACTAAAAACTGTTTTCTATTGACTTTGTTATAGGTGTATAGTCTGTACGATATAACCTGTCTCCTGGGACTGACCCGGGCCAGTTCCCAGGTAGACATACATGTACCATCATACAGACTATAGGTGAGCACGCCGACCAACCAAAGTGCATAAGGTGAAAATCAGCGAATTAGTGTGTAACGAATGAGATGATAGGGCCAGGAGACAGGTTCTGTCATACAGACTATAATAAAGGTGAACTGTCGTAAGGTAGTTCAAGTTCCGCGTTCGGATCGATATTGTTGGTGTCTTGACCTTTATCGTTGTCTCGTACAGACAGGGGTTATGTCAGGTTGAAGTTTACACAGCTTGAAGTTGAAGTTCATGATTTAACAATGTTCCCTCGTAAACCCTAAACTTCATTGCCATAATTGATTACAATCGTAGGATGTGGTAGGTAAGGGTAAACAAACTAAATAGACCCCTACTTTCTGTTTATTTGGAATGACTTAAGTTATGATATATTGATGTGTTTAAGCACTGTTGAATCAAAACGTGGTTCGACTGTTAAATACAGAAAGGGAGATTATCCCATGACAGAAATCTTTAGATTACGGTTTGAACCCAAGAGTTATTCAAGCCCTTGTCTTGCTCAAGTTTCCAGTATTATTGGCACTTATTGTATAAGTAGGAAAGAGTAAAACTATTGATTGAATTGTAAAGCATGTTGGATGATGTTAATAAAAAAATACTATAGATAAGCTGCCAGTAAGGAGCTATCCCATTTCCTTGTTAAACTTATAAGTCAGTTTGGAATATAAAAAACCCAATCGAGGTACCGATTGAGTATGCAGCTTTGAAATACGTTTTCTTATCCACCCATTTGTCGACCAAGTAAAAATAAACTATTTGTTTCAAAAGATATTTTAAAAACAACGTCATTATTTATTTCATCAACTGAGACAGAATTAATTACTAAGAGAGGAAATGCATTTCTCCATAAGAAAATAATTCAACTAAGCTGTGTAAACGTTGGTCTAAACAAACTGATTACATTTGAGCCAATAAATCAGAAATCTTATTTTAGTATTGTGTTAATGGCCAATATTAGTCTTTTATGAGGGAAAACTAAATCTGAGTCAGCTTTTAACACGCTGGTAGCAATTGGTTTGTAGCTAGTAATTTGAGACAACTGAAATTAGAAAATTTTGTAATTAAAGATCTGTATATATACTTTGCATTATTTTACCACATAACTTTAGGTACATTTCTAGATCACAGATCGTGGACCATAGGAAACAGGTCATTGTAACATTTGGAAATTTAGTTGAATGGTGTAACTACGACTTTGTTTATTTAAACAAATCACAAACAATATCCTCATACGCTCAGTTTCAGTTCACAATTCACACGTTAGTTGCGCCTGCGTGTGAAGCCCTCGTTCTTAACACGCAACATGTAAACATTGTGTTGTGGTGATAAAATACGTTGCCCAGACACCAGCGTATAATTGTTACAACTTCTACTCCTTACATGATAACTTCTGAAACTCATAAAACCAACAAGCAAAATGCGTATGCCATTATTTGAAAGGATTAGAAAAAAATGTGTGAAAAAAATTGCCGCTGCAAAAGTATTGAATTAATACTTGGTGTATGGTATTGTGAGATAATATTTACCATAGAATTAATTGATCAGTTATCATAGCACAATTTTAACACGCAACAATAATGTAATATACGAGCATCCACACACAATATCACTTGCGAAAAATCAGCAAGGAGGTTTTCCCATGATCAGTTGCCAAATTGTGACAAGTCTATGATGTTTCAAGCAAGTAATGTACATAGTCTCATTAATTAATAAACTGTCATTAGTTATGTGAGTTTTAAACTAGGGACAAAAGCCTATATTAATTTTAGCGATTACTTTCCATAGTTTTCTCGATTGATCAGTTGCGATATTGCGAAAAGTCGGATCTTATAGAAGAGGACCACCGCTAGCGCTAGTGCCGTACAACCATAGATAAAAGGAGTAAACACTACTCATACCTACTCCTTTTATCCATGGTACAACGGACAGTTTTAAAAGTTTAAGCTTTCGGTGCTCAACAATGGGCTGGTAATATAAAATCACATGTCTAAACCACTTCGTGGGAGACTGTAGTTATTGAACAATTTTTATAGCCCGATTAGTTGTCAGCTGTTATATACGGTGATAGAGGAACTAAAATACTCTATGACACCATAATCTCATCTCAGATCAGCTGTTTACCCAAGCCCGGCCCCTCGCGTCGCTTCACCGACCACCACACCCGCGATATACCGTCATGTCACTCCAGTCTCTCAGCTGTTCTCTCACTAGCTCCAGACAATGCTTCAAGCCTATCACTCTGCAATCACTCAGTCGCCCGTGAAATTAATTATGAAATTGCAATCGATTGATTTAGAGGAAGTTATTCGAGTGGGCGATCTCAATTAACCTTGGGTGGGAGGACTTCAAGTCTACAACAGGGGTGATGACTTGAGATAAATTCAATTTATATTTACAATAACCATTGTTCTATTTTACTTTTAACACCATAACGTAACGATGTAGTAGAAGATGCAACTTTATAGGGATTCTATCAAATGGCTAGCGTTCTCAAGTACATGACGATTATCACAGCCTCCTTTATACAAGGCGTCGGCGAGACCAAATTAGCAACGCCGCAGATCCGGCTTACCTAACCAGCTGATACGTTTACACGTCTGTTATTACTGTTATTACCATGGCAACAGGCCGGTGCGACGTTGCCACACTCCAACGCCGCGGCCTAGGAGGCTATGCAATTAAAATGAACATGGGTACGCAAATCTGCGTATTTTAAACGCAACTATGAATGAAGGATGAGTGTAGAGAAATCACACCTTAGCTTTGTTACTGAATGATCAGCTGTTTATTTAGCGAGGATAATGTATTGAAGGCACTCAAGAACAGTGTCCAGTCTAGAACCGTCAAAATGCTGACTTCTCTAAGGATTGAACCGGCGTCTTTCATTATGTAAAAGTGCAATAATTGTTTTTTTAACCTCAGTACTTTTTTAAGGGTATTCATAAGAATTAAAACGTCACATCCAGTAAACAAAGTTTCCCAAATCCCTTCCAAAAGACAAATCTTCTTGTTTTCTTCCACGATAAAGAACGGATGTGCATCAGGTGACCTTGAACTAAAGGATCTCGTTACGTGCGATAAGATCAGCTGTACGTCCTGACCTCCTGACCTACTAGTCTGTTATCATGTCAAGTTCGACATTGCAACAATAAAAGAATTGATTATTGACGACATAGATTGACTATTCAAAGGTAAATTTTTTTGCTATAGTTATTTGTATAATATTTCAGTGAAACTATGTTGATTACCTATGTTTACGCGAAGAAGTTCTCTTTGTTTATAGTCATCATATTTTTTTACAGAGAATAATTTGAGTTTTTTTATGAGCTCACAATGAGTTATTAAAATGTCCAATGAAGACAAGTACAGACTATATAAATCAGGTTTAACTGTAACATTTTTGGTAATTGCATTAAGTTGTCGATACACATCAACAATCATATAGACTTTCCGTTAGAGACTGAGAGAATACTGTTCTTAGTCATTGACATACAGTAGGTACAAAGATATTCTCTCAATCAAATCTAGCACTCATTCACAGCTTAAAATAATCACATAGGCTTGTATTTCAAAAACAATTATTGTGGGATTTTTTTAGAACTTAGCTGGAAAATATAATTTTAAGTTAATTCAAATTAGCTGTATGTATAGGGTGTCAAGTGTAACGACAATTTACTTTTTATTTTGACATCAATCCTCACAGAAACCGAATTAACTTTTCACTATATAATTTTGGTCATCTCCAGACCTTAGTATACAGGACCTAAAGCAGAAGTTCTATGTCAAAAATAGTCCAACATTCCATAACCACTAAAAAAAAACTATTTTATAGCCTCCTTACATGGCTGGGGTTTTGGGGTGTGACAACGTCGTACCGTCCTATTGTCATGGCAATAACAGTACTAACAAACGTGTAAACATAAACATTGAGCAGACGCTCCATTGTGACTTAATGAAACAGCTGTTTCAGTAGGCCGGGATTGCGGTGTTGCCACTAGTTGTCTCGCTGCAGCAATAGAGGATGCTATTACTATACATGATGTCCATTCATCCAATACTATAAGAGCAACTTAGAGAATTGGCTTTAAATTATCAAGCTAAGCCAAAAACAAAAAAAACTATCTTTTGATTTAAACTATTTTGTTTGTGTAGGTTTCCCTATCGTGGGAAGGAAGAGGGCTGGTCCTGACCTTAAATGTGAAGACAGGATCATTTAACAGTTAACTGGAAATCATTAATTGGTCAGATAATTGCTACGGCCTTCAAAACTGGAGTCAGCAGATAGTAATTACTACACGAAACACTTCACCCACAACAAATACAATTATCACGTCACTCCTACATTCTTAACTAGAACTTCAATCAATAACTTAACTGTCAATTGTATGTAATCAAACTAATTAAAGATGTCAGTTGAAATGTTTATGTAATCATCATGTTGAATTCGCGGTTAATGACGTTGCTTCTTCAATAACAAGAGTTGTTGTACATGAAACTATTATCAAAATGGCGTGACAAAATGCCTGAATAATTGTAACGTCACTGAAATGACAGCTTATTGCGTTAAATATTTTAATATCTCGGAAACCGATAGACGTTGGTTGGAAATGTACCGTATTGTTTTGTTTATTTTATATTTTTCCAATTTGTTCACCAAAATCCGATAAACTGCTATTCATGGTGCAAAACACCCCATAACCCTATATCTACGTCGTATCAAGCTGTTTCCCAAACACAGTAAATAAAAAGTCTTATTACGTACATCATATAAATTATTACAAATCTAAACATTCTAAACCAGTTAGGTATCTTGAGATCATCCAACTTTACTAAACAAAACCAATATTTTCGAGCACAACGGCCTTCCTGTCCCAAGTCTTTATTTATGGGAACATGCTATGAGGCAGTTTTATCAATAATCTCAAATTATGCGTGAGCACTAAAAATAGCCCAGGGGGTAAACTGGACACGCACTCTTATAACACATTCTTTGACCACATCCTTTAGCCTTGAAACAAACTTTGTAATACATGTGTTTATGGTTCTACCTCATTTTGAACTTCATTTTCATAAATATTGGTGTAGTAACTGGATTATACAGTTATAGTTACAACTCAATAGGTTTTGACTGCCAGTTTTAGGAGGAATGGAATCGCAATATCGACCAAAAAGTGCTTTCCATGCGTTACGATCGTTTTACAAAATAAATAATCTTACTATCTACTTTTTTGTAAAGAAATGCTTTTCGAATTTGATTGGACAACATACCTGTAAACATTGGGGTTCGTGAAGAGGGTAGGACGCCGTGCCAAACTGTTTCTGACACAAGTAGCAGGTGACAGTCCTAGGCCGACGGGGCGAGGCCGAATGTACCACAGGGTTAGACGTCACAGGGATGGGTGGAGGCGCTGGTGACACAGCCCTAGGACTCTTCTCAGGGGTCCGAGGAAGCGCTGGTCTCCTGGGAGGAGGATGCACCAGAGAACCCTTCCTACTAGGGCTAGGAGAAGGTGTTTTCTTCTTCACAAGTTTTGCATCCCTTTCAATCTTGAAGGTCTCACTCCTAATCAATGGCACTCTCTTTTGTTCCTTCGGTTTCAGCTGGTCTGCCAGAGAAGACGCTCTCTGCATTTCCATTTTCCCTTTTGTCTTCCCGCTACGGAATTTCATCGCTACTGGTTTTGTGACTGAACTCTTCTGCACGACCGTGTTCTCCTGGTCCTCCTTCAGTTTGGTCCTCTTGTTCTGCGGGACTGAAGGATGCGCGTGAAGTCTCTCAGGTCTTTCCGATCTTCCGCACGTGCTGCATGGAGAAGGAACAGTATCACTGAGTATCAAAGTCCCAAAAACGTCCTCCACTTTCTTATCCTTCTCCTTCAACTTCGGGCTGATTTTCTCCTTGGTTTGAGGAGGAGAAAATACTTCTCGAAGGCCTTTGCGTACATGCGATCTCACTCGGAAGGTAGTGTTGATCACTCTTGAGTTTTTTCTCGGAAATTCTTCATTTGAGTTCTTTTGGTCTTGCCAATCTTCCTTCTCATATTTAGACTTACTTTTTGCAAGAGGCTTTCCAGATTTTTCCTTCGCCCTTGGAGAGCCTCGTGTCTTCTTCGGCGAGCTGATGAGGTTTTCAATCGTCATGAGACGATCACGTGTCAGCCGCGTCATGTCAACCTGAAACAAGACAATATGTTTATTTCTGAATGTCCAATAACACAATATCCTCAAACTTATTATACAAAATTCTTTGTAAAATGTAAGTTGTGTCCGTGATGATTGCATTAATTTAATATGATCCGTATTCCTGTTTAATTTAACGTGGTCTAAGTCTTGAACACAATAATTCCACTCTTTTATAATGGATCTTTTATAATGTCATGGATCAGTGTTATTGATCACAAACAATTACTAATTCAAGTGAAATTTCTCTCATTTTTCATGGGTAAAAAAATGCAGATGAAGAATTATGAACACAAGCTAAACACTATACTCTGTACGATTAAACCTGTCTCTATACCCCTCATCTATTGTACCTGGGGACAGTCCAATGGTTTAAGGCCTGAGCCAGTCCCAGGTAGACAGTTCAGGGACAGGTTCTTTCATACAGACTATAACCCTTACCTTCCTAAGTAGTTGAGGATCCAGGACCAAGGGTCGGTCCAGGGTAGCCGTGTCTGGCCTAGGCTTCGCCCCAGGCTTCAGCTGCATTCTTCTCACCACGGACCACAGGTGCGGAGGAGGATGTCCCACCCGGACAGACATACTCACCCGACCATGGTCGACATGGGTCTGCGAACAAGTTAGAGGGTATAAAAACGTTGGAAGTGATTTTTACTCTAAGGCACCGGTCCTAACAAATGTACACGTCAAGGCCTCCGTAAGGCTCCAAAAGTCTCTTCCGGACAAATAATTTTTTATTGTCTCCAAAAAACGTGCACGATCAGACTGTAAAAAAATCACTAGTTCCAAAGGCATTACAAAAAAATAAAACTCCAGCCACAGCAAACCTACATACAATGCGAATTTCCATTTGTCTAATTGGATTTTTACTAAAATATGTCATTAAATTTGCCACATTTATTCTAATTTTAATATTTAACAAATACCTAGTTTTGCTGCTAAAGGAAAGGAAAAAGTGTTCTTTTCGATAAAATTGTTATAGGCCTATGTCCTAGTATACTATAACACAAATAAATTTGCCGAATTTGATAAAATGAACTCATCTAAAAAGCAAACTACGTCAGTTCACTTTTCTCCATATATGAATTACAAGAGAATTTTGATTGTTCAGTTTTTAGGGGAATTTTCTTGTAAAGTTTAATCGTAACAATAATTCATGTAGAAAATTATATTTTTTTTTAGTTCTACACGCCGGTTGTAATTAAAATTGGGTATTTTCAAGTTTTGACGATAAGTTAAAAAGAACTGGTTTTGAAAAGTTGTGTAGCCTCATAACACCCCGTTCCCGTGATCCGATCTTGCTGGTTGGTGAAATCAGCCCTACACGTTCAAGCCGAATTTAATCAAAATTTGACAAAGATTTATCGAGTTATCGTGTTTCCGGACACATATATCTTATGATATGATATAAACTCCTTGGAATATTTTTTTTTGAACTGTAGACTTTTTAATTAGAAATCTACTACAGAATTTGTAAAACCTTAATCAACCCTGTCGTGTGGCTAAAGAACACAATTAATATTTAACCATACTTAACGTCATTGGTAAATATTATTTGAAACAATTTTTCTATTTAAATTAACAATTGGAGCAGTTATGACTAACAAATCATAATATTTTTGATATGATAATCTAATTGAATGTACCCTAAAACTTTGTCAATATGTACGAATAAATTGAGATGAACTGGAAAAACATATTCATTGTAGACACGGACTGAATTGAATGTTAAGTTAACGGTTTCATTTTTGAAAATTATAGACGCATTGATTACAGAATAAATAAAAAATATAAAGGGAAAGGGAATGTTGGTTAAAAGTATTTGTTGCAAAGTCTTCACCAGTAGAAATCACCAATGATACGAATAAATTATATTTTAAAATTTATATCATTCCTAAATCTTAATTCACCATTCATTTCTTGGTCACTAAAAACTGACATCACATTCATTGTTTTTATATTACTAGGCCCACTTTAAGATATAAATGGACAAGCAAATAAATACCATCATGTTCAATATCTATATATTAATAGGCATGCACGTTTCTTTAAAACCTTTTCTTTTGAGCTCATGTGCATCGCAGGGAAAATCTACGCATACTGTTGGAAAGATATGTTCCTGTAGATGTGCAGAATCCCTTCATAAATTAAAATAGGCTCAAAAATAAGAACAATTGAAATTAAAATTAAATAAGAAATAACATGGACCTTATGGATTTCTATACTGGTGACGAAATAACAACGCAATACATATAAACAGAATAGCAAAACAAAAGGAAGAAATTCCAATCACATGTTTTAATTTTATTTACAGCGTGGAAAATAGAGAAGTTTGTACATTAGATATTTTTGGTCGAGTTTTCGACCACTGGATGACCACTAGTTTATATTAATGTGCACTTTATTTTAAATCAAGCCGTTCCATTCTTAATAAAAAAAAAATTGGAGATATATTTCGAGTCTTCATCAAAACCCATCTTCAGCCTCTGTTAACAACATATCAGGTAAATAAACTATGATTTATAATGTTTGTTTATAAATTAACATGTTTGAATTATTTTAAAATTTAGTTGGTAGGAAAAACTTTTCCTACCAAGAATAACACTGATAATGCCATTACGAAAAAACATACCGGGATGAATTAGGCATAATATGTGTAAGATATTTAATGTAGGTACACCAAACTATAAAAGCTATTGGTACGAACAAAGCCAAACAAGATCTTAAACATTTACCTGGTTTCGAACTGGCACAGCTATATTCCCGAACGTAAACGAATTACAACAATGTAATACTAACCCGCACCTACCTCGGTTGGAGGTATATTGAGTGAAGTGACTGAGGTAAAGAAAGTTATCGATAGTTCGATATATCGCAACAACACGATACGACTATTCACTCGATACTTATCGGATATGCAACTATTCTTATCGGTTTGAATTTTGTACCGATTTGATTGACTCTCGTATACATTTTCCCGAAAAAGAAATAGATAGTTTAAGCATAATTGAAATTTTTCATTGTACTCATTTGGGTATTATTTGTTTCATATTGGATTAAGTAGTACTGTATTTAAAATAGTTGATAAAAATCGGAAATGTGTGAAAATTTACTTCTAAATGTCCTGTCCTCACGTAAATATTACGTATTCAACAATAAAATAATAAGCACTTCATACAGATCCAATGTGTTAGTTATAGAAAACAAATTGAAAATACTTGAACACTCATTGTAAATGTTATTTTTTAATATAATTCCATGGACGATTATTCCTTGTATATTTTAGTAGATTTGTTAATATCAGCATATTTCATCATTAACACCAATCCATCACATTGTTTCACTGTGGGTTAGGGTTGTTAAATGTGAGTGATTTTTTATACATAGTTAATCTCATGTAAAAAAACACGAAACTTTTTGAATTGCATCCGTAAGCAAACTTTAATTTTTGGAGGGAATAAAAATCCCTAGTTTTTTCAGTAGCTGGATTGCAAACTAATTTTTTAGGCTTGAACAATTTTAACTAGAGTTAACGTGCCTAAAACTTTACATCTTCATGAACAAAAAAATTGAACGAAAGACTTTTTAGTGACTACAAAAACAAGAAAAATGCTTTAGAGGCTATACACAGGCTTACTTCTCTTTCGAAGAACTCGCTAAAAACTTCAAAGACCTACACCTCTGCGATAGCGGTTGTACACCAGCATCGCTGCTGTCGATATATCGCATCGCATGGATCAGCTGTTGCTGTGACGTCACTAATCGATACAATATGACGTCATGGGTGATATTGATGCCCCATTGTGTTCCTAGGTTTCCGCCTTTAGACCAACTAGGGCAACGGATTAACTTAACAGAGGCCCATCCTTAGGGTACCTTAAGTTGAGTTAACCTAACCTATCCAGACTATATGAGTTGCTATTTGTTTGGTTTTTTGCTTTGCTAAATTATTTTATGAAGTAATAAAATAACGGATTTTTCGTAAAAACTGATTTTGCTACAATTACAGCTTCAATTGACCTAGCAGTTTGAATTTAATAAAATAATTTTAAATTTTTGTCTGGTGGTTAGGGTTTCAGGCGTCGGTACAAGAGGAGCAAGTTCAAACACCGATAATCCACCAAATTGTTCACTGGCGTCAACGATCACATAAGACCAATTGGACCAAGAATATTCTTATTCCAAGAATTGGAATAAGACCAAGAATTCGTCTTATGTGATCGTTGACTGGCGTAGACAAGAGCAAACAGTGCTTTTCTCTGCAGTTTTCGAAATCTTATTTTGACAAAAAAATTAAACTGGATTAGGCCTACTTGTTAATTTCATGTTCATTCGTTTTTGGGGTAGGGTAAAATACACAAAATGTGTATAAAAAGTGATAGAGTTATTCTAAATACTAAGGAATATCGATAGAAGTGTGGTCAATATAAATAAAATGCCAAAAGTTAACAGGGGATAGAATATTAGGGAACAGCAGTCATGTTTTCACGATTTTCATGGAGTTTTTTCCTTAGATGGTTGTTCTGAAGCATTTTTAAAATTGGCTACCTACCATTTATTTTACTAATGCATCTTCACAAAAAATATTTAGAATTTCAAAGTTGTATAGACGTTTATATATACTACTTCTAAAGCGTATAATTTAACTAGTAAATATTCCCAAAATAGAACATTCACCCCTTCCCAATAGTCGCCCTAGTTAAGCGAAAGTAACTTTCCATTAGTGTTTAATCATTTACCAAGCCTCAATCATGTTATTGACTGTCACTTTCAAAGGTTGGTAAGTGGACACTGATGACACTCCGACATGACGTCACAACTAAGTACAACAATGAACCACGTGACCATTGTTGCCATGGTAACCTGAAGTCAACAGTGTGAGTGTGTGTGCGTGTGTCACAACTACATGCATGGATTCTATGCATACGATTGAGTTGATCATAGGAGTTCTGATTTGTTCAAAGATATAAAATATTACTCCTGTAAATGTCATGGGAAGATGAATTATGGGCAACAACTGCATGGCAAGCCTCTTAGGAGTTGAATATCTTCCGTATTAAAAAATTATGAAATATAAAAATACTATTGAGTTTACTTTTTGCCCATATATTATCCATTATGGTGCCTGTAAAAATACTATAGCAATATTATCACTAAATCTACTTACATGTCGATTGCAGCGTCTATTGAAATTGTAGCAACATTTTTAATTTGATCCGGTCAAGTACAATTTACTAATCAGTCAATTTTGAGAACCTCTTTCATGCCTTTTAAATATGCAAAAAATAATTTCTGTTAACCAAAATAAAAATTTAACATAACCCAAAATTTAAATTAAACTAAATGAAAATAATACAAATATAACGAGGTCATATGATAAAATTGCATAGTAAATATTATAATTCGTAATAAACAGATTTAAACATATGAATGAAATGATATTTTTTTCCTACACCTAAATAGATAATAACTTGCCTATCTTACGTATTTGTTGGTCAGTCTATGGTGTAAACAATTTCAAGACATGTCAAAATTGATAAACCTAAGATATTTATGAATTCAACATTATATTGGTAATGTCAAATATAATTTTGATTGAAACCAACATATGAAGACTAATCCACTTATATAAAAACTACGTATTTATTTAATTATATAAAAATAATTGATACACTTACTCAACTTAACACTTTTAAATATAGCCTATACGAATTAGTCTTTTAATTTTTTTTAATAATTTGTTTAGTTTAATTGTCAGTTTTTCTTCGGTGATTGACTTGGGTATGTTTCATCAAGTTAAATTCTCATTAGATCAATTAATAAAGTCAGGATTGAAAACATGGTATCTGTAAAAGAGTTGAGTTTACATAGTTAGAACAGATCCAATTGGCTTTAGTACTACGCCTTCGGTACTAAGGTTGGCTACTTCTTTACATCAAAGACTATACACTACGTACACCAGTATTGCAGGAGCAGTCGGGTTCACCTCCAAAGTGACGAAATATACAAATTATTATTATAAACATGTAATTTTTTTCAATTGATTTTATTAGATGAATTATTTTGTAGTAGTAATACACGGGAGTTGGAATTGAAGATGTGTGCATTTTTATTATCCTTTAATTTTTTTATTCCTAAAGTTTTTGTGGGGAATCTAAATTCCCTAGCATAGTCTATGAGGTAGATCAAAATGTCAGAGATAAGAAGAACTCTCATTTCCGAACTTTTTTGTTGTTAATTGTATAGCTTGACTAGATCAAATTAATGGCAAACATTCTAAATAGAATGGTTTACTTATGTGTGATATAAAAAAATATTGACTGCAACAACTGTTGTAAAAGGGATTTTTTATAATCTTAACAATTTATGGCAATAAAATTAATTTAACAACTTGAAATTGAATTACATAAATACACAACTACACCATTACAGATTTGTGGCCTGAGATTCGAACTTGAGATTAGTCGCATCACCTAATCTATATATATAAAATCCAATGTATGTTTGTATATTTGTATGTTTGTATATTTGTATGTTTGTCCTTTATGGACTCCGAAACCGCTCGACAGATTGTAATGAAACGTTCAGGCATTATTAAGCATTATTCAAGGATGGTTTGTGTGAAGTTTGGTGCAGATCCGTCAAAAGGGCTCCACCCCAGTGGCTCAAGAGTTTCCCATGTTAACCTTATGAGTACTCATATTTAAATGGAATTAAAGAATCTTAACAGCTGGTTCAACTAAACTATCTGATTCTGTGATGTTCAATAGCATTAAAAAGTTAATAGGTTTACTAACAGGGTGCAGCACTATATATTTTTTTTAATTTATGATAACAGCTAACTTGCAACCAAAAGGTGAGTGAGCGTAGCGAACGAACTTCAACCTGGAGGCGAGTTAGCGTAGCGAACGAGCTAACCTGAAGGCAAGTGAGCGCAGCGAACGAGCTCCAACCTAAAGGTGAGTGAGCGTAGCGAACGAGCTCCAACCCAAAGGTGAGTGAGCGTAGCGAACGAACTTCAACCTGGAGGCGAGTTAGCGTAGCGAACGAGCTAACCTGAAGGCAAGTGAGCGCAGCGAACGAGCTCCAACCTAAAGGTGAGTGAGCGTAGCGAACGAGCTCCAAACTAAAGGTGAGTGAGCGTAGCGAACGAGCTCCAACCCAAAGGTGAGTGAGCGTAGCGAACGAACTTCAACCAGGACGTGATTGAGCGATGCGAACGAGATCATCTTGAAAATTAAACGTAACGGTACTTTCTTTCCATCGGTCTGTCTTAGGGGAAACCTATAACTTAGGCGATACGAAGTTCGCCGGGTCAGCTAGTATATATATATATATATATATATATATATATATATAATATATATATATATAATATATATATATATATATATATATATATATATATATATATATATATATATATGAATCTGAACGGATGGTGTTTTTGGTCTCTAGGGACCTCAAAAAGAAAAAGTTAAATCGGTCCCGGGTTACAGCTAATTAGCAACCAAAAGGTGAGTGAGCGTAGCGAACGAACTTTAACCAGGACATGATTGAGCCATGCGAATGAACTCATCTTGAAAATGAACGAGCATTTGACATAAATCCACACTAGGACAGGACGACGTCTGTCGGGCCAGCTAGTATTCTAATACAATTGGACAGACAGGTAGGCCTAAGATATAGGTCGGAGTGTCCACAACAATCGATTATCGATCTAAGGTCGTTGTCATATCGAACAATCGCAATCGATTGTGCGTTAAGTGCTCTACAATCACAGGTGTTGATAAAATGAACGTTGAGTGCGATTCTTTCTAAGAATCATTTTCGTCATTCAAAAGCATTCCAGATCGAATTTGATCATGATCTCAGGATATGTGTATGAATAGCACAGCTGATTTGCTAACCTAGCTGAGTGGATGTACTCACCCGACCAAGAGGCCGCGGGTTCGATCCTGAGAAAAGCCAATAGCTTTTTGATGTATCAAAGCTGGGCCTAGCTTTTAATAGATCCTGTCAATAGGAAAGTTCCAAGAGAAAATATTTTTGACAGGTTCTTTTCCATAATTTTATTTATTTGAGGTTGTCAGCCTGAGCCTTGAACATTCCCGTCCACATAGGCTATGGATCTGTGCATGGAAAGTATCCAGCAAAGCAAAGAAGTGAGTTGGTACAGTACAAGGATGAAATGTACTGATAAAAATTAGTGGTATTGACCAGGGTCCGAACCCACGACATCGCTGCCTTGGACCCGAAATCCGTGGAGTTACCAACTCACTGAAAGTGCATAGGAACCATACTTTTTAAATACCTTGTTCATAAAAAAAATCATACATGTCCATCTTGGTAACAGATATAAAAAAATCGACAAAATCTAAAAGAAAAAAACAATTTAAAAATGGGTATTACATTGGACATAGTGTCCGTGCATCCATTTCTTATTGTTTTCTTTTAGCATTTTTTTATTGTTTTGAATAATATACAGTTCACTATGTCAGTTCTCTTTCGTGCGATTCCAGCTTTGGCTTGTTAGGTGTTTGTACTAATATTGTTTAGGTATTGTCTCACCTGAAGACGGGATCAATTTTAAAATCCCGAAACGTCGCATAAACCTTTTTACTTATCGTGATGGAAATGTCCACCTTAGTCACTTAAACAACGCTAAGCATTGTTGTAAATATGAGTAATACACTAGACACACCTCAGCCCGTGGTTGTTTATGTTTTATGTTTCTATCGCCGGGTTTTTAGCCATCAGTTTACGAGTTGCCCACTGCCGCTGCCCACGACCTCATTATTATTGAAAATTCTTCGCCCACTTGTCTGAAAGCTACTTCGGCCACAACTTCCTTCAGAAACATTGTGTAATCTAGATCCTGGTGGTAAAAATCTAGATTGTCACTAGAAATATATCTAGGATTTCACAGGTTTATCTGATACCTTTTTCGTTTTGGTTGGGAAGATGTTCAACGAATATGATTGAATCCTGGAATGATTTGATGAGGTGAACTGGATTCACAAACTCATACTGTATACTAGATCTAGACATCCCATCTTTATGGAGCAGCTGTAGCAATTTTTTGTTTGTTTGTTAAAAAAGAACGTAGTTGTGTGAGCCAGTCACAGAATGCGCTATTGACTAAAACTCAATGTTCTACCTTATTTTTGTTGCTAGCCAAGTTGATGGGCCATAACAATTGCTATAGCTTAAGTCATTCCATTACTGTAGATTAAATTGGTAAAAAAAGATCGTGTATTCGACAGAAATCAGTGACTACGACGATTTTGGTAAAACGAAAAAACTGGCCACAAATTTAACATGGGGATGGAATGTCTAACTAGATACTGTACAACATTTATTCAGATGTCTTTGAAAGGTATGTACAGTAAAAACACTGTCTACTGACTCTCGTAGAATCATAGACAAATCTATGAGAATACAATGCACGAATATATGAACATAAACCGGTACGTATCATAAACATAAAAATGACGTAACCTGCCCGAATCCTATACTAATAACATTAACATGTGGTCTACCAGTTTTAGCTATGCCAAATGAATGTTAAATATAAAACCTGTTTGGGATACGTAAATGATACCCTTAGACATATTAAATACTAGTAGTGCTATTTATATATTACGCCTAATTTTCTTAAACAAATATTCGGATTATATTAATTCTAATATAATGATATTTTTCCTTGGATATAAAGTCCTCTTCGTACAGTAAAAAGGTTATTGCACCATTCGTTATGCCAGAGACAAATTTGAACTCTATTAAAATTGGCAAGTTACGCACAGGTCCCCTACATGACGTATTTTATTTGGGTTTATTATTATTGATAAAATAAATTAATATTCTATTCTGATGAAGTCTTAATCTTTTTATTGATAGAAAAACATCTAACATCTCAAGTTAGACAGTGAAAAAAGACATTTCTTATTTTTTAAGTCTCCTAAAACTCAAAATCAATAAAACCATGCAAATCCAAAGATAGCTGTGGATTTCTTGGACCCCGCAGGTCCAGAACGGTTGCCCCCCGGACCCCCCGCCACTCTGCCCCCCTGGATGCTGGTCTGTACTCCCGACACCTTCTGGACCAGTCAGTCACCGACATGCGGTGTCCCATAGCCGTCCTGGGACTACTATGTCCCTTGGTCGTTTTAGTTTCCGCCGTCGCCATAGACACTGGTATGTACATGTCATATATTATTTTTATTAAATATTCTTCAATGACCGTTTTGGACTTTTGTGTTAAATCATTAACTTTTGTATCCTATCTATAGGTACCAGTTGCATCCAATAAAAAAATAACATAATTAACCACTCTCATAGTTCTATAAAAATCTGTTATCAAATAAATAGCATTATTCAAAGACTTTAGTTATAGATATGTCTATTTGCAAATTGTTCCAACAGCTTATTTGCCAGTCTAAAATTACGTCAGATTTAGTTTTCACTCATAACTGACGAACTCATTTATATGATTTACTTTGTGTATTAACTAGACACCATCTATATGGATGTACTAGTTGTAGCAAATTTTATTTAAAAAGACGATAGTTGAATGAGGCACTCACAAAGAGTTTCAAAATAGTTCTTAGGCCCTACCTACTTTTTTCTATTGAAATTGTATTTGTGTCAGTATGGACACAAAAAATTAAAAACCCTTATTCTTTTGCCTTATCATGAAGATTGAAATTGAAAAATGTTTAATTTACAATGAATATGAAGAAATAATGACCGTAATTTTAATGGAAGGTCCACAAAATAAAGGGGCGTTTTTTTAGTTTTACTCTATTATTTACTAAGCCCTGGACAACTGTATTTTTCGGGCTTGAGGGCTCCCCCAAAGGAAAGAGCCGTTCGTTCAAACGTACCGGTAAACATTTGTCCATTGGCAACAACCTCAAAATGCCCAAATTTTAATGACATTTGGATCAGATCACTACATTTGACCATGATAAGGAAGCTTTTGGGGTGGCCATGATAAGGGGGATTTTCGGGTGGCCATGATAAGGGGGATTTTCGGGTGGCCATGATAAGGGGCTTTTTGGGGTGGCCATGATAAGAGGGCTTTTTGGGGTGGCCATGATAAGAGGGCTTTTTGGGGTGGCCATGATAAGGGAGCTTTTGGGGTGGCCATGATAAGAGGGCTTTTTGGGGTGGCCATGATAAGAAGGTTTTTTGGGGTGGCCATGATAAGAGGGCTTTTTGGGGTGGCCATGATAAGAGGGCTTTTTTGGGTGGCCATGATAAGGGAGCTTTTGGGGTGGCCATGATAAGGGAGATTTTGGGGTGGCCATGATAAGAAGGTTTTTTGGGGTGGCCATGATAAGGGGGCTTTTTGGGGTGGCCATGATAAGGGGGCTTTTTGGGGTGGCCATGATAAGGGAGCTTTTGGGATGGCCATGATAAGAGGGCTTTTGGGGTGACCATGAAAAGGGAGTTTTTGGGGGAAACTAAATGCTCATTGCGAGTATTGCTTTACGAGATAAAGTGTAAACCGCAGAAGGCTTTCTTTCCTGTTATCATTAAGACTACCTAATTATTATTCACTGCAAGTTTATCAAACAATTTTAAAACATTTTAAAACATAGGCTCTTAAAATGTTACCAAATAAATTTCTGTGTTTTCTTCAGCTCTTAGATAGCCCAATTACTTGCTAATGAATGCAAATTTCGCTTTACACGAGTCTAAATTCACATAGTTTATTTTGATGAAAAGAAACTTGAAATCGCAACTAAAAATTCATATTTGGTTTTAATACATTGCGAAAGATATATTTTAAATTACACACTTGCAATGATAGCTTTAGCATTGCTTGTTAAACGGCAAATCAAACTGTAGTAGTGGGGTCAATTTGCTTGGACGGAGCGTTTATTCATGAGTCATTGAAAAATTTGGTGAATCAACAATAATTTCAAATAGTCAACTTCAACTTCGATATTTGCATATTGGAAATTGATATCAAAATAGTATTGGGTACTGTAATAAGATTGGCTGTGGCAAATATTAATATGACATCACACTCTAAAATCTTAATTATAAAATGAGTTTTTTAAAGCTATATCGGACTACAGCTATATCCAAGCTATTTTATGTTCCTACAGAGAAATAAATCAATTATCTTTGATGTTCCCTATAATTACTACTTTTGATTTGTATTTACGGCAAGCGTACGGTTTGTTATATGAGGCCCACATACTTATTTGACATTGATAGATAACTTAATAAAAAATTTAAAACCCATCATTTTGTTACAAAGACATTTACTTGATACTCCTCATTCTAGGATGTTCCAGAATACTCTTCCAAGACCAAAAATCAACTGAGAGCGAATGAGGGATTCCATTAAGACTCTCCAGGCTCTAGACCTCCTACACTACTGTACAGTGTCGTCTCATGGTACACCCTCGTCTCTGTTACAGACACAGGACTGCAGCTCCAGGAGGCGATACACAACGACCACCTGGTGATCAGTGTGAGACATGTCAAACCTCGCAAGCGACTGAGGGCCTCCATGGAGACTCTCCTGGCTCTAGACCTCCTACACTACTGTACAGTGTCGTCTCATGGTACACCCTCGTCTCTGTTACAGACACAGGACTGCAGCTCCAGGAGGCGATACACAACGACCACCTGGTGATCAGTGTGAGACATGTCAAACCTCGCAAGCGACTGAGGGCCTCCATGGAGACTCTCCTGGCTCTAGACCTCCTACACTACTGTACAGTGTCGTCTCATGGTACACCCTCGTCTCTGTTACAGACACAGGACTGCAGCTCCAGGAGGCGATACACAACGACCACCTGGTGATCAGTGTGAGACATGTCAAACCTCGCAAGCGACTGAGGGCCTCCATGGAAACTCTCCTGGCTCTAGACTTCCTACACTACTGTACAGTGTCGTCTCATGGTACACCCTCGTCTCTGTTACAGACACAGGACTGCAGCTCCAGGAGGCGATACACAACGACCACCTGGTGATCAGCGTGAGACATGTCAAACCTCGCAAGCGACTGAGGGCTTCCATGGAGACTGTCCTGGCTCTAGACTTCCTACACTACTGTACAGTGACGTCTCATGGTACACCCTCGTCTCTGTTACAGACACAGGACTGCAGCTCCAGGAGGCGATACACAACGACCACCTGGTGATCAGTGTGAGACATGTCAAACCTCGCAAGCGACTGAGGGCCTCCATGGAGACTCTCCTGGCTCTAGACCTCCTACACTACTGTACAGTGTCGTCTCATGGTACATCCTCGTCTCTGTTACAGACACAGGACTGCAGCTCCAGGAGGCAATACACAACGACCACCTGGTGATCAGTGTGAGACATGTCAAACCTCGCAAGCGACTGAGGGCCTCCATGGAGACTCTCCTGGCTCTAGACTTCCTACACTACTGTACAGTGTCGTCTCATGGTACACCCTCGTCTCTGTTACAGACACAGGACTGCAGCTCCAGGAGGCAATACACAACGACCACCTGGTGATCAGTGTGAGACATGTCAAACCTCGCAAGCGACTGAGGGCCTCCATGGAAACTCTCCTGGCTCTAGACCTCCTACACTACTGTACAGTGTCGTCTCATGGTACATCCTCGTCTCTGTTACAGACACAGGGCTGCAGCTCCAGGAGGCAATACACAACGACCACCTGGTGATCAGTGTGAGACATGTCAAACCTCGCAAGCGACTGAGGGCCTCCATGGAAACTCTCCTGGCTCTAGACCTCCTACACTACTGTACAGTGTCGTCTCATGGTACACCCTCGTCTCTGTTACAGACACAGGGCTGCAGCTCCAGGAGGCAATACACAACGACCACCTGGTGATCAGCGTGAGAAATGTCAAACCTCGAAAGCGACTGAGGGCCTCCATGCAGACTCTGCTGGCTCTAGACCTCCTACACTACTGTACAGTGTCGTCTCATGGTACACCCTCGTCTCTGTTACAGACACAGGGCTGCAGCTCCAGGAGGCGATACACAACGACCACCTGGTGATCAGTGTGAGACATGTCAAACCTCGCAAGCGACTGAGGGCCTCCATGGAAACTCTCCTTGCTCTAGACCTCCTACACTACTGTACAGTGTCGTCTCATGGTACACCCTCGTCTCTGTTACAGACACAGGAATGCAGCTCCAGGAGGCGATACACAACGACCACCTGGTGATCAGTGTGAGACATGTCAAACCTCGCAAGCGACTGAGGGCCTCCATGGAGACTCTCCTGGCTCTAGACCTCCTACACTACTGTACAGTGTCGTCTCATGGTACATCCTCGTCTCTGTTACAGACACAGGACTGCAGCTCCAGGAGGCGATACACAACGACCACCTGGTGATCAGCGTGAGACATGTCAAACCTCGAAAGCGACTGAGGGCCTCCATGCAGACTCTGCTGGCTCTAGACCTCCTACACTACTGTACAGTGTCGTCTCATGGTACACCCTCGTCTCTGTTACAGACACAGGACTGCAGCTCCAGGAGGCGATACACAACGACCACCTGGTGATCAGTGTGAGACATGTCAAACCTCGCAAGCGACTGAGGGCCTCTATGGAGACTCTCCTGGCTCTAGACCTCCTACACTACTGTACAGTGTCGTCTCATGGTACACCCTCGTCTCTGTTACAGACACAGGACTGCAGCTCCAGGAGGCGATACACAACGACCACCTGGTGATCAGTGTGAGACATGTCAAACCTCGCAAGCGACTGAGGGCTTCCATGGAGACTCTCCTGGCTCTAGACCTCCTACACTACTGTACAGTGTCGTCTCATGGTACACCCTCGTCTCTGTTACAGACACAGGACTGCAGCTCCAGGAGGCGATACACAACGACCACCTGGTGATCAGTGTGAGACATGTCAAACCTCGCAAGCGACTGAGGGCCTCTGTGGAGACTCTCCTGGCTCTAGACCTCCTACACTACTGTACAGTGTCGTCTCATGGTACACCCTCGTCTCTGTTACAGACACAGGACTGCAGCTCCAGGAGGCGATACACAACGACCACCTGGTGATCAGTGTGAGACATGTCAAACCTCGCAAGCGACTGAGGGCCTCCATGGAGACTCTCATGGCTCTAGACTTCCTACACTACTGTACAGTGTCGTCTCATGGTACACCCTCGTCTCTGTTACAGACACAGGACTGCAGCTCCAGGAGGCGATACACAACGACCACCTGGTGATCAGTGTGAGACATGTCAAGCGACTGAGGGCCTCCATGTAGACTCTCCTGGCTCTAGACCTCCTACACTACTGTACAGTGTCGTCTCATGGTACATCCTCGTCTCTGTTACAGACACAGGAATGCAGCTCCAGGAGGCGATACACAACGACCACCTGGTGATCAGTGTGAGACATGTCAAACCTCGCAAGCGACTGAGGGCCTCTATGGAGACTCTCCTGGCTCTAGACCTCCTACACTACTGTACAGTGTCGTCTCATGGTACACCCTCGTCTCTGTTACAGACACAGGAATGCAGCTCCAGGAGGCAATACACAACGACCACCTGGTGATCAGTGTGAGACATGTCAAACCTCGCAAGCGACTGAGGGCCTCCATGTAGACTCTCCTGGCTCTAGACCTCCTACACTACTGTACAGTGTCGTCTCATGGTACATCCTCGTCTCTGTTACAGACACAGGAATGCAGCTCCAGGAGGCGATACACAACGACCACCTGGTGATCAGTGTGAGACATGTCAAACCTCGCAAGCGACTGAGGGCTTCCATGGAGACTCTCCTGGCTCTAGACCTCCTACACTACTGTACAGTGTCGTCTCATGGTACACCCTCGTCTCTGTTACAGACACAGGGCTGCAGCTCCAGGAGGCGATACACAACGACCACCTGGTGATCAGTGTGAGACATGTCAAACCTCGTAAGCGACTGAGGGCCTCCATGGAGACTCTCCTGGCTCTAGACTTCCTACACTACTGTACAGTGTCGTCTCATGGTACATCCTCGTCTCTGTTACAGACACAGGACTGCAGCTCCAGGAGGCGATACACAACGACCACCTGGTGATCAGTGTGAGACATGTCAAACCTCGCAAGCGACTGAGGGCCTCTATGGAGACTCTCCTGGCTCTAGACCTCCTACACTACTGTACAGTGTCGTCTCATGGTACACCCTCGTCTCTGTTACAGACACAGGACTGCAGCTCCAGGAGGCGATACACAACGACCACCTGGTGATCAGTGTGAGACATGTCAAACCTCGCAAGCGACTGAGGGCTTCCATGGAGACTCTCCTGGCTCTAGACCTCCTACACTACTGTACAGTGTCGTCTCATGGTACACCCTCGTCTCTGTTACAGACACAGGACTGCAGCTCCAGGAGGCGATACACAACGACCACCTGGTGATCAGTGTGAGACATGTCAAACCTCGCAAGCGACTGAGGGCCTCCATGGAGACTCTCCTGGCTCTAGACTTCCCTGGCAGTCAGCAGAAACTGGTGGTAATGCTGGACAGGAGGGAAAGCAGAGGTTAGTGGATATTATTAGTTTTTGAGTCAACATAAATAATATATGCATCAGTCGATTTAAGTAACTTATTCGACCTTGGAAGGAAATGGTACTTGGAGTACTTTAATTTGTATCCAAGAGTTTCGACTGATAGCAAAATATGAAGAGACAGCACTGATTAGAGATTAAATCAAATTCACTGATTTTAGAGCTAGCCAACGCCTTGTACAATGTATTTTCCCAACACCACAAAACATACGTAGACGTAACTAGATACTAAAGTAACTCGATGTTAGTTGGTTAGTTGTAAGTACAAGTATTACCGCATGTCAAACTGACCACAGACATCTAACTGTCCACTACTACACTACTGTACTTTACACTTTCAGATGGCAATAGTTCTGACTCAAGTGTGATTTGAGTCAGAACTATTGCCAACGAGATGATTCAGGTACGAGATGATTCAGATTTCGTATCACCCAGGGTCTGTAGTTCATTCCCCAACTCTTACCTTGATGTACAAGCTCTAGCGATATAATGTTAGAAAATATGTCCAAGAACAATACACGAAATAGTTATTTGTGTAACTAGTGGCCGAAGTGGCACTTTGCAGCATACGTTTCTTGATTGCAGCAAAAGCAGTTTTCACTCGTGTTACATCATATTTTTCCGACAGTTACTATAAGTCATATAAATAATCTTTCAAACACAGTACAACACGTTTTTAGGTTAGGATAAATCCAAACATTTAACGAAATAGGAAACGCTGCACCAGCTGATCGTAGTCGTAATATCTTTGTGTTGTAAACTTATTTTCAAGCGTACACAGATTACATGCATAATAAAAGCACGCCGTTGGTTGGAATACTGATGTGCGGCTAAAGACCGTGCGTCAAAGTAAAAAGTGTGCGAAAAAAGTAAGTAAATGCAGCAATTAGCAAGTTTCTGTACTATCAGTGCAAGGAAGCCCACTTTGACGGGTGACTGTACTGTAGAAAAAACATGTAAAGAGTCATGTAACCGTTGTGACATCAAATTTGTCACTTTCGTCTTGCCACAAGTACACGTGTTAATTAAATTTGAATTTTAGTGTGCCTTGTTTTTATCACTCAATTTAGTAACCATACCATAAATGGAATACAATTTGTGGGTCGCCCTTTAAAATAAACAGTATCAGCATTCTGACACATACTTTCTCCCATAAGTTTGTCAACAACCTTTATCATGTGTAACTTAAGCGGTGAGAGTAAATATACGGAAATTGGATTTGTACAATTTTCTTCAGAATTTAAATGACTATAACATACTAAAATTTTATCAAAATCGTTCGGGCCATTTTTTGGAAAATCCGATTTTCCGTTATTTTATTGGTTTTTATGGGAAAATAACATAATTTACAATAACTTTTGAACCGTAATTTTTACAGAAATGGGATTTGTACCATTTTGTTCAGAATATAAGGACTATAACTTACTAAATTTTTATCAAAATCGTTTGGGCCATTTTTGGGAAAATCATATTTTTCCGTTATTTTATGGGGTTTTATGGCAAAATCCCCATTAAAAGTCGAATCCGGAATATCTTTAGCAGCTGATTGCAAAATTTGAAAAGACAATACATAAACTTCACCAATGTGAATCCGTTAGGGACAAAACTTAGACAGTGCTCAATGATGAAACTCTTAGTTCGCTACCGTCCTCGATGACCCTTGCGGTGACATTACTGTCTCTACTCCTTCACTTCCCACCACCTCCACTCGTCTTCCCAGAACCTCGTCCTCGTCCTGGACCATACAAGGAGTGTCGCGCTGTTCTTGTCAAGCAAGAGCCTGATTTGCCAACCGTGGACGAGCCTACGCGACGCGTCGTATTTCCAAATTTATCAATCACAGCTGACCCTACATTTCAGGCCCCGTTAGGTTTTGATTTTAAAAAATTGTGAGAGCATAAGGGAAGTATAGTTTTAGGTCAATGGTTTTGTGGAGACGAAAAATGTGAGAGAGATTTTAGGCCAATTTCGATTCTTTGACAGTTTTGAAAATGTCTCAAATCTGTTACTATATCAGTTTGTGTTGCTGCAAGTATAAGAGTAGTATATCTGGTTTGTAAGCCATCGAATCAGGACAGATTTGTATCTTTTGTGCTTCCATTGAACCGTAATAATCGTTTGCCATCATAAGAATCGATAAATATAACAAATGAATTAACATTTTGTAAAAATGTAAACTAAACCCACTGGCTACTATAAAATATTTATTCTTTTTAAAATAATACAATACAAGTGTGACCTAAAATTTCAAAACCATTACCAGTATTTATAAGTTAGCAATTAGCAGTTTACAACAGTTTTGAAGGGTAACAAACAAAATAGTTCAGTAAGTGTAAAGTATGTACATAATCAGTAAAATATTCGATTACAACTGAAATGGTTTTGCTTTTTATTATATTAGCCTTCTAAACTATGAATTCTTTATTGCATTATATATCTGTACGACGCTGACATTGGGGGTGCATATTTTAAGGCAACGATTATAGACAAGAGATATATTCTTTATAGCCAAGATAATTTAATCAAAGCTCTATCGTCAACGAGAGCAAAGTCCAGTTTCCGTTGAAAAGCTACTGACTATTCTCAAAATCCTAGTGAGAATAGTTCCCTCTAAATGCTTGTTGAGCAGTTTATATCAATAATTGTGTAAACCAACTTGTCATGTCCTATACACCAGACCCAATACGCTAGGCTGGAACTTTGCATATTATTCAGGGTAATTCTAAAGAATTGCGGCATTAATTGGTTAAATTTAATGGTAATTGTTGGGATTTGAACCCGGAACCTCGGTAACCGAGCTCTATCAAGACCTAAACTCTCCTGTGTAAACCAACAACAAAGAACATCATTTTCAAAGCGGTTTAGCTCCATCTGGTAAATCACAGCTGATTTATGAAAATAAATTGACTAACCACTAACCAAGTATATGAATCACGTGGCTAAAACAATATACCTACACAAATCACAATCAGCTGTTTTCCACCGTATGACTGGGTGACCCATTGTTGACGCCCCCGTGAAGTGGCGCTGCGGTTCTGTCTCTACATGGCGACTGCATGCAGACTGAATCACTCTAGTCTACAACCCACTCATTCTGGGGGATAATTAATTACACTTTGTTAACGAGTTGGATACATCACTCTTGTAGTGGTTAATGGTAATGAGTAGGCTGTAATGTCGAAATTGAACATTGGCGATGGTGATGAAACGATGGCCAAAAAGGCAGAGCCGTTGACTTGAATCGTGCACTTTGACTTTATTTTATTATGTGCGTTTTACAACAATTGAAATTTGTTGAGTTTTATCAGTAAGAGAGCATTCTTAAGTAAACTCTGGTCTTGCTTCTAGTAGCAAGTAGTACTAGATTGTTACAATAGTCCAAGGGTTGCTGAGACATATAGTACTTATCCTATTACTCAGCAGGTCGGAAGGTCGCTGTTTCAATCCTGTAGGAAGATCAAATCAAGTAATTTATTGAGACAAATAGTTGCATAAAACGCTTATAGTAGTAACTGGTGTCTCGCCCACTAATTACAATCCTAATCTATTTTTGTAGTAGGTACATGGAACTCCTTGATCAATGGGATTTTAATAAATTATACTGGGCTAAAGAATCATCTGGTCTTAGTTAGTACTTAATACAAGAGCTGTCATCCCATTGGGGTGTCTTAAACTCTTTATACGTATATCATATTACGATTATAGCAGTAGTAATCCAAACGTCCAAAATAATATTAACACAGACCTACCGGTGCGTAAAAAAAATATTCCTCCATTCAAATTTAATGAATTTAGTAATTGAAAATATGACGGATTTACCAAGAAAGTTGAACCACGATTCACAATCCAACGATACGAAGCAACAGCAACAGCATGATAGTGTGAAGTAGTCTACAATAATTCAAAACCATTTCGACTAAATAAAAGTATCCAACATTAGCCACCCATACATTCAACAATAAATCCGGAGGTTGGTCAACATTGTAAATCGTCAACGATTAATCACGTGTGTAAAAGGAACAATTAGGTCATTAGTAGAGCCGGCTCCTTATTAAGCAAAGGTTAGGATTATGAAACAGACAGCAAACTAGTGGGACTTTCACGTGCGACATCTGTGGTCAAGGTTGTGGTACACCTGTGAACAGCTGATTATCTCGGATCAGCTGTTTTGGTTGTTGATTGTCGCGGTCTGCTCATCTTCCGTACATAAACAAAGGGTAATGTAAACAAAGCTAGGATTATTTTTGATTTTGGATTTAATTACTGCATTACAGTGAGTATGTTATTTATTTGTAACAGATGGAATTCTTTCACAACAGTTTGAGATATTAAATACGAGGAAGAAACATCGGAATCTCGGTTAGAAAACATTGAGGTTAAATATATTTTTATACTGTATTTGTAACCTGGGAATTTTCATATCTTTGATTTCGTATTTTCGATAAATGAACAAATTTTTTTTGGTGAATTAGTGTACAATAATTTTAATTTGCATTTAAAATGTTTCCTACAGTTTTTAGCTAATCTCCTAGTCGATTGTGTGAAAAAAAACAGTGTTAAACTTACATAGCTCTTAAAGCAATAAATTATTGTAAGGATTTAAAATGGGTTAGGTAAGGGAAAAGTATCTTGACTGACACCAGTACCGTGGTAGGCTGTGTATAGTGTCATGTAGTCTATAACTTGCAAGAGAGACAGGAAACACCTACCGGGTCTGGCCCACTAGCAGATGTTCATGATAATTCAATCTTTAATGGTATCAATCTAAATATGACTCAAGTCTTGTAGTATCATTATACTGGTGTTAAGTTTTTCCTGGTAATGCAATTTTTCAGTTTAAGAGTTTTTAAAATATTGATGTGAGTTTTAAAAAATGACAGGAAAGTAACGGTTCAAATTTATATCAATATGACGGATGTAAAAAATTGTAAGTAATCGGTTCCAATGTATTTTCTAAATTAAGGTAAACATGTACCCTTTTATTTTCTCTTTTTATATAAAACTTAGTTTATCCTCAGTAGTCAGTCTTTTAACTGTCAAAATTCTATTTAGCCTACGGTAATATCATCACAAAGTATTAAAATGTTTAAATAAATTGAAGGATTTTTATTGTCATAACAGGCTAACGTTAATGGAAAAACTCGGTTTACCCCAGCATAAAAAAACATTACATTATACACGAAAATTTGATTCAGTTTTTTCCACCGTAATTGAAAGCGTTTTCAACCAAAGGTTTGATTTAGGAAGATGTTTACACATTTTTCAATCAAATTATTCATCATTTATAGTTAGTTTTTTACCCAAGATCGATTCATCTTTGGTATTTACAGCGTAATCGATATTTCTACGTCTTGTGGCTACATATCTATTCACAGACACGCAGGGTGTTCTAGAATAGATGGCGTAAAGTTAGATAATGCGGTGTGCATATGGATTTCATGCATTGTAACATCACTATAGATAACATCAAGCACTGTACAGCATAGCATATCATCTATGCTGATGTGGAGCTATATTGGGAACTTAATGTCCCTAGAGTCAAGTTCAAGGTCCATAAAATCCGACTTAATTGGACGTTTGTCTCTATTCTGTTGACAGGGTTAATGCTAAGTTTGTGTAAAGTAGTGTCTATTTTCATTTGCGCTATGGTTTATGGGGTTGTGTGGAGTTGAATGGATTTTTCCGTGTTGGGGATTTCGGTAGATTGAAGAATAACTTGCTGTTAAAAATTTAATCTATACTTATTTAATACGCAAGCAGGTTTTTTGTGACAATTACTCCTCCGAAACTACTAAACCGATTGACATGTTTTCGGTGTCATTGGAAAGAGCGTAACGTGAAGTTGTGCAGGAAACTTTCTTTTTAGGAAATTAATTAGAGAGTGAAGGCCCTGGGGCCCTTTAAAATTTCTTATTTCTCCATAAGATTAACATGGGAAACAAACATTAATATGAAACTCCAGCTGTTGTCAGAAATTAAAAGTGAGAAGTAAGAAGAAGAACACATATGTTAATTCTAAACAGTCAATGAGTTTGCTAATTTAACAGTTTTCCACAAACATTTACTGACTTGGTTTAAATGAAATCTATATAAATAAAATTTGAGTTTTGTCTGTACATTGCTCAGAATCAAGAATTTTTGGGTTATTTTTACGTTTTATACATTACAGAAGCCGAAACAAGTCTCATCTCAATTTCTGTCTGTCTTTCGTCTGTCACGGCCCAAGAGCCATTTTACGCGGCCTTCTCCTGAAAAACGAGAGTACCTATCAAGATCCGAATCATTTTAATGTATTCTCTCGTGCTGCTCGCTGGACCATACAGTCAATAGACCAATTGCCCATCTCTTGGGTTCGTAGGCCTAAACAATTATTCATAAGTTGGTAGCGCATATACTCAGTGTTCCGTACGGACAGGACAAGAGCACCTTTGATAGTGAAATTTCCAACCTGAATGTTTAATGGCGAGGTTGAGGTATAGTATTTTAACTATATATAGTTTGGTTAGTTAGGTAAGGTTAGCGTAACCTAACTAACCAAACGATATATCTAATTAAACAATCAAATAATCAATATATGAGTATTTCCATAATCTTTGTGTAGAATCTTTTAAAGTCATCAGAAATTATGACTGTTATTCATTTTAAAATAACACCAGTAATACTTAGCAATTGCTCGAATTTGAGCAACAGGTATACTAGTATAAATAAAAGTGTCACCAGCATCAGTAGTAATCTGCTTTCTATCATAGTTTGTGTTTTGTTTGGCCTATTTAAATACAATAGTAAAAACTTTCAACTTTTATAAAAATAGGTTAACTACAGTAAAAAATTAAGAGTGTACTTACTCATCCACTTGCTAATCCTTTTCTTGTTACTATTTTTGGCATAGGATACCTTTTGTATATAGTCAGTAGCTTGTTGATGGTTTGAAACTGGACCCAGCTGTTCCTGATCATTGGGCTTTAAATAAATGACATGGCTAATGAAACAGCTGATCTTAGTCAGTAACAAAGCTACACAGATTCTCTCACACCATTTATACACTTATATTTTTGGGTTAAAATACACACTTAGGTGGCGTCTCCATCTCAATGATTGATAGTAATTTAATTATTTATTATAATTGAATTGATTGGTAGCCCAATGACAAATGGTATCTGGGTTGGTAACAGATTTTACTTGGAATCGAACTAGGAGTGAGCTTCAGATATGAAGGGAAGCACTATGACCACTTTTGGCTACCCAGACAAATAATCTTCTCTTCTCTACTGTACTCTCTTCTACAATAGGTTATTTTTGCAAGTTTTATATAGGCTAGTGTTTAAACCAAAACAATTTGTAATTTTGTAAAAAACATTGTAAAATTGTAGAACCTGTCCTAGCGGAAGAGTGAACCTTCTAAGCCAGGATTATCAATTACCAATTCTACAGACATACATATACTCTCCTAATCCGGTTATCTCCGGGTCTGGGTGTTCACTAGGCCTCTCCATCTTCTTCTATGCCTCCAATTCCTCTTCCTCTACATACTGCCACTGCACTCTTGCTTCCACATCTCCTCTCACCTCCTCAATCCACCTTCTTATAGGTCTTCTTCCGTTCATGTGAAGCTGACTCATTTTTTGGGGGATTCTATCGTTTTCCATTCTTTGGCCGAACCATCATTTTAATCTCGATTTCTCTAATCGTTCTTTCAAACTTTCTTCAATTATTCCTCTTCCCAACTCTTCACACCTAATTCTATCCAAATCTTTTTTTCTCTATAATACCTCTTACAAACTTCATTTCCCCCACCTGAACCCTACTTATTTTATCTTTGTTATTCCAAACATTTGCACCATATGTAACAATCGGTATATAATAAGTTTTATACATGGTAACTTCTGCAGTCTTTGGTATATCTTTATCATGTTCCCTCTTCTAAATAGTTTGACAACAAACAGTCAGTAAACAACAAAATGTCATCTCCATAAGTCAGCTGCAACTAAACTTTAAATTGTCTTTTGCTAACCTTTAAGGATGATTAATTAATCGACCTGATATTTTCCAGTGTTGTTGGAGACCATGGAGGAAGGAAGGTTGAAGACGCAGCACTTCTCCGTAGACTCCATCACGGAGGATTCAGTCATAGACTCTTTGGTGCTCTCCATACAACAGAACAGACCTCAGCCTCACATAGCTCTGTATGTGGACTGTGTCAAACAAGGAGTCCTCAATACTCCGAGGACACTGAGAGATATGTACCTAACAATGAGGAGGCCTAGGCTACAGGTGGTAAGTATTATGTGTTTGTAACACCATTTATGTGAAAGAACAGTCCAAAACATGGTCTCGCCACTAGCTAAAATCTAGCTTTTGTTTCTATAAAACACTAACATATATAATCAAATAACATAACCCTGCCGCAGAAAACCTGCAGACTAAACGAATTTCCATTTACCTGGCTGGATTTCTACTAAAATATTCCCTTAAAATTGTCAGATTTATTTCCTTTTTAAATAACATTGATTTTTAATTACTTAGGTTTTTTTGGCTGCTAAAATGGTTTAGAACAGAAATTGTGGAATAAGTTTTTAGAGTCAAAAATGGGGAAAACTATTTTTACCCTATATTACCTATAAACCAACGTCCACATGCTGATTCACGAATTCGTTTGAATAAATGTAGGTTTACACGTTTGTACCAAATTTCATAAAATCTGACTATTTTTGCTCAAGTTATCTTGCTAACTGACACATATATATGAATTTGAACGGAGGATGTTTTTACGGAGGAAGTAAATCGGTCCCGGGTCTAGGTCTTGCCATGAGACCAATGGTAATAGCTTATTCCCTGTATGGGAAATTTGCTAAAAGTAAACGTAACCTATATGAAATTTTTATACAACTAAAAAGTTAATCTGTGTTTTATGATAAGATAATTATGGTGGTAGAAACAATCTTGTGTGAATTATGAGCACCATTGTCATTTCTGCTCTCGAAATGTATGTACTCCGCTAAAGCTTTGTGCAACCATCTGGTGTGTTCTAGAGCGGCAATAACGTACTTTGCGCTCATTTTGATCATAGGAAATAGAATTAATACCTCTTCTGAATTCTACTGTTTGCGGTGTAAGATAAAATGACTCACTCAAATTGGTTGAGAAGTCGGCAGTTAAAACACTTGACATGAGAAATAGAACTACCTTTTGATTCCCCTTCTGAACCATTCTAATCTGAGTCAGAAACTCAGTCACCATACATGTATTTTATGGAGTTTAGCCAATTTTACGTGCAATAATGATGATCTGTTGTTCCAGTACCACGAGAGGAGGTACACTATCGAGGTAGACTCCAACTCTGCTCTGGAGAAGGTGTTGAACAGGCACAATTGTCCAGACTCAGACGCAAACCAGATGCAGGCTATCGAACCTTCGTCTGACAGAACCAACGAAGTTGTCAGAGGTAATCACCATTAACTATTTTAACATTAGTTTTGTTAGTAATAGGCAATTCTCTAGAGGATTGATTGAATCAAGCTCCCCCCCCCCCCAAGGGGCCCATAAGAACCCAGCCCCTTTTCACGATCTCTGTTTGGTGCCTCAAAGCCCTTAAAACACAATTTGATTAACAAATTACAAGATTCTACATCCTCCTGAGGATGGTGTTTGTCTCTTATCATGGTTCCAAGAGTGCTTTCCATTCCCTCATCCAAAACTATGCATAGATTATCAGCTGTCTCTTTTGACTACCGGTACTGGTACACATTTCCTATATACACTATGCAGTGTCTCCATTGTGGATCCTGATGCGATGTAGGTGCAATCTCAGAAATCCATTGGTGAACATTCCTGTGATATGTCTTAGTTGTCTCCTGTCGTAGAACATTAGAGGCGACTGCCTGAGCATGGGAGTGAGATTGCTTATCCTGTGATAGCCTCGCCAATTTTCTCTTGTGCTCTCCTAAGCCCATGACATGACTCACCGACATATACATGCCCATGAGAGATACCTCAGAAAGACCGTGGTCCTGGTCCCACAAAGTCTGAGGCTGACGCCATATTCGCCTACTTTTCAGCCACCTTGTCCCTTACTGTCCCTGAGTGTCCAAAAACCCAACAGAGAGTTACCGTGTTGAACCTGACCAGAGCAGATAAGGTTTTGAGGCAGTCCTAGACCAGACCACCTTGGACTTGAATTTGGAGGAGTGAAGTGCCTGGAGTACAGCCTGGCTTTTTTTGACAGCGGAAATGTTCGTGTCTCTGAATACATTCCTCGCTTTTTAGACGATTAGTAAAGTTATGAAGATAGTCTTAGGACACGTCTGGAAGATAATAATAATTTAGTTTTTTTGAGAAAGCTAATTGGTACAAGGTATAAGCCTTCATGATTTTATTAAACCCAAAAATTACAACATACATTCACTGAACATTCTGTGTTTGAAGATTAACATTTGAACCACTCTACCTCTTAATATTTCATGATCAGATTTGTTTTCTGAAATTTTCAAATCTTACCGGGAAATTTCAAATACACGTATTTCATAGAGATTTTTAACTGAACATTTTTATGTATCTCTTTTAACTGACGACTAACTTGGCTAACTTGATAGGTTGATGATTTTATTGTATTTTTGCAGTGTTAAATGATTCACTTTCTGTTTCAGGGGACATTCCTATCATCCATGATTGTGATGGTGAGTGTTTGTGGATGTTATCATTAAATAAATTAAATTAGATAAGAGATTAGTTTTTTTTGTTTTTCGAGCTTTTAAGTTAAAACACTTTTTAATGAACGTATTTATTAATTACAACAATTATTATGGTGTAAACCATAAGAGTAGCTAATGTTGAATCACAATTCAACCTGTAGGGCTTTCTTTTTCTGGCCTCCTTCACTAATTGAACTATTTCTTTAAGCCAAAAACTATCAGTTATGGAAACTTGGCAGTTTTTTTTGTTTTTTTTATTCTTGCTTACTTTATTGCAACTTTCAATTAGCACAACTTATGCAATTCTACAATACCTAATGTTTATTGCAGATAACATGTTGGTGAAGGCCATCAACGAACTAGTCAAGGTTGTGAAGAATCTCCGAGAAGAAGTTGAATCTCAGGTATGATAGTTATTTTCTTTATTGTTTTACTAATCTTTTGTGCGTTTTTCCACGAGTAGTATTTAATTTTTCCCTTGTCTAAGTAATTATTATATAGTAAAACCTCACTAACTCGACACCAGCTGACTTAAAAGTCTGTGTACCTAACTCGACAGTCAACACTGCCTTCTTGAGAGTGGCTTCTTCCATAGAAACTAGGTTGTGCTCCTACCACATAACACAAAATACCCCCGCCGCAGCAAACCTGCCGACTAAGCGAATTTCCATTTGTCTGAATTGATTTTCAGTTAAATATATTTTAATAACATTAGGTTTAACGAGTACCTAGGTTTGCGGCTACAAGGAAACTAATAAAGTGTGTTTTGGAGTAAAATATTAATAGCTTAGTACAAAATAAATAAATTTGCCAAGTTTGATCAAAATATATCCATAAACAAGCAAACTACAACATTTGACAATATTCTCCATAAGAATAACATGGGAATTTTAAATTTACAATTTTTTTAATTTTCTCCGTTACTAATAATCGAACAAAAATACTTTTATATAGTAAATTATTTGTTTTTTTAAGCTCTTTAAAAAGGTCTAAAGAGAAATCGGGAAATTTTGTGTTTTGAGGGTCAAAAGTGAGAAAACCCTATTTTTACCCCATAAAACCCCCCGTAAAGCCCCGTTCTAATGGTCCGATCGTGCTGGTTCGCGAACTCATGCAAGTTTATCCCGCTTTACACATTTAAACCAAATTTCATCAAAATTGGACAAAAATTACTCAAGTTATCGCGTTCACGGACGTAGATATATATATATATAAGTCTATATATATATACATATATAAAAATTTGAACGAATGGTGTTTTTGGCCTCTGGGGACATCAAAATGAAAAAGTAAATCGGTCCCGGGTCTAAGTCTTACCGTGCCACCTACGGTAATAGCTACTTCCCTATAGGGAAATTCGCTAAAAAAAAAAAACAGGCCCTCATGGCCCATGGTATGGAGCCTCGCGGGCTCATGGTTGAGGCTTTCTTATATAACATATTTGTTTACCAACATTATGTAAACCATTCCATAAAAAAAGCAAACATAAACATAAAATCAACATAAAAATGCAAAACTAAAAAAATCACGGTTACGGTAACACTTTGTCAATCTGACTACTCCCCACTGATGTACGCAAACTACTGCTGGGGGTTGCAAATTCTCCACTACTAACGTGTCCAGCGAGATGGGAACTAAGCTGGCGTCGGCGGAGAAGAAAAACAAACAACCGGTTTGAGCGCCAAATTAATACCCTTTTAATTTTCAAATATTATGTGGTTTACTATAAGACAATGATTAGATTAGTAAAACTATAGTTTTCAACCAAATATATATTTTTATTTGAGATCTGAGTGATTTATACCTACTTCAACCTACAGTACTACTATTTGCTATCAAAAGAGTATTTAATAGTTATTTGTGTAACTAGTGGTGAAAGTGGCACTTTGCTGCACACGAGAGCAATGTTTACGCACGAGCCGCAGGCGAGTGCGGAATGATCTCGAGTGCAGCAAAGGCCTTTTTCACTCGTGTTACACATTATATTTTTCCTACAGTCACTATAAAACATAAATAATTAGTCTTTCAAACACTATACAACACGTTTTTAGGTTCAGCTAGCAACACAATTACACAAATGGTGCCCTGGAGAAAGTAGTACCCGTGGTCCGTATCACTCCGCTATTTTTCCTCGGCAAGAAATGTGCTCCGTCTTTTGAGAATATAGTTCCGTATGTTTTTGTAATTTGAAGTGGTTTCCGCGCCTAAAAAAAATGCTTTAAAGGTATTTTCTTGTTTATTAAGACCGTAGGAATGTTTTAAAAACGTTTAAAAGAAAAGTCCAGAAAGTTCAGAAATACCAAAACTATAAACACGAAATGACAGGTTAAATCGTAGTTATAATAGTCAATCAGCTGTTCATAGTATTATTATCTTTAAGTGTTGCCAACCTATTTCCAAGCGTACACGGATTACGTGCATAATAAAACCACGCTGTTTTGTGTTGTTTGGTTGGAATCCTGATGTGCGGCAAAGTATAAACCGTGCGGCAAAGTATAAACCGTGCGGCAAAGTATAAATATGCAGCAATTAGCAGCTTTCTGTACTATAAACAGTACAGGGAAGCCAACTTTGTCGGGTGACTGTAGGAAAAATCAATTTTCATCAACTGTTTTGTCTCTTGTTTACATTCTGACTGTGGTTAATCCTTAAGAACAATCAGCTGTTAAATTACAATTCACATTAAAGCCTAAGGACAGTTGATCAGCTGCACTGGGTTTTTTAAAGCACTCTCAAGAAATGAAAGGCTAGGGTCGCAAAGCCCTGAAGGAAATTACGTTTTTAATACCAATCGCAGGTGCGCTAGATCATAAACTTTAAAAAACACCTCAATCATCAAAAACGGTTAAGTAAGACAGATGGAAAACAAGATACGGAGAAAACCCTTACTGTATTAGGTATATAGATTTTGCAGCCTGACAGTGTTCCAAATAGTTTATTGTCCTATCTACTTACCTATGGTTTACATTTACATCAGACAACCATGTTTTGTTGACAGAAAGTGGAGACGCACAAACTTCGCCAGATCCTAGAGGAGTGCGACCTTTGCCAACCAGGTGAGGGTTGAACTACTACCGCAACCACAACCACAACCATCTTACCAAGGCTGGATACCCCCACCCGTACTTACCTCGTCCTAACCTGTACGTTTACGATTTGTAACTTTTTATCAAATACACGTTGATTACTCACTCGAAATGTGTGAATTTATTCAAACCCGGGTTTTCCACTCATCCAGCCTTGGTAATTTGGTTTGTGTTTGCTTATGAAATATTTAGGATATTTCAAACTGTCGGTTTTTGTTTTTGTTAAAGTGGTTTTAAATCAAGGCTGGAAGGGGAAAACAAGGGGTACCTATAACTCCTAATTTCTTAGTTATATTAGAATAAGAAGAAATATTTTTAGTACTTTTTTCTAATGGGTTTGAATATGTTATGGATTGTAATAAAAAAAAATTATAGTTGGGTTATTTTGAGTTTTGTCAATCCTAAATTCTTTTTTAAGCTTAATATAATCATTTTATAGCAAAAAAAACCATAAAGTTGTACAGTTTTACATATTTTATATAAACTGGAACTTGTTTGTTCTCTTCATTTTATGTTCTTTGTTTAGTGAAGGTATAAGAACTTTCTACTCGTAGAGTAAAAAAGCTAGATGGGAAAACATGATACTACTCATCAAAGATATGAAAGATGATTTTTTAAAATTTAAATTGTAACAACATTTGATGCAGAGTATTATCAATGGTTTTTATAAATGATAGTGATTAAGTTTGTGTGAAATTTAAGTAAAACAATTGGCAAGTTTGACCATTAATGACTATAGTCAGTGGATTTACTTAGGATTCTTCTCTAGACCTACAGGAGTTTTACAGGTATACACTTTTTTCCACAGAGTAATATTTCATGATGTACACTATATGGACAGTAAAATGTAATAGGTTATCTTATTGTTATAAAGAAAAGAAATATCATTCGTGGAATATGCTAAATATAGAGTATAGTGGCAAATGTTCAGGAGAAAAAGGTCACTTTTGCATTAAACAGATTTAAACAAAGTATTCTTGTAAGCTACCAACACTTTTATACACGTTTCTTAGTATATCTATCAACTGCCAATGAATTTCCGAGCTGAAGGTATGATTTTTAAAACCAAAATAATTTAATCACAGACCACAGTACATACTTGGTTAGAGCGTAGACATTCACTGCCTTCATTGCCGGCTACTACGATACTGAGCTTCGTAAAGGATTGGGGACTGGCTATAGTAGTATTGAGGGAAGAACCTGTAGCTAGTGATTTGTACTACCTTACTCTGACACAACAGATCGTTAAGACCTTTACTTACAAAAAAAACCTTCGTAATTTAAAAAAAAACCGCAGGTTCTTGAAATAAATTTAAAATTGAATCAATTTCCTCAAGGAAGGGAATACAGATACCTAAATCCTCGATCCTCTGGCACAATAACTCCATCAACATAAACATAATTTATTAAATAACTTCTTGATCAGCATTCTACGTGTTATTAAATTTACGGAAAGTAAATAAAAGAAACGTCTTATAACACTTAAAACATATATTTACGCTTATACTGTTACTCACAAGACGGTAAATATACAAAAAAGATGGTAAGTGGTGATCGATTTCGATTGGACACTCCAATCATCATCAGACCCAATAGGCGAATCTTTCGCGAGAGATTCGCCTATTGGGTCTGATGATGATTGGAGTGTCCAATCGAAATCGATCACCACTTACCATCTTTTTTGTATATTTACCGTCTTGTGAGTACAGTAGAACTCCGATTATCCGAATCAATAGGGACCAGACCCCATTCGGATAATCAAATATTCGGATAATCGGAGTTTTACCGGAATTCCGGGAATTTTAAAGATAAATCCTAATTTTCAGTACTAAGTGAACTTTTAATTAATAATAAATGAAATCAGAACATTTTTACAGTTTACAATGCCCTTAGTACAAGTGTTCTATACATGTTATTAAGTTAATAGTTTAGCCAGTGTGTAATTTTGGTGTTCCATCCAAGTCCAAAATTACACACTGGCTAAATGTGTTTAATAACAATTCTTTGATATTTTGCAAAACTTATTACTGTAGCTTTACGATTTAAAATTGTTGAAGTAAGCGATTCGGATAATCGGAGATTCGGTTAATTGGAGTTCGGATAATTGGAGTTCTACTGTAACGGTATAAGCGTAAATATATGTTTTAAGTGTTATGAGACGTTTCTTTTATTTACTTTCCATAATTTATTCACAACCTCATATTTTCTAACCCCATTGGTGAATCAAATACCTTGAGTGAATGTTCCTGAAGTAAAATTAAAAGTCAATATATTAATTTTGGCAAGATTTTATTTTATATCCTACATCCTTATCACAACAAACACCCCCGCCACTTCCACTGTCCTATCATTACAACTACCCATGTTCAGGCAGACCACCCCGTATCACATGTCGCAGCAACCCCCCGCCATGCTTCCCCGGTGTGGAGTGTAGAGACGCCCCCGACGGGCCCCGCTGTGGAAGATGTCCTCAAGGCTACGTAGGCGACGGCAAACGCTGCAAACCTGGCAGAACTTGTAACGAGCGACCCTGTGCCCCTGGTAAGTCTGAATGTACTTTAATCTGTTGAAAAATACACCAATGTGCAATGGAGAGAACTCAGCTTGCCCCATCCAGATTTGCTGAGACACTTAAGTTTGTGTAAATATAATTTCATCATTTCGCAAGTGTCTCAATTATATTGTTACCACTTTGTACTGGATCTTAAGAAAGGGTTGGTAATCAGCAAAAGAGGATTTGTAAATCCTTTTTGTTGGATGAAGAGATTAATTTGTTTGTTGGTTCAACTCTTTGAGGCACAACACACTTTGAGGTAGTATTTTGTGTGGATCATCCTCCAGGGATACTTTTCAAGACATTTTTAAAGTTGAGATTAGAATCTTGAGCCAAGGAATGGATGGATTTGATTTTTAATTTTTGGGAAAGAGATGAAGGAATGGTGGTATATGTCAAATTGGTTTACATTCCTAGATGATATGATCAATTGAATTTTTCACGAAATAAGTTTAAAATGAGTTTGGTCTTGAAAACAATATATTCAGTTATTTTTGTCAGTTGAGACAATTTCCACAAAGTTTTGTTATGAATTGAAATTAGAAGAGAATCACTTGACTGCTGTTTGTAAAACAATTTTTTTGTCACAGGAGTAAGATGCTACGACACAGTTGAAGGTTTCCAATGTGGCCCGTGCCCGGCTGGGATGGTGGGAGACGGTCAACGATGCAAGCCCAGGGGAGGATGTGACTTGAAACCTTGCTCCGAAGGTGAATAATCAAGAATATCAAACTTATAATCTTTTCAGTTGAGTTCTTCAGAAATAGAAGTGTCATACTCTGTGTATTAGTAGAGTTGATTACAATCCGAATCCGGTAAACCTCCTTTTCTGGAAGGTAAAGTTGAAAACCAGCCATTTAGAAATGGACGAGAGGTCGTCCAGTGGTCGAAACTCGACCAAAAATATGTAATGTACTCACTTCTCTATTTTCACCCCACACTGTAAATAAAACATGTGATTGGAGTTTCTTCCATTTGTTTTGATTTTCTGTTTATATTTCGTTGTTATTTCGTCACCAGCATGGCAACGCATAAGATCCATGTTAATTTTTCAAATTTTTAAACTCATTTTTTGTGCTTATCTTTGAGCCTATTTAAATTTATAAAGGGATTCTGCACACCTACAGGAAAATTGCTTTCTAACGGTATGCGCAGATTTACCCCACGATGCACACAAGCTGAGAAAAAAGGTTTTAAAGAAACATGCTTGCCTATTAATATATAGATAGATGTTTGGTATTTTTTAAATTTGTTACCCTATTGGGTTACCCTAAACCTCTTTTACTAGCTTGTACTATAGCTTTTACGTATAGCTCTATACAATATTAGACATTAGGCACTCATCAAAATATACTTTTGATTTTACAACAGGTTCATTTAAGTCTATTCTTCCAATCAATGCTAATATTCTTTTTCTTCGTTTCCAGGTGTTCAGTGCCAGAATCTGCCTGACCCTCCATACTACAGATGCGGTGCATGTCCTGCCGGCCTCACTGGGAACGGTACCAACTGCCACGACTTGGACGAGGTAAACTTTATCTATTGCGTTAGTCTCAATTATTTGTCTATCAGTTATCCGATCTTCCCTATGGACAATCGAGTACCACAGAGAAGTAGGTACAGAGGAAACTTGATTATGGGATGAACGAGCGCTTTCAGCTCTGGTATGTTGTGCCGAAAATATACTTGTGACACACAAGGAAGAGAACATGTTTACGATGGCTTTGATTATTTTCTTCTGTTATATGAAATTTTTGCTTGTACAACCACATCCTGGTCAGATTAGTTAGGATTAGGACCCTTAATTATTTGAATTTTTATTAAATTATGATTTTTAACAGTCAACTTTCTCAATATCCACCAAAGTTCCATTCTCTAACACGAAACACGATCTTTCACTTGCAGTGCGACCTGGCCGAACCTTGTTTCCCTGGAGCTCGTTGCACCAACTTGCGCCCCGGCTACCGCTGTGGCCCGTGTCCTGCGGGATTCACAGGATCCTCCGGAGTGGAGGGGGCAGGAATGGATGCAGCCTACCGCAACAAACAACGGTGCTACGACATTGACGAGTGCGGGGACGGAAGGAATGGAGGCTGCGCACCTAACAGCGTCTGTATCAACACTGAGGTAAGATTCTTCTGGCTATTGTTTAGCAGAGAACAAGTTGGGTATGTTGATTTAAAACTGATTTGAAATTATTAAATAAAAAAGAACAAGAATAATTTTCATCATAGTAAACTGCATGTTCAGGGCTCCCCTTCAAATTTGAAGGTTCCTGATTCTATGAAAATCGATCATTGAGCTGTCAATCATCCGTTTCCTAACAAAAACTTAATAAGTTCCTATGGCGGCAAAACGCTCATATACAGGAAAGAGAAACATTAGTTTCCAATCTAGGTCATACTACAAGATTGAAGTATTAACGATAGTGACTTCCCTGGAGTTTGTAAGTATCTTGCTGGTCTAGTGACTACTGTATAAAAAATGTACACAAGAAGAATGGATGCAATTTTTTCTTTACAATCTGTCTTTGAGAGGCTTAAATTGACTTCCAATAAAAGTGTTTTTGTTCACAAGCAATAAAATGTGTCTTGTGGAAAAAGTTTGTTAATAAACAACCAACTTTTTTCAGGGTTCCTTCCGATGCGGTGGTTGTGTTTCCGGTTTTGTTGGCAACCAAACAGTTGGATGTCACAACCGTCCCGGGCTGTGTCCGGATGGGACTCAATGTGACACCAACGCTCAGTGTTACCGCACAACCATGAACACTTACGGTTGCCGGGTATGTATATACATTTGGGATTAATGTCCAAGTAAATTATTGCGCGTATGTGTATTGTATATTGTTTTACATGATATCCTCTATTCATTCAGATGATTGTGAAGTTATTGTACTTTAAACAACTGTTCCAATATAGTTTTGCATAATACATTTACCTTAATTTTCAACCCATTTTTCCTTGGTCAATACAAATAAATGTTCATCCAACTACGGGATTTTGTTTTATATATTTTAATTTGATTTATGGTGTAGAATAAGTCAGTAGCTTTATCCAAAACAGGAACACCATGTCAAACGGCTCAAGTTGAATTAAATTACAGAAATTCAAATTAAAGCGAACTTTTGATTTTTTACTGTATCTGCTCATACTTTTGCATGACACTTTTCATGTTCAGTTTGGGAGGTCTGAGTGGACAAACAAATGTAAGGCTAAAGCCAAAGACACTGCTAACCTTAAGAAAATGTAACTTTTAACAGAGGTAAGAGTCAACAGTGTTTTTAAACACGATAGGGTTTTGATTCACTTCTTAGGAGAAATGTACAGCTGTAGATAATATTTTTGTGACATTAACTTTTCTGTCTAGTGCAAAACCGGCTGGGCTGGTGACGGACGGATGTGTGGCCCTGACAGAGACTTGGACGGGTTTCCAGACTACGACCTCGGCTGTACCCACAGCAGGTGCAGAAAGGTAACTTGCGACCTTCCTGTAACCACGCTATATCGTACCATACACATACATTACTTGTATGAGTCATTGAATTTAGCAGTTCAGTGGTTCACTAGATCAGTAGTATCAGTCATCTTGGGCAATCAAAACATTGACGTCAGCAGAGCATCTCCGAACACATTAGAGATGAGTGTTATTTAACGTTATTGGATAAAATAACACTGTGGCTGAAGCCTGGTAATAGATTACTGAGAATACCCTATTATTTTAGCAAAGTCATCTGAACTGTCTGAACAAACTAATGAAAATAACTATTCCCCTGATCAAGTCTGCATCAAAATAATAGCTACAGTAGAGTCCCGTTAGTCGGAAATGGTTGGGACCGGGCCCATTTCGGATTAAAAGTTTTTTTTTTTTTAATTTTTTTTTTTTTTTTTTTTTTTTTTTTTTGTCTTAGGACGCAGGCACGAGCCCGGGATTGTTTTTCACATTACTTAAGGCTAGACCTAGTGGCTGCAGCATTATCACTTAATAAAGTCTATTTGTGATTAGGCGGGATTGGAACTCCCCGCCAACAATCCAATCAATAATTTTAATAATTAATTAATTTAAATAATTTTAATAATAATTTTGTTGTTGTGTTTGAAAATGAAAAATGTTAATAACAAAAATGGTGAAATATTTAATAAAATACTCTTCAAAAAAAGTCTATCTCGCCCAGCCGCTACAGAATACTTTGACGAGGTACAGCTAACTGTGTTAAAAGTTTGATAAAAAAATTTCAAAAAATCTTCAAAAATTTTTGAAATTTTATTTTTTTTATAAAAAAAATGTTTTTTGGTTTCAGATTAAGCGGACTTTCGGATGACCGAAGTTCAGATTATCGGGACTCTACTGTAGTATCATAATCTAATCATTCAGTTCAAAAAGGGGAGGAAAACTCAACTAGCACTGCATCAAAGTTAGACAATAACATTTTAGTTAAACGCCATGACACACTTGATGTCCTTTCTTTTACTTTGTACTAATTTCACCAAAAGATCATGCGGAACATTGTAAGTCAACGAAGATAAGATTGTAAAACTGGTTGTTACCAGTACTAGTTTTATTATGTTACCTACTTAAAGAACTAAATGTTTTTGTGTTTTCTTATATAGTTGCCAAAGGATGTCTCTAAAATGTTTATAATTTTAGGACAACTGTGTGGATGTCCCGAACTCTGGACAGGAGGACGCGGACGGAGACAAGATAGGAGACACTTGTGACCCTGACGCTGACAATGACGGAATACCTAACAGATCTGTGAGTCACAGGGATATTACAATGTTTTAGTAGAAAATTGTGAAGTAGGTCTATGCGCTTGACGTTTAAAAAACTATAATTTTGATGTCAATTTAGTTCTTATAAAAGATGACTGTTTAACGAACAATAAGGTCATGACAACTTTCAACTATCAACAGGGCCGTATTTAGAATCTATGAAGTCCCCGGCGACTCACACCTGAGAATCTTTCTATTGTTTTGTTTTGATTCTTCAGTGGCTATAGCCTTACTTCTCTGGCTGGAGCTTAGGGGGTTTGGAATACACGTGTTGTTGATTGTCGGACTCATTTGCACCTAACGTATGCCAATCAATCGTGACTGCTAAACAAGCAAAAATGGCATAAGAGTGTACAAAAATTTGTTTAGACCTCAAAAAATTCCAAATTATTTAAAGTGCAAGACCAATGGATGCCATGGTTAGTGGACTTTTATATTTGACTATTGTAGAGCCAGATTCCATCCTTATGTTAAAGTTGTCGACAGTTTATTCAAAATATACGCAGTTAAATTGACCCACTGATAGATTGGGCTGACGTAGATTATTGATTTCTCTTGCATATATTTTTTAACCAAGTGAAACTTATAGCATGACTTATTGTAAGCTCTAGAGCATCTTTTTCGACACTAAAGCGCAATCTGTGACTGGCTTACTCAACTACTTTCGTATTGATAAATTAGCGACAGCTGGTCCCGATGGGATGTCTCCTTCAGTAAACAATAGTCAATGGTCTTGTCTATGCTAATGTACCAAATGTCCAGGACAACTGTCTCCTGGTACACAACCCAGATCAGTCGGACACCGACACTGGTACTCCAGACAAGCAGGGTGATGCTTGTGACAACTGTCCTACCATCGCCAATCCGAACCAGGAGAATGTGGACAAGGATCAGTTCGGAGACGCTTGCGACCCTGATATCGACAATGACGGTGAGTTCTCCCATTATACCCAAGAATTTTTTTCAGCCTCGCCAACAAACTATATAATTTCCAATGACAATCATGTTGGATTCTCTTTTGTGGCTATACCCATCTCCGAAACCCATGAAGTAATCTTACCTCACCAGGCTTGCCACCTTTAGTTGGGGAAAGACTAGGACCCCCCCCCCCTCCACCACGATAAACACAGACAAACAAGGACAAAAGGGTCCGAACTCAGTCGGGACTGTCCCAAAAGAACCAGGATGGGTGGCAACGCTGCAACTAACCAATAATCTGTATCCTTTTATACTGATCTTGTACATCTTCTCCCTTGAAACATACATACATACCTCATACATCCTTGGCTCCTTCATCATTTCACCTTTCCACCTCTTCTTTAGGCCTCCAAGAAATTTTCTTCCATCAAATTTTTCCTCCGTGGTAGTTCATTGCAGATTCACCTTTCTTCATTTGATCATGTAGTTTGTTGTTCTTGTCACTCTTGTTAGCAACAACTAATGTTATCATTGACCTTGAAATCTGTGTGATAATTTTGTAAAACTAAGGTCTCCAAGATAAATTGATTTAGCTGACATTTTGGCTTTTGATTTAAATGCCTAAGTTATTTGTGCAATGGCCAGTGTAACTTTATTAGAGACCAAATCAGCTGTTTTTAACCAGGACCAATTAAAAGTAATATTATTAAGAACAACTGGGCCCACTTGCAATATAATTAATTGCCTAGTGTTTTGCAGATAAAACACACCGTTGGATATCTCATCTGACATCAATGTTTCAGGGATACCCAACCATCTGGACAATTGTCCGCGTCGTGCAAACTCTGACCAGCGAGACCAGGACGGAGACGGACTGGGCGACCCTTGCGACAACTGTCCGAACATTCCCAACAGAGATCAGACCGACACTGACGACGATCACGTCGGGGACGAGTGTGACAATGACATCGACAGAGACAGGTGCGATAACACAAAAACTAACTAGTTCATGAACAAAATAAACTTTTTGTCAAGGATTATGTCGTTGGAGTGAATTGTGGTACTCACATTTGAATGCTAGATTTTTATAACTGAATTTATTTGATCAGATAATGATGTGGTGCTAACATTATAACTTGCAGTACATAAAAATAAATTATTCAGATCACAACCATTTATTTAACTTAAACGTCTAACTTAAACTTAAACTCCTAAATAGTCATACTTATTTTGTTTTTTACTGATCATGATGAAAAATATCTGTAAACCCCTAAATTACTGTATGTATTCACTAGAAACCTCCTTCATGAGTCGAAAATTGTACATTTTTAGAAATATATTTATAAAACATCTCTGGATGTTATGTTGACAGGGATGGTATCCAGGACAGTGCAGACAACTGCCCCGCCATTCCTAACAGTGATCAGCTGGATACAGATGGGGACGGGCGGGGGGATGCCTGCGACCCTGACAGAGACGGTGACGGAATACCCAACGAACAAGACAACTGTCCCCTTGCGTACAACCCAAGTCAGGAGGATCTGGATGGTTAGATCAACTTTTGACTATTGATATGTAGTTTAACTTTCCATATCCATTGTTGTTGCTCGTTTTACCATAAAAATGGACATAGTTGATTTGAGCCACTGACAAAAGCACTGACATTTACGGAAACATTTTAACCAAGTCAAACTGATAATTTATTGTAAGATAAAGCTCCGTAAACAACTCATTAAAAAAAGCTAAGGGAGGAACTAGAATTTTAGATTATAGCACTCTGTGATGATCAAGTTAACACTTAACTTTCGATTCAATTTTAGGGGACGGTGTCGGCGACATCTGCGATGGGGACTGGGATTTGGACAAAGTTCCCAACTATTTGGACAATTGCCCCAACAACTCAAAGATTTTCTCCACTGACTTTAGGTGAGATTAATTTATTGGTAATCCAAGGCATCAGAGTAAATAACATTCATGTTTTTTCATACAATAAATTTAAAAAATGTATCACTTAAGCTCAAATTAATTATTGTTCTTGAATCAATCCAACGCTGATATTCAGAATTTCTGTCAGTGCAAGATAAAAATATGAACGAACAAAGAATATATATTTGCCTGCCAGAAGTTACTTGAGTTGGATTTAACCGCTTTTGAAAACCCTTCCAGTTAAGTTTGATAAGTTGTTTGAGCACACTACATAGAAAGTCCATGCTAATTTTTTTAGTTTTTAGTTTTTTAATTTTGAGTTTTTGGTCCAAAAATTATGAAGGTCCCTTTTCCAAAGGGCTAACAGGGAAAATATTTTTAGTACTGTATTGATATTTTTATGGATATATTTCACATTGAATTACTTTTTCCCAACTTATATAATAACAATTCATTTTGCTATATTTAAAATGTAAGTTAACAGTGTGAATAAAAACGTAACATTAACTTAAACTACTCTTAACTTCAAAAAGTAAAAAAATTCCTAATTATATCATTTTTAAACAGAACTTTTAAAGAAAATATGAACGAAAATAATGAAAATGAAGAAAATATATGAGAACTAGCTAGAAAGGGAAGATTTTGGTACATTTTTTAAATTATATAACTTGGTCCAGCTTATTCTTATTTTGAACAAATTAGAAAAAAAAACAAAAGCCATTGCAATTATTAGTTCATAACATGTTTGACAGCATCAACTCTAAACTCATGCAAGATGTCGAGCATACAATTTTTGCTTATACAACATTGAACATTGATAATGGGTTCAAAGTTTACAATTATCAATAAATATTTGATCTGCAGGACGTACCAGACGGTGGTTTTAGACCCTGAAGGCGAGTCCCAAGTAGACCCGGAATGGGTCATCTACAACAAAGGTGCAGAAATCGTACAAACTGTAAACAGTGATCCGGGATTGGCTATTGGTAAGCTCCTGATTAAATCTGTGGAGATTATACTGGTCGCCCAGAAAACTAGCTCGTTAAAACTCTTACTTCGTCACAATACTTCATAAGAATACCCCTAGTATATTTCCCATTGAACTGATTGAAGTAAATAGTAGAGCTTCTAGTAGAAATAACATTTTGGAAACTCCATACCGTCAATAGAAATTTCAATGCTCTTATTTATTTTATTTTTAACTGATTTATAAGTCTTAGGAATGGAGATTTTAGTCTTAAAATCCCTAGTCTCTTATTTCAGACTCTTCAAATGCACAGCCCTATATGAATGTAGTAGGCCTATTTTCTGTATCATAGTTAAATTCTAAGTTCCTTGATAAAACACAATCTGGTGGGACAGTGTGTAATAATAACAAATTCTTGTAAAAATATTAGTACAGTAGTATTATAGTTGACTGTTTTTTAACACTTGCACTTTAAATGTCAAGTATTCTCATCTTTAAATTGAACTATTCAAACCTATTATTTTTTACTTAGTTAATACTTAATAGTATACATTATCAATTAAGCATTTGGCAAGGTGGTTTCTAGGTTAATAGTTTCTATCTGAAATAGTGATGGTTTATCATAGGTTACGATGCTTTTGGAGGTGTCGACTTTGAAGGGACATTTTTTGTCGATACTGAGATTGACGATGACTACATCGGATTTGTTTTCAGGTGAGCTCTTAAGTTACCACTATTTTTCAAAATTGGTTAAGTTTATTTTTATACAGTAGAACCCCTCATATCCGGCCTTGGTTTTACCGGTCCTCTGTTTATCCGGTCCCTTCCAGGAAGCCAATATCAAAATTTTTTGTCTCACAGCTTACATACGTTTAGATGCAGCCACTAGTCTTTGTGACTGCTCAAGTCATAAAATAAATTGTTCTCATTATTTATCTGTTTGTTTATACATTTATTTGCTGAGTCACTATACTCAGTTGAGCTAGTAGGTCTAACCTCTGAACAGTTGGTTGATTATTTCCAAAGTGGGGTTAGTACAGTACAGTACGAGTACATTAATTTTTGTATTTCATATGGTTAAGAATGTTGAGTAGAAATGCATGTACCATTTAAGTCCTAATGATCTTTAAGTACAATTTATTGTCATTTTTACCTCCATTTAATAGGTTTTGTTACCTGGAATCATAATATTTGTACATTCATTACTTAATGACTTTAACATACAAATTTTTTTTCTTTTTACAAACATGTTTAATTTTCTAAAAATGATCCCAGAACAGAATTAAATTATACTTTTGATTGCATATATTGATTACCTATTATTATTAGGTATGAATTATCATTTTCATAGTAGGTTGGTTTATCCGGCCAAATCGTTATCCATTCAGGGGCTTGGTCCCGTGGTGGCCGGATATGAGGGGTTCTACTGTACCACTTTTAATATCATCCACAATTTGTATCAGAGTCCAGAAGTTTTAGGCATTGATATTACCATAGATAAATAATATTTCCTTAGTAGATTTCTCATCCTTATGGAACAGCTGAAGGCAATTTTATTGTTAGTTCTGTCCGGTGCACTGTAGATGTCGTATTTTGTTTACAATTTGTTTATTGTTATTTTAGTCATCTAAAACCTTGTTTAGTCAAATAAATCAATATAATCATAAACAATAACTCGTTCCTAAGTTATGTAACCAAACAGTAAAGCTCAAAACAAAGAAATCTGTATAAATAAAATTAGAATTTTGTCTGTACATTGTTCAGCCGAAACAAGTCTTATCTCAATAAATTGTCTGTCTGTCTGTCATGGCCCAGAAGGCATTTTACACTGCCTTTTCCTGAAAAACGAGAGCATCAATCAGGATTCAGAAAGTCTTTTTGTATTCACTGGATTGGCGAGAGTGTCTTTAGTATTTAAAATATGACCTCACAACTTTTGAAATAAAATAATGGACGTTCAAAAACCCAGTTTTGTGAGTTTTTCAAGTCTTCTCTTGTTTACCATATAATATATTACATCATTTATGAAATACTCATATATTTATGAATACGACATCTGTGAAGATGAAGTAACAAACAGCGGTTTGGATAAAGATGATTTTTTCTAGCTGTCACTGGATATGTTTACATTAAATGTTGTTTACAAATACTGCAACCATTTCCAATCACATTTTGTAAGAAAATCCAAAACCAAGTGAAATTAAAAACAAAAACGTGTTGCCTTACGATGTTTTCATGATATTTCCACTATTCTTCATCTCTTTTCACAGCTATCAAGACAATCACAAGTTTTACACTGTGATGTGGAAGAAGAACGAACAAACGTACTGGTCGACAACACCTTTCCGAGCAGTAGCGGAGACGGGAATACAGATCAAGGTGGTCCAGTCGTCCACAGGTCCCGGGGAAATGTTGCGGAACTCTCTGTGGCACACTGGCGACACGGAGAATCAGGTAGAAACTTAGAAACATTATGTAGTAATAGTAATTGAATAGTTATCGAAGACTAAATTGTGTTCGATATGTGGTTGTTTAAGGCTTAATACAAGTGCAGGATGAATCTAGAGCCAACTGAGTTTTTTTTAAGCTTTCGCAAAAAAATACTAAAGACAATTATATGCATCGTGCAGTTTTTTCTTCAACTAAAAATTTGCACCCTTATGTGCACTTGGTGTATGGCGTGTGTGTGAACCAGTGCAGGCATTGTCCTGTACCTGAGAAATTTATCCTTGAAACTCTTGCCCACGTTCTTGGAAAGTGTCATTTAGTAGTCTCACCCGCCACCATTTGATCACAAAAATCATTGCTGATCAATTCCCAAAGAAAGTTACGAGTTATGAAGAGGTCACAGCTATAGAAGAAGAGGGCTCTGTGGGGCGGAGTGACATTACTGCTATAGACAAGGGGAGAGATTACGGTCTTGTTATTTACCCAACAGTTCGTCTCGAGACAAACGAAAGTCAGCCAAAGGAAGCTCATGAAGAAAAAGTGAAGACTGTATAAGAAAACTATCTCCTATTATTTGAAAAAATAAAGAGTATCCAAATTTGAAGTTTATGGATTATTGGTTGAAGAGGAACGATTCCTAAAGAAGTCCAGCAGTTTTGGAAGAAATTCAATTTGAAAAATAAAGTGTTACATCTAATATCTTTGACAGCCATAAAATTTTCTATTAACATTATAAGAAACAACCTTTAATAAATTTGAATTTATATAATTAGCCTATATACATTTTACATATTGATTTATTTGTCAAAATGACTTTGAAGACATTTACAAAATTAATGAAATGTAAAAGATGAATTAGATGGAGATGAATGGTGCAACTTCTAGTGTACTTGACTGTGCTATCGCGGCTTTTGTTCATGACTACAGATGGTCTGAGAAACCCCATTGGCTTACAATCTCATACTATTAGGTTACGTTGACACAAAATATAATTTACTTTTGAAAAATTCTAAACTAAGTGGGATATAAGATTGTAGAAACATTTATTGTTCACTATTTTTATACGACATATTTCCAAATGATTGTGGTTAACTTACCATGTTTTCTTTCAGGTTCGACTGCTGTGGAAGGACCCCAAGAATGTCGGATGGAGAGAGAAAGTCGCTTATCGGTGGCTGTTGCTGCATAGACCTCACATCGGCCTTATACGATTGAGGATGTTCCAGGGTGAGTTAGAAATATGGCCACCCTCATTGTTTCCATCACCCCCATTAAAGCTGGGTTTTCTTAAGTTAAGAAGATAAGAGGGGAGTCCACTCACCTCTAGCTGGTTTTAGGTAATTTAATGGTAATGTTTTCCTAGAAGCCGAGGGGACTGACACTGGAGGAGCGGAAAATCACTTCTCCCCACTCTTCTCTCCCTGTTTCACTTCTGCGCCTAGGAAAACCCAAATTAACTCAACATTTGGAAACTAATAATACAGGGTGAATCATACCACCCGTGCACTACGGTTTGGCCCAACAAGCGTTAAAAAAATCTTTTTTATTGAAAATCCGCCACCATATATTTTTTTAATGGGTTACAATTTTGAATTGCCACTTTAGGCAGTTTTCTTTCAATGTTGGGATCATTAAAAGTAGAAATTGATGTCCGAAAAGTAATTAAAAACAGGTTGAAAATCCATGGCATTTTACGAATTTTAGAAGTAGGGTGTTTTTTTAAGGTTAAGGAGTGAGATTTTCAAAAAACCTTAAGGGGGTCTTGTCAAAAATTTAATTCTTGACCATGAAAATTCTTTAAAATATTTGCTAGCTCTTACCGTTTGAGCTACGTGTTTTTTTTTTTTTTTTCAAAAAAAGGGAGGTTTAAGGGAATTTTTTTTGGGTGTTGTAATTTGAAAAGGTTACTTTTTGGGATTTCCTGAGTGGTTTGGGACCGAGATGGACCTCCACAACAAATTTCAGACCCTTAGATATTCTAGAAGTGGCATTTGTATCAAATGGTCATTGAGTTACACAAGCGGCTGTATATTCCGTTAAAGTATGTGCACGGGTGGTCTGATTCACCCTGTATATAATCACATTTAATTTATTACAACTACCTGGTGCTGGGATCTGTTCATCTAACAGTAAACGTAAAGAGATGTAACATTAAACCCTTATGTTTTTAAGATTTTTGTCTGAATAGACTTACCTTTGCAAAAGATCTTACAAACCAAAGTTTCCTTAGTCTATAGGATTGATAGATAAATAAACCATGCTCAGGTACCACGATGGTGGTCGACTCTGGGAACGTGTTTGACTCCACGCTGAAGGGCGGACGTCTTGGTGTGTTCTGCTTCTCACAAGAAATGATTATCTGGTCAGACCTCGTCTATAGGTGTAATGGTGAGTCTCAACTTGTATCAGCTGTTATGGTAGAAACAATAGGACGTTAACAGTGTCTGTCATGGAAATTTTAGTTTAGACTGAAAAATATCCAGTTTACTTTTAGACGCTTGGACAATCGATGAGAAACGTGTTTTGTAGCAGTTAGAAGAAAAACTGAAATTCGGCTTGGAATTTTATTTTGAAGGCTAATTCAGTTTAGAGAGAGCGTCCTTTCTTTCTTCTAGGTTTAGGTTCACGGTATGAGTTACGTATAATTGTCTGCTCAACAACACAACCTAACCACACCCCAACAGACAATTACTGTTACCTAGCCTAGTGCTTTCAATTGTTGTATTCTAAAAGCATCTATTCAAAAGTTTCTTTCTTAATTACTTAACTTACCTGAATAATGTTGTACGAAGTTTGAATTTCGCTCTTTTTGTCAGATTTGAAAGGTCAATGACAATGAGTTTAGTTTCCAAAACTGTGTCACAATCCGAAGAAATTAAATGATTATTGACTACAAATTAAAATCCTATGCCAAAGCAAAACAAAAGCTCTGTCACATTCTAAAACAAAATGTCTTCGCATACTAATGTAAAACAAAATGGTATTTATTGTTTAAATATATTCAATTTGATTTTCAGACAACGTCCCAGAAACTGTTTACCGAGAATTGCCACCCAACTTGCAGAAAGACGTTCAGGTCGATCACAGTCTTCCTCCGCAACAAAGACTCGAGGGATGAACAGCGGAAATGCTTCACGACAAACTAAACATTTCTTGAATGGTATCTGTCTTGGGTAGTAGCATGGCGAATTAATAGTGCTACAATGGTTCTAACTACAACTTTAGATCCTCTTGAATTTACATATATGCTAAAGTAAGAATAGTAGCATTTATCAAACATACTTAGCGTTAAACCCAGTTAAAAAAGGCCGTGAGTAAAATTAAACGTATTTTCAGGTTTTAATAGGGTGACATAACATGGTTTGGATTCTTTGTTTAAAGTTCATTTCTGGTGATGGTGAGTTTGTTGTGTTTGATGAATTATTGCGGACATTTTCCATTACGATTAGTAAGTAATAAACAAGTTTTCAAAACGTTTTAGGATCTGGAATCTTATCTCACCTGAAGTCGGTAACAGATTCGAGATCCCAAAATGTTGGGCAACTTTTTTATGTTATGGAAAATGTCCGCAATAATTCCTCAAATTGGGATGGAATTAAAGCTAAGACCAATCAAGGTTTTTAGTTTGGTCATCACATGAAAAACACTGGTTTGGACACAACTTATAAACTTTAGAACCACCTATGTGGAAAATAAGATATAATATCTCTTAAACACTAAACTTCATGGAAAACCATAAGAAATTGTCCAAATTTCAACTGTTTTAAAATTTTATACCCATGGTGAGACTTCACTTAGTAAACCGAAAAAAATAGTGTGTTATAATGTAAAAAAAAGTATTTTCACTGAGACCAACTGCTATTAGTATGTAACGGTAGTTAATTAAAATATACCCTATTATTTACACATTGATTAAGTATTAAGTGCCATGTTATTGCCCATATAAGGCTACCTCAATTCTGTGTACTTATATGTTCATTAAAAATATTTATGGTCTATGTGTAAGATAATACAAGTATTTAAAATATACTGTAAATATTCATTTATATGGATAAGAATATGTTTAATATATGAGTCTTGTAAATAACATTAGTGATGTAGCCTATAAGAAAATAAATCTGTGTTGTAGAAAAAATATTTTTTTATACCTGAAGATAAAATAAACCAAGGAAACTAATTTACTAAGATAGACATTTTTGTAATAATAAAGCAAAATGTTAATACTAATATTCATCGTCTTAATTGGTACAGATTTTGCAACCTTTGTTTTTTTTTGGAAGAACAGATTAAAATGAACTGTTTTAACTCGTTTTACTAGGCTAACACAAAGAACCAACTTTGTAACAAATTTATACAAATAAAGTTATTTAATACTTTTGTATTTGTTAATTTTTACTTTTGAAATTTTCCTTTTAAAAGACTAAAGAAGCAATATGGTCTGAGGTATCTTCATCATCGAGCTTAGTTGTCTGCGAGATTTGATCTTGGACATACTAACATGGATATGTTGGATTTGCCCTGCCTCCACCAAAAAACCGTAAACACCAATTATTGTTCAAAGTCATCACCATTTATGCCACTCAAATATTTAACTTACTTATAATGTATAACAGAAAACCTGTTTTACTGAAATTAAGGGGGCTTGGATAACCTGCCCTTTGTTAAATCAGTGGTTGAAATTAATGAAAATTAAAGGCAATTTAGGTTCCAGATCTACAAAAGGTTATGTTTTACATTATTTTAGTACAGTACAACTGTATAGGTACACAAATATATTTCAGATTTGTCGACAAATATTTTCTGAACTTTTATCTTTTCTTTATCTAAGGTATGCGTTCGGTATCCAATTGGTTATTTTCCAATTTGGTTTGAATTTATTCATCATGGTTTTTTTATTATTTCCTTAAATTACAAGACAAAAGCTCAAGGTAACTTAAATCAAAATCCAAAATAATCAAAACTGTTTATTTACAAAAACGCATTATTAGCTACAGTTTACACGATACAGCAAAAGAAGTACAAAAGAAGACACAAAGATGATTATGTACAATTTAAACTGAGTTTCAAACAGTTTATCCTACAAACTGGAAATCAGCTGATTCCGTTGACAGAACTAATTTACCAAATTTAACATTGAGTGATCAAATTTTACTACAATTTAAATGTTTATCGGTCTAAGTACATTAGGCTATCTAAAATTTATTTTCAAAGTCGTATGTTTCAAAAATCGTTAAAAAATATGAACGCTTACAAAAATTATATAAAAATTTGTGATGCAAAAAAATTAGATCACATTACTAAGGACTTTGTGATGGAGAGATTTTAAAAATCACAATTTTCCACAAAAGGCACACTTATCACATTTAAAACCTTACAAATTACGTAGGAAAGGAAATTACAACTTGATTTAAAATAGCAGAACTTCGCAACGCCAACCGTGAGGCCACTGGTGTAGAGTTATGTACAAGGGGAGTGAGAAGTAGATCTGAAGTTGGACTCAGTTCTAGTCCTTAGGAAGCGGTCTCTTGAACAGAAGAATGTGGGGCTCTGGACAGAACACAAGGTTTGAATTAATAACATGTTTAGATTGTTACGGTTATAACTTAATTATGAAATACAGGGAGAGGCAATGAGAGCATTTCAATTTTATATCACTGGAACATGATAAGTATTACAACAAGGAATGAACAGCTGTGCTTATAACCTCAATTAAACTATGCCATTTAGTAAACATGGTTCTATGGAGTCAATACAATGATTTTGCAAGGAATAATTTTGCAGCTTCAACCCGAAAATAAACACTCGAAGCGGCAAAACTCTGTGTCCACCACCAACCACAGAAAGAGAAAAAAAAAAAAAGAAAGAAAAAAAGAAAAAGAGAAAGAGTGTGAGTCACAGTTGAGTAAATCGATGTCAAAACAGGTTTGTCAGGAAGCCTTCGCTGTTCTTTGGGGGTTCTCCCTATAAGCTTAGGGTGACCAAATCATAAACTTGAAAAACATGACACATCCAAGGTGGGTTTCGGGGCAACAGGCCTACCTTCCATCTAAATGGGGCTCTGAGGGACCTCCATCGATAAGTAGTCATTGAAACATGCTCTTTTTTGCTGATTTAAGACCTATCAATCTTTTTCAAGTTATCTATAAATTAGTAATTTGATTTAAATTGTGAGGCGTATAATTGTTAGTCAAAGTTATGTTAAAAATCTTTGGGATTTGAATTTTAGCGAATTTCCCATATAGGGAATAAGCTTTTGCCGTAAATTTCATGGTAAGACCTAGACCCGGGACTGATTTTCTTTTTCGTTTTGAGGTCCCCAGAGACCAAAAACACCATTCGTTCAAATTCATATATATATGCGTTAACACAATAACTTGACCAAAAGTGATCCGATTTTGATTAAATTTGGTACAAACGTGTAAACCTACGTTTATTCGAATGAGTTCGCGAACCAGCATGATCGTACTATGGGAACAGGGGTTTATAGGGGTTTTTATGGGGTAAAAATTAGTTTTTCCCAACTTTTACCCTAAAAATACAAAATTTCACAATTTCCTTTCAAACCATTTTGTAGGGCTTAACACTTAAAGTGCCGTTGACATGTTTGAACATGAAAATTGCATTTATTTCAATGTTAAGCAATGGCGGGAATTCCCGTCATCAGCACCCAACGTGTTAAAAAGAGATATTGCAGAAAGGGTATGCACTCCCATCTTGTTCCTTTCCTCCAGTTAATTAGCAAAAAGATTAAGCTATCTCCGTATTTCCAATATACACTTGAGGGCAGGGATCACAAAAAACCATACTGACAAATTAAAAAAAAACATATTTCTAAAATTTATAGTGCAGTTTTCAAAATAACGTATGCGTTTTCAAAATAACGAAGCCATTTTTCGTAACACTGAGGTGGTTTTTTTTTTTTATTTTCATCAGTCCACTGTTTAACTTTTTCACATAAAAAATCCACTAATGATGCCAGTTAATCAAATAGCAAGAATCATTTGTAAATGATTTTTTTTTTCATTGACGTAACAAAATGTTTCTTCAATTTGTTTTAGACTGGGTAACTTAAAGGCTATCTCTTTCAAAAGCATCCATTTAAACTTAAGAGAAAATATCAACAATGAAAAAAGTGGATCAACCAAACATAATTACAGGACATTTAGGCGTCCCGGGAGACTATTTTTGGGACCACATGTTTGTACATAAACGGGACAATCTTTTTTTTACGGGACGTTTGGTCACCCTAAGCTACATCAAGTTCAAAGTTCAAGGTCCTCTGAGCAAAGATTTGCTCATGCTTATGCTATAGGCCTATATGCGATGTAACATAACAGTTAGTTTTTTCAAGATGTGATTTGATTAAATAATTGAAATAATATCATCTCTAGCTTCTGACCAGATTCTTTTGTTACTACGGTCTGTAAACCAGTAATAACAATCAGAATACTGCAATAGCAGAAAAGTATCACATTAGGTACAGTAAAACCCGGATTTAACCTAAACAATGTGCTACAGGCCGTTTTGGATAACCTATTTTTCAATTAATCAATTAGTGGACTTTAATGCTGCAATCTTAAAATCCCCTACTGCATAAGTTAATGAAATATTTTCCTCAAAATTATTTTTTAACTATAATCTAGCTATAACAGATTGAGATACATGTCGTCGTCCACTCTACTACTTTCCTTTGGCCAAGCAAGCGGCTCACGTTTTGGCAGACTGCTCCCATTAAGTAGGCCTAAGTTGAGCTAATTTTGTAATTGAAATTATTTTTTTTATGATTGTTTTGGTTGACCTGTGTTAGAGTAACGGGGTGCGGTTGGAAGGGGTTTTACTATAATAGAATTAAACATAAGCCTACTTTTCAATTAGGCCTAGTTTATGAAAAAGATAAGTTACCTGGTTGGTGAGTCATGTAATGGATCCATCCTTTGCTCTGCTGAACGCCAATACCTCGCCACTCGTCTTCCGTCATCAGGTGAGTCTTGGGAACGAGCTTTACCATTTCTTTGGGGAGCACAACATGTCTGTGGAGAGACATTATGTTAATTAACTAGGCCTACAATGACAAATTAACATTATCTGAAACTTACCTACCAAAATATAAAAATAAAAACACCGTAAACTGTAGTACCGGTAGTTAAGTACTGAGATGGTGGCGTTGTCCTGTACAGTATTCCAGCTAAGTTACTAGGTCACAAATTGTGGATATTTATAGGCACACGCTCTAAATGCGATGCTCTCTGGGTGTGGATGAACGTCTGCACTAGTGAGTACTACGACTAGCTAACCGAGTAGGCCTACTACCGTACCTGCAGTGCTATCCGGATAATTAGACCAATTTGTATTAAATTAAAAGGCAAAAATGTGGTTCGGATTCCACTATAAACTGTACCGGTAGGTCCCTTAGAAGCCATGGGTGGACTTTCATAAGCAGAACTAAAAAAACCAAATGAAATAACTTATCAAATTTTCTAGGCTATAACTTATCGATTTAACTCATTTTGATTCAATTAAATCAAGTTTGGTTAGTTAGGTAGGATAACCTAACCCAACTAGGCCTAATCAAATGAAATAATCGATAAGTTATATGGAATAATAGGTAATAGTATTAAGCTCAATATATCTCGATATTTTCATTCGGTTTAAGTTATTGAGTGCTGCTTATGAAAGTCTACATAGGCTGTATGGGCTAGTTATTAACAGCTGTGTCTAAGGAACATGTTGGCCTTAAGTCACTAACAAGACTTAACACGATCACGCCACTCATCCTTAACTTACTTAAACTCATCCTTTACGCATATTTGGGATACACACCTAGTGGCATCCCCATCTTAGGCTAAATAATTTATACCGTAGGCCTACAATTTTTATCGACAGGCCTAACTTAACTATTTACATAAATTATTTAACTAATGAGTACCAGGGGACCGAGCCATGGCTCGGTAAACTTACCTATAACTTAGATTATTTCGATTGTAAAACCAATGTAAAGGAAACTGTTTTTTTTTTTTTTACAACCTTATTCGAAGATGACAAAATATAGCGATAGCATACCATCAGTGATCAATTTTCTAGTTACATACATACATACATACATACATGATACATGATCTCTCCGTCCGTAGTCCTTTGCCTTAAGGAATTGGACAGGTCAGGGTTAATACAAAGAATGGCTGCACTTTACTTGACGTCCTACACTCATTCGAATGAAAATATCGATCGATATATCGATTAATCGATTGCTTCATTCGATATATCGTTTGGTTAGTTAGGTAAGGTTAACCTAACCTAACTAACCAAACGATATATCGAATGAAACAATCGAATGAAAATATCGAATTGAAAAAAACAATCGAATGAGTGTAGGACGTCAAGTAAAGTGCAGCCCAAAGAATAACCAGAGCTTAATACTAATTTTTGTCACCGTCTAGGTAACTGTCTATGTCCTCTAAACTTAACTCTACTAGATATTTTTTTAATTCTGATTTGAATTTTGTTCTAGTTCTAGGCCTAGATCATTCTCTACACTGGAGCTAGGAGCCTAAGTGCCATCACAGCCAAGGGTATATCAACTAGGCCTAACAAAACTTATGAGACCGAATCTATGTTAAATGTGTGACATAACGTGAAGTGAGGGTTTGAAAATAAACAATTGAATAAATGCAGACATGCGTTTAAAACAGACAATGACTAACCTGTATTCATATTGATCATCAGTATACTTGTCGGAGTAGTAGATGTTTTTGGCTGCAGAGGACATTTTCAAGTACTCCAAGCACTAGTAGTCACTATAAACTGCAAACTAAATAATGAACTAAACCAAAACCACTATCGTTAAGTCTTGAAAGACGATGTTAATGTTGAAGTTGAACTTGTTCGATGAATGAATTGTTCAATTTAACGAATTTCAAAACTTTGAAACTGGAAATTTGATTTCAAAGACCAATAAAAGGTATTATAGCTTCCCGCGAATCCCGCGCAAAGGCATATAGAGCATGTGCGTGGCCAATGATTTTTAAATACTAGGCATACCAATATTAATACCAATACTATTATTATTATACAGTACTAATTACAAGAATATTAGTTATAGTATAGGCAGTACTGTGGTACTATGTAAAATAAAATATATTTATTGATGTTATAGTCAAATTTAATTTGATTTGTAAATTTGAGACGTCATTATTTGTCATTGTAATAAATAATGTATTAAACAGGCATATAAAATATCACAACTTTTAAATTTATTATCTTGAACTGTTTGAATTATGTTTCCATGATAAATTGCAAAAATACACAAGAATATTAGTATTTAGAATAGCATTAGGGCTCCCGTAAAAGTGGCTGTGGCTCCCGTCAATTTCAATAAAGTTCGTGTTGTGAGTGTGTGTGATGATGACAGATCTAGCTGAAACTAATTAAGTGGATTTACAAAATTACTTGCATTTTTTTTATATTTAAAATCATTTCGAAATTAGTATCCTTATACATTCACGATTCACTGTAAAATAGTGTACCGTATTCAAATTCATAGTAAGTTTGATCATAGACTAACCAACACTTGGGGGAGTATGTTATATCTATGGTTTGATCAAACTCAGGGTTAGGTTGTGCACGTTTGAAAAAAAAGAGGAGAGAAATAGCAATAATAAACATTACTACTTGATCAGGACACTCGCTAAAGTGGATACAACCATACAACCATCCCAGACCAGATCAAGCCAGATCAGATCTCCTGTCTATGTTCCGGATTATACACAGCCACTTCAAGAAATAGATGTAATCTTGTAAAACCTAATTTTCTCCCCTAAAACGCTTTAGGCACGAGCCCGGGATTGTTTTTCACATTATTTCAGGCTAGGGGTTATGGGGCAATATCACTTAGATAAAAATCCATTGGTGATTTGGCGGGATTTGTTTAATATCAATAAATCAATTATTTAAGATTGGGATGCCACTATGTGAGCATTTTAATCCAAATACTGTATGAGTGAAGGATGAAGTTAGTGGTCTTGTAGTCTATAGTGACTATAAGGATATTATACGAAATAATGATAAAAAAAACGTCAATAGAAAGAAAGGACAAGACTTAACCTTTTAATTGTAACCTTTAAATAATGTCAACAATAAAAAAAAAAAATTATGTTTGAAAATTATGTGATAGGTACATCATGTCAATTTGAGCCTCATGCATCAGGGACTGAAGTCAAATCAAATAAAAATATCTTTATTCGTAATCTGTACAATATGCTTGGTACATTGAATAGTGTCAAAATGACCTACGACCAAACAGGGCCGCGCTCTAACAACTCTGGTCGCTCCCCCAAACCTATTGAGTTGCACAAGTATTTAGGAGCCATAAATACCAACAGATAGTTACCGATCTTCAATAGACTGCCAGATCTTACTGTTACATTAGAAATTTAATGATGTTTGAATAAAATGGAACTTAGGCTTTGTACATAGTATTTCTTTTTCAATGACAAGACTGATTATTGTAGACTGACTGTATGTGATGTAACGTATGTAAGCGTTAATGTACATTCCTTCCTGAACTGTCTGCTCTGCTTGACAATGACATCTCGCCGAAACATGTAGCATCTACGGAAGCTAAAATTTGGAACTGACGACGGGCAATAAAAAACCAATAGTAGTTAATATTAACATAGTCCCTTTTTATCTATGATATTATGGATATGGACAATGCACTTTCTTGAACTAGTGCACTCCGAGGTTGCCTGGTTAAAAAATTAGCCAGGAGAGGAAATGGGGAAAACAGTAACTTACCAGCTTTATTATTCATAATAACACACCAGTACCTAACCTCAAAATAACAAAACAAAACTCACTCAAACTTCAAAGTCAAACTAAACAAAAACACACAAACACAGCACAGCACAACACAAACACCCAACATAGAGAATAGGCTTACAGTATTAAATTAGTACAATTTTATCGTCAACAATATTAACATTAGTCGGGATATAATTTTAAATCTAATATTTTTCATAAAGCTGTGTAGCTAATGTTCAAAATTCACCCTTGTGGTTTGTTTTTACGAAACAAATTGTTACAATTAAATTTTTCGTACATTTTCACTAAAAACTACACATCTACAATATTTGCCCTGTCATCAGGTGGGTTTTATATTTCAATTTTCCGTGGTTTTTGTCAAATAAACTACATAGCTGAATTTTGAAATAAAAACATGATAGGCTAATAATAGGATTGTGCTGCTAAGTTTATGTACATAGCGAGGAATTATCTAAACATAAAGCCCAGGGTTTAGGCTTAGACAATTAATGGAAACCATTTCGAGATGAATGAGTTACAGTGTTTACTCTAAAGTGCAAGACGTTAAAATGGTTCTAATTTTTTTTATAATCCGAGAGAAGTAACCTAATAAATGTGTAGGGCCTACAGTTATTATGTTCATCTCGGATTAACCCTCTTTGATGCCCTTCTTAGGTCCTTGATCAGGCTCAACGCATAAAAACGTATACAGATTTTTTTAAAGACACACACTCTAATATTCTAGGAGGATCGAGCTGGTCTACTGTTGGTGGTTAGAGTGTGGGACTTCGATTCCAGGTGCCTGGGTTCAAATCCCGCCAAATCACCAATGGAATTTATCTAAGTGATAATTAAACCCCTAGGTCTAGCCTGAAGTAATGTGAAAAATAATTCCGGGCTCGTGCCTAGCGTCCTAGGACAAACAAAAATAAATAAATAGGTCTAATGTGTGAGGAAAATGTGTAGTTAGCCAAATGTGAAGTATTATGAGCAAAACTGGATGTTGATAGCATTTAGGATAAACTGCAAGCAAAATATCATATTCTCGAACTAAAATGTTTTCTTTATTTTTAACTTATGCTTAGTGATTATTTTAGGTAAAGGAAAATGTGGCGTTGCTGTTATAAGGATTTCCGGTCCTGCCTCAAATTTAGTGATGGGAAAAATGGCTGGACTGAAAAAGTTACCTGAACCAAGAAAAGCTTTGCTTAGGCAAATTAGACATCCAGAAAAACATGAACTTTTAGATAGAGGCTTGGTACTTTGGTTTCCAGGTAAGTCATTTTTGTACAGCTTTTGTTCATTGGGAAATGTGTTAATTTGTGGCCGGCAAAGCAGCGACTTCTTGTATTTAATGATTTAATCCTACACTACTAATATTATAAGTGAAAACGTTTGGATGGATGGATGTTTGTTGCAAGTAAACGCAAAAAATATTAAATCGACAGGATTGAAATTTGTTATGATGATAAAACTTAGCTCACTGAAACGTAACAGTAGCCTATATTTGTTTCTTCTGTAAGGTCCAAACAGTTTCACGGGGGAGGATAGCTGTGAACTTCAGATTCATGGTGGAGTAGCTGTCATATCAGCTGTTTTAGATGCTTTGGCTGCCATACCTGGGCTACGTCCTGCTGAACCAGGTGATATGTCTTGTATTTTATTTTATCAAATTAATTCAATATTTTGTCTACAAGGCCATATATTACATTTAGCTAAATAATGGACTATTATAAAGAATTCAATTGAGACAAAACAGGGTTTTGCTGCCACTTTTGATGTTCCGTAACTGAGAACTACAGACGAAACACCCTAGAAAAATATATATGATCAACAAATTAAAAGAACTTTTGTAAAGGGCAACAAAAAAAGAGAAGAATAAACCCATCCAAAAGACCGGCAAAGAGCCAAATTGAGACTGAAAAATTGAAACAAAAAAAAAACAGTTCGTGTTATCAAAGCAAACAATGTTAAAAGCATTGGTAACAGTAAAATAGACAGTGACATCTGTCATCTGAAAGTTAATAAGAAAAGAGAAACAATTCACTGAAGAGCAGCAATAACAGCGTAGGAATGGTATAAGTTTTTTTTTTTTTTTTTTTTTGTGAAAGACTGAAGCATAAAATAAAATCTATAATTGTGTTCTCCCAGTAGATTCGCGGCAGCAAATGTTTAAGTTCATAACCCGAAGTGGTTTTAAGCCACCTAAATTCGTTGTGTGATTAAAAATAATAATTTTTTAGTCTTCAAAATACTTTTTTGAATTTATAAAAACTTAAAATTTGTACTATTGATCAAATTATTCAAGAATGACTGTTTTTTTTTAGGGGAATTCACGAAACGGGCATTCTACTCAAATAAAATGGATCTCACTGAGGCTGAAGGGTTGGCTGACTTGATTCACGCGGAGACGGAAGCTCAGCGGAAACAAGCTCTGCTGCAAGTTGAAGGATCACTGTACCAGCGCTATAGTGAGTGGCGAGACAACCTGAAGAGGGTAAGTTCTATCTAAAACACTTTTTTTATTCCTACATCCTTTTGTTTTCATAATTTGCACTGTTTTATACTTTTAGATTAATAAATCTCCAATGAGCTAAACAAAATCAATAACAAATTTTTGTTGCTAGATCTATTTATGGCTATCAGTATCATTTTAAACAAAGAAATCACAAATGAGTCGTACTAACCTAACACTTTTGAGGATATTATGGGGACCAAACGTGTCTATCTTGAACCAATGTCTGAGACTCTAAACACTAGTAACATAGCTAAAGTAACCAAAGTGGCACTAGGTAACACACTAAGTTTGTGTTTGGCATATAAAAGATAGTGTCAAAGGTTTCCTCGAGCGTGTGTCTTGTTATAAAACTTCCAATCTCCGAGTAAAATATGAAATGTTTCTTGTGTCAACCTAAAATATTGATCAAGAACTTAGTTTCATCGTCAATTAGTTCTTAACGTGATAAACTCTCCCTCACTTTCCTTCATATTCCATATCATAAACCCATATTCTTAGTTTTTTTTTCATATTTTTAATCTCTTCGTCATCTATCACTATTACAGCTAACTCTTACCCAGTAAAATCAGCCATTGAAGCAAATGTTACCTTATAAAATTTACATTATTTTATAATTTATAAGCTTGGCTGTAAAAATACTATAAATAAAGTAACGGGAGGCTGACTGAAACCAACTGACAGACATAGTTGACTGAAAAAACTGATAAATTTTGGATAAAACTGTGACTGAACTGATGTGTGTTAAGCGACCTTAACAGTATGACAGAGATGGGCAGTTGAAGGACTAATGGTTCATCAAGAGGTCTCTATGTTATTTAATTTGTCATCTTTTGCAGTGCATCGCTCATGTGGAAGCTTATATAGACTTCAGCGAAGACCAAAACATTGAAGATGATATACTACAAACAACCAATAGTGAACTAAAATTACTCACGCTGAAAATACAGGCAAGTTGTTGTCCAAATGAGTTCCATTCTAAGGAATTCTATAGTTGTACAGTATCAAATGGTAGCCTAGAATTTTGAACTCCTAGGCAATTTACTAGATAATTTACTCAAAGTCTTTGATTACAGTCATCTGGGATCTACTCATTACTGAATGTTTTGACACTGGAATGGCTTGTTATTTGAGCAGGCGCACTTGCAAGATGGCAGACGAGGAGAGAGAACAAGAGATGGAGTCAAAACCGTCATTGTTGGGGCCCCCAATGTCGGCAAGAGTAGTCTACTCAATGCCTTGTGTGAGTAATCGTTTTTTCTAGCCTTGATGAAACAGTGGTTCCGATAGTTGAATAGAGCTTTTCAAGGAATTATTGTAGATTGGACTGAGTGTTTGTTTGAGAATTTATTGATGATTGAATCAAAATTGTCAACTGTTACTTTTTTAGTGTAGAGAACCTTAGTTAATTATTGCATTGTATTGTATGAGGGGACGGACTTAAGGTATTGGAACGTTACCTTGTTCCATTTGCCACTGACTGGGTTAGCCTATAAATACCCGTGACCATGACCAGGTACAGGAGCTTTTGCCCAATGTTTTCTCTGACAAAAGAAGGGTGAAATGCCTGGTAGCAATTTCTAGCTGACCGTTGACTCAAAAGACCACTATGGATTCTAATTGCGCCTCTTTACTGTACAGTTATGAGGATTTTTAACAATAGCATCCCTCAAATTACAAAGATCATCTATTAGCTATGATGATCTAAGTGCTCACAGTACATCCAACCTCAAGCAAAAGTTGTCAATCAATTTGTTCTTATTTTGAGTCCGCAATTTTACTTTTGGAAATTTCAATCTTTGCTGTTACTAAACGTTCACAATAAAAATACTTAAGAGTTTTGCAGGTGAACGGCCAGCAGCCATTGTGAGTGCTACGCCAGGGACCACTAGAGATGTTGTGTCTTCTGTGTTGGACATCGCAGGGTATCCAGTCTTGATCAGTGATACAGCTGGTCTTAGAGACAACACAGACGACGTGGTAAGTGAACTTTGGTCATATATTGGCCAATTGCGATTTTATCTAAGTCAAGTCGCATTTACGCGAGCCCATTAGGCAGGCAGGTCACCTGCCACAGTTGGTGTATTTCAACTTACCTGAGATAACCAGCCTGCCTACTGGTCTCATGTAAATGTTGTGTGAATATCTGCGATTAGGGTCAAGTAGGGCTGAGCATTGTTTACAAGATAAAAATTATCTATTTTACATACAGTTAAACCAGGGTATTCAAAGCACTCGATCAAAAGCTACTATTCGGGAAAGTTGACCATTCGACTTTCTCTTCCCAACTTTTGTACAAATAACATTTAGTTTTGATGATGTTGGAGGAATTGGTTCAATAGGGAGTTGTAGTTGTATAAAAAGTGATAAAAAACTTCTGGTCATACATTTACGTTAATTCAGTCGATCCAGAGGCCATACCATCATGAGATAAAAAAACTAGTTGATTAAACGACAAAACAAAAAGTCTGAGTCTATGTGTAGGAAGAATATAATAGTGAATATTTTGCAACAAATCAAAGAGCTTCTACTGAGCGAGTGGAAAGTATTGCGTGTAAATGACAACAAGCGCACTTGTCAACCTTAAGCTTATAAAAAAGCTCTGCATACTCGACCTCTTACTGCTATTGGAGAATCAATTATTTGACCAACTAGAATATTATGTGTTGTGTTGTGATTTTACATGATTTGATATTTTCATTGGTTTTACGTTTATTTCAGATAGAGAGAGAAGGAATCGCCCGAGCCCACCAAGAACTTGGCACAGCAGATTTGATGCTACTAGTCATTGACGCAACTTTTTACCAGAACTGGAGCGATAAAAACCAGGAGCAAAACTTTTTAGACTTTCTGAAGATTTACATCAACACATTAAAACTGGAAGAAGCAGTTTTGTCATGTGGAAATGTCCAAAAATTGTTTGGTGATAAATCACATAAGGTTACAGATAATGTCTGTTTGATAGTTTTCAACAAACTTGATCTGATTGAATATAAGTCGCTGTTTTATAAGGTGTGCCGGGAATACCCGGAATGTGTTACTGCAGTTTCATGTAAAGACAACGGACTGCTTGGACCTCTTATAGAGAAATTAACTACCAGCTTAGAAAAATTGTGAGTGAGTTATTATTTTTGAAATATAACAAAAAAACAATAAAAAATACTGGTACTATCAATATTTGCTTACAGTTCAGTAGCAGGTTAACTATTTAGCCTTAGCCTTTAGAAATTTTATGAACTAGTTTGATGCTTGGATCACAAACCTTAATAAAAAAAAATAGTATAAGTAACCAAAACACTATATGGACTCTGTCAAAATAAACTAACGACTCTGCAAAAACTACATGGCAATGAAGATCTAGCAGACTTTTCAGGCAGTGTTTTAAAAGTTCTTGATTTAAGTTAAAAAACTAAAAGATGAAACAATGATCAGTGGCATATTTATTTTAATGTCTTTGATTACTCTTTGTTAATTTAATTGATCAGCTGACTTTTAAAAAGCCAGCTGATCAATTAAATTAACAAAGAGTAGGCCTAATCAAAGACATTACACTTATAACTGATCAAACATTGTGGCTCCGTAAAATGCTTTAAAAATTCTTAATACTGGGTCTCCATTCAAACATGAAGATTAAATTCACAAGTTTTCACACACACACACTTATTTACCATACATGTGACATGACATGAGGATCAAGAATGTTTAGAATGTTTTGAAAAATCGAGAATCAGAGTTTGTCCCAATTTCGGGATTAAATATGAAATTCACAGCTCAATTGAAGTTTTTTACTGTTTTCATGGTTGGGTACTCTGTAATATCCATGATTTTTTCACGTTTTGTAATATCCAAACCTTCCTATTCACAGGTGTGGCAACCCGACAAGAGAGAACGCCTGTTTGAGCCAGTCCCGCCACCGTTACCACTTAACAGCATGTGTAGCAGCCCTCGACAGATACCTGGCCATGTGTGGAAGTGAGAGAGAGATAGATCAAGCTGCAGGTCAACTTAGAGTAGCTATGAATGCTATTGGACACATCACTGGACACGTGTCTACGGAACAGATACTCGATGTAATATTCAAAGACTTTTGCATCGGTAAATAAATCAGTGTATTCATGTTACAGTTTTAATGCACCATTAGTCCCCTGGAATGATTTGGAAAAGGAGAAAAATATGAAAAATCTTTTAATAAAAATATTCTTTGTTAGTTAATTATTCTTCAAAAATAGCTATTTACATCACGTTACAATTTGCAGTTGTATGTTAAAATTATATGTAGCGATATTTGATCGTTTTCTCACAACCTATTCTATATCTTCTGCTTTCTCCATAATAGTGTCTATTTTGTCTTCAACAGAATCGTCACTACACTGACTTTTGACCGCGAGAAGTCTAGATTCCAAGGATCGAACCTGCGACCTGAGCCTAATTACTTCTCTCAAAACACATTCACTCTCTTGTTCCTTTTCTCTTACTTGTCTCTCCAACTTGTCCTTATGCTTCTGTTTCACTTCCATCATATGAGAACGTATGTGATCTTTCACATTGCCATTTGGTCTCCTGGAAATTTAAGACATGAATAATTAGAACAATTAATTATCTTAAGGGCATATTACAGTAAACATATGATACCAGTTATTATGCATGCATGTTCATTCAAAATATCTGGGGCCATGTCCGTGTCAGTCAGTATATAGGTAATATTTAAGCTCACAATTTAGGTAACTTATTGAATGTAATTAGGGAAACAATGTTGAGGAGTCTTGTAACTCATAACAGGTCTGAGAGTCCAGTTCTAAAAATACAGAAAGTAGGCCTACCTTTGAGTCATAAATTTCAACAAAGTCCTAGAGTATTTCTGAATCAGAATGGAAACCTAGAGATAGAAAAGTATAGTTGCTGTCATCACAAATAATGAATTGCACACAATTTCTTGGTACCTTCTAAATCGTCCACTCGGATAGTCGGCTAAACCAGAGCTTGGTTAATCAAGATTATACTTTACAATAAAATAGGAATTCCTACATGGTTTCTGTAACTCATTTTGATCATATTGGTCTGATAGTGCTAAAAAACCATTCTACAGGTCGATTCCCACATATCAGTCCAGTCATAGTTCCGTTACAGTTCATTCTCAGTTGCATCTGCAATCTCTGTCAAACTGTCAGTCATTTGGTTTCAGTCAGTCTTCTGGCACTTTATTTACAGTGTTGTTACAGTCAAAAATGTTTAATTAAAACACAATATTCTATCGAATATTCATCGTCCATCTTGTTGATTGTTGAAAAATAAAAACGTTACTTAAAATATAAAACTCGATCATTTAAATAAAAAAGGACCGTTTTCTAACCTTAAATATATCCGTCATAATCCAAAAATATCGGTGAAAAGAAATCTGAAATTGACTGACGGGCGCCGGCAGAGCATCTGTCGGAACTGCGGCAATGAGTGAAGATAGCGTGATAGAAAATCCATTAAAGAATATTTTTGTTAACTGTGACGCGATGTAACTGATGTGTGTGAATCGACCTTAAAACTAACATAAGAAGAATCAGACGTTTAACTTACCATGATTTTTGTCCTTCTTCAAGCATTGATTGATCAACCAACTTTTCAAGTTGATGTAGATTTTCTTTTATTTTTTCTTCTTGGACTGTCTCTTGGATTTGTGTCAGTAAAGAGTCCATAAGTTCTGCTTTCATTTTCTTCTGTATTTTCCCGGGAACTGATCTAGATTGTCTTATAGCTCTGAGCACACCAAGACAGTCTGCATAGTGTTCTTCACTGAAAAAAAGTTGTGTACATCATTGGAAACCCAGTAGGCCTACTTAACAAACATAAATTTAATTGTAGGCCTATTAGATCTTTGAATCAATGGTTTAAAAGTAGAACACAACTCGGTGATATGAGTGTGAATGGCTCCTTTTTCACATAAATAGATAGACATTCAGTTTGTTATAGATTGTCATATTAGGCATTATTAAGTTAAACTTTAACTGTAGATATTCCTAGATTTCTTGTACATGCAATGTGACACACTTAAGGAAATGACGAATGTGTTTCACAGCAATGCCTGTAGTCACTAAGCTGAGGCATAAACATTACGAATAAATTTAGTTTGACATAGGCCTAAGCGTTGGATGTATACAAAGGACATAATTTTTTCCACCACTCCAAGCACAAACTAAGTTAGGTGATAGTGGTTGTTTTAAGTGCTGTACATGAACTAAACTTATCATAAACTATCAAATACCAAAGTAGGCTGGACCCAATACATCTTAGCATAGTTCCAAATCAATTATGAGAGGGTAGGTTCTAACAAAACAGCCGTGTTTAGCCTGTTACTTCAAAAATATTTAAAACTTAAGACTGACATTTAAGTTGTTATGTTGAAGTAAAAAATGTTGTTCCCTAGACAAAAAATAGCTAGGCCTAGCAAAATTAAGCATATTTGTAAACATGTTGGCCTACTGTTAGCAAACTAGGCTGCTTGCCAGCCGCTGGCACAGCACCACACAATAACGCTGGCAGTCGGGTCACACTAGGTTACTCGCCTAGTTTAAAGCTCAGTTCTAGTTGGGTCATCTGTGGGTCCTCAAAAACGAGTAGCCTAGGCTACTTAAGTGATTAAGGATGCGTGTGTGAAAGCAGTTTGTTTAAAAAGCATAACCGCAAGAATGTTAGTTACCCAGGCCTTGGGACAAATAATAAAACAGTAGGAGCTTCTTCAAGACTATTGCAAAGTTGTAATAAAAAGAGGACTCAGAAACATACAGAAATGATTTAGGAATGTCACCACATAAATTCAAGAATTAGTTAAACCTCCAATTAAAAAAGAAAATAAGTTAGGCCTACCGGTAGCCTATTAATTTATTCAACGGCAAACGTTAATTTACAAGAAACATGCTTAACATAGTAGATATTTATAATAGCCTACAACAACAGTGATAATGATTAATTTGATACAGGAGAACAAAATTTCAACAACAACCGGCTGCACTTTACTTGACGTCCTACACTCATTCGAATGAAAATATCGATCGATATATCGATTGCTTCATTCGATATATCGTTTGGTTAGTTAGGTAAGGTTAACCTAACCTAACTAACCAAACGATATATCGAATGAAAATATCGAATCGAAAAAACAATTGAATGAGTGTAGGACGTCAAGTAAAGTGCAGCCCAACAACCTAGAGGCCATAGGTTACCCTGATAATAGCACTGGATTTTTGGAAAATCTATTACTAAGGATTAGGGTTGGTTACTTACCTAACACCAGACGATATGTTCTCTATAGCGTTCTTCAAGTATATTGATAGTCGAGAATACCTATTCAAATACTCTGATGAAAAGGATTCACTACTGATATTTTCTCCACTGCCACTAGACACTGATCCACTGTTTGGAGTCGTCATTGTTATAGTTTAAAGAATGGGTAGTCTTAAATATGTGCTAATGAAAGAATGCACTGATTAAGAACATTATATAAAGTCTAATGTTGTAAATTAGCAATCAGTAGCCTAAAACTAGGCTCCCCAAGATGTTTTAGCATTGCATAGGCCTACCAACAACCTCCTAAAGTAAACAACATTTTACAACAACTACTTGTAAAGTAAATGGTAAAACGTTCAACAAAAATATATTTTAGGATCAAAATAGTAAATCTGCGGTAGTTCATAAATATTTACCTATACCTAATTCTTGAATACTGTGTTTTAATTCCATCAAATTGACGTAAATGACGTTAAGGAAGAGTAGGAGGTTAATAATAAAATTGAAATAGTTGGCAACCACAGGCTGCCAAAATAGATGGCGCGAAAACTTGCATAGTCCACCAAACTGTCATTGGAGAGTTGTTGGACTCAGATACAATGAATACAATGAATTTATTTGGCCAATCAACAACAACATTGTTACATGCATGATGCTATGTCAATGTACAAGCATAAAATAAAATAAATATCAAGACTTAAAAATCAAACCAAGCAAAAATCGATCAAAACCAACCATGTGAAAAAAAAAGATATCTAATGATACTGTAATAAATTTGGTCAATGGCGAGTGAGGGCATCAGCATTATTTTTACCCTGCAATTTTCCAAACTGGGACCTACTAGCACAGATAAAACGTACGTTTTATCTTGAGATGCTTCTAGTGTTCAAGCCACGGCCGCCTTTAAATTGCAGTGCAGAGGGTATGGGGACGCTTTGGGGCAATGTATCTTAAGTATTACAATGCTATGGGAAGGGAGGAAAACTGGTCCATATAAACTTTGAGGATGTTTATGACTAAAGATGATGTGAAGAAATAAATCCGGACGAGCCCCCTTTCTTAAGGACAGTGGAGGCGAACACCCACAAGTATAGTCCATGACGTAGGAAGTGGTGAATGAAGTAGTAAAGGCTAGCAGCATTGACTGGCAAATATTTGATATATCTACAATGGGATACACTAGTGTTATTTGTTCAATGCTAGCAGTGTGGAGTGTGGGAACGCTTTATGGCAGTTACATTAATGTATCTGCAATACTAAAATGTTATGGGAAGGGAGGGAAACAGGTCCAAAACGTAAGAAGTGGTGAAGGAAGTAGTAAAGTCAAACAGTCCGGAGTGTGTGTGGACCGTCTGTAGCAGTTATATTAATGTATCTGCAATCCTAAAATGCTATGGGAAGGGAGGAAAACAGGTCCAAGACGTAGGAAGTGGTGAAGGAAGTAGCGGACTAGCGGTGAACAGTATGGAGTGTGGGAACCGTCTGTGGCAGTTCGATTAATGTATATGGTGTGTTTTTTGAAAGTAGATAAGAGTAGTTTGTGCACTATTTATTCTACTATTGTAGTTGCCATTATTTAACTATTTATTTATTTATTATATTTGCCTGTTTTTGTGCATTGTGCGATTTAAGTTAAGTCAACCCAGTTTACTAACTGGGACTGTTAGCCTAACTGATTGTTGCCAGATTATTATAAATGACTTATCTGATTGCATGCAACTGCATGTTTAAAAGACCAAATAAAATTCTCATTCTCATTCTATGCAGTCCTAAAATTCGACGGGAAGGGAAGGAAACAGGTCCAAAAGTTGGGAATGGTGAAGGAAGTAGTAAAGGCTAGAAGAGCAGTGTGTGGGAACATTTGTATTTTGTATTATATCTATAAACATGTTTTATTTATTTCTTTATTAAAAACCATTAAACATCATGGGGTCTTGGTTGACATAAAGTCAAAGACTCTAAGAACAATAAAATGTTAGTTTGTTGGTTTTGGTTATCGTTTGTTTTTGTCTTTGTTCGTTGTCTGTTTTTTTGTTGGTGGGCGTCATGTTTGGCGTCATCTTTGTTCATTATTTTTTTATTTTGTTTGTTTGTTTGTGTTGGTTGAAATTGAAACCTAACCTATGTGCTTGTGATTTGTGCTGTGTAACCCATTGTCGTAGTAAATAATTATATAAATTTTTAATTTCCATAAACGTACATAATCTCTCACTCTCAGGGTTATTCCTCAACTAGAGGTTTGTAAACTAAGGCTGTTACTCTGATTTTTAGACCTTATGTTACTTTGATACAAAATAATAATAGCCTAGGCTAATTTGCGAATCGTTATGAGATAGGCTAGGCCTAGGTCTCTGCCAAACTGGATTCCTGAAGTTATATTTTTAACCTCTGCCTGCATATGATGGATATTTATGTTCCTCGTAGGTTAGTTTGTTGCTCATCCATATTAACTTAGCCTATGCAGTGTTGAAAGCCTAAATTTTTTTGTGGTTTTTTGCTTTGATAGGGCTAGACTTTAGACCTAAATTAAGCAAAAAAAAAAGAAACCTCAGCAAGGACTTTTTCCGGCACTTTTATTCTGTCAAATAACTTACTGAAGCAATTCAAAAAATTAGGTTTGAAAATCGTTTAAAATCGCAGAGTGCCGAAAATGACCGGTTTAACTTAAGCCTGCACAAATTGCTGTGCCAAAGTTAGGATCTTCGGTTCACTTTATTTTTATAATTATTAGCTCATTTTTTGCATTTTAAGTTAGCGCAAACTGTAGGCCTAGGCCTAACTTAGTTAACTTAGTAAAAGGGTATTTATTCCGTATAGGTGACTCCAAACGAATTTTTAATTTTGATATCTTACTTTATAGTTTTTTACCTCCTGAATCCAAATATACCATTATTTTTCACCGCTGATGAATATTTCTCAAGATATCGCCGTAGAAACATACTTAACATTACAATAAACAAGATAGGATGGATAACATTTCAAGTGATTCTGTAGTCAAATGTTCTCTATAGGCCTAATACGAATTTCGTCACATTATGGAGATATAGATTGACTGGTGGACTAATTACATGTAGTTCTTATTTAGGCATGTCAGGGTGGTAGGTCGTGCTGTATGTGAATTGGTGACTGCATTATAAGTGTTTTGAAGTTAGGTTAGATTAGGAAGGTAAAGTTTAGGTTATAATGTATCGAGTTGTTAGTTTATGTTGCCTGCAGACTGTTTTTGTAAAATTAAAATCCTGAGAAAAACACTTAAAACTACTTTTTCAAAAATGCTTGCACTATATATAAATACTACCGACAACTCTACCCGTGTAAACCAGGCTTTAAAGTTATAGCCTAGATACTATTAACTTACAATCTATGTATAAATCGTTGTTTAGGTTTAACTTAGTGGGTCCAACAATAATTTTCATAGGTTTACAGAACTTTGTTATGGTTATTCCTTGCTACTTTTGTTAAGTTATTGTTGCTCTTTTTATTGTAATTCAAGTAACTTATTGTTATTGTGGTAGATAACTTAGGTAGTAAGTTATTTACTAATTTATTACATATTAATTATTCATTTTATTAAGTTATTGCTGTAACCACTTTAAGTACTGTTGTATGAATATTTATCCATCTTATTAACATTGTATCCGTTTTTTTGTAATCTGTTGTAAACCGTTGGGAGATAAATAAATAAATACAGCATTTTACTTGTTAGCAGTTGACTAATGCCTACTCGACAACCGTCGAAGCATGATACCTTTTGTTTACAGAAATTGTCTTAGCCAATGGCCGATTCATCAAAACGAGATCATGAGGGAAGTGATTCAGACCATTCAGATGATGGGTGGATTGGACCTTCACCATCAGAAGCTGCCCCTCCTAAAAAAAGGAAAGGTAAGTAACTTATTGGTATGGAGACTAAAAAAGATATTTATTAATAGCCCATAATTGATCCTTATTACGATTGTACCAAAGACACCAAAGTCGTGGGTGAGCTGAGGGGTATGTAAACAGTCAATTTACTTTACAATGTACTTAGTTGTATTATTTTTTGTAAGCTAAGAACACCAAAATGTGAAATAAATTGCTAGTTTTTACTAAATAGGCCTACTTAAAAAAAAAAAATGAAATTCGAAAATAAATAAGGTAGTATTCTATTTTTAGGTCTACTGTATACAATTAGGCTTTAAAAACGGTAAGTTTGTGTTAAATGTACGAGACTGTTAGTTTTTAAGATTAAAGGGTTATAAATTAGTGCTCAAACAATTGAATAAATTTTGTTTTAAATTGTGTTTCAGTGCTTCAGTATGAGAAACTGTATCTGGACAACTTGCCTAACGCTGAGTCGTACGAGAAAAGCTTCATGCACAGGGATGTCGTAACACATGTTGCCGCCACCAAGTGAGTTTCTTAGAAAAGATTTGCATAGAGCGCTATCATTGATTATTGGATACTGAAGTTGTATTGATAGTCAAAGGCGTTATGTATGTTATCAAAGTAGCTTACAAACCACCAACTGTTTCGATTTTGCCTTGTTCTGTCCATTAAACCACCTATTCAGTAGGTAACTATACAATTAGGGAATTTTGCACAACCACAAAATTTATACTAGGCCCTACCTATGTGCGTTGTCTGCATTTGCCACCAATTGCGAGGTAATCTTGTTCATCCTTAAGGTAAACTTATTGAAAACAGTTTGAAACCGTCTATATTTTTCACAATGCATCTAAACATAGGCTAATTTTGCAAACATTTTGTCAGTACTGTTTTGTAATTTAACACGTTCGCTGCGGCCCATCAATGGCGAGCGTATCCCTGGTGCGGCACAGCGTCGAACAAACCGTTTACCGGGTTATTGGCTTTTAAATTTCGGTCTGAGGAATATTAAATAACGTGGGTTGATGTGCTGCATTACGACGAGAGTCAATGTAGTTTGCTAAAACACCCACAGATAGCAGCACTGTCTGGAACCAGCCGGTCTCATTGTATTGCCAATTGGAGGGAGAGAGAAAGGACAACAAGTTGATTTCTAAGCTTGCCAGACAGGAATTTGATGGGGAAATTTATTACCAACCTGGGTTTTGGGTCAGTACTGACCCACGACGATCGCAACCCTCACGCGGTCGAGTCAGTACCCACAGGGAACGTGTTAAAAAATAACATAATCTGCTTCTAAAAATAAATTCCTTTAGTCATGTGCTGAATTCTTTTGTGCTAAAATCTTCTGTTCAGTAAGGCAGCCTATAGTTAAAATTATGGTGGCACATGAATAATGAATTAATAATGAATTTATTTCCTCAAAAGCAAACAATTACATTTATAGCTTAGCCGTAATTGTTATAAACTGCTATCTTAAGGATTCGCCGTCTTTCATAATTTTTGCTAATATTAGGGCCTTTTTTTAATAATTTTTTCTTTCTTTGACTATGACAATAAAATATTCTGATTCTGATTCTTCTGGATTGAGCTAATTCCATACAGATGTCAAATCGATGATAGTTTACTTTTTGAGATGGCAATGTCGATTTTGGCCCATTTACCCTGCCTTATCAACATAACTGTTTTTTATATTTTTAGGTGCCAATGCTCCCAAATTGATAAAGTTACATTGGATTAAGTTCTACACTAAAGAAGTACTTTCATTGATGGCTGTATGTTCAATTATCATAAATAATTACAGAACAGAGTTCATTATAACCGGCAGCTGTGACGGCCATGTCAAGTTCTGGAAGAAGATGGAAGAGCTGATAGAGTTTGTGAAACATTTCCGAGCCCATCTCGGAGCCATCGTAGACATGACAGCTAACTACAACGGGACGCTGCTGTGCACCGTGTCCAACGACAAGAGTGTCAAAGTGTTTGATGTTGTCAACTTTGGTGAGTTGATGTATGATGATAGTTGAACATATTTTTGTAAATTGCTTAATTTATCCGTTTTTAGTTGGATGGACTTGTACTCTAAGCTCAAAAAGTAGAATACGTTTTATTTAGCAGCATATAAAAATTCTAGAGTCAGCCTCGACAAATTTCCTTAGATTTATGCTCTTCTGAGTAATTTAGGTTAAAAGAGTTTTATTATTTTAGGTTAGAGGTTAAAGGCGATAGATGGAGGTAACCAATGAAGTTCAACGATTACTTACCTGTGTATAATTACAGATATGATCAACATGATGAAACTCAACTTTGTGCCGCGCTGTGCCGAGTGGATACACGGCTTGGGAGATGCAATCCCTGCATTGGCAATGTGAGTAGACTTTAATCATAATTGTTATAATATTACCATAAAATGATCTGTATTGTTCTAATTACGTCTTTGGTCGGTTAAACATGAACAATTAATTAACTGGTTTTGTTCAAGGAAAGGCTCTAGGCCAGGATTTTGAATTGTAGAATAAAGGGGGACAGCTGATAGCTTACCTTAGAAGAAATACATTTAGGCCATATTTGTGTGTTTAATGTGGCTTCTATGTTTTTATGGCTTACCACTACACCATTTAAATAAAGCTGGTAATAATACAAAGAATTTGATGACTCGGTGGCTCAGTCAGTTGTGCAACAGACTTCAGACCCAAGGCAGTGATGTCGTTGGTTTGGATCTTTGTATCTGCCGCTACTTTTTATCAGTAGAGTTCACCCATGCACCGTACCGGCTCACCCCTTGCTTTGCTGGATACGTTCCAGGCACAAGCCTCTGTGGCCCATGTGGACGGGCAAATGCAAGGTAAAAAAAGCCGCAAACCTAACCCCTTAACAAAAATATGTAGTGTTAAGTTTTGTTTTTCAATTGAAACAGCCAAGAATCATGGACGTTAAATCCTTCAATGTAGACTTGATGGTGAGAGTAAAAATTAAGAATACCTATCTTTAAAATCAGTGAATACTTTATAAGTATTTAGAATCACTACCACTAAATGCTTTAAAATTTTAACACCCTGTTTATTTAGCTACTGCAAATTACAAAAGACTTTCTTCCAATTTGCAACAAGTATAATCAATAGTAAACTTAAGGTTTGTGGGACACTTTTGTTATACCAAAATCCAAAATTTTGGGACACTTTTATAATTATAATTCATAAATTCTGGGGGAGTCATCATTGTTTTGTTACAAAATATACTTGTCAAATAACACAACATATAGCACAATAATATTTTTTTAACTGTAATAAACTAACTTGTCTTTGCTAATTGTAGAGGAGATACAGATAGCAGTGCAATACACATATTTGACGGCAGAGGAACCAACGAAGCACTCAAAATTTTGGACAAACTCCATGTGAAGCCTGTGTCAATAATGAAGGTAATTTCAGATGAAGGTATTAATTATTTAGCCATTCAAACTGAAAAAATATCATAAGTAATTTTTTCTATGTTACATCTTTTAATTTATGGCTTCCAGGCCTCATTTTTGGTTGTTGTTGTTACCATTCAAGAAGTCTTATGTTGTGGGCCTGCAGCACCGAGATCGCTTTAGCCATATTGATGAACAAGACCAGAAATTTTGATTCTCAAATAACAGAAATGTGAAACGCATTTGCTTGCATGGTTAAGGTTAGGGCACACAAATAAATGCTGGTAATAATACAATTTTTTCTATGCAATCAAAACTGAATGAAATTGGACTCCCGACTGGATCAAAATAACATGATTGTGTGACAGATTCACTTTAAACGTAAAAACATTACTTTTTGGTAAATAACAAACACTTTTAAATTAAATTAAACTCCATTTCAAAGTATTTAATCCCAAAACTCACCAATAGAATCTTGAAACAGAAACTTTTTTCAAAGTTAAGGTAATTTGGGAATTGAAATTAGGTTTTGACTTTTGATACATTACTAGATATAAAGGATAATACTATAGCGTTGGCTGTGATTATTGCAGACTTTATAAGCTTTTTTTACTCAGTGGAACCTCGATAAGAAGACAACCTCGATAAGGTTCCAAACAAAGCCAGGTAACTTAAACCACTTAGATAAGACCTTCGATAACAAGTCACCATAAATAACAAGTTTCATTTTCAAATACCCTTGATTTTGTATTATCACATGCTATTGCAATCCTCAGTCCTCAATTAGAAGTGAACCTTGATAACTAGTCTTATTTGATAATCCTCGTGATATATTTTTTGTTGAGGTTCTACTGTAATTGTTTTTTCTGTTGCAGTACAACCCAGTGTTTGATGTGTCAGTCTCCGTAGACTCGGCTGGCATCCTAGAGTATTGGGGCGGAGTCAGACAAGACTACAAGTTTCCAAAATGTGCCAAATTCGAATCAAAACTGGACACCGATCTTTTCGAGTTTGTAAAACACAAAACTATTCCTTTTGGATTGTGTTTTTCACCTGACGGAACAAAATTCGCCACTATGTCTTTTGATCGTAAGGTAAAGTTTATATCGTAAAGCTTTGTTAGTTCTACTGTAAGGTAAATATAATCTTGAATAGTTGAGCTGTATTTTGTTGGTTTTTGTTTTAAACTTCTTCTGTATGAAATTACCCAAGAATTAAAGCAGAAAAGTCGTTCATGATTCAGATCTTGCCGTCCACGTTTTCTGACACTCTCCTCTGAAAGTTGTATCCATACCAACTTATCAACTTGCTCCTCGGTCTAATAGGTCTGTTATAAATCGGCTAAAAGACTAACGGTCGCTTGTCAAGTTTGTAAAAAAAAAGTTCAAGAAGCGAAAAAGTGGTTCACACAATTCTAAGAAAACATTATTAGCTAAAACTTCATTCTTGACATCGCTATCCAAAAACAAAAAGGTAATAATTCAGGTTAAAACTTTACAGGTTAGAGTATTCAACTTCCTCACGGGAAAACTGACTCGAGTGTTTGACGAATCACTACAAAGGTTCTCCGAGCTGCAGCAGAAAAAACAGCAACTACCAAACATGGAATTCGGAAGAAGGTAAATCGCTTGTCGTGTTTACATTTTGGCTTACTTACAAAAAGTTATGGTTATGCTTGATGCTGATGGCCGTAACGACTAGCGCTCTGGTCGTCTGGTACTTGTGACTCAAATGTCTTGGTCTTCATGTCTGCAAGTATCTTTGTAGGTTCAAACGGCAAAGGAAATGTACTATGTAACTAGTGCACCTATTGAGTGATGTAGTTTTGCCACCAGGGTCTCTTAGTGTCATATAACTATAGAATTCTTTGGAACTTACATGAAGATTATTTCCAGATTAACTGAGAAATCTGGATTGCTAAGTTTTTGGATGAGAAATTTGTGGGATTTCGCAGAAATTTCTATAGGAAACTTTAACACAGTTTTACAATGTCGAGTGAATGTTTTAGTAACTTAATATTTGCAATACAGACCCTGCTGAATTCAGAAGCTAGAAAAATTATGTACCTAAATCTTGTGTAAAGAGTCGCTACCAAAAACGCAGCCAAATTTGCTAGATCTAGGAGAACCCTTTTAGGGTGAAAAGTGGGTGTGTCGGTGGCTCATCCGGGAGTGCCACAGACTTCGGGCCCAAGGCAGCTTCACCCTTGTACTGTACCGGCTCACACCTTGCTTTTCTGGATATGTTCTACGCACATGCCTATGCACACAGAGAGACATGGATGAAAGTGTCTCAGACCTTTTAATGTCTAATTTTTGGATCTTGTCTCAACAGGATGGCTGTTGAGAGAGACCTAGACAAGTCTGACAGTCTAAGACTCAGCAATCTGGTGTTTGACGAGAGTGGCTACCTGTTACTCTACCCCACCATGCTGGGAGTTAAAGTGGTCAATTGGTATACCAACAGATGTGTCCGATTCCTGGGCAAACCGGAGAACCTTAGAATTCTCAAGATATCTTTATTTCAGGTAATAGGGACTAACAGTTTGCCTTTATGGTTAGGGTTCACTTACTCTACGAATCATTGACACAATGAGCCTCCAAATATGTAATTCTTAAAACACATGGCTCACTTACTCTACAAATCATAGTCTATACGAGCTTCGTAAATAATATTGAAGGTTCACTTGCACTACAGGCTCGTATACTATACGAGCCGATCAAAAATATCAAATAAATGAAGAGGGTTCACTTACTCTACAGATCATAGTGCCTATGAGCCAAGCGTATGAATTCTTGAATAATTCAGGAATAAGCTCGTATAGTATACGAGCCAAAATACTGAATTTAAATAAATTACAGGAGTAGGCTCGTATACTATACGAGCCTATTTCATGATAACTATTACACAAATAGAAGACGGCTCACTTACTCTACAGTTCATTGGCACAATGATCTGTAGAGTAAGTGAACCCTCTACAAATATTAGAAGGCTCACTTACTCTACGGTTCATTTAGCTACTCGTCGCGCGGTTTGCAGCACATCGTTGGGACGCGTTGCAGAAAGTCAACAGTCCCGGAAGGTCAAATAATTTATACCTGTGCCACCAGGTCAAAAACTACAATGTTTGCAGTGTCTGTAGATCAAAAATCCCAGTAAGTCAAATAGTACAGTCCGGGCTAAAAACGTAGTCTATGTTAAAGCAATTGACTTATTGGGAATTTGACCTAATGCAACAGCACTTTAAATAAAACGAAATAAGATAAAATATAAGTTCAGTTTCGCTGAGTCAACAGTGCCGGAAGGTCAAAAGTATAATTTGTTAAAAACAACGATAGTCCTCTCGACGCATGACTTCAATAATTTCGTGTTTTGGTGTACTTAAAGTTGTGCTAAGATTTTGAAAATTGGCACAGAGCTTCTTGGTTAGTCCTACTCAATGACTATTTTGTTGGAACTTTAAACTATTTACCGATATAATTAATAAAAATTGATATGTATGGTGAAATAGTTTTAAATCGTGATTTCTAACATGAAAAAGTTAGCATGCGAGATTTTTGTTTGTTTTTTGGTTAGAGAGGTTTTGTCTGTGGCAAAGTTGTAGCCAAAAGTGTGATGGGTAAAATATATTTTTTTGAATTTTTTACAATCAGTGGTTCAATAGATAACTTGGGTTGAAGAGGACGGCAAATTTAGCATTTCGCAACGCATGGAAAGAACTACATCGTACGATGCGACTGCTGGACTTTTAATTTACAGTTCTAAGGACAAGAAAAAGATGAATATACAGATTACCAGTACATTCATATTATTTATAAAACATCTTTCTGTATTACCAGCTTACATTTTTCACTTATATTAATAAGAATACATCACAAACAAGGTATTAAAAATAAGCGGAGAGACACTTTACCTAGTAATTCCTTGGGTCAAAATAAACAGAAAATGAAGGATAACATTTTTTCCAAAATCGTTTCGTTAACCAGATATCCGCCATTTTGTATTTTTTACATACAAATATTTATCTTTACACTTTTCCAACCGATGTTTATGAAACTTGGTATGTACGTTAAGGTAGGAGAGACCCATGTTATAAAAAAAGATTCATCTCGATTCACCCTAAAATTTCGAAATTTAACACTTAACTACAATATAATATACTTTACTATACCACAATATTTACGTATCACCATAAATCTTTAATAAAATAAAACGTCCACTTTTTAAAATCCAAAGTAAATCAATTTAATCTTCCTTTTTTGAAAAATATAGTAAAAAAAATTAAGCGATGTTAAAATAACGACAGGCGAGTTTCGATCTGGGTGTTTAAGGTTTGAACCTAGGAGGATTTAACATTAATTAACATTTTCCAAAATGGCGGCCAAATTTGAAATTTCTTATGGAACACCCTATATTTTATCATGTTTTCGGATAGAATATGCAATTTAAAAACTTTTTTATAATTGACATTTTTTCGATAAACCGACTCGTTTAGGAGTTATAGCCTATGGAAAAATGACTTCCGGTGTACATGTTACATCATGTAGCTCCTAAACAAGTAAGTTTATAGCAAAAATGGGAAGAGTAAAAAAGTCTTACAATTGCATCCACATTCCAAAAAGACCATAAAATTCATTAAAAATATGAATTATATTATTTAAAAAAATGGCGGCAAACTTGAAAAGTGGAAAACTTTTTATTTTATAGTCTTAAAGGAATGTAGATGCAATTCTAAGACTGATTTACTTTTTGCAATTTTGCTCTAAACTTACTCGTTTAGGAGCTACATGATGTAAAATGTTAACCGGAAGTCATTTTTCCATAGGCTGTAATCCTAAACGAGTGGGTTTATCAAAAAAATGTCAAAGCTAACAAAGTTTTTAAATTGCATATTCTATCCGAAAACATGATAAAAAACTAAAATCATATTTTAACTGCCACAAAAATTAAAGGTATGTGCCCCATTTTAAGTTTTCTCTAATTCTTACCGTTTCCGATTTCCCAATGGTGGACTCCGTGAGTTGATCACCCTGTATATATGAATTTGAATGGATGGTGTTTTAGGCCTCTAGGGACCTCAAAACGAAAAATTAAATCGGTCCCGCGGGTCCAGGTGTTACCATAAGTACTACGGTAATAGCTTATTCCCTATATGGGATATTCGCAAAAACGTAATAGTTATATAAAACAATATTACATTCAACCAGCTGTTAGTTAAAACAAATTATATGGGACTAAAACAAATCAATGATTATAAAGATTCCTTTAAAAATAATTTGAACATCCTACAATTTTACTATGCACATTTAATTAATCTGCCATCCTCATACCTAAGAATTGAATGGATCAATGGTCAGCATTACACATAGTATAAATATGTCAACTCTAAATATGTCTTTAAATTTGTTTCCAAATGCTGAATGTTTACAGCTGTTATGTTAAGCAAATTATATTGTACTAAAAGCTAGCTTAGAAGGTAAGCGTCGGCTGCTAGACTTCTTAAAAATTGAAACTTAATTTCTAAAAAACTGGGACCCTAAATTATAATTATGGCTTTGACATTCCCTAGTTCTCAAAATTATCTTTATTTCAACACAAAAATAATGAAAATCCGTCGACTGGTTGATTCAGAATGTGAAAAACCCATATTTACGTTTTAATAATATATATGATAGTTTGGACAGGTTTCAACCCTTCCGAGGCGTAATACATTTACACAGTTTATGTGTAGACTACATTATAACTTATAAAATAGTTCCAAAATTAAATGGATCTCCTTTTACAAACGTATATAATAACCAGAAATTTTTAGATCGTCCTTGCGTGTATTTTATGCCACAAATTTTGACGAAAGGCTTTTCATTACATAAACTATACCTATTTACAGTGTTGACCAAACAGTTGGCAAGAAGCATTAATAGATAAGCTATGTACCAAATATGATAATTTTAGCTCTATTCTAATTATGACAAAACACGAAGTAACTAAAAGCAAGTTTTGTTGGTGTAGTAGTAAGCGTTGCAGGAGGTCTACTTTACACTGAATCGACGTTCACTTTTATTGCTTTTGATCTTCCGGCACTGTTGACTCAGCGAAACTGAACTTGTATTTTACCGTATTTCGTTATATTAAAACTGCTGTTGCATTAGGTCAAATTCCCAATAAGTCAATTGCTTTAACATAGACCACGTTTTTAGCTCGGACTGTACTATTTGACTTACTGGGACTTTTGATCTACAGACACTGCAAACATTGTAGTTTTTGACCTAGCGGCACAGGTATAAATTATTTGATCTTCCGGGACTGTTGACTTTCAGCAACATTCCCACATCGTTGCAGGCGTGTATGGTAAACCAATACCGCAGTTCTGCCGTTCTGCCTTACTTCTGCCGTTTACTAGTCTTGCAGCGTGAAAGAGAGCTTGTTATGTTAATGCATTGTTGAATTTTTAACTTGTGTACTCGTTGCTAGAAATCAAGCAATTATCAAGTACCGGTATTACAGGAGCTATTTTAAGAGTTATTACAGACTTAATTTTCAATTAATTAAAAAGACTCACGTAAAAGCTTATGCAACTAATGGAATTACTTACTGTGTTATGAACATTTCTATATAATTAAAGTTGTAAATATTTTAAAATTGTTTAGAAGATTGCCTTTTTAGTGTTTTCTACAAACGTGTCTCAACTTATACACATAGACTGGTGGAGTGGTAATTTATATTTCTAATCATTTAACTTTTAATTATGAACGCTTTCAGTCACGTGAAGTTGAATTAATTAAACTGACATTAGTTTTTACCATAAATGATAAACCTTTTGAAATTGACTTAATAGCTTTGTATAGAAACTATAAATATGATTTTTATTTTTCCGCAATGATTTGCAACCTATTTTGAGTAATTGTAAAAACACAGCTATTATGTTAGGAGATATAAATTTATGCATTTTAGAACAAAATAACAGTGTCATTGATTATTTAAGTATAATGAACTCATTTGGTTTTGAGTCGTTTATAAATGAGCCAACTTGGGGGAGAGAAAATTGGGTAAAGTGTTTAGACCATGTATTCATCAGAAGTAAGACTAATTTAATTTTTCATAGTAATTTAGAAAACTATGACTTTACTGATCATGCTGGAGTTAATGTAAATTGCGTAACAAGTTGTGATAGTGCTTTGAAAGAGGAGTTTGTCAAGGCTGTAGATCATTCAATTTTAAAAAGAAGGTTGGCTGAAGTGAGCTGGATGCCAGTGTTTGATTGTGAGGATGTTGATAAATCTCTAACAGTTTTTTACGATATTTATAATAAATGTATTGAGCAATCAAGTTTTTTAAGGCCTATTAACAGTAAAAATAGGCATCGAACTCCATGGATATCGGACACACTAATTAAAAAGATAAATGAAAAACAGACTTCACTCTCGATTGAAAAAGCACTATGACATACATTTGTTTAATAGATATAAAGAACTCTCTAGAGAATGTTCTAATTTGAAAAGACGGGAAAAAATTTATTATTACTCATCTGAAATTGAAGCAGTAAAGGGTGACTCAAAGTCTTATTGGAATATATGCAAATCTATTATGAGAAAGTCAAAAAATGAACTAACATCGATTAATATAGATGATAAAATTTTACAGGTTGAGGGTAATTAAAAAATAGTTGCTGACTCATTCAATAACTATTTTACTGGTATGCCGGATAAGCTGATTAGAGAATTGTATGGACCATGATTCCCCGCCATGCCGGATATCGGTCTAGCGTGCAGCTCAAGGTTACGTTTATCTGAAATTACTGAGGTAGAATTAGAAAGTTTAATCTTAAGCAAACCAAATAAACAGTCTGTTGGCTTTGATGGTATTTCCATAAATACTATAAAAGAAAATGTTAAGATTTTTGTCCCAATATTACGTCACATTTTTAATTTATGTATAAAGCTAGGTTACTTTCCTTCTAGTCTAAAAACAGCACTCATTGTTCCAGTATATAAGGCAGCTGATCCATTGCAAATGAATAATTACCGACCGATTTCACTTTTAAATACCTTTGCTAAGCTGTTAGAAACTTGTGTGAAAAGCCAATTAGTTAAATATTTTTCAGATAACAATTTATTTTCAAATAATCAATTTGGGTTCATGAAAGGTAAAAATACTGACCTAGCAGTTGAAAGACATATAAGCGAGATAGTTAATCATGTTGATGAGCGTAAACCAACAATAGGAGTTTATCTTGACTTTACTAAGGCATTTGACAAGAAAGATAAAGTAAATATATAAACATAGGGCAGACGAAGTAGAGTTACTTTAAAATTCATATGAACATCAACCCTCAATTAAACTAAAAGGGGTCAACCTAAACAAGAGCAATTTTGAAGTTTGAATAAAACAGGATTCAAAACGAATCCAAATAAATAAACCTGTTAGTTAGACTATTAATATAGACGTGTATATAATAATAGAGACAATTTCAAATATGAGTAAATAATTGAAAATTAGGGTGTTAACCACGTAAGCACGTATTTTAAATGTATGTTTAGTTAATATATATTATCAGAGGGATGAACTAACTTGTATGTAAATATTGGGTTTAATTTAGCTTAGAATGTTTTAAGTGTTTACGATTCATATAACTAATAACATTTAAGTGTCAAGGGAAATATTTTATTTCTTATCATTTGTATAAAGACATTTTAAATACAATTTAAGTGTTAAGGGAAATTTTCTTTAAATATCCTTATATAAGAAACAGAGTATAAAAACAAAATAGGCTGTAAATAGTCATTTATATTATTTCAATTTTATTTGTAATTTTTCTATTCTGAATAATTATAATATCACTGTATAACAATTATCTTCATTTTATGTACTTATTTTATGTGTGCACATTTAGTTATTTTTATTAAATCATAATTATTATACAGGAACTGGTGTTCACTTACTCCACGATCCTAGAGGTCCTCCACCTAGTGAGTACTCTACCCTAGTTACATTCCCCCCTTTGAAGTAAATTTTGTTTGGTCAAGGTTTTCGTAAGTTTCTTTTACCTCTACAGAGGAGTAGAGGCTAGAGAGTTTTACACCCTCAAGAACTAACTGTGTAAATTTCTTTAGTGTGTTACGTTATATGAAAGATCCATGGTTTAAAAAGATCAAAATCACTCATAGAGAGGCTTACTGATGTGATGAGGTGAGGGAATTTACTTAGCTAAATATATAGTAATCCTGGTAATTATATCTATTGTACCAACACGTACAATAGATATGAGATAATTCGATAAGAAATCATTTTAAGAGTTTTTGTAGTATTCAGATTTTCCAAAGATTTCGTAATTGATCGTTATATTGCAAAACATCAGATGATGCAGAACAAAATATCATCATCATCATCTATATATATATAATACGCTAAGCCGATTTTTGTAAACAGAACTCTTCCCTCATTTTTGGACCGATTTTAATGATTAAAGTGTAAAAAAAATGTCCTGATCTGTAGTTTTGCAAAGTGTTTTTAAATTTTTGAAATCTTTATTAGTTTGGGCAGGATTATCCATCAAAGTTAGGTTTTCTCCCATAAGATTAACATGGAGGAATCTAAATATTTAATTGGAAACTTTGTGTCCACTAATTCGAGAGAACGGCTGGGCGTAGAAACTTGGTAGAGGTGTCCAAATAAAGGTCCTGGTCTGTAGATGAGTTATCAAAAGAAAAACTAAGTAAATTAACTTAGGGCTCTGCCCCAGAAGCCTTTAAAGATCCCTCCACAGATTTGTTTACATTTTGGTCATGTGGATAATACTTTTTAATGAAACAGCTGTTAATTTTTAAATTGTATTTTAAACAACACACATTTATTAGGAGTTACTGAACTGTCCAAAAGAAGTATTTGCGATGTTATTTTCTGTTTTTAATAGCTATTTACTTTACAAGTGTAGTAAGAGCGTTTTTACATAACGCAGGTAAAGGTTGTGCAACGAGCGGAAGCGAGTTGCATAATTTACCTAAGTGATGTATAAACACGCTCTTGCGTAATGTGTAACGTACAAGATTTTACCTGACCCGACAATATACAGGAGGTTACGAACAATATTAATCATTATCCATTTCACTCATCTTCTAACAATAACGTTCATTTACAAACAAAAGCTAGGTTAGAAAAATTCTAAATTCAGTAAATGTTTGTAGCAAACTGTTAAATTAGCAAACTTATTGACTGTTTACAATTAACATTATGTTCTTCTTCTCACTTTTAATTTCTGACAACAGCACAGCTGGAGGCTCATAACAATTTTTGTTTCCCATGTTAATCTATGGAGAAATACGAAACTTTAAAGGGCCCCAGAGCCTCACTCTCTAATTATTCCCCTAAAATGAAAGTCTCCGACACAACTTCACGTTACGCTCTTTCCAATGAGACCAAAAACATGTCAATCGGTTCAGTAGTTTCGGAGGAGTAATTGTCACAAAAATCCTGCTTGCGTATTAAATAAGTACTAGTGTCCCTGTTGCTCGAATTCGAGCAATTGCTAAGTATTACAGGCGTTGTTTTAAAACAAATTTCAACCAAGTCAGCAAATGTTTGTAGCAAACTGTTAAATTAGCAAACTTATTGACTGTTTACAATTATTAACATGCTCTTCTCCTCACTTTTGATTTCTGACAACAGCACAGCTGGAGTTTCATAACGATGTTTGTTTCCAATGTTAATCTTATGGAGAAATACGAAACTTTAAAGGGCTCCAGGGCCTCACTCTCTCATTATTTCCCTAAAAAGAAAGTTTCCTGCACAACTTCACGTTACGCCCTTTCCAATGACACCAAAAACATGACAATCGGTTCAGTAGTTTCGGAGGAGTAATTGTCACAAAAAATCTGCTTGCGTATTAAATAAGTATAGACTAGTGTCCCTCTTGCTCGAATTCGAGCAATTGCTAAGTATTACAGGCGTTATTTTAAAACGAATAACATTAATAATTTCTGATGACTTTAAAAGATTCGACTCAAAGATTATGGAAATACTCAATATGTACATAACAGATCGATATAATCAACATTTCTTGTAAATATCTTATCATTTTTCAAAAGATGATCTTGTTTTTTAGAGTTTTCTACAAATAGACTTACTCATAGCCGCATTAGGTTGTCTATAATAACGATTATAAACGAAAAAAAAATTATTTCTATTTCTACTCCTTGGTGGTGTTTTACGACTTTCCTATGTTTACATAGTTTGCAAATCGACTCTAGATATTTCATTTCAATCAAGTCAGTAAATGTTTGTAGTAAACTGTTAAATTAGCAAACTTATTGACTGTTTACAATTCACATATTTTCTTTTTCTCACTTTTAATTTCTGACAACAGTTGGAGTTGCATAACGATGTTTGTTTCCAATGTTAATCTTATGGAGAAATACGAAACTTTAAAGGGCTCCAGGGACTCACTCTCTAATTATTTCCCTAAAAAGAAAGTTTCCTGCACAAATTCACGTTACGCTCTTTCCAATGACACCAAAAACATGTCAATCGGTTCAGTAGTTTCTGAGGAGTAATTGTCACAAAAAACCTGCTTGCGTATTAAATAAGTATGGATATATGGATTTGCTTAAATTTATTATTTTAAAAGCAACCATCACTTAATTTGAAGACGATAATTAAATAATAAATAATAATTAGTTGATTTGGAATTAGGAATCACATCCCTATTTCACAGTAGATATTCTATAATGACCGAGTGGTTTTATTAAAGTAAGTATATTTAACTACTAGCTGGTGCCCATTCTACGTACGGGAATCTTAGTAGAAATTTCTTAAATTCAGAACAGGAGTTGGTTTCCATATTTAGTGTGCACTTTTCCAGATATGCTGGAAAAACTATTACTGTATAGGAATACATATAAACCTTCGCAAATACAATATCTGACAGTTTCAAGCCAAAACGAATGCTTCGCAATTAAATGTTACCCAATCTTGTTAGTCCATATTTTATATCTAATGAAGGAAGCAAAGGAACTGGCAACAGTGCCAGTTATGGTTAAACACAACGGTATCTAGTAAAATAATGGTTATGAAATCCATACACCACTTTACTTACAAATATTAATGGTACAGTTTAAGCACATAACATTAGAATGTTTAGAATGTAGAACATTTAATCAAAGAAAAACTAATTAGATAACAATAAGCTGTTGAATTATTAACACATGTTTCGTATGATTAGATTATTCATACTGGTAAACCAATTATTACCATCTATAAAAATAATTGGTTTTTCTTTTCCGAGTCGGGTTAGCTCTTCTACCCGACCGATTTTCATAATTTTTGGCCGGGACGTACCGCAGATTTATTTGAGCTATTGTTTATTGAGATCGGACTACCTAAAGCACACTGCTGAATCACGAATCAACGATAATTACCTACCTACAATCAATGATACGTAACTCTAGTTTTATTTAAGTTATTTTATATGTCTTAGTCTTAAAATACTTCAAAAGCTTTCACTTGAGATATTGATAGTTTTAATCAATTAAGTTCAAGATACTGTATCGCTCAATCATAAAGTATAAATTGTATTATATCTTGGATATGGAATTTAGTTTTAAATATATTTAATTAATTCTAACTACGTTATTCTATTTGTTTTGACCTAAGAACCTTCATTGAAATACCACTCCCATTTCATTAAAGCACACAGCTAAATCACGACCAACACAAATTGTTCAAAAAATTGAGTTCTTTATCATCGATTTATATCCAAACGATCTTGCTTGCAACCTCAAAAGTACTTTCATAATTATTTGCAAATACAGTGTATTCACAAATTAGGCTATCCAATGACCTATTAATTAATAAAATCGGTTCAGTAGAACTGTAGATTTAATTGTACAAAGCTTAAGAACAACATCTTTAATTCAGTATTTTCTCACTACTATAGGCCTACATTTGGAGGTTGCTTAACGTTTTTGCAAATAACTTTGAAATGGCGAGGAAATCGACCAAAGTGGAGCGTGATATTCTGAAAGAGAATAAAATTTCCTACAAATTACCATTATGTATTTCTTGAAATTACAAGAAATACATACTGTTTCATTAAAAAGTAGTGGAAAATTATACATATTGTCATATTTGATAGATAGATTGGCATTAATTTGGCTAGTTACGTATACAGACAAATTAATATTTACGTAACAAACAATTTACAGTATTTATTTTGCTTTTTGGAAATGCCACATTGCTATTTTATTTGCATCATTTGTTGCAAAATAAGCCACATGACCATATAAACGAGTAAGCCCCTAACATTACGTGGAGAGATTAATTGACAACTTTATGTAGCCTATGTATAAGGCTGAGACAACTAACTGACATCCCCCATGTCAATGAATTTTAGCTTTAACAGTAACCCCACAACCAATTTCTCAAAACTATGATAGAGTGTTATTCATTTGCACAGAAGTACATATGTACGATATGAACTGACGCGACAAGACGAAGGAAAAATCAAAAACGGATATACATCCCTTTGAAGTTAGAACGTGCCTTCTCAACAAACAGATATTTTTTCTTATATGAAATCATAGATTAATCTGCTTTACACTGGTAAAATATCGGACATATAGAAATCACTACTAAAAAATTATAAAAATTTAGCATTTTTTTTAAACCAGAGCAGGTTAAGTGTTTAACTGCAAAAGATCCACCAATACGATTTCAATAAACCCTGCTATAGTAGTGTGCTGCTCCTAGTATATCGAGCTCTAAATATTTGCGTTACCAACGGAAGCGCAAACAATGGCATTGTTTCCTATTGTACAAGCCTTCGAGCGCCCGGTTGGCGGTTTTTTGCTGTGTCTACTCACTACTGCTTGATTTCATCGCAGAGGCGCAGTGTGCGTGATGTTAAGCGTCACAAAAATGCAAATACCCCATTTATATTATTGAGCGAAGCACTTATAATTTTGTGCTTATTTTTGTATTTTAATTTATAAAGGCATTCTGCACATTCACAGGAAACTATCTTTCTAACAGTATGCGTAGATTTTCCCTGCGATGCACATAAGCTGAGAAAAAAGGTTTTAAAGCATACTAGCTGTTACCCACGGGCTTCACCCCGTTTTAATTCATAAGTATTAAATAAAATTATTGATTGGTTAAGTTAAACTTGAATAAACAAAACAGAATACAGAAATACAAACAAATAATTACACCTGATTTTAATAAGGAAATACATTGAAAGAATAACATACAAATAAGGACAGCTGAGGTTTTTTTTTTAACATTATGTATAAGGAAAGTTCCCTTTGGAAAGCAATTACGACCTTAAAGGATGATTTATGAAATAATGGATAGTTTTGCGCAAGGTTTTTCTCGTAATTACGAACATTTTAAGTTTATGGTTTATGGGGGTGTGACTTGTAGTTTTCTCAAAAGTTCATGTGTACTTTGGGCTTTATATTGATCAACTAGTGGCTTGTAGGGACATAAGTCCCTAAAAAGCTCAAATGTAAAACAAACTATTGTAATATTTAAACAAACTCAGAATAAAATTATCTATGTGTCAGAATCGATACAGTGCTACAATACTACATGTACTCATATTAGTACCCTGGCCCAGTTATTATTTCTAATATTATAGCTCTACTCCTTTTGTAAAGGCACAACTGAATTAGTGTAAAGGCTACCCTAGTTTCGTTTCTGATCAACATAAAATATAAACTACTCTCTATGTCAGCTTATGTGGTGGTATTCCTCCTAAAGATGTGGTTGATTTTATACACTCTTTAAAATAGGCCAATTTAAACGTTCAGTGGGTTCATAGTTTGTTAAGACCATAGTAAAGTATTTATTTGCTGATCCGTTATAATTTTTAAGTTAATAACACAGCGCTGTCTGCTGTTATGACGCAATGTACAGACAGCCAACAGCTAAGCCATATCAGCTATAGTCATGTTAATAGTATATTATTTTTCATTCAATGGATGTAAATTTTGTTTGAAAACATTTTACTGTTTATATTATTTATTTAGCCTACAGTTAAAAAAGCTAATCATCGACTGATTACTAACTCTTTTGCCATTGGTTAGGGTTCCATTATCATGTTAATGAAACCAATCAAGAAAACAAATTCATCAGCATTGATATAGGTACATATTTTTGGTTAGTGAAACATAAAGAATCGGAAACTACCTCCAGAGTTTACTGTTATAGATTCTCTCTTTACTATCTTTAAACTGTAGATTGTATATACAATGCATGTTGGGCTATATTATTTTAACCTTTTTTCCTTGGAGCAACAGACAGTAGATACCTGGTTAAAATCTACTCCAAACAATTTTATTTTTCCGCCCATTGGAATTTGTTATAGTAATTAATGAAAGGAATATATGTATTGCCTGTACAAACCTATTTCAAATTTTATTCCCAGGTTATTCTCTAGAGTAACTGTTAAGGTTATTCCACTCGATACAAAGTATAGATTAAACACTACAATTACGTGTCAAATTAAATGTTATGAAATTTAAAACAAAAGTTTTGAATAAATTTTCAACATATGTTTTGAAATAAAAACAAAACAGAAGTTTTCTAACTAATCTTGCATCGTTGATTATTTAGTCAATGGGGCTATTTCATGTTAAACATTCCTTCAGCACAACAATAACCTACTAATGTGAAGAAATGTAATCAGGTAAAATAATTTTGTAAACTTCGTGAACATATGTTTAAAAAAAACAAAGCTTAAATGTTTCAGCCATTCTACTTCCATTTACTTTGATTTTAACCATCTCCCACGATTCTACTAAATTTCATGCGCTTGGCTAATTTATATACAAATACACAAATTTGCAAATTGCGCAGTAAAATTAATTTCAACATTCTAAGACATAACGACAAAAGTCTCAATTGTAGGTAACGTCATCCCTGGTTTTATACAGGGTGGTAAAAAAGTCCCTGGACAGTTAAATATTTTAAAAAAATAATGCAGATAGAGCTACAATACTTGGTACAAAGTTACAGGGCATAAAACTCTATTTTAACACATATTCAGTGATCCAATAACTCTTCAGGGGGACGGCCCACAAGGAGTCGGAAGAAAATCTTAAATGGAAGCATAGCTCAATATGCACATCAAATTAAAGGTCTTTTTTAGTAGAATACAATGTCACAAACCGCACTTCAAAAGGTTGACCCTGCACAAATGACAGTTGTTCAAAGATTCATTTAATTTACATTGCTATTATACGCTTTATCCTCAGGGGGCACAGCCCTAGGAATCGGAAGAAAATTGTTAACGTAAGCATAGGTCGATATGCACATCAAATTAAAGGTCTTCACTAGTAGATTACGATGCCGTAAATTCAAGCTCAAAAGAATGCCTGAGTAAAAAATGGCAGTCGTTCAAAGATTCAAAATGGCGGATTCAAGAAATCTTTGAACATCTGCCATTTTGCGCAGGATCAACCTTTTGAAGTGCGGTTTACGGCATTGTATTCTACTAAAGAAGACCTTTAATTTGGTGTGCATATTAACCTATGCTTCCATTTAAGATTTTCTTCCAACTCCTTGTGGGCCGTCCCCCTGAAGAGTTATTGGATCACTGAATATGTGTTAAAATATAGTTTTATGCCCTGTAACTTTGTACCAAGTATTGTAGCTCTATCTGCATTATTTCTTTTAATATTTAACTGTCCAGGGACTTTTTTACCACCCTGTATAGTATACAGTACATTGCAGAATTTACTGGCAAATGAGTTAAATCCAAATGTAATATTGCTTACTGGCTTAATGATAAATCACGATCAGCTGTATTGAGGTAAACAAAAATCAACAGACAAATGGCTTCTAATGCTATTCTTATGGAGAACATTTTACGTTATATTATTGACTAAGTCAAAGGTCATATCTAATTTTGTGTTAAAATTTGGAGGATTTCACTATTTTCCCGGGATCGAGACCTTTAATTTGAACCCTCTCCCGTCGTTCTACGACTACCCAGTCGCCCACAATTTTGACGCAAAGAATCGGCTTTCGTAATTAATATATAGATAGATATTTAATTTCCACAAAATCAGTTAATGTAACCAATGAGTTTCGTTGAATTGAAAAACAAAGAACACAATTAAATTAAACAGCTGATGTAAACAATATTATGTTCTTCGTAAGGATAACATGGGAACTTAAAGAGCCACTGTGGCAGAGGCCAAGGGACTTTTTCAAAAATTTTAGGCCAGTTTGCAAATCTACGCAACACGCTCTTTCCAATGAGACGTCAGTGGATAAAATCGGTTAAGAAATGGTGGAGGATTCAACCGACAAACTTCGTGTTCGCGTATTAATTATGTAGATTTCATATGTGCACTAGCTAGCCCGACAGACGTCGTCCTGTCCTATTGTGGTTTTATGTCACATGCTCGTTCATTTTCAAGATGAGCTCGTTCGCATGGCTCAATCACGTCCTGGTTGAAGTTCGTTCGCTACGCTCACTCACCTTTAGGTTGGAGCTCGTTCGCTGCGCTCACTTGCCTTCAGGTTAGCTCGTTCGCTACGCTAACTCGCCTACAGGTTGAAGTTCGTTCGCTACGCTCACTCACCTTTTGGTTGCAAATTAGCTGTTCTCATAAATTAAAAATAAATATAGTGCTGCACCCTGTTGGTAAACCTATTAACTTTTTAATGCTATTGAACATCACAGAATCAAATTGTTTAGCTGCACCAGCTGTTAAGATTCTTTAATTCCATTTACATATGAGTACTCATAAGGTTAACATGGGAAACTCCAGAGCCACTGGGGCGGAGCCCTATTGACGGATCTGCACCAAACTTCACACAAACCATCCTTGAATAATGCTTAATAATGCCTGAAAGTTTCATTACAATCTGTCGAGCTGTTTTGGAGTCCATAAAGGACAAACATACAAATATACAAACATACAAACATACAAACATACATTGGATTTTATATATATAGATGAAATGTTGGTGTGAAACCAACTTGTATAACTTTAAGCTAAATGGTTTAAGTTACCTGGCTTCGTCAAGTGATCCTTCTTCAGTATTACACTACTATAGTTTCAGACTTGAAAATAAGTCCATCTCCAGAAAACGTCAATAGGTCATCTAACCAAAGGTTAGATGACCTATTGACGTTTTCTGAAGATGGACTTCCAGAGGCTACCTCACCATGTATACCTTTGAAGTAGAGGCTATATTTATTCCCAAAAGGTATCAAACGCCAGCTCCTGATCAAATCTTTTCTATCACTTTAAAGTTTGTTTCGTTTTTTTAGTCTTCACGTACAGAGACTGAAATCTTTGTATTAAATTGTTAGCAATCATAAATAGTGGACAGAATCTTCCACAAAAGATAAATACAATATAGTTTAACACCCTAGAACTCCTTAAAAAAATATATATATTTTGTTAAGGCTTCGTCATAATGTTAAAAATACTCAATACAACAAATTCATTAATTTTACATATGTAAACGTTGATAGTTGTGTGCGTATTGAATTTTAACGAGAGCACGCCCCGTGGTCGAAAAATCGACCAAAAGTATTTTTTTGTGCAAACTTTTCTCTATTTTCACCCCACACTGTAAATAAAACATGTGATTGGAATGTCTTCCATTTGTTTTGATTTTCTGTTTATATTTTGTTGTTATTTCGTCATCACCATAGCAACCCATAAGACCCATGTTAATTTTTTAAAATTTCAAATTCATTTGTTGTGCTTATTTTTGAGCCTATTTTAATTTATAAAGGGATTCTGCACACCTACAGGAAAATAGCTTTCTAACGGTATGCGTAGATTTTCCCTACGATACACACGAGCTGAGAAAAAAGGTTTTAAAGAAACATGCTTGCCTATTAATATATAGATTAATATATAGATAGATAGATATATCTTCTGTATACATCTAGTCCTCTATATTTTCTGTGTACACAAATGCTTCTGTATACACTTTTTTTTGCAACTCACAGTAACTGAGAAATATTCTAAACTGGTGAACTGTTTTTATAAATTTTTGCCATTATTTCTCAACCCGTGCTTAAAAAATTAGTGACTCGTGGATAAATCCAGATACAAAATTTAATCTAAATCGGACCACAGGTTTTGTCTGTAGCTCTGTATCTGGATCATACAAGTGTGTATTATATAACCTGATATTAGTCAAAATATGTTTTATTCTATAACGTTTAATTTAATTAAACATAAAAGTCATGCTCCCTCCATTTTTAAAGTATTCAGTCCAAAAATGTAATAAATTTACTTGTGCATACATATTTATTTCGTTTTAATAAATAATTGAGGTGATGCAATACACTTATGTAGGCAGTCGCAGCAGTCGAAGCCGGGCATAGCGCCTAGAGTTTCACGAACGCAAACCGCGCAACGAGTAGCTAAATGAGCCGTAGAGTAAGTGAGCCATCTAATATTTTGAAGAGGGTTCACTTACTCTACGGATCATAGTGCCAATGAACTGTAGAGTAAGTGAGCCATCTAATATTTTTCTGCAGGCTCGTATAGTATACGAGCCTATTCCTATAATTTATATTATTCATTATTTTGGCTCGTATACTATACGAGCCGATTCCTGAATTATCAAATAATTCGTAAGCTTGGCTCATAGTCACTATGATCTGTAGAGTAAGCGAACCTTCCTACTGTATTTTTAAATATAATACACGAGGCTCATAGGCACAATGATTTGTAGAGTAAGTGAACCCTCTTCATTTATTTTTTATTTTCGATAGGCTCGTATAGTATACGAGCCTGTAGTGCAAGTGAACCTTCAATATTATTTACAAAGCTCGTATAGTCTATGATCTGTAGAGTAAGTGAGCTGTCCCCTCTTAAGTATTACAATGCTATGGGAAGGGAGGAAAACTGGTCCATATAAACTTTGAGGATGTTTATGACTAAAGATGATGTGAAGAAATAAATCCGGACGAGCCCCCTTTCTTAAGGACAGTGGAGGCGAACACCCACAAGTATAGTCCATGACGTAGGAAGTGGTGAATGAAGTAGTAAAGGCTAGCAGCATTGACTGGCAAATATTTGATATATCTACAATGGGATACACTAGTGTTATTTGTTCAATGCTAGCAGTGTGGAGTGTGGGAACGCTTTATGGCAGTTACATTAATGTATCTGCAATACTAAAATGTTATGGGAAGGGAGGGAAACAGGTCCAAAACGTAAGAAGTGGTGAAGGAAGTAGTAAAGTCAAACAGTCCGGAGTGTGTGTGGACCGTCTGTAGCAGTTATATTAATGTATCTGCAATCCTAAAATGCTATGGGAAGGGAGGAAAACAGGTCCAAGACGTAGGAAGTGGTGAAGGAAGTAGCGGACTAGCGGTGAACAGTATGGAGTGTGGGAACCGTCTGTGGCAGTTCGATTAATGTATATGGTGTGTTTTTTGAAAGTAGATAAGAGTAGTTTGTGCACTATTTATTCTACTATTGTAGTTGCCATTATTTAACTATTTATTTATTTATTATATTTGCCTGTTTTTGTGCATTGTGCGATTTAAGTTAAGTCAACCCAGTTTACTAACTGGGACTGTTAGCCTAACTGATTGTTGCCAGATTATTATAAATGACTTATCTGATTGCATGCAACTGCATGTTTAAAAGACCAAATAAAATTCTCATTCTCATTCTATGCAGTCCTAAAATTCGACGGGAAGGGAAGGAAACAGGTCCAAAAGTTGGGAATGGTGAAGGAAGTAGTAAAGGCTAGAAGAGCAGTGTGTGGGAACATTTGTATTTTGTATTATATCTATAAACATGTTTTATTTATTTCTTTATTAAAAACCATTAAACATCATGGGGTCTTGGTTGACATAAAGTCAAAGACTCTAAGAACAATAAAATGTTAGTTTGTTGGTTTTGGTTATCGTTTGTTTTTGTCTTTGTTCGTTGTCTGTTTTTTTGTTGGTGGGCGTCATGTTTGGCGTCATCTTTGTTCATTATTTTTTTATTTTGTTTGTTTGTTTGTGTTGGTTGAAATTGAAACCTAACCTATGTGCTTGTGATTTGTGCTGTGTAACCCATTGTCGTAGTAAATAATTATATAAATTTTTAATTTCCATAAACGTACATAATCTCTCACTCTCAGGGTTATTCCTCAACTAGAGGTTTGTAAACTAAGGCTGTTACTCTGATTTTTAGACCTTATGTTACTTTGATACAAAATAATAATAGCCTAGGCTAATTTGCGAATCGTTATGAGATAGGCTAGGCCTAGGTCTCTGCCAAACTGGATTCCTGAAGTTATATTTTTAACCTCTGCCTGCATATGATGGATATTTATGTTCCTCGTAGGTTAGTTTGTTGCTCATCCATATTAACTTAGCCTATGCAGTGTTGAAAGCCTAAATTTTTTTGTGGTTTTTTGCTTTGATAGGGCTAGACTTTAGACCTAAATTAAGCAAAAAAAAAAGAAACCTCAGCAAGGACTTTTTCCGGCACTTTTATTCTGTCAAATAACTTACTGAAGCAATTCAAAAAATTAGGTTTGAAAATCGTTTAAAATCGCAGAGTGCCGAAAATGACCGGTTTAACTTAAGCCTGCACAAATTGCTGTGCCAAAGTTAGGATCTTCGGTTCACTTTATTTTTATAATTATTAGCTCATTTTTTGCATTTTAAGTTAGCGCAAACTGTAGGCCTAGGCCTAACTTAGTTAACTTAGTAAAAGGGTATTTATTCCGTATAGGTGACTCCAAACGAATTTTTAATTTTGATATCTTACTTTATAGTTTTTTACCTCCTGAATCCAAATATACCATTATTTTTCACCGCTGATGAATATTTCTCAAGATATCGCCGTAGAAACATACTTAACATTACAATAAACAAGATAGGATGGATAACATTTCAAGTGATTCTGTAGTCAAATGTTCTCTATAGGCCTAATACGAATTTCGTCACATTATGGAGATATAGATTGACTGGTGGACTAATTACATGTAGTTCTTATTTAGGCATGTCAGGGTGGTAGGTCGTGCTGTATGTGAATTGGTGACTGCATTATAAGTGTTTTGAAGTTAGGTTAGATTAGGAAGGTAAAGTTTAGGTTATAATGTATCGAGTTGTTAGTTTATGTTGCCTGCAGACTGTTTTTGTAAAATTAAAATCCTGAGAAAAACACTTAAAACTACTTTTTCAAAAATGCTTGCACTATATATAAATACTACCGACAACTCTACCCGTGTAAACCAGGCTTTAAAGTTATAGCCTAGATACTATTAACTTACAATCTATGTATAAATCGTTGTTTAGGTTTAACTTAGTGGGTCCAACAATAATTTTCATAGGTTTACAGAACTTTGTTATGGTTATTCCTTGCTACTTTTGTTAAGTTATTGTTGCTCTTTTTATTGTAATTCAAGTAACTTATTGTTATTGTGGTAGATAACTTAGGTAGTAAGTTATTTACTAATTTATTACATATTAATTATTCATTTTATTAAGTTATTGCTGTAACCACTTTAAGTACTGTTGTATGAATATTTATCCATCTTATTAACATTGTATCCGTTTTTTTGTAATCTGTTGTAAACCGTTGGGAGATAAATAAATAAATACAGCATTTTACTTGTTAGCAGTTGACTAATGCCTACTCGACAACCGTCGAAGCATGATACCTTTTGTTTACAGAAATTGTCTTAGCCAATGGCCGATTCATCAAAACGAGATCATGAGGGAAGTGATTCAGACCATTCAGATGATGGGTGGATTGGACCTTCACCATCAGAAGCTGCCCCTCCTAAAAAAAGGAAAGGTAAGTAACTTATTGGTATGGAGACTAAAAAAGATATTTATTAATAGCCCATAATTGATCCTTATTACGATTGTACCAAAGACACCAAAGTCGTGGGTGAGCTGAGGGGTATGTAAACAGTCAATTTACTTTACAATGTACTTAGTTGTATTATTTTTTGTAAGCTAAGAACACCAAAATGTGAAATAAATTGCTAGTTTTTACTAAATAGGCCTACTTAAAAAAAAAAAATGAAATTCGAAAATAAATAAGGTAGTATTCTATTTTTAGGTCTACTGTATACAATTAGGCTTTAAAAACGGTAAGTTTGTGTTAAATGTACGAGACTGTTAGTTTTTAAGATTAAAGGGTTATAAATTAGTGCTCAAACAATTGAATAAATTTTGTTTTAAATTGTGTTTCAGTGCTTCAGTATGAGAAACTGTATCTGGACAACTTGCCTAACGCTGAGTCGTACGAGAAAAGCTTCATGCACAGGGATGTCGTAACACATGTTGCCGCCACCAAGTGAGTTTCTTAGAAAAGATTTGCATAGAGCGCTATCATTGATTATTGGATACTGAAGTTGTATTGATAGTCAAAGGCGTTATGTATGTTATCAAAGTAGCTTACAAACCACCAACTGTTTCGATTTTGCCTTGTTCTGTCCATTAAACCACCTATTCAGTAGGTAACTATACAATTAGGGAATTTTGCACAACCACAAAATTTATACTAGGCCCTACCTATGTGCGTTGTCTGCATTTGCCACCAATTGCGAGGTAATCTTGTTCATCCTTAAGGTAAACTTATTGAAAACAGTTTGAAACCGTCTATATTTTTCACAATGCATCTAAACATAGGCTAATTTTGCAAACATTTTGTCAGTACTGTTTTGTAATTTAACACGTTCGCTGCGGCCCATCAATGGCGAGCGTATCCCTGGTGCGGCACAGCGTCGAACAAACCGTTTACCGGGTTATTGGCTTTTAAATTTCGGTCTGAGGAATATTAAATAACGTGGGTTGATGTGCTGCATTACGACGAGAGTCAATGTAGTTTGCTAAAACACCCACAGATAGCAGCACTGTCTGGAACCAGCCGGTCTCATTGTATTGCCAATTGGAGGGAGAGAGAAAGGACAACAAGTTGATTTCTAAGCTTGCCAGACAGGAATTTGATGGGGAAATTTATTACCAACCTGGGTTTTGGTCAGTACTGACCCACGACGATCGCAACCCTCACGCGGTCGAGTCAGTACCCACAGGGAACGTGTTAAAAAATAACATAATCTGCTTCTAAAAATAAATTCCTTTAGTCATGTGCTGAATTCTTTTGTGCTAAAATCTTCTGTTCAGTAAGGCAGCCTATAGTTAAAATTATGGTGGCACATGAATAATGAATTAATAATGAATTTATTTCCTCAAAAGCAAACAATTACATTTATAGCTTAGCCGTAATTGTTATAAACTGCTATCTTAAGGATTCGCCGTCTTTCATAATTTTTGCTAATATTAGGGCCTTTTTTTAATAATTTTTTCTTTCTTTGACTATGACAATAAAATATTCTGATTCTGATTCTTCTGGATTGAGCTAATTCCATACAGATGTCAAATCGATGATAGTTTACTTTTTGAGATGGCAATGTCGATTTTGGCCCATTTACCCTGCCTTATCAACATAACTGTTTTTTATATTTTTAGGTGCCAATGCTCCCAAATTGATAAAGTTACATTGGATTAAGTTCTACACTAAAGAAGTACTTTCATTGATGGCTGTATGTTCAATTATCATAAATAATTACAGAACAGAGTTCATTATAACCGGCAGCTGTGACGGCCATGTCAAGTTCTGGAAGAAGATGGAAGAGCTGATAGAGTTTGTGAAACATTTCCGAGCCCATCTCGGAGCCATCGTAGACATGACAGCTAACTACAACGGGACGCTGCTGTGCACCGTGTCCAACGACAAGAGTGTCAAAGTGTTTGATGTTGTCAACTTTGGTGAGTTGATGTATGATGATAGTTGAACATATTTTTGTAAATTGCTTAATTTATCCGTTTTTAGTTGGATGGACTTGTACTCTAAGCTCAAAAAGTAGAATACGTTTTATTTAGCAGCATATAAAAATTCTAGAGTCAGCCTCGACAAATTTCCTTAGATTTATGCTCTTCTGAGTAATTTAGGTTAAAAGAGTTTTATTATTTTAGGTTAGAGGTTAAAGGCGATAGATGGAGGTAACCAATGAAGTTCAACGATTACTTACCTGTGTATAATTACAGATATGATCAACATGATGAAACTCAACTTTGTGCCGCGCTGTGCCGAGTGGATACACGGCTTGGGAGATGCAATCCCTGCATTGGCAATGTGAGTAGACTTTAATCATAATTGTTATAATATTACCATAAAATGATCTGTATTGTTCTAATTACGTCTTTGGTCGGTTAAACATGAACAATTAATTAACTGGTTTTGTTCAAGGAAAGGCTCTAGGCCAGGATTTTGAATTGTAGAATAAAGGGGGACAGCTGATAGCTTACCTTAGAAGAAATACATTTAGGCCATATTTGTGTGTTTAATGTGGCTTCTATGTTTTTATGGCTTACCACTACACCATTTAAATAAAGCTGGTAATAATACAAAGAATTTGATGACTCGGTGGCTCAGTCAGTTGTGCAACAGACTTCAGACCCAAGGCAGTGATGTCGTTGGTTTGGATCTTTGTATCTGCCGCTACTTTTTATCAGTAGAGTTCACCCATGCACCGTACCGGCTCACCCCTTGCTTTGCTGGATACGTTCCAGGCACAAGCCTCTGTGGCCCATGTGGACGGGCAAATGCAAGGTAAAAAAAGCCGCAAACCTAACCCCTTAACAAAAATATGTAGTGTTAAGTTTTGTTTTTCAATTGAAACAGCCAAGAATCATGGACGTTAAATCCTTCAATGTAGACTTGATGGTGAGAGTAAAAATTAAGAATACCTATCTTTAAAATCAGTGAATACTTTATAAGTATTTAGAATCACTACCACTAAATGCTTTAAAATTTTAACACCCTGTTTATTTAGCTACTGCAAATTACAAAAGACTTTCTTCCAATTTGCAACAAGTATAATCAATAGTAAACTTAAGGTTTGTGGGACACTTTTGTTATACCAAAATCCAAAATTTTGGGACACTTTTATAATTATAATTCATAAATTCTGGGGGAGTCATCATTGTTTTGTTACAAAATATACTTGTCAAATAACACAACATATAGCACAATAATATTTTTTTAACTGTAATAAACTAACTTGTCTTTGCTAATTGTAGAGGAGATACAGATAGCAGTGCAATACACATATTTGACGGCAGAGGAACCAACGAAGCACTCAAAATTTTGGACAAACTCCATGTGAAGCCTGTGTCAATAATGAAGGTAATTTCAGATGAAGGTATTAATTATTTAGCCATTCAAACTGAAAAAATATCATAAGTAATTTTTTCTATGTTACATCTTTTAATTTATGGCTTCCAGGCCTCATTTTTGGTTGTTGTTGTTACCATTCAAGAAGTCTTATGTTGTGGGCCTGCAGCACCGAGATCGCTTTAGCCATATTGATGAACAAGACCAGAAATTTTGATTCTCAAATAACAGAAATGTGAAACGCATTTGCTTGCATGGTTAAGGTTAGGGCACACAAATAAATGCTGGTAATAATACAATTTTTTCTATGCAATCAAAACTGAATGAAATTGGACTCCCGACTGGATCAAAATAACATGATTGTGTGACAGATTCACTTTAAACGTAAAAACATTACTTTTTGGTAAATAACAAACACTTTTAAATTAAATTAAACTCCATTTCAAAGTATTTAATCCCAAAACTCACCAATAGAATCTTGAAACAGAAACTTTTTTCAAAGTTAAGGTAATTTGGGAATTGAAATTAGGTTTTGACTTTTGATACATTACTAGATATAAAGGATAATACTATAGCGTTGGCTGTGATTATTGCAGACTTTATAAGCTTTTTTTACTCAGTGGAACCTCGATAAGAAGACAACCTCGATAAGGTTCCAAACAAAGCCAGGTAACTTAAACCACTTAGATAAGACCTTCGATAACAAGTCACCATAAATAACAAGTTTCATTTTCAAATACCCTTGATTTTGTATTATCACATGCTATTGCAATCCTCAGTCCTCAATTAGAAGTGAACCTTGATAACTAGTCTTATTTGATAATCCTCGTGATATATTTTTTGTTGAGGTTCTACTGTAATTGTTTTTTCTGTTGCAGTACAACCCAGTGTTTGATGTGTCAGTCTCCGTAGACTCGGCTGGCATCCTAGAGTATTGGGGCGGAGTCAGACAAGACTACAAGTTTCCAAAATGTGCCAAATTCGAATCAAAACTGGACACCGATCTTTTCGAGTTTGTAAAACACAAAACTATTCCTTTTGGATTGTGTTTTTCACCTGACGGAACAAAATTCGCCACTATGTCTTTTGATCGTAAGGTAAAGTTTATATCGTAAAGCTTTGTTAGTTCTACTGTAAGGTAAATATAATCTTGAATAGTTGAGCTGTATTTTGTTGGTTTTTGTTTTAAACTTCTTCTGTATGAAATTACCCAAGAATTAAAGCAGAAAAGTCGTTCATGATTCAGATCTTGCCGTCCACGTTTTCTGACACTCTCCTCTGAAAGTTGTATCCATACCAACTTATCAACTTGCTCCTCGGTCTAATAGGTCTGTTATAAATCGGCTAAAAGACTAACGGTCGCTTGTCAAGTTTGTAAAAAAAAAGTTCAAGAAGCGAAAAAGTGGTTCACACAATTCTAAGAAAACATTATTAGCTAAAACTTCATTCTTGACATCGCTATCCAAAAACAAAAAGGTAATAATTCAGGTTAAAACTTTACAGGTTAGAGTATTCAACTTCCTCACGGGAAAACTGACTCGAGTGTTTGACGAATCACTACAAAGGTTCTCCGAGCTGCAGCAGAAAAAACAGCAACTACCAAACATGGAATTCGGAAGAAGGTAAATTGCTTGTCGTGTTTACATTTTGGCTTACTTACAAAAAGTTATGGTTATGCTTGATGCTGATGGCCGTAACGACTAGCGCTCTGGTCGTCTGGTACTTGTGACTCAAATGTCTTGGTCTTCATGTCTGCAAGTATCTTTGTAGGTTCAAACGGCAAAGGAAATGTACTATGTAACTAGTGCACCTATTGAGTGATGTAGTTTTGCCACCAGGGTCTCTTAGTGTCATATAACTATAGAATTCTTTGGAACTTACATGAAGATTATTTCCAGATTCACTGAGAAATCTGGATTGCTAAGTTTTTGGATGAGAAATTTGTGGGATTTCGCAGAAATTTCTATAGGAAACTTTAACACAGTTTTACAATGTCGAGTGAATGTTTTAGTAACTTAATATTTGCAATACAGACCCTGCTGAATTCAGAAGCTAGAAAAATTATGTACCTAAATCTTGTGTAAAGAGTCGCTACCAAAAACGCAGCCAAATTTGCTAGATCTAGGAGAACCCTTTTAGGGTGAAAAGTGGGTGTGTCGGTGGCTCATCCGGGAGTGCCACAGACTTCGGGCCCAAGGCAGCTTCACCCTTGTACTGTACCGGCTCACACCTTGCTTTTCTGGATATGTTCTACGCACATGCCTATGCACACAGAGAGACATGGATGAAAGTGTCTCAGACCTTTTAATGTCTAATTTTTGGATCTTGTCTCAACAGGATGGCTGTTGAGAGAGACCTAGACAAGTCTGACAGTCTAAGACTCAGCAATCTGGTGTTTGACGAGAGCGGCTACCTGTTACTCTACCCCACCATGCTGGGAGTCAAAGTGGTCAATTGGTATACAAACAGATGTGTCCGATTCCTTGGCAAACCGGAGAACCTTAGAATTCTCAAGATATCTTTATTCCAGGTAATCACAGTTAACAGTTTGCCTTTACAATTTAAACAGTACACCTGCCGGAGAAAATCTGTAGAATTTCCGTTTGTCTACTTGGATTTTCATTGTGCATTTGTACCAAATTTCAAAATGCATAGGAATTTGCACGGGCTGATTTTTTGGGCTCTAAGGGCATGAAAACAAAAGATTTAATTGGTCCCGGATCTAGGTCTTACCACGAGACCTACGTTAATAGCTTTAGCTTGTATAGGGATATGGGAAATTCAGTAACTCTTTTGTACAGGGAAAGCCAAAGAAGTCCAAAGCTGCTGTAACTGTTGAGTTGGAAGCGTCTGAAAACCCTACTTTGGATTCGCTCAATCCTGATCCTACCATCTTCTGCACTGCCTTCAAAAAGAACAGATTCTACATGTTCACTAGGTAACACACTCGCCTCAATTCAGATTATCTGTTTGTTCAGTTATGATTTTGATTTCTACAAGCCGAATTTAATATTTAATATCTTTTCATTTATCTGTTATGAATAGTTGAACTGTATGCAGAAATGTTGCTTAGTTGACTAGTACAATCTGAATAAACAGCTTTGATTGCTGTCAAACAGCTCATTTCCAATCTATTTGATAAGTTAAATGTTTTTCCTTTTGACAACTTTATTTACTTATTTTTGTATTCTTCTACTTGCCAGGAGGGAGCCTGAAGACACGAAGAGTGCTGAGGCTGACCGAGATGTCTTCAACAAGAAACCTTCAAAAGAAGACATAATTTCTGCGACAGAAGCGTCAAGTAAGTTACCATTTTCTTGGTTTGTGACCTGTGTATTGCAACGTAATATATTAGACTATAGTGGAAGGCAGTTAAGGTTTAGAAAAATCCAATAATAATCATTGAGAAGTGACCTTTACTACCACTATGTACAATCTTGTCAAACAGGGCTCAAATTATCTTTTTTTAATCAACTCATGATACAAAGCATGGGAAAGCGAGCTGGTCTAGTAGTACAGCGCGAAACTTCAGTTCTCGAGGTCCCGGGTTCAAATCCCGCTAATTCTGTGAATTCATATTAATGAAAAAGGATAGGTTTAGCCTGAAGTAATGTGGATAACGATTCTAGGCGAGAACCTAAAGAAATAAAAGGGGGTAAAAAATGACTATGCATTACTTATTGCAGGTATCCAGAGGCTGTATGACAGTGCCATCGTACACACGTCGCTGGGAGATATCCACATCAGTCTGTTCAAGGAGTGTCCTCGAGCCGTAGAGAACTTCTGTGTGCATAGCAAGAACGGCTACTACAACGGACACATCTTTCACAGAGTCATCAAAGGCTTCATGATTCAGACGGGAGATCCCACTGGTATGTAAATGTAAAGCGTAGGAGATAAAGCTTCTACGGTCACTAACATTAACGTTAAACGGTCTCCTGAGTACGACAGCGAGGAGCCCCAGAAAATTGTTGCAGTGAACTGTTCTGAGGCTGTAGCGAGGCCAAAACGTCATTGCTATAAGTTTCTCCATGTGACATGGTCGTACTCAGAAGTCGATGTGGCTTTAGTGAATGTAAAGCGTTGGCCAGAACTAGTTTAGTTAGGGTTTGGTTTTACCATCTACTATACACAGAGTAGACTTCCCATCAAATGTAAATTTTGGAACAAAAAATATGGTGCCATCTGTTGAGATGGTCTACCAACTCACAATATTCTGTGTCAAGTAATAAATCAATCAGCTGTTGGCGTGGATGTCGATTAATATTTAATCCAATACACTAGTACCTTCTGGTGAGATGGTCCTGAACTCCTTCTATTTTCTTGGCTTCAAATTTTTACATCGGATGGGAAGTCTACTCCGTGTATAATGGTGTAGAGCTCATCTCGGAGCTACAATAAACGATCGTAGCAATGATGAAAGCAGAGATGATGCTAGTAGGGAGTAGCGCTCTGTTTCTATCGTCTGTTCATGCCTGAGCCGCAACAGTCACGCTGAATTTTGATTCGTGAGTTCTTGTTTTGTTAAAAAGGAGTTTGTGAAGAGTGATTCTGAAGAATATTTAATTTTTAGCATCTATTGCAGTTAGGATTATTTATTAAAATTTTAAAAAAATCATGCACACCTTATCAATAATAGTGATCAATACTTGAGCAATTTTAACCCACAACTTGTCTAACACAGATCTATTGTGGTGATTTGTATCACACTTTTTCCGTAATTCTGATCTCTGATCCCATAAAAATTTGTGATATTAAACTGTCAAGATTCATGTATGGAGTCTCATTACTAGCTCAGAAAAAGGACTTAGCTATTATCGCTGCTCTTATCGATGGGCGGGATCTAAGAATGAATAACAGCGCAGCTCAGACGTAAGTAAACAGGCCCATTAGAAAGCATGTCTGTATTATCTACGCATTGGTAAAATTATAACTGTATCTGTATCACTAATCGCAGCCCTGACATGAACAAACCCAAAGAATGAAGTTTGGTACTCTAGCAAACAGCTGTAAAGTACAGATTTATCTTTCTAATGATTTGTGTTGAGTCGTACTGACAAATTGAAGATGCTAGTAACATGCTTATTGTATGTCAGGTACGGGAGCAGGCGGAGAGAGTATATGGGGCGGAGAGTTTGAAGACGAGTTACGACCCAACCTGAGGCATGATCGGCCGTACACAGTCAGCATGGCCAATGCTGGGCCGAACACTAACGGCAGCCAGTTCTTCATCACTGTCATACCTACGGTGAGTAGTAGTTTTGTCTGTAGTGCGTCCACGCTCCCATGGTATCCAAGCATTCACTTTTAGATACTGTTGTAGACATTCCACAGCTGATTGCACATTGATCAACTGTTAGCAGTTTGAAGTGGTTAAAATGTTGTTGCATTTAAAAGAAATCAGTACGGTATTTTACATTAGCACACACTTTTCAATTTAACAATTTTAATTTGATTCTATAACTAGCAATAACTTTACCATGGGGATGAAATGTCTAGTTCAAAAGTTAAAGATTAAAGGTAAGATCTTTAGCTCATAAACAATCCTTCCTTGGTTGACAGGCCACCAACAACCTGAATGCCAGCCCAAAATTCCTAACTCTTTAAAAATATACTCTATATATAAACTAAGCCAAAGTCTTTATTCCATTACAATACTGCTCATTCTTAAATATCTACTGAATCTACAAGAAATTCGGCCAAAAATTGTAAGGGAACACTGTAATGAAATGAAATGTACTTTATTGCATCACTAGAGCATAAAGTGACTCTTTTCAACCAAAGCTAGGAAAATTAGAGAGAGTTTAGAACTTTTTGCCTGTGTGATAAACTATATTTTTTGTCATGTTGTACCAAAAAGCAAAGTAAGTTACTAAACAAAAGTACTTTCCAAGTAACAAAACTTCTCAAAACGACGTCTAATTGTTTTAAATTTTGCTAATGGAACAATCAGCTGTTTAGTAAGTGTTTCAATCTATTACGATTGTGTTAGTGTAAATTATTCCCCTGATATGTCAAACTATTTACAAGAATGTCAACTGAGCTATAAGTGACAACCAAATAAAACAAAAAAAAAAAAAATACTTAAACAAACAAGAATAGTAGGTATCTATAGACTTAAGTTACAATACAATTTATCCTAACAATGGTAACACACTTTTTAACCAAAATGTGTCTGTTCTAGCCGTGGCTGGACAACAAACATACAGTGTTTGGTCGTGTTGTGAAGGGAATGGAGGTTGTACAAAACATCAGCAACGCCAAAACTAATGCCAAGACTGACAAACCCTACGATGACATCTCCATCATCAGCATATCCGTTAAATGAAACAAAACAATGGCTCACATTGAAACAAACGTTGCCACTATGTCTCAGTTAGATGGATCTTGCATTTGATACAATTTCAAGAAACTTTTCACAAAACTAAAACTGTCAATATGACATTTGTAATCAATGTGCAAACAGTTAGGGAATTTGGGGGAAGTGTTTAGGAAACAGTAAGAAGGTGAAACACCTTAAATAATTTGAAATGAGTAATTCATCCATTTCTAAGATATGTCGAAACCAATAATCTAATACAAAATACTATCAAAGGAAATGAATCACACAGCCATCATGTTAGATGTCAAATAGCCTACTGTTGATTAGCGTACAAAGTATTTGTAAATACTTGTAAATATATTTTGTATGAATTTTACAATTGTTATTTTCATTTATAACCTTTCCTCTTTGATGGTTAGAAACTGGACTTGGATGCTTTTAATCAGAGAACTTTAAAAACATAATGGGTTTGAAGGACCAACAGGGTAAAAGGGATCAAGGTACATTAAAATATAATACCTCCGCCGCAGCAAACCTGCAGACTAAGCGAATTTCCATTTGACTGATTGGATTTACACTGAAATGTCTACTTAAAAATATAACATTTATTCCCTATTTAAATAGAATTAGTTTAACAAGTACTTAGGTTTGCTGCATCAGGGAGGGTAAAACTGTTCTTTTTTTGTAAAATGTTAATAGTTAGTAAGAAATAAAAATCGGATCATTTTTGCAAAAGTTATAGTGCTAACGGACACATATATATCTAATATATAAAATTCCGTGTCACAGTGTTTGTCTGCAAACTCCTCCGGAACGACTTCACCGATCGTTATGAAATTTGGTGTGTAAATTCTGTAGGTATGCGAATCGGACGTAAACTATTTCCCGTTTCGAAATTCTTAAAAGGGCTCCGCCCCAGTGGCTCTCGAGTTTCCCATGTTAACCTTATGAGAAATGGAATTAATGAATCTTAACAGCTGTTTCAATTAAACAAGTTGGTTCTGTTCTATGATGTTCAATAGCATTAAAGTTACAAGGATTACCAACAGGGTGCAGCACTATTATTTCTTTTACATTTATGACAACAGCTAATTTGCAACCAAAAGGTGAGTGAGCGTAGCGAACGAACTTCAACCTGGAGGCGAGTGAGCGTAGCGAACGAGCTAACCTGAAGGCAAGTGAGCGCAGCGAACGAGCTCCAACCAGGACGTGATTGAGCGATGCAAACGAGATCATCTTGAAAATTAAACGTAACGGTACTTTCTTTCCATCGGTCTGTCTTAGGGGAAACCTATAACTTAGGCGATACGAAGTTCGCCGGGTCAGCTAGTATATATAAATATAAATATATAAAAATATATAAATATATATATATATATGAATTTGAACGGATGGTGTTTTAGGCCTCTAGGGACCTCAAAACGAAAAAAAAATCGGTCCCGCGTCCAGGTCTTACTATGAGTACTACGGTAATAGCTTATACCCTATATGGGAAATTCGCTAAAATCATAACAAATTGTAGAATATATTTTTTTCTTTTTATTGCTTCAGTGATACTGGTATTTTTGGTAAATAAATAAGACGATGCAAATGGGTTAAAAAAAGACTAGATTGGTTTTACTTTTTGTAGTTTTAGTGACCCACATTATTCTCTTAAGTATTCTTACCCCGTTGCAAAGCACAGGCAGAACAACTAGTAAATATAGTTATACATATAAATAAACAAATATAATATATATGAATTTATTGGGTTTTTAGCCTCTGAGGACCTCAAAATGAAATTGGAATCAGTCCAGAGGCTAGGTTATAAGGAAAATTCGGTAAAAATTAATATCCATAAAAATTGTAACTGCTTCAAAGTAGAGTCAACATCAACTAAGTAGTGTAATATCTACTCAGGTGTGTAGCATTAAAAACATATGGCACAGTTTGGCAGTAAACATTCATTTTACATTAGTGTTTTCTGTTGGATAGTCCTCTGAAATATTGTGTTTATGTATGATAACATTATTCAACATAGGACGAGCTAGACATGGACATGTTAGTTTTCCCAATGTTAACAATGGCTGTGTTTCTACAATTGGTGACCGCAGAGTCTGAGAATAAGAAAGAAGATGTTCTTCAAAAATTCAAAGATAAGTTTCAAACGTTGGTCCCTAAGGATGGCTATGAGAAAACATCCTATGAGTTAAATACCTATTCAATATTGTTCAAAAAACCACCAGCAACTTATGTTTGTGGGTGCACTTTAGGGTGGACTGCATCAATTAAAATGATTAATTATCTAGGGGATGTTTCTAATTCAGACAAAGGGGTAATCCTGGATAACATTAAATTGGACACTGTGCTTTTGAAACTTCCTAAATTCTACATCATGAAGAGAAAAAAAGGTCGAGTAAATTTTAATTGCTGTGCTGATTGGAATGATGAAGCCCCTAATTATTCTGTTAAAAATGTTAAAATCAAAATTAACATGAGAGCGTTTAAGTTTCAGATGGTAAAAAAGTCAGAATCAACATTTGAATGCTATCTTTTCTGGAGTGATAGTAAAGCCACTGAAATTCAGCAATTTACATTTGAGTTTGAGGAGAATGATGATTATACTGAAATTCAGCAATCTGCATCTGAGTTTGAGAAGAATGATGATTATCTGGAGTATCTTGAAAAGTTAGTAAACAAAATCTACAACTCAAAAAAGTTCCAGAACATTTTCAAAGAACTGTTCCAAGTAGCTACAAAGAAGTCTTGGTTAAGGTCTCTATGCCAATTTAAAGACAAACGCTTCAGCTGAGTAAACAGGTATGGAAACATTTAAAAAGGTTTATTAAACTTATTTTCAGCTGCATTCTTATTTGATTTATTGTCCTAAACACTATACTCTTAAAAAGCAAAGTCTCTCAAAATGTTTATCATGTGAAATAGTATTTGTAAAACACTCAACATTCCCACCATAAGGATTTTATGATTACCTAATAGTACTGAGCTAATATCAAAGGTAAACTTGTGTGATTGACGAGAAGCACAATGTCTTTCCTTAATTTTACACAGTTCAGTTAAAATTATATTGCATCAAAGGTCATATAAAAGTTTTGTTATAATCCATTAAACCACTGATTTGAAAATTATGTAAATACAGTAGAGTCCCGCAAACTCGGCGTAATGTGGACTGGAAGGGTGCCGAGTTTGTGAAATTCCGGGTTATCGGGAACTAGGGTTAAAAATAAGTACAACACAATTTTTAAGCTTATTAACTGCCTCTTTTATTTATGTTAGTATTAAGTCATCAGATATAGTAGAACAAATCCTTGGTACGAGCTGCGAATGATTTGTTTTGAGTCCATGTTTAACTCTGACTCAAAAAATCACTAATTTTCTGAGCCAGGTGATGGCCGAGTTATACAGACTGCCGGGTTATCGAGTGCCGAGTTTGCGGGACTCTACTGTATCTATAAAAACTAATAACGATACTAACATATGTGTCAAGGTCTTGTCTTGAATAGCTTCTACAACTCTCTTCAGAAACAAATATTGTAAGTTACATTGTTAATTTAGTACCGGGGGACCGAGCCATGCCTCGGTATAGTTTATTTCCATTGTATAAGCAATATAAAGGAAACTCATGTTTTATTTTGGCATTTATTATTTAAGTTTCAGTGGAATTTCAATTTATTATGATGGACATTTTATCCTGGCAATCCAACACATTATTTTAGTCACACATTTCTTATGTTGTAAATAAATAAAACAAAATGTTAAAATAAATAAAATAATCTTTTTTGTTTTAGTTTTGATTGTAGGAATTAATATTAAATCACAGGTTAATAGCAGCACAGGTTGCATTCAGCTACAGTAACATTATAATACAGCGTATTTAAGGCGTGTGATTTATTTCTTGTTACTAAACTAAATCTTTCTATAAGTAAGTAAGTTTCCAAGGCTTTTGATTGTGTTAATCACAAAATTCTTATCAAAAAACTTACAGCAATTGGTTTTCATGGACAAATAATTGAACTTTTGAAGTCTTACTTAAGCGATAGAAAACAAAGAACAGTAATTAAAACCGCCTCTGGGAACAAATACTCTTCTTGGGCAAATAATAACTATGGAGTTCCGCAAGGTTCAATCCTAGGTCCTCTCTTATTCCTCACATATATTAATGATTTGCCTTTTCATTTTTCAAGTCAAATCTGTAACTTTACCCTTTATGCAGATGATACAACAGCTCTCATCAGACGAAGTACTGTAAAAATGTTACATGATGATGTCAAAGAAACAATTGGAGAAATAGCAAATTGGTTTTTAAAAAATGGCTTACTTTTGAATGAAGATAAAACTAGTGTTTTAATTTTCAAATTGAGAAATTCAACCACTGGAACAGAAACTACTGCCTCACCCACAAATGTAGTAAAGTTTTTAGGGATATATTTGGATAGTAAACTACAATGGACAGAACATATTAATTTTCTAAACAAAAAACTTAGTCCAACAAGATATGCTTTAAGTGTTTTAATTCAGATTACCTCCTTGGAAGTATGTAAAAATGTTTATTATGCTTATGTGTACTCTATTTTAAGCTATGGTATTAAATAATGGGGGACAGCCACAGATGTCCACAAAGTTTTTAAAAAACAAAAGTCAATAATCAGAACTCTTGCAAATTGCCCCAAAAAAACATCATGTAGACAATTGTTTCAAAATTTTAAAATTTTAACTCTAACTTCAATATACGTTTTTGAAATTTTAAAAATGGTTCATGGAAATCCTGGTATGTTTCAAAATTATCTTAGTAATCACTCATATAATACCCGAAGACAAGACATTTTTCAATACCCAACTCATAATTTAAAAAAATATGAAACAAGTCCTCTCTATATGGGGTTAAAAATTTACAATAAAATTCCAAACTCCTTGAAGCAATTAAACTTAGCAAAATTTACAGACAAAATCAAAACAGTTTTAGTAGAAAAAGCATATTACACTCTTGAGGAATTTTTCAACGACTCCTGGTAACAGACACCCAATCTCTCATCAACCTCTCCTAACATAAACAGTTCCACCATGCTGTAGCTTTGTAGGGGTAACTTACTGGCTAAATCCTAGGTTTTTTATACCTATTTAGATTTCCTTATTTATTAGAAACCTTGACAATGTACCTGTCTGTGTATTACATTTGTAATAACTTTAACAGATGTTATGTGCAATAAAGAATTGTCATTTGTCATTTGTCATTTGTCAAAGTAAAACTAGCATGAGCATACTCTCTAAAATACTCTTGTATGATGAATTAGCTGAAGACAGATAAGTCCGATTCAAGCGTATATTGTTTACTATAAAGATTATTGTAATATGTACAATGAACTTTAATGCTAATTCAACTGAATACAGCTGTCCAAATTATGCTAACTATAATTGTAACTATAATGCATAATAATTGTAAAATCTTCCTTCAAATAAGAGTGAAACATTGAGTTGACGCCAGTGCGCTCAAACGTCACCAACACAAAACACTCATCAACACTAAACACTCATCAACACAAAACACTCATCAACACTAAACACTCATCAACACAAAACACTCATCAACACTAAACCCTCATCAACACTAAACACTCATCAACACAAAACACTCATCAACACAAAACACTCATCAACACTAAACACTCATCAACACAAAACACTCATCAACACTAAACACTCATCAACACTAAACACTCATCAACACTAAACACTCATCAACACAAAACACTCATCAACACCAAACACTCATCAACACTAAACACTTATCAACACTAAACACTCATCAACACTTGCTCTATTTACACCTAGATATTGAGTAATCTTCAGTGTAATCTTTGCTCAATAGTAACAACTGATGTTTTTCCCTTTTTACTGTATTTTGTAATTTGCTAGTATAGCCTACTGTGTAATGGCTTGTTATAAACACAATGTTACATGTCTTTTGTTTACTTTTTCCTTGTTATTTTGTTCAACCAACATAGTTACTTGGCAACCCATGAATTTTTACATTTTCAAATGAGTTGATGAGTTGTGTATCGAAATACAAATTTTGCTGAGGTAGTGCCTGTTGCCAATCATGTTTTAGGGCTATAAGTCTGTAATTCCAAAATTAAGTAAAAATCCTTCCGCTGGATTTTGAGATACACATTACAGACAGTTATAGCTTGTATTAGAGTATAGGATTTGTAGTCAGACATGTTTAGTTCTTAAGACTTATCTGCTCCACATTTTGGGTAAAAACGTGGTTCTGCAACCAATATTTACAAATTTTAATAACAGTTTTAGGCGATGAGCTTAAAAAAGACGAGTTATAAGAATTATTGAGCGAAGCTCACTTTCCCTCACTTTGTAACTTCTTTGTAAGAGCATCAGAATGTAATGGCTTGACCAATTGATATGAAATTTGGCCAACAGCTAAAGAATACTGAGCATAATGTTTTGGTAAAAAATATTTGCGAATTTCCTTCTGGATTTTATTTTACGGGTCACGCAATTTTGCTTGTTATTTTAATGTAAGTTGAAAGAAAAATTATATTGGGTTTATGACATATGGGTTTATCTCGTTTCATTTAAATAACATAAACATATGTTAATTGTTTGTAACTGTTTTGTTTACATTTCAATGTTTACTTTCATCCTAGTTTAAAGTTGGAATGTAACAGTTTATCAATGGAAGTAACAGTTTTGCTATATTTGTTTTGAGTATGCCTCAAAGACCACGTCGTAATATTGGTCGTCGCACCAATAATGCAAATATTGTAAGAGAGTGGCGTCGTGAACAAGAAGAACCAGATGAAGCAGTGGCGGAAGAAGCTTATAATGATAAGCAGTTAGCTAATCAATTCCAACATGAATTAGATGCATTAAAATTTTACATTTGCACTAACTGTCATCGCCAACAACTAACAGCTTCAAACTAATCACTGATTTGTTCGCATTGTCGTTCAAATGCAACTAAATTCATGGCGTTAAACATGGATGTGTCAAGTGTCCCAAACGAATTAACTGACCTGACGATTGTAGAACAAATGTTGATTGCGCGAGTACATCCTGCTATGCCCATTTACAAAGTACAAGCAAATGGTCAGGATGGCCAGTATCACTACAAAGGTACAGTATGAACTATCAGATAAATTTGTCATTCTTTAGAACTTAAATAATATCGGGCAAACAAACGGTGAATCTGTTGAAAGGGAACATATTGTAGGGTGTTAGCTGCTTTAGCCATTGACAATTTTAAATAATGCTTCGCTCATTTTTATGCGTCTAAAGTGTAACGGCAGACCACCCTAGTTTTAAGGGTAATAATATTTTTATAACGTGCCAAATTGACTCGCAGACACAAGAGTGATTACATGAAAAAGTTTCATGTGAATTGCTATTTAGGATTTTAAATCATTTATTTATGTGTTGTAAATAGACTTCTAAAACATAGAAATTAATCTCCTTTGAATTTCAAAAATACAATTTTTCTTTATCTAGAATATAAGGTATAAACGGCTCAAATTATTGATAACAACACCGCTGTTATTCGCAGTTTTCTTCGAGGTCCCATTACTGTTCTTTTCCATTGTAAAATTGTAATGCTTCGATCTTCAGCTAATCAGCTGTTTACCATATTTAATTGTTACGATTGGTGCTATTAGTGATTGGTACAATTAGTCGTTGCATCAACGTCAGTCGCAATGAGAGTTTATACACGAAAACATAACCTCTATAGAATTTTTGAGTAGGGTGTAATTATACCCCCGCCGCAGCAAACCTGCCGACTAAGCGAATTTCCATTTGTCTGAATTGATTTTCAGTTAAATATATTTTAATAACATTAGGTTTAACGAGTACCTAGGTTTGCTGCCTCAAGGAAACTAATAAAGTATGTTTTTGAGTAAAATATTGATAGCTTAGTACAAAATAAATAAATTTGCCAAGTTTGATCAAAATATATCCATAAACAAGCAAACTACAACATTTGACAATATTCTCCATAAGAATAACATGGGAATTTTTAATTTAAAAATTTTTTAATTTTCTCCGTTACTAATAATTGAACAAAAATACTTCTATATACTAAATTATTTGTTTTTTTTAAGCTCTTTAAAAAGGTCTAAAGAGAAATCGGGAAATTTTGTGTTTTGAGGGTCAAAAGTGAGAAAAACCAATTTTTACCCCATAAAACCCCCCGTAAAGCCCCGTTCCCATGGTCCGATCGTGCTGGTTCGCGAACTCATTCAAGTTTATCCCACTTTACACCTTTAAACCAAATTTCATCAAAATCGGACAAAAATTACTCAAGTTATCGCGTTCACGGACGTATATATATATATATATATATATATATATATATAAGTCTATATATATATAAGTCTATATATATATATATATACATATATAAAAATTTGAACGAATGGTGTTTTTGGCCTCTGGGGACATCAAAATGAAAAAGTAAATCGGTCCCGGGTCTAGGTCTTACCGTGCCACCTACGGTAATAGCTACTTCCCTATAGGGAAATTCGCTAAAAACAGAGTTATACATAGTTTGTTGTAGCTCATGATGGTATTATATGGTACTAGTGTACATGTTGCTCGAATTCGAGCAATTGCAAAGTATTACAGGAATTATTTCAAAACGAATAACGGTACTTTCCTGTTAAAGGGAACATTCATTACTATCGATGATTTTTTTCTCGATATATCGATGTTTTTGTTTTCCGATCCATTACAAATTGACAGCAAGAAATGAAACTGTTCTAAGCTAACCTAACATAACCAACCATACTTGCTGTACCATTTAAAAATTCCCTTTGGGTTTGAATATAAAAGGCAAGTTTTAAACGTGGAATTTTTAAATGTTACAGCAAGTTTGGTTAGTTATGTTAGGTTATTTATTTTAGAACAGTTTCATTTCATTAATGTTTGTTGATACTGAACAATATTTTTCGTCCTTGTCAGCTGATATGTTTCAATTTGTTAATATCGATATATCGAGAAAAAAATCATCGATAATAATGAATGTTCCCTTTAACAGGAAAGTACCCGAATAACAGTCATATTTACAGAGTTTAAAAGAGTCAACTCAAAGATTACCGGTGTGTAACTCAGACCATGTTTATCTTCGTTATTGATAAACCTAAATCATTCCGGCCGGTTTTCTCCTTCTCAAAATGCCTCGCTGTACAGGCAACACATGTCATTGATAGAGTGCCAATTAAGAACAAAAAGTCGTTTTGGAGTAGTAAGTGTCAGGGCACATTTGTAACCTAATAGTTGAGATCGTCCAGGGTCAGGTACTGACTGCGAAGCCTACGCGCCACTGCTCTGTAGCTGCGGTCGTTATCACGATTACGCCTCCTGTGTATGTTTCGTTGTCGCGTCAGAGGCATTTAAAAGAAAGAAACAACAAATAAACAAATTATAGCTACACAAAACAACGATACATGCACAAATTTAAGTTAGAATCATGCTAACACGATCCGTCATAGCAACACAAAACAACGATAAATACACAAATTTAAGATACTAACACCATCCGTCTTGGGGGTTATGTTTACACAAACTCAAATAGTAAATAAATGTACTCAATGCGTTTCGAATTGGAAAATAAATAACAGCAATTAAATTATACAGCTGATCAAAATGTAAACAATTAAGTTCTCCATAAGGATAACATGGGAACTTTCAAAGCCACTGGGGCAGAGCCCAAGGGACTTTTTCAAAAATGTAAGGCCAGTTTGAAAATCTACGCGACACGTTCTTTCCAAAGAGACGTCAATGGATAAAATCGGTTAAGAAATGGCAGAGGAGTTCAACCGACAAAGTTTCATGTAGTGTATTAATTATATAGATAGTTTGTGTGAAAAATGGGTCAACTAATTAAAAAATTATGTTTTGAAAATACTCGCCAAGAGAGAATAGGGGTTATTGTCTCTCCTGAAAATTTTGATGCAGTGACTTCTGGCCCCTTTTCTCCTCCAGCCCTAATGGTCAGAAAAATTTCAATTTGTGAGAGGGATAGATTTATTCCCAGCATTTAAAAAAAAAATAGGAGATTGGACTGCCTGTTAAAGTAATTGTTGGTTAGGATTTTGGTCTTAAAATGAGTACAGACAGAATTGTACCTTAACTTGTCAAGCAAATAATAATAATCAAAATCATGAATATTTTTGATTGGAAAGGTCCTTATTGCCTGAGAAGGACAAGATAAAAACGTTAAGAGTTATAGGCATCTACTTTACAAAAACAACACCATAAAAGGCAAATGAAAAACTGGATATTTCAAAAACCATTGACCCCTTTTTTAACATCGAAAGTCACTCGATTCTTAGACTCCGACACGGACAAAAAAGTCAGTCTAGAAGGAAAAGATTTAGTTTTGAATTTTGATGCTTTATCTCATTTATTTAACTGAAAATCAATAAAAATGGTAACAAATAACAAATATATTAGTTAAAATACAGTCTTGAAGTTCTAGATCTTAAGTCCTCTCTTGTTGGCCTCGGCTTGGTAACGTGCCCTGAAGCTGCCCTTAGGGTCGTACTTCTTCTCCAGAGCGTCAAACTCCTTGGGCTTGTTCTTGATCAGGTGTCTGAAGACTTTGTCAGCTCCCTCTCGCTGCTTCTGGGAACACTTCTTGCAGCCTGTCTCTAACGCATCCCTGATGTGACCTGGGCAAGAATAAAGTGAAATTAAGACATAAGCAAAATAATTTTTGTTGTGAATGGAAAATTGTTTTCAATATATTGCGGTGCTAAAGTTCTTTTTGTTGGTACACAAAACAGAGTCGCTGCGTTTTGTCAAAAAAATTAATGTTATCGCAATCTGATGCATACTTTCTCCCATAGGCTTGTCAACATCCTTAATGTGTAAGCGGTGGGAGTAACTGAAATTTCATGGGAAAAAAGGTGCAATATCTGTTGAACCCTAATTTTTACAGCAGTGGGGGTTGTAGTATTGTTTAGAGTCAAAAGGACTATAAGATACTAAATTGTAATCAAAATCGTTTGAGTCGTTTTTGTGAAAAAACCTGAATTAAAAAAAAAACACCATTGTCTGGTACCCACTTAACAAATTTAATCAAAATCGGACCATAGTTGTGGTCAGTAGTTCTGTACACATACAGACATCACTCCAAAAACTTTTTTTACTTTATATTTCAACTTGTTAATGTTGATGAAAACAATACTTTCTCCATACTATATATTGTAAAGGGACAGAAAGTAATCAGGCCTAGTCCCAATGATGGACGGGTCTCAAATTTTTGAGAAACTCGCAAGATTAAAAAATCTTGTTAGTTAGAGCGAGATTGACTTTGTTCCAAAACTTTTTCCAGATGAGATTATAAAAAATCTAAGAACGCCTTCGCAAATGAAACGCAACAACACGTTCATGTATTGCGGGTATTGCATTGACTTTCTGAAGGCGTTTTCTGTGTATATCTCAAAAATCGGTAAAATCCATCACTATAAAGCTTATATGTGTGAGAGTGTGTCCATTAGCACGATAGCTCTAGCAAAAATAATCCGATTTTGATTAAATTCGGTATAAACGTATAAAACGTTCGGCTTAAAAAACAAATAATTTAATATACAAAGCGTTATTATTCACCTAATGGTTACGGAGAAAATTCCAAAAAAATTTAAATTTAAAATTCCCATGTTATTCTTATGGAGAATAAATACACAGTTGTAGTTTGCTTGTTTATGGATATATCTAGATCAAATTAGGAAAATACATTAATTTCTTACTAAACTATTAACATTTCACAACAAACACTTTTTTACCCTACATGTTGCAGCAAACCTAAGTACTAGTTAAACCAATTCTATTTAAATAGGGAATAAATGTGATATTTTTAAAGAGTAGTGTTTAGTGTAGGCCTAAATCCAATCAGGCAAATAGAAATTTGCTTAGTCTGCAGGTTTGCTGCGGAGGTATTTATTCTTTGTTGCCAAGTTGATGGGGCATAACAGAAGCTATAGCACAATAAGTCCTATCGGTTTGACTTGTCTAAAAACCCCACATATTCGTCATACATTAGTGATTAACAAAGCAATCCCAATTTAAAAAAAATCTAAATTTTTATTCAAAACTGACAACAACTTTAACCAAATCAGTAGTCAAAGATGCAAACCAAAGGTCAGTTCTAAAACACAAGCATCGTTTGAACCTACAAGCTGACAAGCAAGGTACTTGTAGTTCCGACAAGTCATTTGTCACTTGTCATTGGTGATTAGTTTAACAGCTGGCAGATACAAACCTGTTTCTCAAGGCCCCAAGTTACAACTACCAAGAATCAAGACCATACTTGCATCCAAGTCCTAATCACCTTGTTTGCTTGTTAATGATTTAAACATTACAAAAACAAAGCATTTCCAAGTAAGGACATGTGAGTTTACTGGTTTGGTTTGATGTTTTGCATCAATTTCCGTATGGTTTGTTGAACTGAAAGTGATTGTTTACAACTTTTTTTACTTTATTGTTGGATCTAACCTAAAAATTCAACCACTTCTACTAGTGAATAAACTAAAATCGTCCAAGGAGCTAGTTAAGTAAGTTACAGTAGGCCTATCTTCGTTTTTCGTACGTATAAAAAAGTGTAATCCGAAATTCAACGAAGTAAAATGTTAGTATTCCATTTAACCTCAATTGAATAACTCGAATCTAACAAGTTAAACTACAGAAACGCATGTATTAAATCTTTAAATGATAAAAGGAGCGAAACAAATGATTGACAACGCAGTAACTCAGTATCGTAGCAGTTTACTTATTCCTAAAATAGTTTTTTCATTCTAATTTTATTATATTTCTTGAAATGAGAGTGAAATCCTTGGTGGAAAAACAAACAAGTTAAACAACAATAACAGTCAATTAATTACTACTAAGTCAATAAACATGTTTACAATAATCATTGATAATTGATCGATTCAGAGAGTTTGTTTTGTTTAGGATGAATAAACTGTTTGTCTGTGTAAGTTGGCAACAATTAACTATTACATTTTACAGCTGAGAAACGTAGTTTTGGACTATCACATATGTTATATTTTACCGTAGTTGTACGTCTAGCATTTTAGTCGTTTCAGATTTATGTTTTAGTTAAATGTACAGTATGCAAATTATGATAGTTATTAAAGTAAATATCAAAATGCTATTATATTACCATCTTAAAAATGGTGGCGAGAAAAGCAAAGATTTTTGTCAAACCAAACCTACTAAAATATAAATCTAAACAACCATCACAAGCATGAACGCTGTCACTTCCTTTTTGGCTGTGAAATCAAAGGAAGTTAAAAACTATTGGAAAAATAACTTTCAAAAATCATTATTATTTTTTAGTTTTGAAACTACGATATTTAATGTGATTTAAAATATATTATAGAACTTTGGTTATGTTAAATTTTAGGCACCCAACAGGTGATTGACCAGCGCTCTCTGTCTGTAGCCGAATTCAACAACGTCCAGTTTCATTATAAAACTGGCTACAAACGTAACATTGAAATTGGATGTCTACTTATAATCATAGTCAAATCTCACATATTAGGGTACATAGATTATTAGAGTCGAAAAATAAGAGAAAATAATGAAATGTTGCAGTAATTCTTTCAATCATCTTGGTTTCAATTAAAAAATCTTAAAATGGCCCATGTAGATGGGATGTCTACTTCAGTATCCAAAATGGCTGTCAATGGTGTTAACTTATTGAAGTTATGATAAAAATTCTAAATTTTACAACAAATTATAACGATTTTGTCAACTTATTAAGTTTTAAGTAAATTGGTTGAACGAAATCGAAAAAGTGGGAGAGTTCACGTAAGAGGTATGTTTTTTATTTAACATTAATTTGACGACAAAATACATGGAATGTAATTTAATTTAGTGAAACCACTCAGGCACTGAGTTTTAAGTTGAATGGTGTTGAACTAGCGTCTGAGTGAAATTTTGGTATTATTGGCACTGATGGTGATTTTATTGTGATAAATGATCGAATTCGAGCATCAACTTACTCTTAAGCTCCTCCGCCTCAGGAGTGCAGCCGCCCTGGTCCAGCAGACACTTGATGTAGTTTGAGAACAGACGGTTGTTGCCGATGATCTGGTCGACGTTCACACTGTCGTACTTCGTGGTGTACTTCTCGGCGGCGGTCGCCACAGTCACCAACACAGCCAGGAGGCACAAGACACTGGTGGAAGCCATGGTCGATGAATGATGCTGCATAAGGCAATCACTACTTTATATACTAGACAGGCGTCCTTGCGGTGTTTTCAGGAAAAGCTCAATCAATTAGATTAATTTGTTTCCTTCCCTGTTTGGGAAGGTGTTGATTGAGTAAGAGTGACATTTCGATTTAGTGTGTTTTGTCATATTCATGTTAGGAGGTTTCGCGCTCGGGATCGTTTTAGAAAATTTCCAACTTAAGCTGGTTAGGTTTCATAATTAGGTACAATGCAGTTGTCTGCTTGAATTATTGAGCGGAGCAAGTATATTAATCTGAAAATTTTCCAAAGTTAATGCCATCTGTTTTACGTAAAATGAGATATCTAGTTGTATTATATTGAAAGTCAATGGTTCATTTGGTTCTCATAAATTAAATGTCTCCTTGCAGTATCCAAATTCAATGGTATGTTTGGTTCACAAAAATGGAATTTGCAGTCTACGTCAATGGTGTAGTTATTCATTTTTGTATTAAATTGTGCTCAACTGTATCAATCCATTGGTCTTCCCTTTTGTTCTGCATGAGTAATGTGCTAGGTTAGATTATTTGTTGATAACCATATGTTTTATTATTTTGTATACCTTAAGTTTTTATTGTTATCTTGTAAATGCTGTCGTGGTGACCAATTAACCCATAAGGCCCATGTTAAACTTCTAAAAGTTTGAACTCACGTAGGGAAAAGCCCTGTGGTCCGATTTGTACCATTTCAGATTTATTCCTTCCCACGGTTGGTTACTATGGATGTGCTAAATTTTGTGCGAATTGTTTCAACCGTTCAGGAGGAGTATTTGTAAAACAAAAGCAGGGGTGTAGTTTAAGGGCTTCGCTCGCTCCGCTCAATAGCTAGACCCTAAAACGATTACTTTTTCATTTTGATCCTATAGACAACTATTACATTTGATAAAAAGCACACCTTTCCCCTTCCTTGCTGCAGCAATATTAATTGCTAAATTAATTAGTCCGACTTGTTCATGGAAATATTTATTACTGACACTGACCTGAAAGAAACCCAGAAACTAAGTAGTGAATAGATTATGAGATGTGACACTTCTGAAGACATGGCGAACATGAAATACAGCTTGTTACTCCAAAACTTCTATCTCTTTTTCCTACAGTCACCCGACAAAGTTGGCTTCGTTGCACTGATTATAGTACAGAAAGCTGCTAATTGCTGCATTTACTTACTTTGTCGCACGGTTTATACTTTGGCGCACACCAGTATTCCAACCAAAACAGCACAAAACAGCATGGTTTTATTATGCACGTAATCCGTGTACGCTTGGAAATAGGTTGACAACACTTAAAGATATTAATACTATGATCAGCTGATTTATACTACGATTTAACCTGTAAAAAAAATCGTTTTTAAGGGGAGTCGCTACTGAAAAACTACCAATTTTGTAAAAAACTTGATTTTTTTTATGATTTTTTTATCTTGTTCTATGGATTGTAAGGTTTCAGAAAAACATAACATTTGGTATAATATATATTTTTTTCACTGTGAAAAAAATATTTGAAGTGAAGCGCGCACACCTCTTTTGGGGCATCAACTAGGCCTAGTCTAAACCAACGTATAAACTTCAACCGCTGTTTTCCGCGACTTTAAAATTTTGTTTTTTTTTATATATAAGTTCTTATAACTTTTTAACTATTGCAGCTATATGAATGAAATTTTTACCACACATTGTTTATACTATAAATCAACTTTCTGTGCATGGATATTGTAATTGGGTAAATAAAAGTACATGAAAAAAATTTATAAAAATTTATAACCTATAAATTTTTCAAAAACTTATTTTTGAAGCCATAACTTATAAACTAATTGAGAAAATAACATGAGTATGCACAGAAAGTATGTGCTTTCCTTGCTCTTTAAAATAAGATATCGAACAATAAAATTGGTTCAGTAGTTAAATAGTTATAAGAGATTTAAAAAACCCCATTTTTCCCGCCAAAAAACTTAAAAAACTCCAAAAAGTATGTAAATTTTTTTTTTTTTACTTTAACGGCAGTAAATCTTTTTCTAAGACTAAATGAACTTAAAAAAGTATATATGATAATTTTTAAAAGGATTTTATTAAAAATCACTAGTTTCAGTAGCGACTCCCCTTAATTCTATTTTCGTTCAACGCTTGGTTTGAACATAACATAAAGTGTAGTATCTGAAAGAATAATTATAAGTGGGCCTAGCATGTTTGAGAATAATGAACTCTGTGATTGTGAATATATGTGTACACCAGAAGAAATATGTAGCAGACACTGCAAAACATGTTTGATTAAAGCTGTTTCCTGAAAAATCAAGAAAGAAGTATAAACGAGCATGTTTTCTTCTTGGTGCGTAAGTAAGAAAGATACAAAATTACTTATTGATTTTATCTATATTGATTATTGCTGTTTATACGTGTACTCTTGAAAATAAGTAACACTTAAAAATACTACGGCTGGAGCAGGTGCAGTGTTTTCCATTCCGTCCAACGCTTGGGTTTAACCTAAAAACGTGTTGTATAGTGTTTGAAAGACTAATTATTTATATGCTTTATAGTGATTGTAGTGTAGGAAAAATATAATGTGTAACACGAGTGCAAATGGCCTTTGCTCACTAGTTACACAAAAAACTATTTATAGAAACTGCATCAAAGGTATTTTAGTTGTATCAATATTTAATTTGTAATATATATTTGTGTGGTTTCTTCTAATTTATGTATTGTTTGAATACTTTGTCTATCTTGAGTTTAACTATTTATAAACTGTAGTGGGCTATATGGGTTTCCGTAATTTGCAAGGCTAAGATATACAGCGTTTAGTAGCAATATGGCTTATAGTTGATCTTTTTCGTAAAGCTCCAACTATTTCTTTAAAACCACATGTTTTACTAAACTCTTTCCCCCAATACGTAAGTTCTTCTTGCATGAATATGTTTGGGTAAGAGACATTCATTAGGACAGAGACCTGCAATTTTTCTCTCCTCTTATAATATTTGGCAATATTTTTTAAGACTTTAGTTTATTCTAACCTAAGCTTAAAATAACCTTTTCCCAAGTAAATAAAGTTATTTGTACATTTGTTGAATAAATTTCATCGTTATAATAAGTGTGCAAATTAAACTATTCGTAACTTGAAATAAATGAAGCTGATTGGAAGCTGATTAAGAAATAAAATTAGTCTGAATACGATTATCGGTTTAAAAATATAAATTATCGATGAATTATTTCGAAACTCCAGGTTGTATTTCCTATTTCCTCCATTAGCTTAAGATCAGATTATAATCGAATTATATCAACAGGAAAACCTGTTGATTTTTTCATCTCCTTTGGTAGGACATTTTGATGCTTGAGCTTTTCCTGTAGGTTTGTACATTCTTTATTTTGTGTGTAACGCCAGAATTTGGTTTTGAAATGTTTAAGAACGACTACGATTCCCTAGTTTATTTCACGTAATCTGTTATACGATAATAATAAGTTATTTTGTACTCAAAGGATTGTCTTACCTGCACTAAGCAAACTTCATTATGGTACAAGGGGGGAAACCCCCCCCCAAAAAACTTGTATAAACGTAGCATTTTTTAATTTATATTTATTTTTCACTTTAATATTAATTTTTTCCCCCAAAAGACTTGAATTTATAAACATAGCATTTTTTAAAATTTATATTAATTTTTCAGTTTAATATTAACTTTTTTATTTGTTTCACTTATGGTAATAAATTAACACAAACACTAAATAAATAATAATTAAATAAATAAATAAAAATAATAAATAAATAATTTTAAATAAATTATGGGAGTGAGATCCAAACCCAAGTTTTTTGGTTGTGCCGGGAATTGAACCCGACCCTCCAGCACTGAAGTCCGAGACGCTAAAAGAGTTTAGGACGTCCAACAGAGCTGTGCTTTTGGCTCATCAAGTATAGGATGTGAAATTTATTTATAGCTACTAGATATCTAATACCTTCGTGATGAAGGCAAAGGTTATAAGCCTCCTAACAAACGTGGTTAGACTTTCAACATTAGATTAGAACTAGCAGTACCCGTCCTTGGTACGGGGTTGGCATATAAGTATAAAATGCTTATTGCAGTTATACTCAAGCTTTGCGTTTGCATTGGGGGAGGACACGGTTTGATAACCTTTGCTTCTTTAGATTTACGGTATACTATCTATTCTATATATAATTCAGTTTTAAAAATCTTTGTACAACTAAATCTAGAGTTCTACTGGACCGATTTTATTAATTAATGGGTCGTTGGAAAGCTTAGGTCGTGTAGATTTGCAAATAATTATGAAAGTTTGTTTTTATTATGATTTATGGTGAAAAATTTCAAAAAAACATGTTTTCCGTAAGAAATACATTGAAAACGGTGTTTTTCACACTTTTTATTTGGGTGCGACATTTAGCTGCCTTTTTTAGTGTTTCCAAGAAGTGTATGGTATCAATTTGTAGGAAATTTTATTCTCTTTCAGAATATCACCTTCCACTTTGGTCGATTTCCTCACCATTTAAAAGTTATTTGCAAAAAAGCTAAGCAACCTCCGAATTTATAATAGTGAGAAAATATTGAGTTTAAGATATTTTTGTTAAACTTTGTACAACTAAATCTAGACTTCTACCGGACCGATTTTGTTAATTAATGAGTCTTTGGAAAGCCTTACTCATGTAAATTTGCAAATAATTATGAAAGTTTGATTTTATTTAATATTTGTGGTGGAAAAATAAAAATAACAAAAATACATTAAAAACTGTTTTTTCAGGTTTTTATTTTCAAGTTTATATTTGTAGTCAGCTTTTGGCTGCCTTTATTAAATAATTTCAAGAAATACACAGAAGTTATTCGTAGGAAATTTTATCTTCTTTCAGAATATCACGTGCATTTTCTACGATTTACTCACCATTTACAAGTTATTGTCAAATTAGATAAGTGACCTCCAAATCTTTAGTTGTTAAAAATACTGAATTAGGGATATTTTTGTTAAACTTTGTACAACTAAATCTAGACTTCTACTGGACTGATTTTGTTAACTAATGTATCGTTGGAAAGCCTAATTTGTGTAGATTTGCAAATAATTATGAAAGTTTGATTTTATTAAATATTTGTGGTGAATAAAGAATAAAAAGCAAAAATACATTAAAAACTGTTTTTTTTATTGTTAATATTTTAAAATTTCAATTTATAGTTAACTTTAGGTTGCCTTTTTTGAATATTTTCAAAAAACGCCTAAGAGTACTTAGTAGCAAATTTTATTCTCTTTCAGAATATCACCTTCCACTTTGGTCGATTTCCTCACCGTTTAAGAGTTATTTGCAAAAAAGCTTAGCAACCTCCTAATTTATTGTGGGGAGAAAATATGGAATTGGAGAGATTTTGGTTAACTTTCTGCAACTAAATCTACAGTTCTACTGGACCGATTTTATTAATTAATAGGTCAATAAAATCTGTGTAGATTTCCAAATAATTAGTAAAGTTTGAATTTATTTATTTATGGTAGTAATACGTTTGCCGGTATGAATAATCTAAAAAAAATATATGGTAGTAAAAGTGGGTTAGCCAGTATGCATCATCTGATCATATGGAACACGTGTATTAACCTATAGTTTAACAGCTGATTGTTTTATTGTTATTTCCTTGATTTTTCTTTGTTTACATTTAGTTGTTTACTATTTGAATTGGTGGTTGAGGTCCGTAATAGTATATTTCGTACCTAGGGCCGAAAATGAGGTTTTGCCGGCTCGAGATAGTTTTTAAGTTCGAGACGAAGTCGAGAACTTAAATCGATCGAGAGCCGCAAAACCATTTCGGTCCGTGGTACGAACGCTATTTTTCACCACACTATACCCTATTACCACTATTCACCACAATAATAATGCACACTGATAGTCAACACAACTACAACTTTAAGGTTATGTGAAGAAATAATTTGAGGAATCAGCAAAAATAAAAATATATAGTTGCTAGGCAACGGTGACAATAACACAATTCTATTGAAATGCTAAGGATTTTGATTATGTATTTAAAATGCATTCATGTTTTAAGTAAGTAAGCGGACAGCTGATTTTGCGGCCCCGGCCTGTAAAAACCTGCTCGGTCCCCAAATTATGGACAGCTGGCATCGCCAGCAAAACCTAACTTTCGGCCACCAATTAACGTATGTAATACAGCCAAAAACATGATAGTGTGGTGAAAAGTGTGTTTCTAAAGTGATGTTTTTAATCTGTACCATTAATAAGTATTGGTAAGTTAAGTGATGTATGGATTTCATAACCAAAAATTATTATTTTAAACTGTCAATTATAAATTATTCAAATTTAATTTATAATTCACAGTTTAAAATAGTATTTAATATTCGTTATTTTGAACTGTTAATTATAAACTCAATATTTTACATTAGTTGAAAAATGAATAACTTTACTCTTCACTACATGGTTGGTGATGGAAACTGTTTTTTTAGAAGTGTCTCATTTTTATTCCATAAATCGCAATCCAGATACAGTGATATACGATCCACGGTAGTTGATGAAGTCGTCAATAACTGGGACTACTATTCTCCTTTTATCGTAGGGGATAAGACATATAGGCTAGAGGTAAAAAACGCGACGGAATACAGAAATTTGATGACCAAAGATGGGGAATACGCCGGTAATGTCGAAATCGAAGCTGCAGCAAGAGTTTTTGACTGCCAATTCAAAATATATGCTGAGAAATTGGATTATTTCTTAACGGTTGGTGAAGGCACAACGATCTATAAACTACGATTCTCAGGAAATGTGGATGCTGGGCATTACGATGTTTTGATAGACAATAGTATGCCTGAGAATCAAGAGTATATAATCTTACCAAAATCAAAACGTGGCCGTGCATCAAAAAATATAAAAAGTAAAACGTGTTCTGGCAGACGTGAATCAACAGCTCATAAAAATAAATTGAAGAAACCAAATTATAGTATAGATAAAGATTTACTCCAAGGGGTAAAAAAATGTTTATCAAGCTATCAAAAGGATGGAGACCCAGAAAATGAAAAAGAAACAGAACAAGATAGTCTGACCAACACTTTACTCAGAGATGATGCAACTTCCTCAACCTCCTTAATTTGTGAATTGGGAATGCCAATACACAAATTAAATTCAAAAATTGGAGCTGTGTAATAATGTTGCTACGAAATCTTAACACAAAACGGGGTTATGTAATGGCACACGATTAATTGTTAAAGAACTCAAGCACAATTTAATAATTGCAGAGGTTTTAACTGGATCAGCAGCACGTGAAATTGTTTTCATTCCAAGGATTGACTTAGCACAGACGGACACAGATTTACCATTTGTTTTAAAAAGACGGCAATTTCCTTTAAAATTAACGTTTGCTATTACAATAAACATAGCGCAAGGCCAGACATTGGATAAAGTTGGGATATACCTTCCACCAGGGTTAAAAGGTTTGAAGACATAAAAAAATTAAAATTATCCCTGGCAAAGAACAAGGAAGATTATTAAAACAATCAGATGAAGTCTTTACAAAGAATGTTGTTTACAAAGAAATACTGTAAATAAAATATTTTTGTAAAATTTTATTTGTTTTTCATTATTTTACTCTTTTAGAAAATCAGTTTATTTTCTAAACAATTTCATTCTTTAAAAAATGTTCAGGTACTTACAAGGGCATATATTATGTACTACTGTACTTTCTAGAGACCGTTGTATTTAACTACAACGGGCTCTGTTGCTAGTAGTACATATTACACATCTACCATAGCCATAATCTTCTACCACTTCAACCAGAAAAAATATTAAAAATTCTCAAAATATCACAAATTATTCATAAATACATAAACATAACTGTAAACAATCATACTTTGACAGTTCTCATTGCGTATCACAGTTTTTTGTTGCTGTTTAGTTCAAATTAGTCGTTTTCATAAATGCAAAAAAATAATAGTGCTACACCCTGTTGGTAAATCTTATAACTTTTTAATGCTTTTGCATATCAAGAACCATAGACTAACCAACACAAGTAGAACCAACTTTTTTTGTTGAAACAGCTGACTAAATTCTTTAATTCCCTTTATGAATACTCATAAGGTCACATGGGGAACCACAGAACCACTAGGGCGTAAACCGACAGGATTTTTGAGATAAGAATTTGCCTATATGTTGATCGGGAATGTGAGCTATCATCATGCCAAATTTCAGCCCAATCCGTCCAGTAGTTAATGCGTGATTGAACTTCAAACAAACAAACACACAAACTTTCACATTTATAATATTAGAATGATGTTTGATAAATTTAGAGATAAAACAACTAATAGGCTACATAAACACAAGACTTATAAACATTAAAAAACAGTAACAACTATTTATTTGTTTACACACTATTTACAACAAGGTAAAAAATCTAACGGACTAAATAGAGTCTTTAAGTACTATGTTGTATTAATAGTCAAAGGTAGGCCTACTACATTTTTCAGTTTTCTCTGTGGCCATGGTCAATACAGTCCCACAGATGGTCCCAGGCTGCTGTAGAAGGGGTTGGGAGGGAGGATGCAGGCTTGCTGAGTGACACAGCGGTTTGGCAACTTCATGGGGAGGATGTACATATCTTGCTCAGCCACCCCAGCATTGCTGATGATCTAGGGAACAAAGCATGACAGGGATTAAACTAGGGATTAAAGTTTAGGCATTTATACGTCGACACGGCAGGGTGTGTTGAGGCAACAGTATTTTAGTATACTCTCTAAAAACTAAAGCAAGAATATACAGGGTGAATAAAAAGTCAAGACCCCCCCCCACCTAATATTTTTCCAAGTAAATATACAAAGATATACTTTTGGTGGTCGTGCAATCTTAGCAGGAAGCATTTTATGATTTTGAAATTTTTGAGTGTCCCCCCAAAAGGGGGATTTGGGGGGTAACTCAAATATTTTAAAAGTAAACCCCCTTAAAGTGACACCTCATTTTGAAGTACTTAAAGAATGGTGAAAACTAGAGGTCGCTATCTCTTCTCTATCCAAAATGGGAACCCGTCAAATGTTGTGGAAAATCAATGGTAAAATTGGTTCGTAATGGTAATATTGGCTACCATTTTGGATAGAGAAGAGATAGCGAACTCTGGTTTTCACCACTCTTTAAGCTTTTGTAAACACTTCAAAACGAAGTGTCACTAAATGGGGGTTTGCTTTTAAAATGTTTGAGTGTTCCCCTAAAAGGGGGGATTGGGGGCAACTAGAATCTTTTCAATGTAAACCCCCATCTAGTGACACCTCATTTTGAAGTGTTTACAAAAACTTAAAGAATGGTGAAACCCAGAGGATCTCTTCTCTATCCAAAATGGTAGCCCGTCAAATGTTGTGGAAAATCAATGGTTAATATTGGTTCGTAATAGTAATATTGGCTACCATTCTTTAAGTTTTTGTAAACACTTCAAAATGAGGTGTCACTTGAAGGGGGTTAACATTTAAAATATTTGAGTTACCCCCCAAATCCCCCCTTTTGGGGGGACACTCAAAAATTTCAAAATCATAAAATGAAACTTCTTGCTAAGATTGCACCACCCCCAAAAGTATATCTCCGTATATTTACTTGGAATAATATTAGATGGGGGGGGTCTTGACTTTTTATTCGCCCTGTAGTTTTGGCAAAACAAACAGAAAAATTTGTGAGGATGATTCAGCTTGTACTTGAATAAAAAATAGCTACACTTGGTCTATCAAGATGGCTTCTGTATCTAGTAGCAGATTGTATAATGACTATTAGATTACACTTTACGGACTGACAAACTTTGGCAAAATTGAATGATATGATAGCTTTGTTACTGACTAAGATCAGCTGGTTCCTTAAGTCAGCTGGAACTGTTAAACTTATAAGGTCATTAACCTACATATGACACACAAAAATGAAGCATAGAGTTTGTAGATTTGACGAAAATTATTGATATGAAGGAATTCCCTTAGGGTCCGATTTCCTAAGGGTCTTACGTGCTTTCAAAGTTTACATTATTTAATTAAACCAAATGATAAACAGCTGGCCAATGCAATTAACAGCTGATTAATTATTTTCTCAGTACATTAGTATCTGTTTGAAATCTGGTTGGGGTTTTATTTACACTAGCAACCTCCATCACGTGACTTCAAAATCCGTGATATATTTGATTATGTAGTTGATAAGGATGAAAAAGGTTATGTCTCATCATATCCCAATTATTTTCATTGCGTGCGCGATCACTTCGAGGCATCATAGAAGAGTTACATTTCATGGATGTGAACAAAATTGTATCATGGTCATCTGTTTTGATGTAAAAAAAATGTAAACTTGAAAAAGCTCAGATAATTGACAACAGAATTCAGCACAAAGTATGAAACTTTAAAAGACTATAGGACGAAGGGCTTTCACGAGATGTCATCCAAACCAGCAAAAGACATATCTAGAGCTTTAAATTGATACCCAAAATGCCTATAAAAATAAATATTTGAGGTTAGACTTGCTGCACACAAATTCCAACAAATTATTTTAATAATATAGATAGAGTGAAAATCTATATATTAATTTGAAACTGTTTTTCTTTGTCATAGCTAAATTGAGGAAACGGCTGGGCGTAGAAACTTGGTAGAGGTGTCTAAAGAAAGGTCTTGGTCTGTAGATGAGCCATCAAAAGAGAAACGTGGTAAATTCCCTTGGGGCTCTGCCCCAGTGGCCTTTGAATTCCCATCCCATGTTATTCTTATGGAGGAAAAACTGGGTTTTGTCCCAACTAATTTGAGAGACCGGCTGGGAGTAGAAACTTGGTAGGGGTCTCTAAAGAAAGGTCTTGGTCTATAGATGAGCCATCAAAATAGGAACGAGGTAAATTCCCTTGGGGCTCAGCCCCAGAAGCCTTTAAAGTTACCTCTTCAAATTTGTTTACCATATGCATAATTCTGCACAAATTTTTAATGAAACAGCTGTTAATATTTAAATTGTGATTTATTGAATTTTTCAAAATGAAGTACAGTATTTGCAATGGGTTTTTATGATTTTAAAATCGATTTTATTCTGCATCATGTCATGTTTTGCAATATAATGTTCTGTTACCAAATCCAGTGGAAAATCCTAATATCACAGTAACTCTTAAAATTATTTCTTATGGAGTTAACTTCTATCTATTGGCTTGGTTTCTGCCTTTTTTTACCACTTCTTGGATATTGTACGTAGGTGATATTCTTTGGCGTATTGCATCTGTAAACGAAACTTGGGTTGGTGAAATTATTACAATTTTAAAAAAGCGAGAAATCCTGGACAATTTGATATAGGCTAAAAATAAAACTGAATTAACAATATGCTACATTTCTTGATCAATCATTGAAATAACCGATTCGCAAACAATGGAAACATAGAAAAAGTCATAGAACACAACCAAGTAGAAGAAAAGAAATAATGTTGTTTCTTTTTATTTACAATCGTTATTATAGACATCCTAATGCGGCTATGAGAGGGAAAAATTTGTAGAAACACTAAAAAACAAGATCAGCTTTTTGAGAAAAGACAAGATATTTACAAAAGATTTTGATTATATCCAACTGTTGTGTAGATTGTGAGTATTTCCATAATCTTCGTGAGTCACCTGTAATGCTTCGCAATTGCTCGAATTCGAGCAACAGGTACACTTGTTTGTGTATTATTTCAAAGGGTTATGTGTCATTAAAGAAAGTTAGTATAAGATTTGTAGATATTTTTTTCGTTTTCTGCGAAATTTTTACAGTTATATACAACAGGTGAAGAGGCTTCACAAACATTGAATAAGAAAATCCTTTTCTAAAATGACATCAATATTAAGTAGCCTAATGCTACACTACAGTGCGTGACTTTGGGAATGGAAATGTGTTAGGTAAGAGTTTTCTTTTTCAAATTAAATCATACAGTTACAGTATTTTTTTAACGCTTTAGTGTCTTTTCACGTACTTTTTACTTTTCACGTCTTTGCCTAGTAAATATTAACTCCTTACCTGAATATAGATAAAAGAATTTCATCACACCAAACGGTTAAATTAAGTTTTGTTTGTAATTTACGTGTACCTATTTGGTACAGTAAATCTTAAAAAACTCATTATTCTCTTCCGCGTTCTCTAATTGCGAAGCACGGGTCACTCGTAACAAGGCAATGACCAATGCCAGCTTGGCTTCAAAAATATTTTTAAAAATTTAAACTTTTCTCAAGATCAAGCTGACATTCTTTTAGATTTTAATTTGTTGCTGATACACCAACAAAAGATCATTCAAAAAGTATTTTGTCAACTCACTTCCTCCACTTTGCGTAGGCAGGAGAGCCCGATGGGCTTGCATGAGCTGGACGCCCCTACAACGTATGGAGGTGACGAGGCTGAAAAAATGTAAAATGTATTATTTGTTAATCACAACATTTTATAATTACCAGCCTGGTTGTAAGTGGCAATACAATAATCTTAATTAGCGTAGTTAACATGATAAAATACAATGAGTCGTAAATTTGGAACACTGGAAACTCTGAAACCACAATTGTAACGTTTAAACATCCTAACTAAATATTAGATATGACAAATGAACACACTACCGCAGTAATGTTAGTATATTTTGAGAAAACAAATTTAAATTTCCCGCCTTAGGACGTGAGGAAAAGTCAAAAACTCATTGGGTTAAAAAACTTAACTTCATCCTTCTACATCAATTGAAAATGAATAGTGCAGTTGCTTCAAAATTACCAAAATTTTCACAGCTCCAAGCTGACGTTTGACATAGTTAACAAATTTGTTATCTTAAGCTAAACATACAAAAACGTTATGCTCTTTTAATACGCTACTAACGAACTTAAGTCATGGTAGGTAGCCTGACGGTAATTTTTTCTTAGAATGCTAGTCTGTAACTCAGAATTGTTATTCGCCTTATTTCAAGCTAGGTATACTTAAAAATGCATTGTTGATTTGGCAGGATTTGAACCCGGGACCTCAGGGACCAAAGTCCCGCGCTCTACCACTAAACAAGCTAGCTATCTCGTAGCCACTAATGGTTATCAAATTAAGTAGCTCTTACCTAGCACTTTTGGATTTCAAATTTGCATTTAACAAAATCAATCAAATGACCGATTGAGAGTAGACCTATTAGATAGAGCAAATAATTGTAGCAGTAGTTAAAATGTCTTACCTCCAAAATCTGAACACACGTTAGCAAGGTATGTGTCGCATCCAGCATATCCAAATACGTAATAGCTTTGTGTGCTCATTGGATCTGAAAGTACACGATTACTGATCACAAAATTAAATTCCATTGGTTATAGTTCTAATATAGTACCGTACTATCAACGTAATTCCAATTAAATATTGTATTTAATAAAGTTGTATTATAAACATAGCAAAACAATGAAGAGACATTATGAGCATACACTTGAAAACCTGATTGAGTCTAAACAGAAGTCACATTTGGCTTATTCTCCATAAGTGCATGGAGACAATTACCTAGCACTACTGTCATTGTATTTAATTATTACTCAATTAGTACAACTCTAACATGATAGAATACGATTCACTAATAATCTCTTCGGGACCTATGTTTAATTTACTTACTCGCAGCTGCGAACGCTCCTCTTCCAATGGAATTGATGATGAAGGATTGAATGGAATTAGAACCGTCGCAACTGGAATTCAGGAAAAAATAAAGGGTTATTTTGGCAATTCAAGATTAAATAGTGGTAAAATCTATTATTGATGGAAACACCCAAGAAGTTCACTCTGAGCGTGTAAACAATGCACTTCGCTGTGATAATTATCCGTTAAGACATTTTATACTTGAATATTCGAATACGTAAATAGAACATTGAAATCATTTAATAAATTATCAAAACCGATTGTTGTTTTTTTTAACTTGACCAAAATTATAAGATATCAGGTTGACCTTTTAGGGACGAAAAACCCAATAGGTTGGTAGCCGTGCTTACTTTATTTCACCGGTCATCTGATGTGAATTTTATCGTTATCTTTACGGTTTAGTATGACTGGGAATTTATTGTAAAACTCAACAAGGTGTTTTCACAAACTCAAAGTATCTAGAAGAATATTAAAAATTAATCATTCGTTTTACACAAATAAATGTGTGCATTTTAAGTTTTCAGGTTAGATTTTAGCATCTAACAAATCAACTACGAGTTCTATAAATTGTAACAATTCCTAATACTTATTTTCTATATTTCATATAAGTCCATTGTTAATTTTAAAAACCGGTTGCGAAAAAAAACCTGTAAAATATAATTTTCATAAAATACCTTATAACTCTAAACCATATGGACAACAATGCAAAAATACATATCAGCTGATCGGCAATGAGATAAAAGAAAGAAGGCTATACATTTTTTTTCTCTAAGGGCCCGCTTTCCCGAAATCAAGTTTAACTCTGTTCGCGGTTTAAACCTCAGATTAACTTTCCCAAAAATGATTTTTCGGTTTAAACTAGGTTTGAGTTAACCCTCCGGTTGAGGATGGTTTAACTGGCGATCTAAGGGTTAAACCAGGAGAGAAGAACAATAGCTGAATTTTGATTGTCTCTTGGCTGATTTGTTCGGCAATGGCAAAATATCCTTGTTTGCAGTTTGTTCAATATAACCTAAAATAAATTGAACTGGAAATAAATTCAGGAATAGAAAACCAGGAGCTTTGTAGATAATTCATGACTATTTTAAATAATTTAGGGATATAAGGCTTAAGGTTTTTAAACGTGTAGAGTTGGCCTAAATAATTATTTTTTTAGTAGGTAATATCGTAGTTGTATAAATCGATAGGCTACCTTGTCCGATTAAATTTACAAAGAATCATATTTTTAAATAGATTTTTACTTACTATACAGATGAGATATACAGCATTGCAACATTGGGGTCGTCTGGGAGTGGGAAGTAAGTGAGACACACATTATCTATTAACACATTCTCCTCTGTTTTCGGTAGGATGGTGTAAAACAAAGGCTGGTCACAAATGAGCTGAAACATTAAATTTAAGATTTTATAAACTAACCTTGTTAATATGATTTACTCATGAGACACATATGGGGTAAAAATTGGTTTTTCTAATTTTTGACCCTCTAAACACAAAATTTCCCAACTTCTCTCCAGACCTTTTTAAAGAGCTTAAAAAACAAATAATTTAGTGTATCAAAGTGTTTTTTTTACAATCATTGGTTACGGAGAAAATGCAAAATACCTCCACCACAGCAAACCTGCACTCTCAGGGAATTTCCATTTGCCTGATTGGATTTACACTAAAATGCCTCCTTAAAAATATCAAATGTATACATTTTTCTCATGGCTTACCTTATTAACAGTAAAATCTATTGTGGTTGGAGGAGAGCATTCTTGACCGAAACCATGTTGTAGAGTTAGCAAACCCACTAGGAGAGGCCCAACAATACTTACATGGTTAGACCTAGAAAAAGTGTATAAACCACACGTTAAAAAAATTACTTTTATATACACTTTTTACAATTTTAATCTGGAACGAGCAGTTTTTAAATCCTTTTCACTGTCTATTAAGCAATTAATAGTAGTATTAAAAAACTAAAAGATACAAACCCAATAAGTTCTAACCTACTACATAATACGTAACGTTAACTTACATGACTTCAGGGCTGAAAATTGAGGCTATCGACACGTAGCCATCTAACCGTGCTGTTGTTGACTCAAAGTTGATACACGTTTTCCTTATTAGGTTTACTGAGGTCAATATTTGATTTGCAGGAAAATAAAAATACTCACAGAGTTGTACTTTACATTGTAATGCAAGTGAACATGGATAAGCTGATGTCATAATAGCTTTTTATTACCGTACTAGCTGTGTACCCGTTCTACGCACGGGGATCTTATAGTAATCAGTTGAAACCTTCTTATTTAAAGAACAGCAGTTGTTTTGCATATTTTCAGATATGCTGGCCAAACTATTTATTATACATAACTTCATTTTATGTCGTTTGTTGTTGTTCCGGATCGGTATGACAATCACTAAAAGGCTAAATTACCTGTGTCCGCTTGTCGATCCTAATGTATCCTATTACAGGAGATGCATTTTGGCGAAATTAAATCGCCATCATCAGTCCTAAAGGTCTTGAGCTTCCCCATTAGGTGCGTCTTGGAGTTTTTGAAACACATACACGAACTGTACACTTATACACATGACGAATAAAACATAAATACACAGTAGGCCTACTTTTATTTTTACTATAGACAAGTAGACGCGCGTCGGTCGTGTGCCGAGTCTCGACTGAAAACGCTCATTTAAAAAATGTAAGTTTCCCAGCAATATACAACACTGATTCAAGGTCTATTTCCCGGTTATCAAAACTCAAGAACAATTTTATACACAAAGAATCTCTATTTTCATTTACTGTTACCCTACATATTATTGCACTTGCGATTAATTAAATCCGTTATGTAAGGAAAACGTATTTAATCTTAATTGGTTTGGATTTGCTTTCAAAACGTGATCGGAAATGGTTACGGTATTTGTAAACAACATTCAATGTAAACATATCAGTGACAGCTAGAAGAAATAATCTTGATTTGAACAGCTGTTCGTTATTTCTTAGAAGAATATGTGCTAAACATTGGGAGAAAACTTTACAAAAAATCGTACAAAATTGGGTTTTTAAACGTCCGTTATTTTATTTACAAAGTGGTGACGCCATATTTTAATGGCTAAAGACAATCTCGCCAATCCAGTGAATACATTAAAATGATTTGGAACTTGATAGGTACTCTCGTTTTTCAGGAGTAGGCCGCGTAAAATGGCTCTTGGGTCGTAACAGACTGGAAGACAGACAGAAATTTAGATGCGACTTGTTTCGGTTTCTCTAATGTATAAAAACGTAAAAATAACCTAAAAGTTTATGATTCTGAGCAATGTACAGACAAAACTCTAATTTTATTTATATAGATAGATTATTTGTGAGGAACAATGTTTTAAAATATTTAATCAATCGAAATGGAGGAGTTATATGCACCAAAATTATTGTATTAAACTTTTCACATACCATCATAATGTCTTAAACTTCAATTCATTTACTTTGGTTGTGTAGACATTTCCTTGTCCTACAATCTATGGAAAATTTGATGGTAAATTAGAAACGAAAGCAAGCAAAATATGTTTGTAGAGTCAACTTACTTGTACATGACTTTGCAGAGAGGAGGCACAATGTGATGTTACAATTCGTGCCACTTCCTTTATCATCACTTTATTGACTTGTGTATTTATCAGCAAACTAAATACCTTGTGTTGTGTGCTAAGTTCATTGTACAAGATGGTTTCACTAGAGAGGAACTATTAGGAATCTAGGCGGGAATTGAACCCGTTACTTTCACAACGAAGACCGAGAATTTCATTAAAACACGCAAAAACAGCCAATAACAGCCAATAGGAATTCGCAACATACTAGAAACAAACACAAAAAATTTGATATTTATAATATTAGAAAGATGTTTGATAAATTTTGAGATAAAACAACTAATAGGCTACATAAGCACAAGACTTACAAACATTAAAAAACAGTAACAACTATTTATTTGTTTACACACTATTTACAACAAGGTAAAAAATCTAACGGCCTAAATAAAGTCTATAAGTACTATGTTGTATTAATAGTCAAAGGTAATACAGTATTCCGTTTTCTCTGTGGCCATGGTCAATACAGTCCCACAGATGGTCCCAGGCTGCTGTAGAAGGGGTTGGGAGGGAGGATGCAGGCTTGCTGAGTGACACAGCGGTTTGGCAACTTCATGGGGAGGATGTACATGTCTTGCTCAGCCACCCCAGCATTGCTGATGATCTAGGGAACAAAGCATATCATGTATGGACGAGATTAAAGATTAGATATTTCTATGTCGACACAACAGGGTGTGTTAAGGCAACAGTATTTTAGTATGATCTCTGAAAACTAAAGCAAGAATATAGTTTTGGCAAAACAAACAGCAAAATTTGTGAGGATGATTCAGCTTGTACTTGAATAAAATAGCTACACTTGGTATATCAAGATGGCTTCTGTATCTAGTAGCAGATTGTATAATGACTATTAGATTATACTTCACGGACTGACAAACTTTGGTGAATGTGATAGCTTTGTTACTGACTAAGATCAGCTGGTCCTTAAGTCAGCTGGAACTGTTAAGGCTCGTACCTTAAATTTTCTACTCGTGTCGTTAACACTATTTACGCGAGTTGCGTACACTATTTTACCTACGACGGTGTTTTAATTACTAAAAATCACTACTCATAACTTCTAAGAGAGGTTATGTTTTTGTTTATAACCTCTAATTGCCACTAACATTGATGCAACGAAACATTGTATCAAATACTAATTGCACTAATCAACAATTAAATTGGCCTGAACAGCTGATTAGTTGAATTTCGAATCATTACAATTTTGCTTCTCCTCTCTCAATCCTTGAACCTCATTGGTCCGTTACCCGTGTTGTTATGAGTAAAACCATAGATAAAACATACTCCCTTAGTAGATTTCTCATCCTAATGAAACAGCTGAAGACAATTTTATTGTTAGTTCTGTACGGTTTATGTAGAGGTCGTGTTTTGTTTACAATTTGTTTCCCGTTAATACAGACATTTAAAACCTCGTTTAACCAAATAATACGATCTAATCATAAACAATAAATTGTCCCCTAGTTATTTAACCAAACAGTAAAGCACAAATCAAGAAATTAACCCTAAAATAATAGAAACAAAATTTCGTCGACACTAGCGCCCATGTGTCACGTACATGAACTAGACATGAAAAACGAGCTTCAAAATTTACAATGGGATAAGAAGTCTACTTGTGTTGGTTAGTCTATGGTAAAACTATGCTGTTATGAATGCAAACAATGCTGTTATGAGATACTTTTCAATTCTAAGAACTGTACTGAAACGGCTACTTAAAAAAACGGTCATAGGTAAAATTTATAAGGACATTAACCTAATTAAAATATAGGCATATGGCACACAAAAATGAAGCATGGAGATTGTAGATTTTCCGAAAATTATTGATGGGAAGGAATTCCCTTAGGGCCCAATTTCCTAAGAGCCCCGTCTTACACGCTTTCAAAGTTTACATTATTTAATTAACCAAATGATAAACAGCTGGTCAATGCAATTAACAGCTGTTTAATTATTTTCTCAGTATATTAGTATCTGTTTGAAATCTGGTTGGTTGGCAACCTGCATCACGTGACTTCAAAAATATTTCTAAAAATGTAAACTTTTCTCAAGATCAAACCGACATCCTTTTAGATTTTAATTTGTTGCTGATACACCAACAAAAGACCATTCAAACAGTTTTTTCGACTCACTTCTTCCACTTTACGTAGGCAGGAGAGCCCGATGGGCTTGCATGAGCTGGACGCCCCTACAACGTACGGAGGTGACGAGGCTGAAAAAAATGTAAAATTTATCATCCAATAATCACAACATTTTATCATTGCAAACCAGCCTGGTTGTAAGTGGGAATACAATAACATTAATTAGAGTAGTTAACAATAATCATATACAATGAGTCGTAAATTTGGAACACTGGACACTTCGAAACCACAATTGTAACGTTTAAACATAATATTATTTATATACTGTATGACAAATGAACACACTACCACAGTACAAATGTTAATTTATATCTAGAAGAAGCAAATACAATTTTCCGCCTAGGTGAAGTCAAACACTCCTTGGGTTAAAAAGTTAACGTCGTCCTTCTACTACAATTGCAAATGAAAATTGTTGCAGCAGTTGCTTCAAAATTACCAAAGTGTTCACAGCTCCAAACTTTTTAACCTTTTACATAGTTAACCAATCTAAAAGCGTTATGCTCTTTTAATCCACTATTTAAAACTGAAGTCATGGAAGGTAGCCTGACGATAATCCTTTCTTAGAATGCTTGTCTGTAACCCAGAATTGTTATTCACCTTATTTCAAGCTAGGTATACATAAAAATGCATTGTTGATTTGGCAGGATTTGAACCCGGGACCTCAGGGACCAAAGTCCCGCGCTCTACCACTACACAAGCTAGCTATCTCGTAGCCACTAATGGTAATCAAATTAAGTCGCACTTAACTAGCACTTTTGGATTTCAAATTTCCATTTAACAAAATCAATCAACTAAATGACCGATTGAGAGTAGGCCTATTAAATAAAATAATCATAGCAGTAGTTAAAATTTCTTACCTCCAAAATCTGAACACACATAAGCAAGGTATGTGTCGCATCCAGCATATCCAAATACGTAATAGCTGAGTGTGCTCATTGGATCTGAAAGTATACGATCACAAAGTTAAATTCCATTGGTTATAGTTCTAATATAGTACCGTACTATCAATGTAGTTCCAATTAAATATTGTATTTAATAAAGTTGTATTTTAAACATAGCAAAACAATGAAGAGACATTATGAGCATACACTTGAAAACCTGATTGTGTCTAAACAAAAGTCACATTTGGCTTATTCTCCATAAGTGCATGGAGACAATTAACTAGCACTACTGTCGTTGTATTTAATTATTACTCAATTAGTACAATTCTAACATGATAAAATACGATTCACTAATAATCTCTTCGGGACCTATGTTTAATTTACTTACTCGCAGCTGCGAACGCTCCTCTTCCAATGGAATTGATGATGAAGGACTGAATGGAATTAGAACCGTCGCAACTGGAATTCAGAGAAAAAATAAAGGGTTATTTGGCAATAAAAGATTAGATAGTGGTCAAATCTATTATTGATGGAAACACCCAAGAAGCTCACTCTATCATCAAAACCGATTGTTGTTTTTTTTTTTACTCGACCCAAATTATAAGATATCAGGTTAAACTTTTAGGGACGAAACAAACTCATAGGTTGGTAGCCGTGCTTACTTTATTTCACCGGTCATCTTATATGAATTTTATTGTTGTTATATTCTCGGTTTAGTATGATTGGAAATTTATTGTAAATAAGACTCAACAAGGAGTTTTCACAAACTCAAAGTATCTAGAAGAATATTAAAAATTAATCATTCGTTTTACACAAATAAATGTGTGCATTTTAAGTTTTCAGGTTAGATTTTAGCATCTAACAAATCAACTACGAGTTCTATAAATTGTAACAATTCATAATACTTATTTTCTATATTTCATATAAGTCCATTGTTAATTTTAAAAGCCGGTTGCGTAAAAAAAACCTGTAAAATATAATTTCCATAAAATACCTTATAACTCTAAACCATATGGACAACAATGCAAAAATATATATCAGCTGATCGGCAATGAAATAAAGAAAGAAGGCTATCAACTTTTTTTTCTCTAAGGGCCCGCTTTCCCCAAATCAAGTTTAACTTTCAGATTCACTTTCCCCAAAATAATTTTTCGGTTTCAACTAGGTTTGAGTTAAACTTCCAGTTGAGGATGGTTTAACTGGCTATCTAAGGGTTAAACCAGGAGAGAAGAACAATAGCTGAATTTTGGTTGTCTCTTGGCTGATTTGTTCGGCAATGGCAAAATATCCTTGTTTGCAGTTTGTTCAATATAACCTAAAATAAATTGAACTGGAAATAGATTCAGGAACAGCAAACCAGAAGCTTTGTAGATAATTCATGACTATTTTAAATTTAGGGATATAAGGCTTAAGGTTTTTAAATGTGTAGAGATGGCCTAAATAATTATTGTTTAGTAGGTAGTGTCGTAGCTGTGTGAATCGATAGGCTACCTTGTCCGATTAAATTTACAAAGAATTGTATTTTTAAATAGATTTTTACTTACTATACAGATGATATATACAGCATTGCAACATTGGGGTCGTCTGGGAGTGGGAAGTAAGTAAGACACACATTATCTATTAACACATTCTCCTCTGTTTTCGGTAGGATGGTGTAAAACAAAGGCTGGTCACAAATGAGCTGAAACATTAAATTTAAGATTTTATAAATGAAGCTTGTTAAAATTATTTACTCATGAGACAAAGTAAAAATTGGTTTTTCTAATTTTTGCCCCTCTAAACAAAAAAAATTCCCAATTTCTCTTTAGACCTTTTTAAAGAGCTTAAAAAAACAAATAATTTAGTGTACCAAAGTGTTTGTGTACAATTATTGGTTACGGAGAAAATTCCAAAAATTTTTATTTTAAAATTCCCATGTCATTCTTAGGGAGAATATTGTAAAATGTTGTAGTTTGCTGGTTTATGGATATATTTTGATCAAACTTGGTAAATTTATTTACTTTATACTAAGTTATTGATACTTTAAAAAACACACTTTTTAATCCTCCCTATAGATTGTAGAAGCAAGCCTAGGTACTCATAAAACCTAATGTTTATTAAATACATTTAGTTGAAAATCAATTCAGGCAAATGGAAATTCGATTAGTCGGCAGGCTTGCTGCGGCGGGGGTATTTTAACTTTGATGTATTTTACTGTTAACTGGTATTTTTGTAAAAAAATACACTTTGTTATTTATCAGAAGTCTTCTGAGCCAATAACCTTTTTTCTACTCTCTATATCTCGATACTCTCTAACTTTGTTAGTTGTTACACTATAGCCCAATGACAGTTTAGTTTACAATACAACTCATGGCTTACCTTATTAACAGTAAAATCTATTGTGGTTGGAGGAGTGCACTCTTGGCCGAAACCATGTTGTAGAGTTAGCAAAACCAGTAGGAGAGGCCCAACAATACTTACATGGTTAGACCTAGAAAAAGTGTAAACCACACATTAAAAAAATTACTTTTATATAGGCCTACACTTTTTAAAATTTTAATCTGGAACGAGCAGTTTTTAAATCCTATTCACTGTCTACTAAGCAATTAATAGTTGTATTAAAAAACTAAAAGATACAAATCCAATAAATTATAACGTACTACATAATACGTAACGTTAACTTACATGACTTGAGGGCTGAAAACTGAGGTTATCGACACGTAGCCATCTAACCGTGCTATTGTTGACTTAAAGATGATAAACTTTTTCCTTATTAGGTTTATTGAGGTCAATATTTGATTTGCATGAAAATAAAAAGACACATCGTTGTACTTTACATTGTAATGCAAGTAAACATGGATAAGCTGTTGTCATAATGTATTTAAATGAAAGATAAATACATTGTGGTTTGCAAATCAAGTGGTATTAAGCTATCACATAGTTGAACGTCATGACAACAATATAAAAATCGATGTATTCCAAAAATTATTGTTTTTAGCCTACGTTAAGATTTATAAAGGTTTCACATGTCCGTTTGATGAATTTTTTTCCACGAATTGGGAAAAATAAAATTGAGTATAAATTTCTCTTTGTAGCAAATGTATAGACAAGGTTAAAATACTGTTACAGCCTATGTTAATAATATTTATATTTAAATTCGAAACAAAGACCTCTCTTAATCATGACTGCCAATTATGTTTTCAACTCTCAAACAAGAACAAGAGGTGAAAGACTTTTTACTACCGTATTATTTGTGAGGAACAATGTTTGAAAATATTTAATACATCGAAATGGAGGAGTTATATGCACCAAAAGTATCGTATTAAACTTTTCACATACCATCATAATGGCTTAAGCTTCGATTAATTTACTTTGGTTGTGTACTTACTTACTTTTACTTTACTTTTCAATCAAATGGCGACCAAACAAAGTAGGTATTTTTTAGCCAAGTATGAATGGAGATGAGTGTAGAATGAGTGGCGCGATCTTGGACATTTCCTTGTCCTACAATATATTAAAATTTGATGGTAAATCAGAAACGAAAGCAAGCAAAATATATTTGCAGTGGCAACTTACTTGTACATGACTTGCTGAGAGGAAGCACAATGTGATGTTACAATTCGTGCCACTTCCTTTATCATCACTTTATTGACTTGTGTATTTATCAGAAAACTAAATTCCTTGTGTTGTGTGATAAGTTCATTGTACAAGATGGTTTCATCAGAGCAAAACTATAAGGAATCTAAGCGGGAATTGAACCCGTTACTTTCACAACGAAGACCGAGAATTGCATTAAAACACGCAAAAACAGCCAATAAACAGCCAATAGGAAATCGCAACATATTAGAAACAAACACACAAACTTTCACATTTATAATATTAGAAAGATGTTTGATAAATCTATATAAATAAAATTAGAGTTTTGTCTGTACATTGCTTAGAATAATGAACTTTTTGGTTATTTTTACATTTCATAGGTCAGAGAAACCGAATCAAACCTTATCTCAATTTCTGTCTGTCTGTCTGTCTGTCTGTCTGTCTGTCTATCTGTCATTCTCTTGGTAACGCTAAAATACGCACTTTATTACAACTACTCCTCAATAACTATAGCACTGTCCCGCCTGAAACTTATTTTCCAAATACTATACATATATGAGATGGTTTTAGACGTATTTCATCGAATATGAGACAGTTAGATATTTAACAGTAAACCCTTGAAAATCAAGTTTTTGTCGATTTTTGACGTGGAATTTCTGGAAGCCCATGTTAACCTTATGAGAAATGAAATTATTGAATCTTAACAGCTGTTTCAATTAAACAAGTTGGTTCTGTTCTGTGATGTTCAATAGCATTAAAGTTACAAGGATTACCAACAGGGTGCAGCACTAGCACTATTATTTCTTTTACATTTATGACAACAGCTAATTTGCAACCTGGAGGCGAGTGAGCGTAGCGAACGAGCTAACCTGAAGGCAAGTGAGCGTAGCGAACGAGCTTACCTGAAGGAAAGTGAGCGCAGCGAACGAGCTCCAACATAAAGGTGAGTGAGCGTAGCGAACGAACTTCAACCAGGACGTGATTGAGCCATGCAAACGAGATCAGATAGTAAAAATAAAAGTAAGCCTACCGTTATAGGATCGACCGGCAGACACAGAGGTAATTTAACCTTTTATTGATTGTCATACCGATCCGGAACAACAAAAAACAACATAAAATGAAGCTATGTATAATAGTTTGGCCAGCATATCTTAAAATATGCAAACCAACTGCTGTTCGTTATATAAGAAGGTTTCAACTGAATATTATAAGATCCCCGTGCGTAGAACGGGTACACAGCTAGTTTAGAGATAAAACAACTAATAGGCTACATAAGCACAAGACTTACAAACATTAAAAAACAGTAACAACTATTTATTTGTTTACACACTATTTACAACAAGGTAAAATATCTAACGGACTAATAAAGTCTTTAAGCACTATGTTGTATTAATAGTCAAAGGTACTACAGTATTCCGTTTTCCCTGTGGCCATGGTCAATATAGTCCCACAGAAGGTCCCAGGCTGTTGTAGAAGGGGTTGGGAGGGAGGATGCAGGCTTGCTGAGTTACACAGCGGTTTGGCAACTTCATGGGGAGGATGTACATGTCTTGCTCAGGCACCCCAGCATTGCTGATGATCTAGGGAACAAAGCATATCATGTATGGACTGGATTAAAGATTAGGTATTTCTATGTCGACCCAGCAAGGTGTGTTAAGGCAACAGTATTTTAGTGTGATCTCTATAAACTAAAGCAAGAATATAGTTTTGGCAAAACAAACAGCAAAATTTTGTGAGGATGATTCAGCTTGTAATTGAATAAAATAGCTACACTTGGTCTATCAAGATGTCTCCTGTATCTGGTAGCAGATTGTATAATGACTATTAGATTACAGTTCAAGGACTGACAAACTTTGGCAAAATTGAATGATATGATAGCTTTGTTACAAGATCAGCTGGTTCCTTAAGTCAGCTGGGACTGTTAAATTTATAAGGTCATTGACCTAATTAAAATATAGGCATATGACACACAAAAATGAAGCATAGAGTTTGTAGATTTGACGACAATTATTTATATGAAGGAATTCCCTTAGTGCCCGATTTCCTAAGGGTCTTACATGCTTTTAAAGTTTACATTGTTTAATTAACCAAATGATAAACAGCTGGTCAATGCAATTAACAGCTGTTTAATTATTTCCCAGTACATTAGTATCTGTTTGAAATGTGGTTGGTTGGGGGTTTATTCACACTATAGTTCGGCCGCTTAGAAAACGACCTGCGCGCTAATGCTAAACCAATGCTGGAGGAGGTCGCTTACTAAGCGGCCGAACTATAGCAACTGCATCACGTGACTTCAAAATCCATGATATATTTGATATGTAGTTGATAAGGATGAAAAAGATTATGTCTCATCATATCCCAATTATTTTCATTGTGTGCGCGATCACTTCGAGGCGTCATAGAAAAGTTACATTTCCGTATGGATGTGAACAAAATTGTATCATGGTCATTTGTTTTGATGTAAAAAAAAAATGTAAACTTGAAAAAGTTCAGATAATTGACAACAGAATTCGGCACAAACTATGAAATTTGTTAAGACTATAGGACGAAGGGCTTTCACGAGATGTCATCCAAACCAGCAAAAGACACATCTAGAGCTTTAAATTGATACCCAAAATGCCTATAAAAATAAATATTTGAGGGTAGACTTGCTGCACACACAAAATCAACAAATTATTTTAATAATATAGATTGTGTGAAAATTTGTGTATTATTTTAAAGGGTTATGTTTCATTAAAGAAAGTTAGGATAAGATTTGTAGATATTTTTTAGTTTTCTGCGAAATTTATACAGATATATACAGATGAAGAGGCTTCACTAACATTGAAGAAAATCCTTTTCTAAAATGACATCAATATTACGTAGCCTAATGTATATTGGTACACTAGAGTGCGTGACTTTGCGAATAAGTAGGGAAATGCGTTTGGTAAGGATTTTCTTTTTCAATTTAAATCATACAGTATTTTTTAAACGCTGATTATTTAAAAAACGCATTATTCTCTTCCGCGTTCTCTAATTGCGAAGCACGGGCCACTCGTAACAAGCTCAATAACCAATTCCAGCTAAGCTTCAAAAATATTTCTAAAAAATTATGAACTTTTCTGAATATCAAGCTGACATCCTTTTAGATTTTTATTTCTTGCTGATACACCAACAAAAGACCATTCAAAAAGTATTTTGTCGACTCACTTCTTCCACTTTGCGTAGGCAGGAGAGCCCGATGGGCCTGCATGAGCTGGACGCCCCTACAACGTATGGAGGTGAGGAGGCTGGAAAAAATGTAAAATGTATCATCTATTAACAACAACATTTTATCATTGCAACCCAGCCTGGTTGTAAGTGGCAATACAATAATATTAGCGTAGTTAACAATGATAAAATACAATGAGTCGTAAATTTTGGAACACTGGAAACTCCGAAACCACAATTGTAACGTTTAAATATAATAGTATTTATATACTGTATGACAAATGAACACACTACCACGGTACAAATGTTAATATATATCTAGAAGAAGCAAATAAAATTGTCCACCTAGGTGAAGTCAAACACTCCTTGGGTTAAAAAGTTAACGTCGTCCTTCTATGCCAATTGCAAATGAAAAGTGCAGTTGCTTCAAACGAAAGTTTGAAGTTTGGATCTGTTTTCACAGCTCCAAACTTTTGACCTTTTGCAGTTAGCTATTTTTTCTTAACCTAAGAAACACAAGAAAAACATTATACCCTTCATTCTACTAGTAACATGGTATTTAAAGCAAACGGCATGGTAAAATGGCCGTTTAAAACATGGTATTTAAAACAGCATGGTATTTAAAGCAGTGCTATTGAACTTTTACGTTTATTTAGGTAGCCTCATGGTAATTCTTTGTCCTACGCTAAGTTATAATCCGGTATTATTATTCGTACTGACGCACACATTAGGCTAGATCTAGAAGTTGCGGTATCACTTGAATAAAATCCATTGGTGATTTTGCAGGATTTGAACCCGGGACCTTAGTCACTCGCTCTACCTCTAGACCAGCTAGCTTCCCCGAGTAATGACAATCAAAGTAATATTTCACTAACACTTTCCATTTGACAACATCACTTACCTCCATAATCAGAACACACATATCCGAGGAATGTGTCACATCCAGCATATCCAAACACGTAATAGCTCATTGTGCTCATTGGATCTGGAAGTATACGTTCACTGATCACATAATTATGTTCCATTGGTTATAGTTATAATATAGTGATAATGCGGATACTGAAATGTTTTTAATCAGACCATATAATAAAGATAGCAAAAAAAAATGAGGACACATTATAAGCTAAATAACTTCTTGATCAGCATTGTACGTGTTATTAAATTTCAAATAGTAAATAAAGATACGTCTTATAACACTTAAAACATATATTTACGCTTATACTGTTACTCACAAGACGGTAAATATACAAAAGATGGTAAGACCCAACATTCGCCTATTGGGTCTGATGATGATTGGAGTGTCCAATCGAAATCGTTCACCACTTACCATCTTTTGTATATTTACCGTCTTGTGAGTAACAGTATAAGCGTAAATATATGTTTGAAGTGTTATAAGACGTATCTTTATTTACTTTCCGTACATTATAAGCCTAAAACGACTTGATACCACTTTGAAACAAAACCTGATTATGTCTAAACAAATTAAGTCACATTTGGCTTATTTTCCACGCTAAAATTAGTGCATGAAGACAATGAAATAGCACTACTGTCAATTTATTTAATTATGATAAAAATAGTACAATTCAAACAGTATGATAAAATACGATTCCCTAACTCATACTTACTCGCAGAACGGAATGATCCTCTTCCAATTGAACTGATGATGGTGGATTGAATGGAATTCGAACCGTCGCAACTGGAATTCACCCACAAATATTATTTAATAATAAGTGTGAAGCTAAAATAAATTTGTTCTGATTTTTACCAGTGGTTTGAGGGTCATTTGGAAATACAAGAATAGATGGTGGTAAAAATCCACCATTGACGGAAATGTCCAATAAATTCACTTTGGTAGATAGGACAAACCTAAACAATAGCTTGGAATATTTGAACGTTAGTTATATGTAATTTTAGATTGTCATGTATGTAATTCCCATTATTCAAATACTGGGATTTACTCGTTGGTAAATCTTACAAGTTTTTAATACTATTCCATATCATAGAACCAACCTGTTTAGTTGAAACAGCTGATTAAATTCCTTTTAAATATGAATACTCTTAAGGTTAACATGATGAACTACAGACTGGGGCTGAGCCCGAAAGGATTTTTGAGATAAGAATATGCCTATATGTTAATAGGGAATGTGAGCTATCATCATGTCAAATTTCAGCCTAATCCGTTCAGTATTTAACGCGTGATTGAACTTCAAACAAACAAACACACACACTTTCACATTTATAATATTAGTATGACAACGTGGTGTTTTCGCTAACTCAAAGAGTATATTATATTCTAGAAGAACACCAAAAATTAATCATTTGTTTTACACCAATAAATGTGTGCAATTAAGTTTTCAGGTTGATAAAATAGCTAATAAAATACACTACAGGTTCTATAAATTGTTCAAATACATAATACTTATTTCCCATATTCCACATAAGTGCATTGTCAATTTTACAAGCTGGTTGCGTTTGGAAAAAAACCTATAAAATCTAATTTCCATAAAACACCTTATAACTCTGAGCCATGTGGACAACAATGCAATAATACATATCAGCTGATCGGCAATGAAGTAAAAGAAAGAATGCGGCCATCTTCTTTTCTCTCGTGTCTTCCCGTATTTTGTTATTTTGGTTTGCAAAAAAACACTGTATAATAATTCGTTTTTCGCTTCATGTTTTAGACGATTAGAAAAAAAATCAATTTGAATTAAAACTGTACAAAGAATATTCATAAATTAATAGTCTTATTATTCTACTTACTATACGGATGATATATACAGCATTGCAGTATTGGGGTCGTCTGGGAGTGGGAAGTAAGTCAGACACACATTATCTAGTAAAACACTCTCTTCTGTCTTCGGTAAGATTGTGTAAAAGACCGGCTGGTCACATATGAGCTGAAAAATTTAGTTTAAGATTTTATACATGAAGCTTTTTAAAAATATTTACTCGTCAGACACATAGAAATATCATAAAAATGCAAATATTAATTTTACATAAGTTTCCACAGACATTTCGGTGTTTGTCCAATTCTGTACACGAAAATCGGCAAACAAAAGAAATTTATTGTGAGTAACAGAATGTTTTTGATACATTTAAATAGACTACGCGGGCAACAGCGCTAGTAACAGTTAATTGATAAGGATTGGATGGTCTATGTTCCTTGATTTTGTATGATTTTTATATTTTTTATATTAATGTATTTTAATTTAATTTATATATTTGTAAAAAAATACAATTTGTTAGTTTTCAGATTCTGAGCCAATGACATGCTTTATTTTAAATCTTGTCACTCTAAGGTTGTCCTTTGTTACATTATCTGTAGCCAAATGATAATTTAGTTTACAATACAATAAACCATTTCTCATGGCTTACCTTATTAAGAGTACCATCTATTGTGGTTGGAGGAGAGCACTCTTGACCGAAACCATGTTGTAGAGTTAGCAAAACCAGTAGGAGAGGCCCAACAATGCTTACATGGTTAGACCTAGAAAAAGTGTATACACCACACATTAAATAATTTACTTTTATATACACTTTTTAAAATTTTAATCTGTAGCAAGCAGTTTTACAAGTCATCCACTGTATCTTGAACAATTAAATTAATAGCATTTTTAAAATAACCCCGCCGCAACAAACCTGCAGACTAAGCGAATTTCCATTTGCCTGATAGGATTTACTCTAAAATGTCTCCTTAAAAATATCACATTCATTCCTTATTAATATAATTACTTTAACGAGTACTTAGGTTTGCTGCAACAGGGATGGTAAATTTTTTTTTTTATGTTATAGTTTAGTAAGAAATAAATGAATTGTTCATATTTGATCAAAATATGTTCATAAGCTAACTACAACAGTTTACTTATCCTTCATAACAATAATATAGGGATTTTAAATTTACAATTTTTTGGAATTTTTTCCGTAACCATTAGGTGCACAATAACGCTTCAATATACGAAATTATTTTTTTTAAAGCTCTTTAAAAAGGTCTAGAGAGAAATTGGGAAATTTTGTGTTTTGAGGGTCAAATATGAGAAAAAACAATTTTTTACCCCATAATCCACCCCGTAAAACCCCGGTCCCATGGTTCATGCTGGTTTTCGAACTCATTCAAGTTTATCTCGCCTTACACATTTAAACCAAATTTCATCAAAATTGGACAAAAATTACTCAAGTTATCGCGTTCACGGTCGTATATATATATATATATATAATTAAAAAATCTGAAGGAACGGTGTTTTTGGCCTCTGGGGACATCAAAATGAAAAACTAAATCTATTCCGGGCCTAGGTCTTACCTACGGTAATAGCTACTTACTTTTTGAAATTCACTAAAAACTAAAAAATAAAAATCCAATACATTTTATAACGAACTACATAATATCACAATACTACGTAACGTTAACTTAGATGACTTCTGGGCTGAAAATAGGTTATGGACACGTAGCCATACAACCGTACTATTGTTGACTTAAAAACTGATACACGTTTTCCTTATTAGGTTTATTGAGGTCAATATTTGATTTGCATGAAAATAAAAAGACTCACATCGTTGTAATGTACATTTTAATGCAAGTAAACATGGATAAGCTGTTGTCATAATGTATTTAAATGAAAGATAAATACATTGTGGTTTGCAAATCAAGCTGTATTAAGCTATCACATAGTTGCACTTCATGACAACAATATAAAAATCGATGTATTCCAAAAATTATTGTTTTTAGCCTACATTAAGATTTATAAAGGTTTCACATGTCCGTTTGATGAATTGTTTTCCATGATTTTGAATTAAAAATCCAATTGAGGATGAATTTTACTTGGTCACGTATGTATATCCTAGATTCACTTATACTGTTTTAAACTATATGAATAATTCATAGGTACTAAAATTTGACACAAAGACCTCTCTCAATCATGACTGCCAATTATGTTTTCAACTCTTAAACAAAGACAAGAGGCAGAAGGCTTTTGATTACCGTATTACTTTTTAGGAACAATGTTATAAAATATTTAATACAGCTAAATAGATGAGTAATATGCACCAAAATTATTGTATTAAACTTTTCACATACCATCATAATGTCTTAAACTTCTATTCATTTACTTTGGTTGTGTGGACATTTCCTTGTCCTACAATTTATGGGAAATTTGATGGTAAATTATAAACGAAAGCAAGCAAAATATGTTTGTAGAGTCAACTTACTTGTACATGACTTTGCAGAGAGGAAGCACAATGTGATGTTACAATTCGTGCCATTTCCTTTATCATACTCTTTATTGACTTGTGTATTTATCAGCAAACTAAATACCTTTTGTTGTGTGCTAAGTTCATTGTACAAGATGGTTTCTCTAGAGCGTATTTATAAGGAATCTAAGCGGGAATCGAACCCGTTCCTTTCACAATGAAGGTTAAGAATTGCGTCAAAACTCGCAAAAAGAGCCAATAGGAATACGCAACACACTAGAAACAGCTGGGGCCTGTTTCATAAAAAAATACTAATAGAGTAAATCAGCTGATCGCCTAATGCAATTCTAATGGAAATTACAAGTTACAATTTGTAATTTAACAACTTTAGTTTATTATGAAACAGGATTGTATTTTGAGCTGAATTAAACAACGGTTTGCTCATTCTAGCTGAAATGTCAAATCAGCTGGGTGTCAAAAATAGTATTTACCTACGACCGTTTTTTTAAAGTAGCCGTTTCAGTCCAGTTCTTAGAATTGAAAAGTTTCACTTTACAGCTGTTTACTTTCATATCCGCATAGTTTCATTTCATATCCGCATAGTTTTCTCATATCCACACAGGTAACGGACCAATGAGGTTCAAGTATTGAGAGAAAAGAATTAAAATTGTAATGCTTCAAACGTCAACTAATCAGCTGATCAGCTGATCAGTTGACCAATTTAATTGTTGATCCGACTTGTTCATGTTGATACTCGCGTATTCTTAATTAAGTTGGTGGAAGTCCAAAAATAAATGAAATATTTGCCGAATTGTACCTGATACAATATTATTTATGGTAAGAATGCTGCTAGCAATGTAATATTTAACGAAGTTTAACAAACACGTAATTACAGGAAATCAGCTGATTATACAACAAGTCGTTGCATCACTTTCAGTGGCAATGACAATACACGAAAACATAACCTCTCTAAAAAGTTATCATTAGTGATTGTTAGTAATTAAATCCAGATTGATAGTAATTAAAAAACGGTCGTAGGTAAAGTAGTGTACGCAACTCGCGTTAATAGTCTTTACGACACTCGTAGAAGTTTTTAAGGCACTCGCCAAGGCTCGTGCCTTAAATTTTCTACTCGTGTCGTAAAGACTCACTTAACGCAATCGTTGCGTAAACTACTATTTTAAACGTTTTGTATTATTACATCCCGACAACCATTGTTAAACACATTGTCGTAAAATTTTTTAGCACTCTTAATTAACTCAATAAACTTCCTATGTTTTATATCGGCATGTTAGATAATTGAAACTAGGCTACGTTCCTTATCAATTGAATGCAGTTCTATTTATAAACTTAGCACTGCATCGTCAGGTGCAATTATTGAGATGTAAATAAACGGTATCAAACTGACTGTTGGTGTGAGTAACTATGATATTTTACGGGTAAAACTAAAAATAAAATTTCATAAATTCCGAACCGTAATCATTACAGCATTGGAGGTTACAACATTTTGTTTATGGTTAAAAGGACCATTACTTTATGGGGTTTTATAGGAAAATCACAGTTGAAAATACAAATTTCAAAACATGAAAAAAGTTATTGACTACATACCAAATTCAAAATTGGACCACAGGTGTAGCCTGTAGCTCTGCATACATCCACACATAAATTCACACACTCACAGACAGACGTCACTACGAAAACCACTTTTTTGGGTCCAGGGGGACCAAAAACGGATATTTTCATCCAAAACTCAAACTCGAAGATTTTTACGAAAACAATACTTTCTCCATATACTATGTATATAGGGAGTAAGTCAAAATAAAATCTTTCCTATTTCCTCAACTAAGGATTGATTAAATAAAGAGAAATTTCCTGTATAACGTTACCAATGGACAAATTGTCTATCAACCTGGATATAAATAATAAATAACGGAACTTTTTGAACATACATTTGGTCGTACTCCCAAGTGTGATGAATTTAAAATATTTCAGCAGAATTTGAGTAGAGATAAACTAAGAGGAATTTAGGGAATGCAATTAAGGATGTTTTGGTAATTGTTTTACAGTACGAGTGGTCTAAAGTAACAATATGGGCTTGAAATGAGGTACATGTTTTACAAATCATTTATTAATAACAAAAAAGGGTTGGACACTTTATCATTCAAACAGACGTTTAAACATGCAATTTTGCTTTAAACCCTCTTTGCATGTCATCCTTATTATGTCAAAAATGACAGCAAGTTGATTTACGGATTGAGCTAAAACTATTAATGGAAATAAACTAGATTTTAATTTTAAATCACAAAAAACAACAATGATCTTCAGACACAATTTTACAAGTAGATAGATAGTTAATTTCATGGCATGTCAATAACTATAAGTTTGGTTCTGTTATATAATAACAATACAAACAAAAATCACAAATCTACAAAAAAATCTCACAAATTTAACGTAAGTAAGAAGATTTATTAAATTAGTTATATAATTATTATGTTTTCAAATTACTCACCAGGTTGATTCATTTGTTTTTCGTTATGTGCTTAAATCACCGGAAAGTTTCAAGAAATTTACAGTTCCCGTCTTAATTCCTCTAAAAATTCCCCCATTAGACAATTGATGTTGAGCTGGTACTAGACACATTTACTAAACAATATTATCATAAATTTAATACGAATACATTTTCAGCCTTGTTTTTTAACCGTATATTAAAAATAAAGGTTAAATACAGGGTATTACTAGACAAAATTAACCCATTTTTCATTATTCCCGGAAAAATATAAATTCAATATGGAGTTCAGCCTTATTTTCGTTCATAAATAGGGGTTTCCTAATAAAATACCCCTGTTCAAAATGTAATCAACTTCCTATAGCCCTTTTACAAAATGTGGTTTAAGGGGAAGGTTTCCTTTGTTCCCCCACTACTTATTGTTAGCTTATGTATAAATCAGCTGATCAGCTGTCAGCTGTTATTTCAAAGTGAGGTGAGAGGGAATGGCATCACGTCCCCTCAAACAGCCAAAATTATGTGAACAGAGTGTAATACCAAAGTTGATGGTTTACACTTTGAAACCTCCACACTTTACACAAGTACTGATTAATACCCGACATAAAATATTAAAGATTAATATTTCGTAAACACAAATTGAAATTCGAGATCGGACCCAAACTTAAATATTAGAATGGTAATGTTGATAGCATAAAATAGACCAATAGATTATTCAAATCAAATTTTCTATTTGCAGAACATTAAATGAACGCTGTATAACATCGTACTATTCTCCTAGCGATTGTCAATACACCAGTCCCACTGAAGGTCCCAACTTGTTGTAGAAGGGGTTGGGAGGAATGATACAGGCTGCTTGGTTTACACATCTATTGGGCAGCTTCATAGGAAGAACATACATATCCTCCAGGGGTAGTCCTGCATTCTCGATTATCTGGGGAAAACATGTAAACATAAGTTGTTGCAAAATAAATGCAAGGATGGAAAAGGATGATTTGCTCAAATTGCAAACACGTTACATAAACATAATGTCACATTAGAGTAGCTTTAAGCCCGGACGATTGATGTGGTTTCAAATTCATTGTTTTATTTCCTCAAATTGTGATGGCTTTTAGTTGCAAACGATTACTACTACACTTTTAGGTTACATTACGAATCAAATGCTACATTCTTGACATTTTTTAACATATGAGAACTCTGCGATCAGTAAAATAATTCAAACTATCACAGGAGCAAATTGGAATACAATTTCACCACACCGAATCAACAAGGTGGGAAGGTGAGCGAAGGACGAGATTACAGCCAAGTAGGTTATATAAACATTTTTCAGTATAAAATAACACTCTTTCATTTAAAAAACGTTTCGCTGCATCACGTAAGCACTAGGGATACTCATTAGTTTATAGATAATTTTAGACCTAAAAACTAATTTAAAAATGTTTTAGGGTATTTTAAATTTACTTCGACCCTGCACAGTAAAATTGTAAATTTTATGTAGTGTGTAATGATTGACGTTTTCTTACCTCTTCGATTTTCCGTAGACACGACAGTCCAATTCCACGACAATTTTTGGTGACTCCAAATGTGTGCGGTTTTTCGTACTCTGAAAACAAGAAAATGATTAATAAAATGTTAACACTCTTATCGATAGAATATGGAGGGTAAATCACAGATTCATTCTTTACGGCGAGATAAAAGCGGCAACGCCGCAGCTTCGGCTACAGCTGTAGCATGGAGAGTCTGCGCAAAGGCCGCCGGTGCGACGTTGCCAAACCTCAATGCCGAAACCTTAAATTGGAAGCTAATACTTGTACATATTGTAAAAGGTTAAACTTACCTCCAAAGTCAGAGCACCTGTAGCCAATGAATGTGTCACATCCTGCATATCCAACGAAATAATCCAGATACGTCACTCTGGGGTCTGGAATATAAATCAAATATATCAGCGAAAGAAAAATAACTTAAGTTACCCCTAAAATTTTACTATTAAACATATCCACGTTTGCACAGACAAGTTTAAATGTAAAAATTGAACCAAAACGGGATTTTCTCTGTAAATGAAAACTTTTACTTTTAGTTTTTAATAAACCTAAACATTTGGTTTTATTCTTTTTGTTTTACTTACTATATGAAAAAGTAAATAAAACAGTTATCTTGTTACTATTATAAAAGTTTGTTCATTTTTATCTTCTGACATATTATCTCAATTTTAATATTTACTATAATCATTATCTCTCTGGACCTTCAAACTATTTTTCAATACCCTTTCCTCATTTTATTCTTTTATATCTTAATATTTAAGTTAATTTACTTTAAATAAAACCCTATCCCCTTTAACTAACTTTGGTCCTTCGAGCCGGATATCGAATATCAGTCCTTGCTTTGAGTCAATTAACCAGACCTATTTTAGTTTCACGGTAAGTTATTTTATAAAACATCTATACTTATTTAATACGCAAGCACGATTTTTGTGACAATTACTCCTCCGAAACTACTGAACCGATAGACATGTTTTTGGTGTCATTGTAAAGAGCGTAACGTGAAATTGTGCAGGAAACCTTCTTTTAAAGGAAATAATTAGAGAGTGAGGCCCTGGGGCCCTTTAAAGTTTCGTATTTCTCCATAAGGATAACAAGAGGGATAATTTTTATTTACAGAAACCAGAAACATATATGTTTTTCACTTGAAAATAGTCAAAGTCTACTACATAATAATTGCTGTGTATTATGACTGTTAATGTATACTACATTTCAATCAAGGATTGTGTGCCTTAAACTTTACTCATAATGGATCTCACTACTTCATTTTCATGCTGGGAATAGTAAAATTTAGTTGAGAATAAGTTACCATATTTAGAAAACTTTACTATAATAATTGATGTATTTAAAATCACAAATCTTTGACATTATTAATTCATTAGAAACGAAACAGCTGATCGAGAAATCAAACAAATCATCTACTTCATGTGAGGAATGTTTTTACACAAACATAGTTTTTTTTTTAACCAAATACAGTACCTTGATTCTTTTTTACTTGTGGGTGTATTTTGAGTTTGCAGTTATGAAAGCACCAAGCCAAGTACCTTCTATCTAATTTTCTTTATAAACTAACAGTAATAATGAATTACTACATGAACTTTACAAGTTAGGTAATTAACTGTCAGTATGCCAAGGGGAAGAGTGGGTCCTCGAAAACAGTCGAAGGCAGAGGCACCCATCTAAAAAATCCAACTGAGTTTTTAAATATAGAGGTCAGTGTATTGCCAAGACACAGATTATACTAATAAAAGGAGGCAGTGGTTTTATTGATATTAATACATCAAAAAGGGCCTCATTAATGGCACAAGGCTTCATGTGATCAGAACGGTTAACAACAATGTAAAGTAGAATGTAAAGTCTTAACATGGAACAAGTGAGTAAGGACATATTTTGATTTTGGGGATACAAAATTTGCCCGTCTGAAACACAGTTACATTTTAAAATGGAAAGATGCTAATTTCTGTTATCTTTGGCATTTGCAGCATAAGCACTTTAATTAAAGAGCAGCAATGTTCTTAGCCAGACCAATTTCAGTCATGAGCAACTATATACTGTATATGTTGTTTTAAGTAAGGCTACATCTTTTAATAGTAGGATAAGCATATTCATTACGGAAAATTCTGACCAGGGTAATATTCCTGAAGGTGACTTTAAGACTAAAATCGTAGTATTTATGGAAGTGCTTTTGTGAAAAAAATATTGTTAAAAGTGTTTTATTCAAGCAGCATTTTATGACCCTCAAAATATGCCACATAGGTATATGCTACATTCACTGCCTATTGGTTTGATATGATAAAATGTTTTGTTAAATGTGTTTTTAAATCTCTTTAAAAAATAACTACCCTTTAACACACTTGAACTTGAACACTTAAATAGGCATACAGCTAGAAAACGGCTGGATTCCTTCCCTTCTAATGCTTTATTATTACTGTATTTAATTTTTGACGAGTCAATATATAACACGATGAATTTGTTTTCTAAATTCATAATATGTTTTTGCGGGGCATTGAGCCGCACAGGTTCACTAGTAACACTTAAATCACAAACATAAAAAAAAATAGTGAAACCAATTCTTCCAGCAAGATGTGGCCTTCAAGGCCTGGAAATAAATCTATTGATGAAAATCTTCTAAAGGTAACAGAAGTTTGCAAAAGCTGCTCATGTGTTTAACACGTTGATTACTTAAAATTGAATTGTTTTCATCTTAAGATGTCCTTTACTTACTAGCCGTTAAAGTTGTTCCTTTTCCAATGGAAGTCACAATAAAGGATTCGACATAGTTTGAACCATCACAACTGTAACATTTGTAGAAGAATAAAGCACAAAATAATTATAAGAATAGTTACCAAACAACCACAGCAATAATCATAACCCAGATTGCACATGTTTATGAGGAGATGTAAAACAATTTGAAATCTATTATCAATTTATGTTTGTAATTTACTACTAAATTATATAACAACTTTCATTTCAATTTATTTACATTTCATCCCATTCCAAAATAGTTTAAATTGACATTTCCTTTTACAAAATACCCATAATATTTTATATACAATTTTCTCTTTGGCGTATATTTATGACTTGCTAAAACGTTAAAGTTTAAAAACTTTTGCATCCATGCCACTCTTCATTACCGTACTTATTTTCAATTTAAAAAATTTGGACCATAGGGCACGCAGTCATGGTGCTAATTGATTTTGCTAATTGATCAAGGATAGCTGTGTGGTTTCGAATCACCAAACTTCTGACTGTTCTCAAGATTGAATCAACGCCTACCAAATTAGACGAACATTATAACCACTTAGATACACAGCCATATTTTCTTAAGCTGTCACGAAATCAGCTTACTTCATTGGTGTATACATACTACGAGTTACGCAGTTGTGTTTTAAACATTCGTGATGAAATTTTAAGCACTCTCCGTAAAGAAGTATCATAAGCAGAAAATTTCATACATAATAATTATGTAAACTAGTTTTATACCGGTTTCTTATATGTTTAATAGTTGGGCAAATGTCTAAACAGTGGCATATGAAAAAGGCAAATTCATCCTACTTACTAAACAAACGAGTCATGCTCTATGATAGTGTTGGGATCGTCCGCTAGAGGCATGAAGGTAACACAAACGTTGTCCAGCAACATGTTCTCCTCAGTCTTCGGAAGGAAGCTTAAGAAGTTCGGTTGGGTATTCAAAATCTGTAAATTCAAGTGCAAAATCACCAATCACCAATAAAATAACAGATTCATACTGTAAAAGTAGTGAGGTTGAATATTTTTATTGACAATCGTCTTTGCCATTTTTGTCTTATAATTTTATCACCAAGAAAATAACTGCTTATTAAATTGAAATCGAAAAATCCTTGGAGGTCTCAACTTTGTACTTTGAAGGCTTCACGAATCATCAATTAAAAAAAAAACGCAATAGTTTTGGAAAATAATTACCTACTGTGGGACCAAACTAGGTTTAAAATTAAGGCGATTCAGGAATGTCAAAATGTAGTTTTTTTAGTTTTTTTTTCAAACTCTTCGAGTTATCTTACCTTGTGAATAGAAAAGTCGATGGTAGGTGGATGCAGACATTCTTGACCATAGAGACTATGTATGGACAGAAAACCCAGAAATGAGTAGAAAATGGATTTCGCACAGCCATACCTGTATATTGCAAGGTAAATTTAAATAAATATTAAATATACATTTTATTTGTCGTAGGCTTAGTTTTAAAACACCAAACAATTACTGTATAAAAATATTGAATTAGTTGTTTCTTGTTTTGCATTGTTAAACCACAATTGCGTTCTTTAGTAGATTAGACACTTCATATAATAAATAATCTACGAGTTTATCATCCCTCATTATAAAATTTAAAAATTATTCATATTGCTCAAAGAATAGGTTATATATCAAGTTAAATCGTGTATGCAGAAGCTATAATTCAAAAACTAAACAACCTCTTAGGAGATGGGGTTAAGAGGATTTAGAAAATTTATCTCTGAAATAGCTATATCAAAAATGAATTTAAATATATTTTAGCATTGTTTATTAACTAACTTCTAATTTAGTATATCTAAAACTTGTATAGTTTAAATTATTTAAAATGGAAAGAATAAATATAGTTTAAGTAGAATATAGTCCTCTGTTATTGAAATTTAAGTTGCATTGTTCTAAAAATCTCATAATATTAAAAACTTTCAATAAGTAACTGTTTTACTTACATGTCCGTTGAGTATAGTGCTGCCTTGCATTATCAATTAATTTTCCTTATCACACAAGCACCGAGTTCAATGTAATTTCATTTGTAGTGACAAGACTGTAGGAATTATAAACTCGTCGAGGTTATGTGTGTAAGGTCACCAAGGAGTTATAAAAATAACTTACATAAAACAAAAAACACATATGCGATATAAATGCATAAGCAATCAATGACAAAATGTGTCAACTTTTTCATGTTTCAAAAAATATAGTCTTCACATTCAACGAAAAAAAGTGATTCTTTCGCAATTCGTTATTCAATTTTTTTGAACTTGAAGTCGTTTGACAGGAAAATTTAAAGGGAGATGCTTGCATTTTGGAGGTTTATGTATTACTAAAAATTCTGTATTAGCACAAAATTCGAATACATCATGTAAACGGTAACACTACCTTGAAATCATTGTGTAAATATTCAATTTTTATCAAAAACATTTTAATTTTAAATAAACGTTATATACCCCATTGGGAAGGTTTTAGGAAGGAAATAAAATTACTGATCTTAAAACAATATACTCTATTTCAGTATTATATTTTACAATTACAAAAATCGTTTAAGTATATACAACATCCAAGAGAAATTTCCAATGAACAGTACTTTGTTCTTAACTTCTTTAGCAAATATTTTTCAATTTATTTTCTCAATAAAAATCCGACATGTATTATAGGTATAACATAGCTTAACCAAGTCTTCTACATTAATATTTCGCCAAGAAGGTAACAACGATCTTACCAAAATTTTTAGCAGTATATTATACAAAAACCATGCATTTACATAAAAATTAAACTCTGCTTATAGTATTTTTTCTATGTTAAAATTCTAAGCAGTTGCAAATGTCAATACAACCTTCAACTTTGCCTTACCTTTGTTGTTTACCACTTTCAATTACTTAACAACTTGGTTACAAACCATTTGACCCAAACTTTATTCGAAAATGGGTTAAAACCCAAGATTTCTTAACACCATAATTTTGTCTTTATTTAGATCTCGTTATAACTGGATGACATCAATTCTTGGCCCTGATATAATTTTTCATTTATTAGCCTCAAACAGAAAATTGACGCTCAATTTAGACAAGGGCCTCGAACTTTCCACTGGCCACAAAAAACACAAATAATTAATAAAACTGTGTTTTCTCGTTACAATTTATGCTATTCGACAACTGACAAAGTATGGAATGGAACATGCCACATCTTTTACGAATGCAAATTACAAAGCTATCTAACTATCGGTTAAGTAGGGCTGGTGAAAAAGACTACAGAGAAAACTTTATTCTATATATAGATGGATGAGAATATTAATAGGATGTTAAACGTATTTAGATTTATACTTAAAATATGCATGCTTTAGTAGGTATAACCTCAAATTTCACTACGGTAGTTCCTGAAAGGTAGGCCTATTTAGTAAGTATCCTCCATTTTAATACACCAATCCCACAGTAGGCCCCAATTTGTTGTAGAATGGGTTGGGATGGATCGTACATGCAGCTCTGGTGACACATCGGTTAGGTAGTTTATTGGGAAGTATGTAATATTCGCTTTCAGGAAGACCAGCGTTGGTGATTACCTAAAAATACATATATTTAAAAAATAATTTGTTAATTTAAAAGTGCTCCAATTCCGAACACTGAGTTGAATCATATCCTAAGCATATTCATAATTGAATCCAGATAGGAAGTTGTGTTTGTCCATACCATTTTCCAGTTTAAAATCATTACAGACACAAATTTTATACCATTCCAAATATTCTGATTCCATAAAAAAGTGATTTTGACATTTAGATTGTCACCATTATTAAATATGTTTCTTCCTCTGAATTTAGCCTAAAATTTGTCTGACCATTATTATTCTCGGTTTTAAAAGAGTCAACTAGTTTATACACAATTGTATTGACATTGTTTTAAAAGTTAACAAAGGATCGTACATTTTATAAAACATATAAGTAGCTGCATATTCAGATATTTACGAAACTTCTTTGAAAATGTAAAAGCCGACTAAATACTAAATACATTGTTAATTACATTTATTAAAAAATTAAATTTATTAAAATTATTAATCATTATAAAGTAGTTTTATAAACATAACTTAACTCTCTTTTGTTCTTACTTCATATCATTTTAAAGGAGCATCTAAGTCTAATAAAATGTTAATAAACGTGTTATAAAATATTTCCTACTTACTTTAACAATGCATCACTACCTTATTAATTCACCTTATTTCCTTTTAATTCACAATTTTAAAAATTGTAATTCACCTTAGTTCACCTTATTAACTATTTTTAACTCTTATGTGAAGAGAGTATAATTTTCAAGTGTACCTCCTCAACTTTCCGCATGCACGATAGTCCCATGGAAGTACAACTGGTGGTAAGTCCAAATGTATACGGGGGTGTTGAATCTGTACAAACACAAAAAACATTATAGAAATATACAAAACACATGGCTAAAAAAAACACTACACACCTACGTATTATTTAAAAAAAAATTATCGAACTACATGTGAACTGAGAAAAATACTAGCATACTAGGGAGGTGGTCTCTCCTGCTTTTTCCTTTTTAAGATGGTGAATACATTCTCATTTTCCTTTATAGGAAGGTAAATCCTTCCTGCTTTCCCTTTTTAGGCAGGTAAATCTCTGCTTTCAATTTTATTTAGGTGTTGAGTGACATATTTATTTGACATTTGATGTTTGTCATTTGAGAGCAATTTTATTAGTAAGAATAGTCTTTAAAAATGGAGATATTAATTACACAAAATAAATAATTAAATAAATAAAAAATATGCACGGGAGGAGAATTCTTCCTGTTTTTCCTTTTTTAGTAAAGTTTAATCCTCAAAGTATCGATTACTGGCAAATGTCACCGAGTTTGGTTCAGAACAGATTTTGCTTAAAATATTATATTTTTTTATATTCTTCACAATATTTAGCCACTACTTATAAACACTTTTTACCTCCAAACAGAGGACATCTGTAGACAACCTGGATGTCACACCCTGCATATCCCACAATGTAGTCCCGATAAGTCGCCCGGGGGTCTGAAAAAGTCGTCAAAATTAATATCATCTGCTTATAAAAAGTTTCATTTTTGAGTCTCGAATCACTTACCATTTCATAAGAGGTCAATTTACCGTAATTTCGTCTATTGATTCGTTTAACTCCAAGGGTGGATGAAGATAGTTTCGGAGACTATGTCACCTTTACAAAGCTTTTGTCCATGCTGCATATCGAAGATGATATTTATTTATGTATTTATTTATAAACAACTATTTACAATAGCTATAGATATACACCCAAAACAGCTATAATGAAAAATAATATAATATTAATACATAAAGTAGAGAACGAAAAAAATACAAAATGTGCACATAAAATTTATGTGCACATTTTGTATTTTTTTTTCGTTCTTCCTATTTAAAATTCTAAAAAAAAAAAAAAAAAAAAAAAAAACAGTGATGATAATATAGTCCATCATCCTAACTTAACTATAATTCAGCGGTGTCTGAGTTTATCACAGCCAAATATATATACAAACATAATCTTTTGTACTTATAGATGGGGGAAATAATGGAAAACTTTTGATTGTGTTATACAATTGATGGTAATATTACTTACTACCCGCTACGAAGGTTCCTTTAGCACCAGCAGTTGTTACGAAAGACTCCACGTAGTTTGATCCGTCACAGCTGAAACATGGGGCAACGTTAAATTACAAGTAAGTTAGTTAGTTTGTGGAATGTAAAACTTATTTATAAGACCAGTTGGTAATTACTATATTGACTAGGAATTACTTTAATTGACATATGAGCCCAGTTGGTAATTACTATATTGACTAGGAATTACTGTAATTGACATATGAGCCCAGTTGGTAATTACTATGTTGACTAGGAATTACTGTAATTGACATATGAGCCCAGTTGGTAATTACTATGTTGACTAGGAATTACTTTAATTGACATATGAGCCCAGTTGGTAATTACTATATTGACTAGGAATTACTTTAATTGACATATAAGCCCAGTTGGTAATTACTATATTGACTAGGAATTACTTTAATTGACATATGAGCCCAGTTGGTAATTACTATATTTACTAGGAATTACTTTAATTGACATATGAGCCCAGTTGGTAATTACTATATTGACTAGGAATTACTTTAATTGACATATAAGCCCAGTTGGTAATTACTATATTGACTAGGAATTACTTTAATTACATATGAGCCCAGTTGGTAATTACTATATTGACTAGGAATTACTTTAATTGACATATGAGCCTAGTTGGTAATTAATATATTGACTAGGAATTACTTTAATTGACATATGAGCCCAGTTGGTAATTACTATATTGACTAGGAATTACTTTAATTGACTTATGAGTCCAGTTGGTAATTACTATATTGACTAGGAATTACTTTAATTGACATATGAGCCCAGTTGGTAATTACCATATTGACTAGGAATTACTTTAATTGACATACGAGCCCAGTTGGTAATTACTATATTTACAGAAATTACTGTAATTGACGTGTAAGGAATTGATATGGTAGTAAGGGCAGCACCAACAATTATTTTTAGTTTCCAAACACAGGGTGGCCCGCAAGTAACAACCACACTCCTGGAAATTACTCTATGGGTCAAAATAAAGAGGAAATCATGAATACAATTTTATCCATAATCACTTGGTTAACTAGATACCCACTAATTGTATTTTTTCATAAGCATTTGTGTCTTTTAATCGTTCTAACCGACGGTATAATATTAGGTAGAGGAGACTTATGTTTAGGAAAAATAACTTGGCCCAGTTGAAGATTTAATAATGGCAGCTCTTTGGTTATTATAATTTAAATGAATAAAAATGGCTGTTTTCATGAAGAAATGTCAAGAACAATTTAAACATGTAGCCTGGGAGGGACGGGTTCAATTCCCGGCACATCTACCAATCATATGAGCTTGGGCCGCTTTACCAAAAGTGTTTTAACTAATACTCTTTCTTATCTAAAAATGACAACGGCGTGGACAAGAAAAATATAAAACTCACTTACTTTGCGTATAAAACTTAACTACCAAACAACAAAAAGATGGAGTAGCAAATAGTTGAAATGTCGTTATTTTTAGCTGGAAATGAGAAAAAATAATGCTAAGCTTGTCGATATGAACAAAATAAATCATATTTTTTTTCTACAATAGATCTATTTTCTCTAAAACATCCCAAGCTTTATAAAGATTGGTTGAAACAGTTCAAAGAGACTAAAATGTTTACAAACCTAAACAGCGGATAGATATGTAGCAGTATTGGTAAATCACAATAAAATTAAGTTAAAACATCTGTTATTCTTTGAGTCGAATTTCAAATAATAAGTTAAAATTGCAAATTTTTCCTAACCTAATCTAACCTAACCCTAACCTAATTAACGTTAGGTTGGGTTGAAATGTGGTCGGTATAATACGTAAGTACCAGTAAAAACATCTCTTCTACTCACTAGACAAAAGAGGAATACTCCACAACAGTATTAGGATCTTCAGGCAGAGGAATAAAAGTTAAACAAACATTGTCCAATAAAACGTTGTTTTCGTCCTTCGGCAGAAAACTGAAGAAGTAAGGTTGACTGCACAGAAACTACAATCAAAATCAAAACAAAGTGTCTTAAAATTGGAGAGGTATTTTTTAAATTTCGAGTATAGATAAAGTTATGGAAATTTCTTAAGGTTATGACCTTAAGAAATTTCCATATACCTTTTTGTGTTTGTAAATTTTCTCTCACATCCACTGGATGAAAAGGTTTAAAATAGAGAATTTTTTTACTGTTCTTTTAAGTGAAATGTCGTAGTTTTTGTAGTAAATTGATTGGTGGAACTTAAGTAATTTGCTTAGCCATCTTATCTACCTACTGGTGAATTACCATTGGATTGTTAAGAGCCTGTTTGTAAATAATCAAGCATGTGAATGTCGGTAAAATTAAAAATTATATTTCGGAACATGTTCCCGAACGATGAAGGAATATAAAGTACATGTTAAGAAGCTCTTCCTGTCTAGGTCCCCACGGACACCGATTCGTGTCTTCGGGTGACAACGATGTTAAAATCGATTAAGTGCTTTTATTCAATAACTTCTTGGTATATAGGCCCTAGAGTGCCATATTTAGAGTGATTTGACTCCTGCACTGTTGACAAATCAAGTAGAATCCAAGGCCAAATGGTCGGTTTAACAAATTTTGTGTGCTTATTCTTACATCTTGCACAGTGATGTCTGTTGTTGCAGGTTTCAAGCATTCCTGGCCTCGGCTGTGTTGTGATAACACCAACAATAAACTGCAAACAGTGATGGAATACCTGCAAAATAACAATTAACTCTAGTGTTAATCGAAATCGAGCAATTAATTGCCAAGTATTACAGGAGTTATTTTAAAACAAACAACTCTCAGTGACTGTTTTTTGTGAATTTATTAGACTAACTCGAAGGTTATACAGGTAATGGAAATGTCTTTTGGCCTATCTTTGCATCTATATATTTACGTAAAACGATTCTTTGCGTCAAAACTGTGGGCGACTGGGAAGAGGGCCACATAGAACGACAGGAGAAGGCTCAAATTGAAGGCCTCTCTCCCGTGACGGTGGGAAAAATAGTGATTCCCACAATTTTAACACAAAATTAGATTATAACGTAAAATGTTCTCCATAAGAATAGCATTTACAGCAGATTTTTGTTTACTTCAATACATCTGATCGTGATTTATCACTAAGCCAGTGCATAATGTTACCATTTGGATTACTTATTTGCCAGTCAATTCTGCAATGTACTGTATACTGTATAAAACAATAAATAACGGGCCTATTGGCATTGCAATAAAAACACTAATATAAATATCTTCCCTGTAACAACAATCCTAAGTACTAAGTAAAATAAATTTTAATTAAATCTTACTAATATTATAAATCTGAAAGTTTGTGAGTTTGTGTGTATGTTTGTGTGTATGTTTGTGTGTATGTTTGTGTGTGTGTTTGTTGCTCAATCACGCATAAACTACTGGACGGATTGGGTTGAAATTTGGCATGATGATAGCTCACATTCCCGATTAACATTAAAGCATATTCTTATCTCATAAAACCCTTTCGGGCTCCGCCCCAGTGGCTCTGTAGTTCCCCATGTTAATCTTATGATTTTTCATATTTAATTAATGAACCTTAACAGCTGTTTCTATTAAACAAGTTGGTTCTGTTCTATGATGTTCAATAGCATAAAAGTTACAAGGATTACCAACAGGGTGCAGCACTATTATTTTTTTCTAATTTATGACAACAGCTAATTTCCAACCAAAAGGTGAGTGAGCGTAGCGAACGAACTTCAACCTGGAGGCGAGTTAGCGTAGCGAACGAGCTAACCTGAAGGCAAGTAAGCGCAGCAAACGAGCTCCAACCTAAAGGTGAGTGAGCTTAGCGAACGAACTTCAACCAGGACGAGAATGAGCCATGCAAATACTTATGAAGTTAAACGGGGCGAAGCCCGCGGGTACAGCTAGTAGGAAATAAATCGGACAATTTTTAGGGAATATTTTAGTAGAAAACCAACCAGGTAAATACAAATTCGCTTAGTTTGCAGGTTTTCTGTGGTGGGGGTATTAACGAGTTGTATAGTTAACAGTTTCTGACGATATTTTTAGACTCAAAAACTCTTTATTTCATTTCAGCAAAATCCTTCTTCTGTATTTTGCGATAAATGCTAAAAACCCACAAACAAACATAGCTCGTATAAGAGTATAGGATTCTAGAAACAAATGGTTAAACACTTACATGGCTACTTAGTCGGCTACTTACTACTACTTACTACTTACTACTTAGCTACTACTTACTAGGCCTACTTACATGGCTGTAACAAGAAACAATATTGTGCCGTTTCAGTGTTACACTACTGCGTACTGTTCTTATCACTTCATCGTTTGTATTTAATTTGCACAGACTGGTGTGTACTATAGTTATAGTCAGGAGGGTAACGACTTCTACTTATAGCTATAGAGACAATTATTATTGCACCTTTAATGATATTATCCGTGGATGTATTGGGAGCCTTAAGAAACGTTTGCAGCACAAACTCTTTAGAATTTAGTAGGTTGAAACGTTGTTATACGATTAAAGATTACAGAGAAAATAAAAAAAATGTTTAAAACTCTTATGTTAATTTTTATAGATAAAAAAATTGTGTGGAAGTACAAGGATTAAGTGATTATTTTAGTGAACATCCAAACTAGGGATGACAATTCACCTATGCAGGTTTGCTGTGGTGGGGATATTTACCAAGGTGGGCTTTGAAGGCCGTGGTTCACGTAGATGTAAAACTTTGGCCGTTGATGTGGGGAACTTTATTTTGTTCAGGAAACTTTAAAAAAGTATACCATCGTGACAAGTATCAATCATCACGATAACAATAGTTATTTGTGTAACCAGTGCAGCAAAGTTACTTTGCGCTCGCGTTACACATTATATTTTCTCTACAGTTACTATTCAGTATTGAAATAAATCTTTAAAACACTGTACAACCATTGAGATATAGATTATAACTGGAGTCACTACTCTCTGGTTAAACGTTAGAGAAAAACGTGCCACTGTTTTGCCTGGTTTGTTTTTGGTGTTTCGTGTTGTTAGGTTGGCCGTGTGATCGGTTGGTGGGATGCTGTCAAATAATTCCAATTCATTCTAACCTAACCATACTATTTATTTGGGGTTATGTTATCCGTTATTTCAAGGACTTGTATCAAAAACTTATTTAAGTTATTGCACGTTAAAACCTCTGTATTTAAAGTTATTTTGAAACATTATACTTTGTTTTTGTTTGATAGTAAATAAATACTAACTTATTTACCTCTTTTCAAGCTATGTGGTCAAAATAGGCTCAGAGTCAAGTTTCCTGGTTTGGAGATATTGGTTTAGGCCAATAGCCCTATGGCATTTGATTAAATAACGACCATCGGTTTATGATCTTGTTAAAATGGGTTGCTCTTGCTCGTAAAATAAATCAATAAACTTATATTGCAATCATAATGTTGAGTTGGCAGATTTTTGTTTACTATCATCAACAAAACAGGATGACGCCATCTTGATTTTGCCTCTAATTTGACAAGTCCCACCAACCCGATCACCCGGCCAACCTAACGAAACGAAACTCTGAAACAAAACCAGCAAAAATAGTGGTACGTTTTTAAAACACCGAGTGGTTACTCCAGTTATTATTATAGCTCAGTGATGGCAACTAAGGGACCTGCAGTTGCGCTCAATATTCCAAGCAGACAACTTCATTGTACACCTAGTTATAGTACACGTTAGGTTGTGCAAATTAAATACAAACGAAGACGAGGTGATAAGAAAAACAGTACGGACGGTAGTGTAACATTAAAGCAGCCATTCTATTCTATTCTTTCTAGGTTGCAGCCATGTAAGTGGAAACCATTTGTTTCTATAATCCTATACTTTATGTTTAGAATTTATAATTCAAACAAACAATTTTTATCAGCTATTTGAAATTAACCAGCTAACTATCAAAATCAACTTAATACAAAAAGGCTATTAATTTGTATACAGGGTTTTTTCCAAATTGTCTGGACATATTTTGTGGACTTTAAAATGCCATATAAGTATTGGTCTAAAATGCATAGATTTCTGTTTGTTGGTCTGTTTTAAGAACTATTTTATATCTTGGGCAGTTTTCAAGATAGAAATTTCAAAATTGGTATAAATGTGTATTTCAGTAGTTAAAAAGAGCTTACAAAGTTCCGTTCCAATATTTCAAGCCGTTTCAATATGGCGGTAATTTAAAATCTTTAATGCCAAATTTCATGAAAACCGTAAATATTAAGAACCTTGTTTATCATATAAAAATATGAGAAAACAATTTTCTTATATTTTTTCAGGCATGATGGAATCACTGGACCATTTTTCCTTGCGGAAGAAAATGTGAATAGGTTTGTTTACTTGGATATTTTGCAGTTGTATGTTGTCCCTCATTTAGAAGATCTGCAACCTATGATAATTTTTCAGCAAGGCGGCGCTCCGCCGCCCGCCTCATTGAGCTAAAAGTGTGAGGGATTTTTTAATTTCTTTTTGTGGGGATTTGTCAAGGACACTGTCTATTCTGCCCCAGTTCCTAATTTACAAACACTGAGGGAGAGAATCATAAATGCTGTGGCGTCTGTAACCCAGGATATGCTGGCTGAAACCTGGGACGAATTAAAAATACGTCTAAAAGATCTGAAGGCCACTAGAGGGGCACATGTAGAGGTGTATAAGGTTTCCTTATCAGGCCAAGACTTTGTGGACACCCTGTATTTCCATCAGATGCATAATCTTCGAGGTAAATCCAAGGTCTAATAAACCCACAAAAAATTATATTTGAGAGTTTTAAAATAACTCCTGCAATACTTGGCAATTAATTGCTCGATTTCGAGTAACAGGTAATTGTTATTTTGCAGGTATTCCGTCACTATTTACATTTTACTGTTGGGTTTGCTATCACAACACAGCCGAGGGCAGGAATGCTTAAAACCTGCAACAACAGACATCACTGTGCAAGAGGTAAGAACAAACTAGATGCAGCTATTGTTTGTTCAACCCTTTTAGAATAGTAAATTAGTTTCAACCATAGATTCGTGGTTTGTAGTCGATAACGGTGTCAAAATAGACAAAACTCTTTTATTCACCGAAATTTTGGAGTTTCCACTTGGATCATCGACTGTGCAGAAGTCAAGTCATCGACTAAAGAACACACACGAGGGGACGTTGACGAGCTACAAGGGCGTATACCTGCAAACGACAGAAAGTATAAACTCGAGGAGAAGTGGCGCAAGACGCCACATGGACTGGACTGGAGTCTCTCGATGACAGTCCATAAGACCGAAAAGTTAGTGAATTAAAGTCAAAAACAACAAATCCTCAAGCATACGCAGAAAGAGTTACTGTAATGATTCTTATAATGTACTCTATATTTCTTCAACTTTCGGAAACATGTTCTCAAATTATTATTTTAAATTTCACTGACATTCGCATGCATGAGTGTTTACCATGCATTTAGTTCTTTCAATCCAATGCTAATTCAAAATTAGGTGACTATTTTACAAGCGAATCACTTCAAGTCCGCCAATCAAATTAGCCTACAAAGATTTCGGACAGTTATAAAACCGAAATATACCAAACATTTTGGTGTTTGTGAAATTTCATTCTCATTCAGTGTAACATTATAAAAATTCCTAAACACATTTTTTAACTGGAAATATACTTTGCCAATATTAAGAGACACAACTGGTTGTGATTTTAATTGCAGTTTCTGTGCAGTCAACCGTACTTCTTCAGTTTTGCACCAAAGGACGAAAACAACGTTTTATTGGACAATGTTTGTATAACGTTTTTTCCTCTGCCGGACGATCCTGATACTGTTGTGGAGTACGACTCTTTTGTCTAGTGAGTATAAGAAATATTTTTACTCGTAAACGGTATCAGCAATTTGAGACTTTCTCCCATAAGCTTGTCAATAACCTTTATCATGGGTGGGAGTAACTATGATAGGGGGAAATCACATAAGTTACATTAACTTTTTAATTTATGGGTTTTTATGGGAAATCACCATAATAAATAAGAATTTCAAAAAGCCTGGAGATACCATGCGTTAGTACTGACATACCAAACTTCATCAAAATCGGACTGCAGGTGTGGTCTGTAGCTCTGTCCACATCCACACATACACACTGACATCACTTCGAAAACAAATTTTTTGGGTCTAGTCAGAGTGACCCAAAACGGGTATATCCACTCAAAACTCAAACTCAAAAATTTGACGAAAACAATACTTTCTCCATATACCATGTATAGGGAGAGAAAGTAAACACAGACATACTGTTATCGGGACCATTAATTTTATTCTACATTTTTTAATGCTGTGAATTTATAAAATTGAAATAGTATATTTAAATATGACTTACAAATTGATGAATTGTAGTTGTCTTTCACACTCATTAGCAACCAATGTGCCTAATGTCTGGCCTAATGAATCGATGAACTCCCCAACGGTGATGCACAAATTGTAGTTTACGCAACGATTGCGTAAATATTAGTTGCGTACACTACTTTACCTACGAATTGTTTTTTAATTACTAACAATCTGGTTTTTAATTACTAACAATCACTACTCATAACTTCTTAGAGAGGTTATGTTTTCGTTTATTGTCATTGCCACTGTAAGTGATACAACGACTTATTGTATAATCAGCTGATTTCATGTAATTACGTGTTTGTAAAACTTCATAAAATAATACGTTACTTTTTGGGGAATAGGTTCTGCCAGCAGCATTTTTTACCATAAATACTATATCAGGTACAATTAGGAAAATATTGCATATTTTTTGGACAACTGAATAATTATAGTGAAACAGTTAATTTACAGTTGGATCTCAGCATCGAATATGTGGTCCACAACGAGTTGGGTGAAAAATTGGTTATGAGGTTTTCAAAATAAACCAGAAGCACATTTTCATATATCAATTTAACCTTGTTTTGTTTCGTCCAATTAATGAATTGCTGGTATAATTTCATACCTTTTTTTCGATTTTGGTGGCAAAAGATTAGCACAAACAGTTTGTGCTCTCATTTTCATCTCGCCAACTTAACTTTTACTACTAAATTTTTAAATCAGTTTTAGGCTAATCTAACTTCCTTTAACTTTTACCAACTTAGGTTAAGAATACGCGAGTATCAACAGGAACACGTTGGATCAACAATTAAAGTTGTCAACTGATCAGCAGTTGACGTTCGAAGCATTACAATTTTACTAGTTTTCTCTCAATCCTTGAACCTCATTGGTCCGTTACCCGTGTTGTTATGAGAAAAACTATGCTGATATGAAATGAAACTATGCTTTTATGAAAGTGAACAGCTATTAAGTGAAACTTTTCAATTATAAGAAGTGAACTGAAATGGCTACTTTAAAATAACAGCCGTAGGTAAAAAAACATTTCATGTTTATCTTTGAACTGTTTAAACAGATTTGAAGGTGGGAATATATTTTAGGGTAGAATATACCTATCGTATGAAACAAATTCTTAGGTCTCCTCTACTTAAAACCACCGGTTAGAAGAATTAAAATTAAAAGGACAGGGACTATATATCCCGAATTTTGGTTGATAGCTTGCGAGCCACCCTGTAGTTACAAGCTATATTTACTCTTCGATGCTGCCAAGGTTTACACATTTCAATCATTTTATTGATAAATATTAATTCCTAGTTAATACGTAGTTACCAACTGGGCTTTTATGCTTAAATTCCATAATGTTTAGCTTATTATTTAACATTTCAATGTCTTCATGACTTGTTTTAGCTGTGACGGTTCGAACTACGTAGAATCTTTCATAGCAACTGCTGCTGCTAAAGGAACATTCATCACAGCTAGTAAGTGGTCAAACCATCAATTTTATACCACAATCAATTGTTTTACGATCATTCCCAATTTAATACACACACACAGACACACCCACACACACACAGATCTGTAGTCTATGTGGACGGGCAAATGCAAGGTTAAAAGAGGCCACCAACCTCTTAAAAAAAAGAAAAATTTAGAATGGTTATACCCCATTAAGGAATTACTAGAGGAATATTTCTTGCGGGGTCTTAAAATAAACATCTCAGATATTTTTCCTGTATTTTGATCAAACAAGTCTTCAATCTGTAGCTTATACCATTGACTATTGGATACAGAAGAAGACATCCCATCTATATGGATCAGCTGTCGCCAATGTTTTACTAAAAAGTAATGTAGCTTATGCCTATAGAAGTTCAGCATCTTTTGGCTTTGCCATCTCATTGGCAAATCCCGCACAAATCCCGCAAATCAATCAATCACGTCCTGGTTGAAGTTCGTTCGCTACGCTCACTCACCTTTAGGTTGGAGCTCGTTCGCTACGCTCACTCATCTTTAGGTTTCTCATTGGCAAATCCATATAAATCCCTATACTTTTATACTATACCCTTTATACTTTTATATTAGCAATGTTTGCTATTGTATTGATCATTGAACGTTTTTGTTAGTATATTTTTAAATTAATTTATTTAGAATAAAACATCATTTGTTAACTATTTTGTTCACTTCGATCAATTGGCAGACCTGAGAACGCACACCTAGTAATCTGTAGATTAAATCAAGATAATTCAACCTCCAATTATTAATTACCTAACTTAAGTAATTTAATACTATACGAAAATGATACGGTTATAAGCAGCTGATATTTATTTTGACTACATTTTCAGACCCCAGAGTAATTTATCGGGACTACATCGTAGGATACGCTGGGTGTGACATCCAAGTTGTGTACAGATGTCCTCAGTTCGGAGGTATGACGTTTTTATAAGTACCTTAACCTACTTATAAATACCTTAAGTTTCTACCTAAACCTATATACTATTTAAGTTCAAAGCTGTTTTGACATAAATCCCAACTGCCTGGTGGCATATCATGGCTTTTAAACGCTACTTGGAGGAATTCACCTCACTAAAAAGGAAAACAGGAAGGACCCTCCTCCCTAAAAAGGTAAATCACCTATTTATATATTTTACATATCAATGGGCACCTCATTTGTACGAACATGATATATTAAAGCATTTTTCTGAAATGGCTGTAATATTAAAAACATCAAATACCACCACTATACAAATTAAAAGCAGGATTCATTCACCACCATACATATTTCTAGGAAGGATTTCTTTTATAAAAAAGAAAATCCGGAAGGATTTACCTTTCTAAAAAGGGAAATCTGGAGGTATATATCTTCCCAAATAGGGAAAGCAGGACGGATTTCTTTCCTAAAAAGGGAAATCAGGAAGGATTTACCTTCCTAAAAAGGGAAATCCGGAGGGATTAACCTTCCTAAAGAGGGTAATCAGGAAAGATTTACCTTCCTAAAAAGGGAAAGCAGGAGGGTTTTATCTTTCTACAAAGGGAAATCTGGAGGGATTTACCTTCCTAAAGAGGGAAATCTGGAGGGATTTACCTTCCTAAAGAGGGAAATCTGGAGGGATTTACCTTCCTAAAGAGGGAAATCAGGAATGAAATTCTTATTTCTATAAAGAGTTCAATAATGGTTTTGTATAATCAGGGGCAGTTAAGTATTATTATTATTTTTAACGTGGTGTTTTGTATATTTCAATAATGTTTTTGTGTTTGTACAGATACAACACCCCCGTATACATTTGGACTTACTACAAATTGTGCTTCTATGGGATTATCGTGTATGCGGAAGGTTGAAGAGGTAAACATACACATTTCAATCTCTTCATAAGAGTAAAATAGTGTTTTCATCACTAGGTGCGAAAGTGGCTCTTTTTGGTTCGCAACTGCGTGGAAATACGATTAAATGCCAAAAAGACACTTTCGCTCCGAGTGATGAACAAATCTGTAAAAGTCGTCGTCAATGTTTACATTTCTGTTGTTTACAAATATATCTCTAAACATCGTGTAATAAGCAGAGTTTTCATAATGCACTGATACAATTTTGAGGTTAGAGAACTGAAAAAATTACCATATTGAATTTTTTTGTTCCCTATTTTAAGTTGCCCTAAAACGATGAATTTGCGGACGGTTTAGAGAACTAAAATCGTCTGTACTCCGGACAGTATGATGAAAAATAAATACTAGGCCTAAGATCAATGTAGTGATGCATTGTTTAAGTGAGATAAAATATTTTATAGCCTGCTTATAATCAATTTATTATTTTCTCCTTAATAATACGAAGTAAGCACAACAAACGAAAATTATTTTATGTCTTACTTAATACTACTGGATCATGATTAATAAGTATACTAAATTTTAATTCTAAAATACTTAGCGATGTATTTGGTATTTATTAGGCATTTAAATTCTCAAAGACGTTTTGCAGACAGCTGAACCTACAACTACCTAAATGCTTTTATCAACGACTAGCTGTACCCGCGGCCTTTGCCCCGTTTAACTTCATAAGTATTCGCATTTTTCAATCACGTCCTGGTTGAAGTTCGTTCGCTAAGCTCACTCACCTTTAGGTTGGAGCTCGTTCGCTACGCTCACTTGCCTTCAGGTTAGCTCGTTCGCTACGCTAACTCGCCTCCAGGTTGAAGTTCGTTCGCTACGCTCACTCACCTTTTGGTTGCAAAATAGCTGTTGTCATAAATTAAAAAAATAATAGTGCTGCACCCTGTTGGTAATCTTTGTGACTTTAATGCTATTGAACATCATAGAATAGAACCAACTTGTTTAATTGAAACAGCTGTTAAGATTCATTAATTCCTTTTAAATATGAACAATCATAAGGTTAACATGGAAAACTCCAGAGCCACTGGGGCGGAGCCCGAGAGTCCGATCAGAATAAAAACTACTTAGTTTTCCTATTTAATACCTAAAGAATCAGTGTACCAAATTTCAGCTTCCTAGGTAAATGGGAAGTGGGAGAATTAGTGATGAGTGAGTGAGTGAGTCAGTCAGTGAGTCAGTGAGGGCTTTGCCTTTTAAATATATAGACTAAGTAAGTAGTAGTTAGCATTAGTAGTTGGTAGTAGCATTCTTTGCTAACTTTTAAAACAAGCTTGATAAAATTGTGTATAAGCAGTTCGACTCTTTTAACACCGAGAATAATAATAGTCAGATAAATTCAATGATAAATGAATAGGCTTGGAAGAAAATGTTTAAAGAATGGCGACAATCTAAATGTTATTCACTTTCGTTTGATCAACAATGGAATCAGAATATTTCGAGGTAGTCAATTTGTGACTAGTGATTTTAAACTGGAGAATGCATGAACAAACGTCCATACTACCCAGGGATTCAATTTAGAATGTGTTTGGGGTATGTTTAAACTCTGCGTACAAAATTTGAGTACTAAATTGACAAATGATTAAAAACAATATGTATTTCCAGGTGATCGCGAACGCTGGTCTACCTAAGGACGAATATTACATCCTTCCCAATAAACTACCTAACCGATGTGTTACTAGAACTGCGTGTACGATCCATCCCAACCCATTCTACAACAAGCTGGAGCCCACTGTGGGATTGGTGTATTGAAATGGAAAACAATCATAGTAAAATAATGATTTATTAGAGGTTAAACCTTCTTTATGTTCTCAAGTATATTTTATGATAATCCAAACAATACTAGACGAATATAATTAAACATATATGGACAGTAGTGCTGCAGTTAGCATATTTCTGGCATCCACCGCTAGGAGCACCATGTAAAACATGGTAAAACATGTAGCATTTATTTTTTAAACTTCTTATTAAATAATTAATCAATTATTGTTAAAATGTGTTTCACAATGTTTTATACTTAAATCCAACAAAGGTCCAACTGTGAGGCCCAACGATTCTTTCCTTTGTAGGGCCAACGAACCATTTCCCAACGTTGGGCCAACGGAGGGTGCTACTTAGGAGCCAACCATAGACAAATAAAGGCCCAATAAGTAAAGTAATACAATTTGTAATAAGTTTTAACATGTAACGAAAATTGTGGGTGGAATATCACGACAATTCCCCGACAATGGCCCAACGAAACTACAATGTGTTGGGCGAACAACACAAATACTGCGCTTGGGCCAATGTTGGCAGTTTGTTGGCCAACCCACCTACCATCTGCCAACCACGCCAACCACGCCAACCAATTCCCAACGTTGGCCCAACTAACCTTGTTGATAGGGTTGAGTCTATAAATCGTATCTGTGTTGTTCAGAAAGTTCATTTCTAAATAATTCAGATGAGATTTTAATTTTCAAACACATCTCTCACTAAGGTCACGATTTCATCCTTGTGGGTATCTTAAGGACTTTTAAGGTGTGTTTAAGTGCCAGAAAGATTTCAAACAACAACACTTTATTGAGGAAATTGAGTATTTACATTAAGCAACAACAGTTTACACCTTGACACCCTCAGCCTCCGCCAGACTCTTGTACTTGTTACGGTAGATACCCTCAGGGTCGTACTTCTTCTCCAGCTTGGCGAAGTGGTCTGGCTTCTTCTCGTAGATGAACTTGAGCACCTTCTTGGCTCCGGCCTTCTGCTTGTCCGAGCACTTGGCGCAGTCGGTCTGAAGTGCGTCGGGAAGTGCCTCTGAAATGAGGAAATTTAATTAAAGCTTGCTTTACATGTGAATTTTCTCAGTACAAGCTCTAAAGGATGGCGAATTTTAAAACGTAAATGATAATATTTTTCCTACGATTTATTCAATTGATTTAAGTGAGTTTGCAAAGAATTACAGTTTAATGTGATTAAATGAAAAGATTGGGAGGAAAATAGACAAGAAACACGGGGTAAAGGGGGGTGAGGTTGTATTTTGTTTTAACGTTTTGGAAAAAAAACATACAGAAACAAATGCTATTTAAACATAGATATTTTCAATCTTATTTTTAACGTCTTCGGAGATTGGAAATTTGACTTAGTACTATAGTACTAGTACGCTTCTGACGATGGAGTAGTCTCATAAACGGCCGTATATCGCCTCTGACAGCAAATATGGTAAGGATTAAATACATTTTGATACATTTCCCCACAATCGAGAACCATTTTCATGTTAGATTGATAAATCTACTCCCTTTGTAAAATTTATGAATCTTATGTTGATCCTTAAGAATAACTTTATAACTATTTTAAGTTACGAATTTCAAGAAATTAAATAACTTTTTATGTACTGTATTCTTACTAACTTTGAGAAATTGTGTATTTTAAAACTCAATGACATATTTGAAAACTAACGTTTGTCCGTAAAATCGAGTCGACATCAGCGCACCCAAAAGTTGCCAACACGAAACACGAGTCAAATGAGAATCGGAATCAGTTGCTCGACGTATTAATATTTAATTAAGTTTTTAACGTAAAAATTAATATATAAGATTAAATTCAAATGCTTTGATTTTGTCTAATTGAACAACATTAACGGGCGTGGCACAAACAAGGTAATAAATTGTGACGTGATTTACATAACGAGTAAATTACCAATGTAATAGTATGAAACTACTAGTTCCATGACAGTGATACTAGTATAAACGTAAATTTATAAAGATAAGTTGGAATAATATCACAATAAATAAAAAAACCTATAAGTGCTTTCGTGGTTGAACCAAAATTGTATTTGTTTTATTATTTTGTTCCATATGATGCTAGACTAGCCCAGGATCTTTTTCACTTTACTTCACAATAGGCCCCAAAGGTTGTGGCATTACAATTTCAATAAAATCCTTTGGTGATTGGCGGGATTTAAACCCGGGACCTCAGGGACCGAAGTCCCGTGCTCTACCACTAGACCAGCTGGCCCTCCATCACTTATTATATCAGAGTTGTTATTGTGAAACAATTTAACTTTTAGCTACGCTGCAATAAAAGAGAAGTTAAATATTTTTTAGAGTGTTACCGATAAAAGTTCTAAAAAGTTGTCTAATTTCTTGAAAGCAAATATAGTTGAATTATTTAACCATTTATTTGTATAACTTTCAAGACCGCCTTGCAGTTTCAGACCTTGTTTTAAAAATTACATTAATTCTTTTTGTTAACAGATGTCTGCTGTTAATTTATATTTCAGTCCCACCTTTCCGCTGCATTAAATTAAGATTTAAAATATTATATTTCATTCTTGAAGTGGATTTTATCCTTTTTGACTTTAACGGTCGACCTTGAGATAATATTAATTTTGTGGAGGATTCAGAAGGAGACATTATTTTAAAAGAATTGTCAGTGATGAACACACAAGGAAGACTATAAAATTTGACGATTGATTTTAATACGTCGAGCCAAAGACAAGAAGTTGTCAGCAACAAGTCTGGCAAGCCAATAAGGTAGTAACACTACAGTGTAAACGAAAACATTACATTAAGTGACCAAGACCTTGAGATATGCATCTGGTCCTGTTTAACATGTACTGTGTAACCTCTCTCTCTCTCTTTCTAAGAACTGGTTCCACCGCCACTGTTGCAACTGGTTACGTAATTTCACAATGTTAAGGTCACCTAAAACTGTCCGGTCATTCAACTTCCGATCAGAATTTACAAACATGATTTTATTGTAACCTAAAAAGGTTTATAAACCTTTTACCATAACATAAACAATAGAAATGCCTTGCTAACCCATTATTTATTCCAGAACAAGTTCTGGTCTCGGTTATACACACCATATTGTGGTTGAAATGGTTGAACATTTGGCTGAAGGAAATTCATTCAAGCTTGGAACAGCTGATTGCAATTCCATTACTTAATACAATAAGGGGTTTACCTGCAACATCCCCATTACAGCTATCCTACAAGGGGAGAGTCTGCACAAATAAAAACATATTATACTTATGAATATTTTGTTTAAACTAAAACCCCATGCTCATTTATATACCCTTGGACTTAAAATTAAGTTTTGTTTTTTCATCAGCCCCCCCCCTCTTTCCTTGGGGGGGGGGGGACATTTTAGAAAAATTGTAAAGAATTACAGGAAAAGCTCTCAAGTTTAAATCGTTTTTCATATATGAATAATTCAAAATGTTTCTGATTATTAACAGTATTATCCATGATTTGGAGTATGGTTTTACAAAAAATCCATTTTTAGTATCATACAAATCAAAAGACCATACTCTATAACATAGAAAATTTAATGCTGATTAAAACAAACAAAAAATTTTGGAAAATCTCTTCAAAAACTTAAAATACAATTTTCCTTGTATTGGAAGAACACACTTTCGGAAAACGCGAAAAAAATTAATGATCAGCGGTGTGCATGCCTAGCATGAAGCGGGGTGCCTTTGTAAGATAAACTTTAAGCGAGTATTGGGGGGCAAAAAAATGTTTACTGCATGTTTTATATATAGTTTTGTTTATAAATTAATAAAGTAAAAAAATGTTAAGTCAAAAAATATATATTTTTGCTATTTTAAGCGCAGACTCCCCCCCCCCTTAACTGATCTTTGCAATTGAAGTAATTTCAAAGCATATGATCTAGCGCACCTACGAATTCGGGCTTAGCCTCCCTCACGTTTAATTCGTTGCAGAGTCTATTTTCAAGGATTCCGTTATGCTGACCAATTTTCTTTATAACAGTTTAAACGTGAACTGCAAGACTTACTCTTGAGCTCAGCGATGTCCGGGGTGCAGCCTGATTCGTCCATCAAACAACTGAACGCCTTCTTCAGCAGTCGCTCGTTGTTGAGGATGTCGTCCAGGTCGACATTGTCATACTTGGTAGTGTATTTCTCCTCAGGGTAGGCGACGGCGACCGCCAGGACAGCGGCGAGAAAAAGGACGAAACGCATCTGGAGAAAACGTTCTTGGGTTAGAAATGTTTATTTTGTATACTATCTTTATGTTCTAGGACACTAGGCTGAACTATTGTACACATTTCTAGAGGTCTAGAGGGTTGGGACATTTATATTGTTACATAGCAATTGGGGAATGGTGGGATTTAAACCAGGGACTTTGGGAACCTAAAAAACACGCTCTACAATTCTTTTTTCACACCCTTACATCCCAGCAGCACACATTACACATTACACATTTTGAGGGTAGACTCTGAGGGTCGTGGAATTATCAAGCAGAAGCCTTTTGGTATTAGTGTGATTTGAACCCGGCATCTCGGGAACCAAACCACACTCAAGTAAAATAATCTCATACACTCACATTCCAGGAAGATAGTGTTAAAGAACAGTTTTACAACTTGAAGTTAGCCTTGAGTGTCTTGGCATTTTCTGACAGCAAAGTTGGTTGAACAGATTTGAACCCGTGATGTTGGGAAACGAAGGTTTGCGCTCTAAAACCACTATACGAGTTGGTACAAAAGTATACGCCTTTATTTGTTGCCTTTGTGCTTGTGGCAACACAACAATTGACACCTCTCAAATTCCTCGCTCTCCCAATAAACTCTCCTAATTTCTTTGACCACTACGATCTAAAATAACGCACTGAGTAATTAATCTTATAATTTCCACAGCCCAATATAACCAGCTCTTTAATTATTAAACTCTGTTTTGTTTGCGAGGTAAATCAGAAGCAACAGTATTTTGTAAGAAATTCGCGAGTGCAAAATAAATAAACATTATCTGATACATTAGACCCAGTTTACTCCATAGTGTACCGTTGTTTCAAAATGAAACGGTTATGTCAACTGAATATCAAGTCTCAAATTTCATTGGTCAATGTAGTACCATTAACTATTGAAACATGAATAGTCAAAGGTAGTACATTAGTGTACATATGTAGTCTATTATAATATTATAACATAAATTTGATTTCCCCTCTTTCAAAGCATGAAACTTAAACGAAACAAATATTTTAGATACCATTGTGGATTAGTAAAAAAACTCATCTTTCCCCTTTTTGGAGTATTGTGATTATTTACCCATACATGGGTTTGTGTACTAACCCTCTTATGCTATATTAGTTACATTATAACCTAGACCTCTTGACTTCCGCTCTTTCATACGGGATCAAAATTGTCTAAAAGGTTTTACAAATCGTGATGAAAAGTACGCACAGTAGTCACATAAATATCACCAACACGCAACTACCAAAAACGAACTTCAAACAAAAAACCTGACATAAGCTCTCACTGGCATTACTAGGTATCAAATAAAACATTCTACACAGCTAGAAAGAAAAATGAACCAAAATATTCACACCTACCTTGGCAACAGAGAACTCTTGCACTGCCCAGACAGCTGTTCGTCCTGGTCTTATACCCCCCCAGCAACGTCATAAAGCCGCTTTGCAATTACAAATCCATTGCCACCTCCTGATGATTGGGCGGACATTTTGTTTTATTCATCAGCTGTCAAATCATCACCGATTGCGTGGGTCAGGTCGTCAGGTGTTAAGGGGATTCAAGTTCTAGTTAGACCGGTTGCTTCTGGGAATTTTTCAGACGTCAGATTTGGACGTCATTGCAACGGATTTGGACTTGTGGCATTAATTTATTTCATTTCTTTAATTAACGGATCCATTTTTACATGAAAATACGGAGTGTCTTTGTGACAAATAACTTATCAAACTGGAGACAATATTCAAGACATAATAAGTTGACCTCAAAATAATGATAACTATAAATAACTATCAGAACAAGGTAAACAATAGATAGTAAAAAACAAAAATAGTTATACTCATCCTTCACTCATATTTGAGTTAAAATACGCACCTAGGTGGTGTGTCCATTTTAATTAATTGATAATTGATTATTGATAACAACTTTTGAGATTATTTTCATTTGTAAAATTCGAATGATTTTAAATTAAAGTGAGTTTGAAATACATAGTTAACGAATCCATGAAAAGTATAGGACCAGCTGACTAAGAAACAGCTGTTTTTGGCAACAATGCTTCACAAAGCTACTGTATCAAGTTTTAAATTAAGAATATTAATAACACTTGTTCAGTATTCTTTAGCAGGCCAGCTGATCATTTGTGTGGGAGAGAGAGGATATTACAAGATCCCCACATGGCCATAACAATACAATTATACAAATTTATAAATTGTAAACATTCCCTTTTTTAAAAACTGTGCTTTTACCTTATTCGTATTGTTTTTGTGTAACAATTTAATTCTTTTCTCCTCTTATTTTTGTTTCATTCAATTAACTCTTTCTTTTGTTCTTGTCTAACCTACATTTAAAATATATCACGGATTTTGAAGTCACAAAGTGACGCAGGCTGCTAGTATTCAGTCATCCCAAGTAAGTATTTTGACTTTCACCATTCTCAACAAAAATACTAATTAGTAATTACTGAAAACCTCTTCATGATCAACACAAAAATTATCCCTCTTTTTGGAATCAGAAGAAACAAACCTTACTCAAATTCTAACAGGATTTCGTGCAGATACACATCCTAATGCATTTAGTTATTAATGATGCAACCGGGCAAGGTCGAATGTAGGTGAATTAATTAATAACATGTTATAAAGACTGAGCCATTTGGTGTGAGCGTAACATAATCCATGACTCACTCTACCATACCATTACCATTAGCCAGTGCCATTATACCATTAGGCATTGTATTCGGCTAATGCCTTTACCAAGGTGGGCTTTGAAGGTCGTGGCTCACGTAGATGTAAAACTTTGGCCATTGATGTGGGGAACTTTATTTTGTTCAGGAAACTTTAAAGGTATACCAACGTAATAAGCATCAATACGATGACAATAGTTATCAGTGTAGCCAGTGCAGCAAAGGCACTTTGCGCTCACGTTACACATTATATTTTCCCTACAGTTACTATAAAGCATAGAATTAAGTCTTTCAAACACTATACAACACGTTTTAGGTAAGGTTAATCCAAGCGTTGAACGAAAATTTGTTAATGAAAAATCAGAGAAAATAGGCCTAGGCTACCCAATTCATATCAAGAAAAAGATAGCAGAAAAGAGACGACTCAGAAGAATTTGGCAAAACTCAAGAAACCCAAATGATAAGGCCAACTTTAACCGAGCAGCACGGAATTTGAAAAGATTATTGTACGACACAAAAAACCGATGGTTTGAAGAATATACTCAATCTTTGTCGGCTACGGAAGCTACGGATTACTCGTTATGGAAAGTAACAAAAAGGCTGAAGCAACCCCAAATTTCAATCCCGCCAATTCGTAAACCGGATGGAAGCTGGGCTAAGAGTGACATAGAAAAATCTGAAGCTTTCGGGGATTACTTTTCCAATGTATTCAAGCCAAATGTAGGTGTGGTCAATAATGAAAAAGAAATAATCGAATTTTTGGACTCTCCACTTCAACTTGACTTTCCTCTAGAAAAATTCAGACCTACAGAAATTAAGGCAACCATTGACAAATCGCTAAATCCGAAAAAAATCTCCTGGTTACGATTCTATCACTGGGAAAATGTTAAAAGAACTGCCAAGGAAAGGAATGATTTTTATTGCATTTCTCTTTAATTCTATATTGAGACTAGACCACATACCAACTCAATTTAAGAAAGCCCAATTAATTGTTATACCAAAACCAGGAAAACCTCCTCATGAAATCACTTCCTACAGACCTATAAGTCTCTTGCCTATAGTGTCCAAGTTGTTTGAGAAATTGTTCCTCAAAAGACTACAAGCTCTTTTTGAAGAAGACGACGTCATTCCAGGACACCAATTCGGGTTTAGACGGAGACATGGCACCGTGGAGCAGGTCCATAGGGTTGTTCATACAATTCGAAACTGTTTGGAAAACAAACAATTTTGTTCTGCTGCTTTCCTTGATGTCAGTCAGGCATTTGACAAAGTATGGCACTCTGGCTTACTATTCAAAATTAAGAAGTTACTACCCCATTCAGTTTTTCCTATTTTAAAATCATATCTTACCAACAGAACTTTCCAAATTAAACATCAAAATTACTTAACTGACCTTTACCCTATAGAATCAGGAATCCCCCAAGGAAGCGTGCTTGGACCATACTTGTATATTCTCTATACATCGGACCTACCAGAAAGTGTAAACACTATGGTTGCTACATTTGCGGATGACACGGCGATTTTATCTGTCCACGACAATCCAGCTCAAGCTACAGCAAATTTACAGCTAAACTTGGATGAAATTTCTCATTGGTTTAAAACATGGAGGTTCAAAATTAATGAAAATAAATCAGCACACATTACTTTTACCTTAAATCAGGCTACATGTCCTACAGTATCCATGAACAATATTCACCTCCCTCAAGTAACGGAAATAAAATACTTGGGCATGCACTTAGATGCAAAGCTTAATTGGAAGGCACGTATCTGGACTAAAAGACAACATCTAAATTTAAAAACAACTAAACTTAATTGGCTTCTTGGATCTAAATCAAAACTCAGTACACAAAATAAATTGTTACTGTACAAAACAGTTTTAAAACCAATTTGGACTTATGGTATTCAGCTTTGGGGATCAGAAAGTACCTCAAACATTGAAATTATTCAACGTTACCAATCAAAATTATTACGTAAAATTTTCAACGCTCCTTGGATTTGTTACCAACAGAACACTTCACAATGATCTTCAAATTCGAACAATAAAAGAATAAATTACAAAATATAGTGAAAAATACATTATAAAATTGGAAAATCATTCAAATCATCTTGCACTTAATTTATTGGACAATCACAACACCATTTACAGACTGAAGCGACATACGATATTGGACCTACCATTCAGATTCGGCTAAGTGTTATCAAAATTCTCTTTGTTTGCTAGTGTTGACGGTGGTCAATCACTAGCTCATGTTCTTCAAGTTATTTTTGTATTACTATTTATATAATTTGCTTATTGTTCAACTTGAACAGATTGTAAATTAAATAAAGTAAAAAAAAAAATACGAAATAACAGGTTGTAGTATCAAAATTAAAAAGGCTGTGAAACGCTGCACCAGCTGATTGTAGTTGTAGTATCTGTAAGTGTTGCCAACTTATTTCCAAGTGTACAAATATTACGTTCCTAATAAAAGCACACTGTTTTTGTTTTTTTGTTGGAATACTGGAGTGCGGCAAAAAATGTTCAAGCAGCAATTAACTACTTTGCGTGCTATAATCAGTGCAAGGAAGCCTGCTTTGTCAGGTAACTATAGGAGGAAAGGTTGAAGCTTCCTAGCAAAACAAAAATTGTATGTTAAATTATCTGTCCAGCAGAAGAATTTACTAAAATGGTAAAAGGTGCAATCTTAAATGAGCCAAGGTGACAGATTTTTTTAACTTTACACCACACCAACTGTTAGGCTAAGACACTTCCACAATTTTTAGAATTCCATAATAATTATAGCCTACCTAATTAAAATGTAGCGAAATATTCATCATGAAATCTTTCTTCTACATTAAATCATGATTATACTAAGCTGAAAATATGTGTATTGAAGAAACTTGACCTGATATATCTAAAAATGTCTTGTATATAGTATAAATATTTTCGAAAACTAAAATATATGGTACAGGTACAATTATTTTAGTTTACTATCGTTTTAGAATATTAAATAGCTAAAAACTACCGCATTTTTAGTGGTTTTGATTTTTTCCTAGCTCATTTTATTTTAGATTAAACACAACTAAAATTAAAATTCGAATGAACTGTTGGGGGTAAAGTGCTACTGCATTTATAGAGGATTAATTTCTCTTTTCCTGAGGTTAACAAAGAAATTACACTACTAATGACTGAGAAACTACTATTTTCGTCCATTGATTCACGCGATATCTAAGATTGCTGTATCTCAAATTGAGTGGGATTTAATTGAGGGACTTTCATTCATGAAGTTTTGCAATTACATTACATATAAAAACATAAACATTTGCAATTAGTTAGGTGAACGTTGTATTCTGTACGAAATGTGTCTTCATTATCAGTAGTGGAAGCTATGCGCAAATTTTTGATCTTAGTCCTACCTCAAAAAAGATCAGTATCTACTCAACGAAACATTTATCAACATTTATACCATATGCATATTTACTGTATGCGAAAAAAGAAGGGATGCTGCATAGTCAATAATAGTTAAGTACGTACCTTATATACTATATTCCAAAATGAGTAGGGGGTTGTATGAACGTACTTATGTATGCTTGTTCAATTATTTAAAAAACATCTCCATAATTGACATATAAACTGTAGATAATATCTTTGTTCAGTTCTTTCACCTAATATATTTTCTTTAGCCTGTTTAGAATTAATTAGAACAGCTGATGATTTTAAAATTATTCATAATATTGTAAAAATAAATATTCCTCTCTGTTCTTCTTGTTAACATGGTTTACTAATTTTTTCTCTCTTAATATTTCATTAATACTCACAAACACTCAAAAATCTTAGGTTTGGGATAAAAATAATATCTATCCTAGACTCGGTTTAAGAGTAGTCTTTCGTTAAAACTATTTGATTTTTTATACATTGGCGGAGTTTTTATACAGATAATAAGCTATCACCGTAGGTCTCATGGTAAGACTTACTCCCGGGACTAAATTTTTCACCAGAGGCAAAAACACGATCCGTTTTAATTAGTGTAAAGGACCCTTTTGCACGTAGGGTTTAGAGAGAAATCCTTTGTATTGTCAGAAATAAAAAAAAACATCGATTTTACCCCATAAAACCCCGTTCCCAAGGGCTTATAATGTTGGTTCGCGATCTCGTTCGAATAAACGTAGTTTTATAACCTTTTTACATTGAGGCATTTTACAATTAAATAAAGGTATGCCTAATGGAGTAAGTTTTAAAATAATGTGCATTTAAAAATCCAATTTTATTCTTCTGGAAAAAGGATAGGGTTGTAGAGTTTGTAGTTTACTTGTTTATGAATTTATTTAGTTCAAATTTGACAAATTTATTTATTTAATACCATACTATTATTGTTTTATAATAAAATTCCTTCCTTGTATCAGCAAAACTAAGTACTAATGACCTGGAAATGAAAAATTCAAGCTTTTTATGGAAATATTAGTAAAAACCGATTAAGCATTCTATTGTATTAATATTTGTTTACACACTACTCTTTCTTTAAAAGTGTAATTTTGAGTATTCCACAAGAAGTACCTAGTATATAACACATGCATATAAATTAACAGCTTTAAGGTTGGTAGTTGGTACTACTGAGGACATCCACCTTCCCAAGGTCTGCAAGCAGTGTTGCCAGCCAATCAGCTGATTTCCTGGTAGATGCGTGTCTGCGGTTTCCACGAGACAATTTGTAGCACATGTCATTGTTTTACATATCTTGTAACACCCAACGTTTTTATTGTTAATGTCGACCTGCTGTGATAATCATAGTCGTCTGTGATTGAATCTTGATTGAATCACTCTCAATTCTAATACCCATTGAATATAAAACAAAAGTGATTCAAATATCTTCTATATATATATATATATATATATATATATATATATATATATTAATAGGCAAGCATGTTTCTTTAAAACCTTTTTCTCAGCTCGTGTACATCGAAGGGAAAATCTACTGATATTGTTAGAAAGATTTAGATTAGAAATATATTTTCCTGTAGATATGCAGAATACCATTATAATTTCAAATAGGCTCAAAATAAGCACAAACATGAATTTTAAATAAAAAAAAATTAACTTGGGCCTCATCGGTGACAAAATAACAACGAAATATAAACAGAAAATAAAAAAAAATTGAAGAAAATCCAATCACATGTTTTATTTACAGTGTGGGATGAAAATAGGGAAGTCTGTACATTACATATTTTTGGTCGAGTTTTCGGCCACTGGATTACCTTTAGTATAATTTGTATGTATAATTTGGCTAAACCCCATGGTATTAGGAAACGTTGAATTATGTAATGACGAAAACATAATAAAATATTTTATTATTTAAAGAAGAAAGAAGACTACAGTGGTTGGATGTAGATCAGTCCAATTCTTTGAGATTGTCATATATAACCAGAGAGCATAGAATACAAACTTCAAATTATTATTATTATTAATTAATTAATTATTAAATTTATTATTAAGCTTATGTTCGTTTAGTTGTTTAAAGACTCCAAAACATGGTGTTTTTAACATTTTAAACATAGGTAGTAAGGCTTGTATTCAGCAAAACTTGTATTTGTTTCAGTTTAAACAGTAAAAATGTTCCATGGTCTTTGGTATTCAAAACAAACAAACATAAGCAGATCTAAACCTCAATAGTGTAGCATATGTTTGGAAAGCTTATAAAGTGGCGCAGTTTTAAACATATTTTGCTACCTTCTTGTATACAGGGTGTAGAAAGATACAATAGACTAAAATGTTTTTTTTTTTTTTTATCGTAGACACTAGTTGTTGTCTTTTAAACTATTTACAATGAAGTTTTTAGTATTGATCCTCCATCATTTTCTATTATTCTTATTCAAAGTTTAATGTAGAATACGAAAATGACGTCATCTACTCAAATCCATTACAGGTAATTAAGAAATTGCTGTAGTGTGTTTAAAAACATGGTTGTTTTTGAAAAACTTAAAATAATTCTTTGGCTAATTTTTAGACTTGGAACCTATTATACGCATCATCACACTTCATTTAATTTGTACTTACACCAAAAAACTTTTGTAACACTGATGACCAGACACCCTATTTTAACATAGTCTTCAAAATTTTATCAAGGGGGAAATATTCAACATAGAGCCAGAGTTAAGTGATACAGCTATAAACATACTGTAACTTTTCACCATTTTAACACAAAGCAGAAGATTCTAAACAAGGTGAAATAAAACAACAATAAACGCCAGAAATTTTATTTAATCAGCCTTTCATACAACATCGCCACCCTTATAGATCAAAAGAACATTAACTATTACAAAAAAATAAAGTAACAATTCGTTAATGTAATAGTAGTTTACGCAACGATTGCGTAAAGATAGTGTTAACGACACGAGTAGAACATTTAAGGTACGAGCCTTGGAGAGTGCCTTAAAAACTTCTACGAGTGTCGTTAACACTATTTACACGAGTTGCGTACACTACTTTACCTACGACGGTGTTTTAATTACTAAAAATCACTACTCATAACTTGTAAGTGAGGTTATGTTTTTGTTTATAACCTCTAATTGCCACTGGCATTGGGAATGGGCACACGGAAGGGACTAAGGCTAAAGGTGTAGTGACGTCATATCTCTAGTGGCTAATGTCTTTTCTTGAGGCAACACGATTACCGTAACGAAACGATGTGATTTCAGCGGCGTTCGTAGCACAGTTGGTAACGTTTCGGATTGATGTTCAAGAGGACCCGGGTTCGAATCCCGCTGGCAGCACTAACTTTTTGTCAACAAATTTTTCATATCAGCAAGTTTGGTTGGTTAGGTTAGGTTATGACAGTTTAATTTTATAATACAAAATTTTTAAATTAATTTTATAATTAATTAAAAATTAGAAGTAATCATTAATTAGATTTTTCTATTATATAGTTTTTATATTATCAGCAAGTCTGGTTGGTTAGGTTATGTTATGACAGTTTAATTTTAAAAATTAAAAATTAATTTTATAATTAAAAAGTTAATTTTATAACTAAAAAGTTAATTTTATAACTAAAAATTTAAAAAAAAATAAATTTGTTCAACTTAGCAGTTCTAGCGGCGAACGCTGACACTACAGGATATGTTAGCCTTAGTCCCTCCCGTGTGTCCCACCGCTGACATTGATGCAACGAAAAATTGTATCAAATACTAATTGCACCAATCAAGAATTAAATTGGCCTGAACAGCTGATTAGTTGAATTTCGAATCATTACAATTTTGCTTCTCCTCTCTCAGTCCTTGAACCTCATTGGTCCGTTACCCGTGTTGTTATGGGAAAAACTATGCTGTTATGAATGTAAACAATGCTGTTATGAGATACTTTTCAATTCTAAAACTGTACTGAAACGGCTACTTTAAAAAACGGTCGTAGGTAAAATTAATTTTAAATCTTTAAAGATGATGAATCACTCACAAAATCGGTTCCTTGCAAGACTTTTAATGGGTTGATACATTTTAACATAAGTGAAATTGTGAAAATCGTTACATTTTTACAAATTACATTTCAAACTGAGTTCCTTCTCTATCTTGCACCAGCTGTGCGGTCCTTGTATTTTATCCGGTAAGCTCCTTCGGTGTCGTATTTCCCCTCCAGCTGTTTAAACAAATCCTGCCTCTTCTCAAACAAGTAGTGCATAACCTTATCAACAGTGGCCTTCTGTTTCGGTGTGCATTTAGCGCAGTCGTTTCCTAGAGCTTCTGGGATATTTTCTGGAAAAGAAAAACAATGTTAGAAAGTGGCCAGTTTGCCAAAAGTTTACACAAAAACAGCTGGGAAGCTGAGTAGTTGAATCACATGGTAGCTGGTTCGATCCTGAAACGTCAGTAGCATTTTGATTGTTGGAAATCGGCGCTGTTCTTGATCATTGGGGTTTCAATAAATGGTTGCTTGAACCAGCTGATCATAGTGAGTAACAAAGCTGGTATCTCATCTATTCAACACCCATCCTTCACTTAAGTCTGAAGGAAGAGTGTTGGATTTACAGCTTCACCTTAAAATACATAGCTTTGTGTGTTAGATTTGTACAAATTGAAAAAAAGCTGTAAATTTTTCAATGCTTAAAGTTTTAGTTTAAAGCAATATATTACTGTAGGAAGACTCATCTAGATGAAACATAATTTTATCACAACCATGCTTGGAAGTATTTTAGAGTGTGATTGTCATCATAGACTGGTAGAGTAACTTGTAGACTAGTTTCACTGTGTGAATTACTTTTTCAAGATATTAAGACTTGAAGCCAAAGAGTAACTATTTTTGCACATTAAATTTCTTATTAAAATAAAGATAGCCTTATATGCCTTATAGATGTATAATTGTGAGTAATTTATATATGCGCCTGAGTCTCACACTTCATCAAGATTAATCTAATTAAGATCGTAAACACAGTTTTCAACAAAATATAAAATAACTATGTAAAATAGCTAAATGTAAATTTAATTGTTAAATTTAGGAGAATAATATTCTCCTATCTATGAATTTGATATTAAGCCAGTTGGGTAGCTTAAAATTAATAAGAAAATATTTTGACTATTAACCTATAAAATATTGAATTGCACTTTTAATCTATTGAATTATTAAATGTCTTAAAACTCTTCCAAAAATAGCCACATTTCGCGCCACTACATAATGTATTACTAACGGTTAGAATAGCTTTTGTGTAGTACAATTTAAAGTGTGAAAATACATTTTATGTAGAAGATCCGAAAGCAATTTATATGAGAAATATTATAAAATTTAATTGGACTAAATAATTACTTGAATTTGTTCCACCCAGTATTTATACACCGTTTGCCGATCAGCTAAAGTACACAATCCTTGGAAACGTTTTTTGGTATATAGTACGTTATAATATATCAAATACTAACTGTTCCAATAAGATGGCTACATTCATGAAGGGTTTTCAATCATCAATACTTATAGTCAGTTTAAAAGGTGGATTTTTATTGTAAAGCCATAGAAACACAGTTATTTGTGAGTATTTTTTTTATTATTCAAGTCACCGATAAAAGTTTATAAATACAATAAACTATAATATGAATCTGCCACGTCTGTCATCAAGAAACATGTTTGATCAAAACTCAAATAGTACCAATTTCTGCCTTTGTCATAGCAGCAAATAATTGGTCAACCATGGGTTAGAGAATCTTTTCTAGGAATTTCTCTTCACCAAGGGAGTCAATCTTTCTCAGAGTATGGACAGAAGTAAGAGCCCAAGTTGGTGGCAAAGACATAAGGAGGAAGGTGCTAAAGCTCATGGATGACGGAAGACTTTAAAACATTTTATGTACCAAACAACAGATTTATGTGGATTTACTAGAAACGTTGCGACATTTACTTGACTATGTAGACTTTCCATTCCCATTCTAAATCTCTAAATAGTTTTACAACGAAGTTTTTTAATCGAGTCAACTATAGAGTAAGCAGAAACTATCTACAGATTTCTGATGAATAGACACACTTTTTTACTAAGCCTAAATATGTAAACAATAGTATATGTTATGTCACATCAATTATTGTGCCAGACACTAAAAAACATCAAGTTGTTTCAGCACATTCTGTAAATGGCTGATCCAACTATTTAAAATTTAAATAAAGGATTAGGCTAGCTACAGCTAGTCAATTTTGGTGAACTATCTTCTTCAATACTGAAAAACTTCTACTAATAATATAACTAGAAATCATCCCCATGTTAAAGCGATTGCAAGTTTCATATAAAAATTGTTGTAGTTCAAGTGAGCCATCGACAGATTGCGCTGATGTAGATAACTGATTTCTGTCGAACATGCAGACTTTTAATCAAGTCAGCCTGATAGGACGACTTTTTTTAAACCACATCTTTCATGGCAAGTCAATTTTCTCAGTAGCAAAAAGCAAGGTAAAAGATACAACTTTGGACACTAGTGCAATCTATGACTGGCTCACAGAACTTCAAATGACAGCTAGTTCAAATAGATGGGATGTTCAAATACCCAAAAGTCAACACTCATACTTACTCTTAAGTTCAGCAGCGTCCGGAGAACATTTCCCCTGGTCCATGACACACCGGAAGTACGATCTGAGAAGACGTTCGTTCTTCAATATCCGGTCCACGTCTACATTGTCCCAACGGTTGGTGTACGTCTCTTCGGCAGATGTCGAAGACATCACCACGACGGCGACCAAGAAGATCATGGACATCAGTGACATTGTCTGACAGATCTTCGTCACAGACTAAGCTAGGCTTTCACCACATGTCATACCTAATCATTCTGGCCTTAGACCTTCGTATTGACTTGCTGATCAAACTGGTTGTGTGATGTAATGCTCTATTTCTTGAGGAAAATATTGAATATTAATGGATAAAAACGATGTCCACGTGCTAGTCTTGCTAGCTTCAGTTCCAATCTTTCAACTATTTGTCTCTAGCTTCACATCAAGAATCTTAGAGTTTATTATGATTTCTTCACAAACGTTTTTGAAAGACTTCTGAGCATATGATCATTTAATTTGGGAATAAATCTGACATGTTTAAGGAAATATTTTAAAGGGTCAGATGAGATCAGGCAAATAGAAATTCGCTTAGTCTACAGATATGCTGTGTCGGGTGTATTTTAAAGTTTTTTTCTGACACATATGTTACTGAAACTAGTGAAATTGGTTGAATAAATAAAGATGATAAGAAATTACCCAAGGAAAAAATTACTTAGACATATTAGGACTACATTTTTTTGGAAATCCCTTAGAAAGGCATATGTAGTTTTTTAGGAATTCCCTTTATAGTAGTACCAGTATGTTTGATCTATGGTAGTACAAATTAAAATAAGGACCCTGTTTAGGCGATTCGATTATTCAATTTTGTTTTAAAACACTATCACGAAAATCAACAAGCCAATTCAAACATAACGCTTTCAAGGGAATAAGTTCTAATAGTAATAAAAACTCCTTAATAAAAAATCATGTAATCTGAATTGAAGAATGCCTCCTAGACGCAATCAGCCATTGAAACCCGAACAATAGACTTACTTGATTACATTACTATTATTATGTATCTATTATGTTAAAAGTAACTAACTGTAGACAGAAAAAAAACTAGTTATTCTTGTAATTATTTACAAACTGTTTTAGAGTCTTTTTAAGCTTAAAATCTGTAACACACCTGTGGACACAACTGAGTCCAAATTTTTACAAAGTTCAATTGAATCCTGCGTATTGGTTTGAAACTGATTTTAGTATTAAAATAAAAAATGTGAACACAGATTGAAAAATGTAAGGAAATAACGTACAACTTGATTAAATTGTATCTATTAGGCAATCTTTCATGGTTTAGAAAGTGGTTAAGACTACATTGACTTACAAAGGTCATGAATCTAATACCATATCATATATTGTAGTAATAGAGATTTTTAATTTCTATGGACCAGCTTTGAACACTTTTAGGTTATCCCATGTTATTTATCGATAGAGACTGTTCATGTCTACTGTTGAATGTTGAATGAATCGATGTCAACTATCAATCGATTTGTAAACTTAAACCATTCCTCCAGTACAGAGAGAAAAGAGGACAGTGTAACATATTGTCTAAAATTAGATCGAAACTTAGACATAAACTCTAAGCGTCACTGACGATGAAACAAAACATAGTAACACTCTAAGCATTGTAAATATTGGCAATTTTAAAATGTTTTTATAATCTGTGAATCTATAATATTAAAATAATTTGTTGGATTTTTTGTGTGCAGCAAATCGACACCTAAATATTTATTTTATAGGCATATTGGGATATCGTTGATTGGGTATCGATTTAAAGCTCTTGTCCTCTAGATGTGCCTTTTGCGGATTTGGATGATATCTCATGAAAGCCCTTCATCCTTTTAAAATTTCAGAGTCTTTGCTGAATTCTGTTGTCAATCATCTGAACTGTTTCAAGTTTACATTTGTTTACATCAAAACAGATGGTCATGATACAATTTTGTTTACATCCATACGAAAGTGGGGTTATCTGTACTTAGTGATGTTTCAGTGAATTCAAGTAAAATGTTGTAAAGCTATGTGTATAAAATGTAAAGAAGAAAATTACTTATGTTGGATTTTGTGTTTTCATAGTATGTTTCATTGATGTTTTAGGGAATTTAAGTAAAATATTGCAATGTTATTTTTTTATGTAAAGAAGAGATTTTGTGTTTTCATAGTATATTATTAGCATTTGTAATTTAAAATGCCTGGAAGTAATCGCGCACGCAATGCAAATAATAGGGATATGATGGGAAATAATCGTTTTCACCCTTATCCACTATGAATCAAGTATATAACGGATTTTAAAGTCACGAAGTGACGCAGGCTGCTAGAGTAGTCTGAAACAAAAGACTTTTGTTTAGCTGCTTAAAAAGGACTTTCATGACTTTATTCAGCAGACATATCCTTGCACGAAGACTGCGTCCTGTAGCCTTGGGCCAGATGACTCCCTCTGGAACAGACCTCTCCTCCGGGACCATCGACCTTCCGAGGGTCGTTACACTGTGGAATAATGTCAAACCATCTCCCATGGATCAACAAGACTTTATATGGAGTGTCGTCGAAAGAGCTATAAACTGAGGAGTGTGCTATTCCTAACTCATAAGTTTGACACTGTTAGCACATTACGAGTTCAATGCTAGCAATATCTGACCTAAAATTTCTTTTCATAAGTATTATAGCATTGACTATTGGATACTGAAGTAGACTTCCCATCTATATGGGCTGTAGCCAATTTTTTAGAACGTAGTTGTGTGAGCCAGTCACAGAATGCGCTAGTGTCTAAAGGTCTCTCACATCAACTACGAAGATTTTGATAAAAAATCTGGCTACAAATTTAACATGGGGATGGAATGTCTAAGTATGGAGTGTTACAGGTATCTCTAAGCCTGTCAATGTCCTTATAGGATAGTATGAAGATGTACCCATCAAGAAACTTAAGTTTACTTGATAGTCTTGCTCACATGGTGAATTTCCTCCGGGTTTAATGCTACTCATTCGTTTCTTGGTTGGTTGGAGAGTGTGCTTTAGAGGGTTTTGTACAAATTGGATACTCAGCAGCTTCACAAAGTTATTCTATGAACTTAGCTTGTTAAATTCGGAGACAATTAAACTTTAATCACCAACTAAATCCAAACTTTGCAATTCATGAGCGCAAAAACACCGGATCCCCGCAAATTAGGAGCTAGCGCCCTCAAGCGCTCATCCGTGTCTTCCGAGACTTCACTTTAGTTTTTTCCCGCATTAATTTCTAGTGTTAACCACGCAAGGCCACATTGCGCCACGCCGGGTATAAAACAGCTGACAACCACACAGAATACGAGAAGTTACATAGAGTAAGCAACATGTACGTGATCGTGTCAGTTGTGGTAGCTTTGGCGGCGTTGGCGGCGGCCGATGATGGGTATACTACTAAGTTCGACAATGTGGATATTGACAACATACTGCAGAATGACCGTCTTCTCAAGAACTACTTCCATTGTTTGATGGACAAGGGACCTTGCACAGCTGATGGCAAGGAGCTAAAGAGTGAGTAGAATAAAAATTTATGAAGGGTTTTTAATTTATTCAACTTTTTGATAGATTTTCATAATCACTTCTTACTGTTGTAGCATTAAGTTTTTTTTACTCCGTCTATATAGAGTCTACCTTTTTCCTTAAAAAGGGACATTGTTTGGAACCTTAAAATAGGAATACAGTATAATGGTTCTACCCAAAGTCTACAGTATTAAAAGGCTAAGAATAAAGTAATAGTGTCAGCTGGGTACTTGGCATTGTTGCTCAAATCAGCTGTTTCCAAGAATAGATTCAAACTGTTCGACTGTTCGTGAGTTTCTTCAATGGATTCCTAACTGAACTTAAAGTTAACTGTTTAAAGCTATATTTGATTTGTGATTGTTAACACTAGTTTATTCTTAAATGCAGTATTTTTTGTCGGTCTAAAGTACAATTCAATCTTCAATGGGGGGACAGTAGCTAAAAGATTTGGTGTACTCAATTTCTGTAGTGTAAATCAAAATAAATTAAGGTCATTATATAAAACCATTTGTTAGTAAACCAAACAGGGAAAATATAAAAGTGATTTGAGCACAAAATGTCCCAAATATGGCATAATTGTCCAAAAATCAAATCATTATAATCACTCAATGGTTACCTGTATACTATCGGGACACTGTTTAATAAACATTTATATTCGTTAGACACCCTGTGTTTTCATGCTATTAGTTATTACTTATGATAAACCATATTTCTTGTTTTAATCTTAACTTAAAGGCATGCAAAATCCCCACATTTTAACATTTTATAAACTTTTTCAACCCAAACTAAAACTTTTAAAAGCTCGAAAACCCAATAAAGTGTAATAGTAACTAGGAAGTTTTGTCCAATCGCCCGTATTCGTAATGATGATAATTAATGATTCGTAATGACTAACGAGTAATTCGTACTATTTCTGATTTGGGTCTCCTAAAATTTAAAAGGATATTTGGAAATTAGTTTTCCCCAAAAGTGTTTAAATGTTCCAAATATTAGCTTGTGTTTTTCTGGGCACATTTTATCTTATTGATTTCAGCCATCATTTTCAAATTATGATTATTCAAAGGAGCATTACAAACTTTATTTTAAATATAAAATTATATCGATTACGGTAAAATATTATATCGTTGGTTGTTTTTAAAGTTAGTTATTGTTTGTAAATATTGTTGACTTACAGTAATTTGTTACGATATTTGTACTATAATGGTGTTGAGTACTTCACAATAGTCATTTTTAAATCTGATGTAATAGACAAGTATACATTTTTTATTTGGTCTACGTATTCTTTGCGTGAATGATTTTTATGGTATCGAAGTATTCGTTTAGAGATGAAACAAAAAATATCGCAGTTTTGCAATTTTGCAAACTGAACTAACATTAACCGAATTAAACTATACTTGTTCAGTTGCATATAAAACAAATAGACGATGGATGAAAAGATTTATATTTTATACAGATCAGATAGCTTAGGTTATCTTAATAGTATAAACTATCAATATCTGCCACTAAGCTCACAGCTTAATATCGAAATAAAATTCCAACTGGTAAATTGTGTTATTTGTGTTACTGTAACCTTCACAAGACAATTTAAGGACTCTAAGTCTATAAGCACTCTATGGAAATAATTGTACTAGTATTCTAAAAGATTGTAAAAGATGAGACCCTTTGAATGGCCACCTAAAATTTCAAATTACTATCTTAGTATCTTTAGTTGAAAAAAATATTAAACTTTTGGAGAAGAATCAATATTAGACTATTTAAATTATCTGTATAGACAAACTCTCTTTAAATAAAAAAAATCTTACGGTATTTGACCTTGTTTGGTTGGTGCGTGGTTGGTGCATATGGTTAACCTTCTAAAAAAAAGTACGGATACCTTAAAAAAATCCAAAAAAGCTATCGCGTACAGGTAAATAGCAATCAGTCCAACTTTTATACAATATAAATTAGCTTTTCATCAGAATACTCGCCAAAAGACACTTCACCATAAAATGACCATGATTGCAGAGAACCTACCAGAAGCATTGGAGAATGAATGTGCAAAGTGTTCAGAGAAGCAGAGTGTCAACGCCGAGAAGGTTCTGAAGTTCATATACGAGAAGAAGCAAGACATGTTCAAGGAGCTGGAGGCTAAATACGACCCAGACAACAAGTACAGGTAATTAAAAAAATATTGTTGTATCACTAATTGATAAATTTGCTAAAAATAAAAAAGTTTATTAACATGTGCGTATCAAGAAAATAAATAATACAAACGATTTCAGAATTTTTAGAATTTGTAATCGTCGTAATGTCCTAAATCAAATAGTTTGGTTATTACAAGTTATTCAATCACACATTTAATTCTTAAAATGTTTTTTTGTATAATGATATACAACAATAGTTCTTTAATATATAAAATATTAGAAACAAGGTGATAAATATACATTTTCCTTAAAACCCGTTTGAGTTCCAAAATAAATCCGTAAATAATTAAACTAACGATATGGGAAAAAATAAAAATTTAAATAGAAAAAGGACCAAAACTAAAATTAAAATAAATATAAAAACGCAACTGAATAAAACAATCTTTTATATAAGCTTAAAAACGTACATTGAAAACCTATTGTTTAGTAAACGTTAGTTTGCAAAATTTCACCATGATATTATCCTTTTGATGAACTATAAAAACCCCTTGACAATTTATAGCAAAGAATACAGCAATAGCAATTTCTCAGTAAGATTTATTAAAACCATAGATCGTTTTCGTTGTTATTTTGTCACCAGCATGGCAACCCATAAGACCCATGTCAATCTTTTTCAAATTTAAAATTCATTTTTTTGTGCTTATTTTAACCTATTTTAATTTATAAAGGCATTCTGCACATCTACAGGAAAATATCTTTCTAACATGATGGGTAGATTTTCTCTGTGATGCACACGGCTGAGAAAAAAGTTTTTAAAGAAACATGCTTGCCTATTAATATATAGATACTAGTACTTCAACTTATGATATACATGGACAATTCTATGACATCACAAATCCCATGTTATATCGGTTTTGGATGAAGGTTTTATACTTGTGTAAAATACTGAATTGGCTGTGAGAAACCAAATAAAAGTCAAATTCTTTTACGAGGGCAATTAGATCAGGTGTTATACTAGACTCATCAATTGTGTAAAGAGCTGCTGAAACTTGTGCCTGGCTATGCTAAACTAAAGTTACTTACACAATAAAAAATCAAATAATTTTTAATTTCAGGATGAAGTACAAGAAGAGGATTGAGGCCGCTGGTGTCAAGGTTTAATTTCGACTTCTTCGCCAAAATATTGTGAAACAACAATGAACAAAAAGCCAAATATTTTCTGTGACGTCACTGTAAAACTTTTCTAAAACCAAATAAAGCTGCTTCATACCTAAACCCGAGTGACTTTTAATATTCTTAATGCTTGATGCTTAATTTCTAATATGAATCAAGTTGAAAAAATGTGGCTTGAACTGAAGTCTAAATTTTAAAATATCTATCTTAAAATAGTGTAGTGCTTTGCAGTCTTACTTATTTATTTGTCTATGAAAGAACTGTTTGATAACCATTTTGTAAATGTTGTGTTTTGAATATTTTTGGTATAAAAAGAAAAACGCTAATCCAAGATGTAATATGTTAACACTGTAAATGTACACATTCTTAAAAAAAAAGAAAGGTCAATTATATCAATAACAATAAACCTTATAAATTAGTTTACTGATCAATTCCAGCCACAAAGATAATTTGTAAATCTTAAAATCATGAAGAGTTATTTTTATCTGCTACCCGTATGGTTTTCTGACCAAGAAAATAAGTTTAATATTGGTTGACTTTTATTGTTTGAAACAGCCATAAAATATAATTAAAGCTTTATAAATTACAAGGGTAAATAAACTCAAATGCAAGGCACTAGGCTCTGAATTGGTGCTGACACCTTTCCGATAAGTAGGCCTACAATTTAGCTTAAATTGGTTGAACTTCACTTCCTTAATTATAATGTGTTTCTTAATAGTTGGATTGCTGAGTGAATTAAATAACCTAGTAATATTAGGTAAATATAGTAATAAACCTAGTGGTCGAAAGTTTGCCAGCGGCCCTTAGAGAAGTCAGAAGTTTTGTTATTGTTCAAAACTGGACCCAGCTGTCCTTAATCATTGGGCCTTTAGAAGATCGTTCTGTAATGAAACAGCTGCTTTGGTCAGTACAGCTACGATCACATTCAACAGCCATTCTTCACACATCCTAACCTCAAAATATGCATCTTGATTTGTTGTGTCGTAGAAAACTATCCTAGTAGAATCCATTCAATTCCTAATGATTTGAAGTTGTACGACTGAGTAGTATGGTTGATATATTATTATTTATACTGGCTATTGGACTACAACTCATTCGGCAAGGGCAAGACTTCTGGACTTGATTTGGCTAATTAAACTTTTCCAATGTCCAAGATACTACAAAATTCTATCCGATAGCACTGAATTACAAGAAATATGAAGGGTTGATTCGATTCTATAAAACTTCAAATACAAAGTGATATTTAGTTGTAAAATAAAGTTAAACTAGTCACAGAAAACCTCTTTGAATTGTAAATAAATTGGAACATAGTGTTCATGACTTTTCGTCAAATCTGCAATTTCTTAGTAACTTTTTCTAACATAGGTCTCTTTTGCCTTATCATATATACCGAGATTCATGGAGATAAATTGGAATTCAAAGATGAAAATGATAACGTACAAAATACGAAATAGCGGATGTCTGGGAGTTTGGCTGTTTACTTAGAACACCCTATATGTCTGTATGATCACCCTCAAAAGCAGTGAATGAAAGTATCTTGATTAAATGTGTAGCTTCACAAAAGTTGCGATTTAATCCGCTTATTACGGTACCTTTAAGGAGGTTGATTAGCTTTCCTTTTAAACCCATCCTCATTTGAAATAAATCGATTTAGTTGCTTTATGGACCTAATTGAAACAGTTATGGTTTGGAATAAATACAGCTCATCCAACTCATATGCTTGCACTAGCAATAAAGTAAGAACAATAAGTGCTGATCTACAAAGAAACAATTTGAACATTCTCATGTAAGATTAGTGTGTCCCAAGTAAGTGCCAAAATATATTTTACTTACATTGTAAGATTGAAAAATCTAATTTGATACTGTATTTATTTTTATGACAAAATCAATTGGTCAATGGAACCAATTCAATTACAAAACAATTACAAAATTGATTGGTCAATTGGTGTAATTGTGGGGTTAATTGCAAAACAAACAATTTATAATTTAAGAGGATGTGTTGTACACTTTTTTACTTCTGGCAAATTTATTCAAAGAAGATCAACAATTTACAGTATCAAGTAATCCATGTTGGAAGCCCAACTCAGCCACTGTTATTTTAATTGAATATATTATTGCAGCTAACGAAAAAATCAGAACCAATGGTTCTGACCAGAAAACAAAAAATAACATTTTAATTTCAATATTGTCTAATGTTACATTTTCAACGTCTATATCCACAATGTCATTTGAGATACGTCTACGAACACTATGCAATCCCCTTAAAATAAGGAAAATAGTTTTAAGTGAACAAACAGTATTATCAACGGATTAAAACACAGTCAATTATTGGTTTTATTTACAACTTTTGCATATACAATTTACACTCTTACTCCAGCCGCTTCGATTCTCTTCTTGTACTTTGCTCTGTATTTGCCGTCGGGGTCGAATTTGCTCTCCAGCTCCTGAAACATATTTAAACATGTTGAATTGTATACAACACTCAGGAAGAACTAAAACATCACCCAAATTGGGTTTACAAGAACTGATTTCCAACACTTTCTAACACTTGTATTTTCCCACTTGGGCCTACTGTATGTGTATGTTTAGGTTGGATTTGAAATGTTTTAGAGCATCTTAAAGCAGCAAGTTGAGATAAAGTGGGCGTGCAGTAGTGAGCCGTATGTTTGATTTTAACACTATACCAAAACTTTTTAAAATCAAAGCTACCGGTAGTGAATGATTTAAATGTTTTTATTCGAAAATGCAGCCTAACTCAAGGTTAGGATATACAATCATATCTCTCAAGGAGTAGGGAACTTTACAGGTTGGCTTGTAACAAATTCCGAACAGCCTTAAGACTGTCCTCTAAAACTGGAGTAAAATATCTTAATAAACTCCCTGAAGAGATAAGAGAACAGAGATATGAAAAAAGATTCAAGTCACTTCTCAAACTGTTTTTGGTTGCTTATTTGAGACGGATGCCATGCAATATGTTAAATTGTATTGGGGAATAAATATATTATTATTATTGTTACAAACATGATCAAACTATGAAGGTTTAGCAACTTGGAATGTTAAACAATGACAGAAACAGAACAACAGGGGGGTTGCAGGGGGGGGGTAAATACAGAAGAGGACAGTTTTATAGTTAAAAGATGATTCATTAAGCTTTCTTTGGAGTATGAGTAAAAGGGTTTTCTTATATTCCAACCTGATTTGTTCGTACATTGGCCGGGCCCGCCTTGGTAATGTTAATGTATAGAAAATATACGGATCGTGATAGTATATGAAACTGTTATTTACCAGATTACTTTAGCTAACCTGGCCAAACATAAAGAATAAAAAATGTGGGGTTAAGATAACAGCGAACTATATTGAAAATTAACTCTGATTATCCTAAAATATGTGTATCTAACGTACGCCACTTTATACGACTTAAGCTGGTGATTTTTACAATACTACATCAAACAATCTAAATGAAATAGCTTTGAAATAAGAAATTAATTCGTCAAATTTACAGTTTCAAAACCAAAAATAATTCAACGAGTCAGGGAAGTAAACAAACCTTAAACATCTGTGGTTTCTTCTCGTACAAAAACTTCAGCACCTTCTCAGCCCCTTGTTTCTGTTTTTCTGAACACTTTGCGCACTCGCTGTCCAGAGCCTCGGGAAGGTTTTCTAAAATAGCAGTTAAAGTTAGCCTCCAGGTTATCAGTCTAGAGTCTAGACATTACTATAGAATTAAACAATAATACTAGCTATTCTATGCTTCGCTACGGAAAGAGAACGTGGAAGAGAAGATTGGGTAGCTATATATTGTATGAAATAGTTACACAACCACGATATCCAATAATTGGTACAAAAATTTGTTTAAAGGTAATTCGTTAATAATAATTCCTACAACAATCCATCTAATCCAAGATAGGGGTTGAAATTTACTGCAATATAAGACTCCGTTCACAAAATTAAGGCGGTTTGAAGACAAGATTCCATCACCTCCACCTCCTCGTAGCTTTGAAACTACAGCAGACAGCTGATCAGCTGATAAACTAAAAAACCTGGTGAGAGAACCCAGGAGACCTTCCTCTAAACCATCTAAATTTTGTGAGTGGTCTACATATAGCATGTAGCATGTTAGCATGTAGGGTAAGTGGAGCTGAAAATACTGTAACTGTATAACTTAGTTTGAAAAAAATACTCCTACTTTGAGGTTTTTCCTTTTAAAACCCCCTTTTACATATTAAGTCAATATATACAAATCAACCAACAATAATTGACCTAGATTATATTTGTACATATTTAGCCTCTAGATCACTTTTTCACATACCTGTTGTACTGTTAATGATCTGTTTTTCGTCTAACGGCCAACGAAAGGTTTATTATGACTACTCTCTCATCCATATGTTCTCTGTATCATATTCTGTTTCCTTCTCTTGGATCATATAACCATAGACTATGTATTATCTACGATACAGCTATTTATTATATTTTATAATTTTCCTCTTAACCTACAACTCTACATCGCATAAGTCCATACCTATTTCTATCCCAATTTACTTATTTTATCTCCTTTATACTACACCATCGTTCCTCCCCAATCTTTATTGCTAGTATTTATTCAGTCTGGAAATGGTTTACACATAATTCATGCTATACATGAAGGGTTTAAGCATCATCACATAGCATCATATTTCATAAGTGACCATTTTCTTCTTCACTACCCTCTACTTCCTCAGCCTATACTTCCTAACTACCCACTACTCCCTACCCTTTACTCACTCTTCAGTTCCTGTGCGTCGGGCGTGCACGGCCCCTTGTCCATGATGCAGTTGTGGTAGTTCCTCAGCAGACGGTTGTTCCTCAGCACGTTGTCCAGGTCGACGTCGTCATACTTTGTCGTGTACTGGTCGTCGGCCGCGACCACGGCCAACCCACAGACGACTAACACTGCTAAGTACATTGTCATCACTTGCACGTAGGTTAGACTGGTCTTGTTATATAGTGTGGACTGTCGCAATCGGCCTTGCTCGCTTATTGCAATTATTGATGACAAACCAGCATTTTTCTCTGAGTTCTTTTAAATAATTGTCAATTCTTGGAAGATTTGTTCGCATCTTGGAGCCGATGAAGAAAATTTTGATTGTAGTGTTTAGAATCATTTACATATTGGAAAGACATAAGGTGTTTTATTGTTATATGACGTCGAACTTTGATGTAATTTTGTTGAATGACTTTTCGTGATTAGGGAGATTTTGAATGTCACTTTTAAGGGGTGTTGGATAACGGTTATGTGTAGGAAATATGTTCAGTATGGTGATGAATGTATTAGTTGAACCATGCTCAACATTTTGCTACAGTTAATTTATGGGGAACTATCTAGTCTAGCGGTATAGCACGATCATTAGGTTCCCGAGGTCCCGGGTTCAAATTCCGACAATCACCGATGATAAATCGGCTACTCTCTAAGCATAGCTTGAAGAAATTAATAAATCGAGTCCGGGATAGAGCAAAGCGTCCTAGGATGTGAAGGTGAGACAAAAATAGACAATTTGTAGTAATCACTGTTGTATGCCTAGTAGTGCTACCCAAATTAGTAAATTACCAACTAATGCTGTATATCTGTGTATGATCTCGTATAGCTCATTTTAGTTAAATTTAATGATGCGAGTGAAATATTTTTTTCTTGTCAAATTCTTTATACATAAACTGGACTAATCTTTGGTCATTGATAAAATTTGATTTTTTTTCAACGGCAACCTTAATATAGTCATGCGTTTGATATATTCAATTTGATTATACAGTAGTTTTAAATGTTCTTTCTTGGTGAAATTAACTTAATATTCGCAATAAACTATCTAATCGAATCTATAAATTTTTTTTTAGTTTTGTAAAATATACGAATTTCTTGTTATCTGGTTCAGGAATTACCACATACTTAACACCATAATCATTTCGAGCGCCACAACATTTAAATATACCATTACGTCACCACTTGAATGTTTATCGGGTCTAACCAACCATAGCACAATGCTACCATGATCGTGACGAAAACGTTTTGAAATTTCGGAGAAATAACTTTATCACCAAACAAATCCCACTTATCACCATGGCAAATTACGGGTATCACTGCAAATCTATCATACCACTTATTTGCATGTCGACTTGCCAATAAAACTCCGCCAGTTTGAAATATCTAGTTAAATGAATATACTCAAACTCTAAACAATTTCGGCACACATTTAAATGTAATTACACTTCACTCATTGTTTCTAACCAACCAGCTATTGTATCAATCTTTTCACTTCGGAGAAGTAACTTTGTTTTTGATCCTTCAAGACAAACTTATCACGGAAAATTACAAGTCATCTCTGACAAATAAATCTGTTCATAATTTGCATTTACAAACTTGATCCTGCAACCGGTCTTCGAGGTCGCTAACCGTTTTATCCTGCTTAACTCTCCAGAGTCGTCGAGTCCTTTGACCACCATGCATCCCAGCCTCCTTGTGGTCCTGGTATGTCTACCCGCGGTTCTTCTTCTTCCCGCCTCCACCTACACGACAAGGTTTGACAACGTCAACATCGACCAGATACTGAAGAATGACCGACTTCTCAGGAACTACTTCAACTGTCTCATGGACCGTGGGAAGTGTACGCCTGAGGGGGAGGAACTTAAGAGTGAGTTTTGTTAAACTTTACTTACATTATCCTACGGTGGATATCTAAATATATTTGGCAGAACCAACAAAGTCCTTTCATCTCTCTATCTTCTGCATCTTTCTCTGACGCTCTTATCCACTCTATATCTCCATTTGCTTTTTTCCACCATTTTTTTTTTTTTGAGGTTCCTTCTTGGCTTTCAGGGTTCCTCATTACTTCTTGTTTTAAATTATTTTCTTATCCTTCTCTAAACGTGCCTAGTCATCTAAGAAATACATTTATTTACATTTACAAACTACATCCGGATGTTATACAACTCATTCCCTATTGTGTCTTTTCCTCTACTCTCCTGCTTAAAAAATTATATAATTTTGCTTAATAAGGTTTTTCTAAGGACTTAGATTTCTAATTTGATACATTTTCTTTTTTGTTTGTTTAGTTTCCATGTTTCGGGTCCATAGAGTGGTATTGGAGATATGAAGTAAGACAGAGTAGAGATAAGATAATAAAGATATAAAGTAGTAAATAAAGCACAACTGAGCACCCTGAAATAATTATTATGTTTAGTTTTTAGAAGTGACATGTTTTAAACATGAGACCATTTTCAAATTAAAAATTGAAATCGTATAGTTTACTTAAACACTGCCTGTCATACCTTAGAATTGAAGTCGTAATTTTTCTTGAAAACATGTTTTATTTGCAATGATGGGTGAAAATCTGTACAATACATATTTTAGTCGAGTTTTTGACCACTGGCAACCTTTACTCAACCTGTGTTTACATTGTTTGTTTTGTGTAAATATCATTTGAATTATACAGATGATTTATAAGGTTGGACAGGATTTGGAAAATTTGTTGCGGCTTACTGATTATTTAATTGTAAAATTTTGTATTTCATAGATGTTCTGTTCAGTAATTTTAGGTACAAATAACCCTCTACCTGGAAATAATTCGTTAAGTGGTGAAACTTTGCACATATAAAGAAAGTCCTGTCCAATGTAGAATTTTTCACAAACAGAGCAGTTAATTTTTTATATGCCAGATTTGTCGTAGATATCTTGATGTTCTTTATTTACGGTATTGTTCGTTATCATATTGAAAGCGTTATTTTTTTAAAGCCAATTTTGTATTCAACATGTTGAAAATAATTTCTTGTTGTTCTGTTGATCGGTTTACTAATGCATTTTTCTTTTTTCATTGTTGTGTTCTTGATTTAGATTTTAATAAATTTTAGTTCTATTATATTTTAGTAATTTATAGTGTAGGTCATGGTATAAGTAAATACTGCTGTTGGTTTATTTAGTGTGTTTTTACGCCAGTGGTATTATTTACTTGTTAAAAGGGAACGGTCCAAACCCTGGTCTTGTTACCTAACGTCAACCTTGTTGTTAGATAGCATCATTAATTCATAGCCCAATGACAAATAATGACATCTATGTCTGGAAACGATCTAGCATGGTTTTGAACCAGCGACCTTCAGATTAAAAGGTGAGAACTACAACTACTCGGCTACCCAAATAATTACCGGGATTGAACTAAGCCAATTGTTTATACAAAAACTATATTCATTACAAATATATCTTTATACTTTTCAGAGGCAGTCCCTGATGCACTGAAGACGGCGTGCGCGAAGTGTACCCCTAAACAGAAAGAAGGAACCGAGAAGGTGACCAGGTTCCTGATCTCCAAGAGACCTAATCTTTACCAGGAGCTGGAGAAGAAGTATGATCCTCAGGGGGTGTATCGTCAGAGATATCGGGCCGAGGCAGCACAACATGGCATCAAGGTTTGAGCGAATCAAATGAACAATTCATAAAGAACAGTTCTTCAATTCTTCATTTCAACATCCGCGTATACAGTTTTATGCAAGAACTTATGATTTTGATTAAGATCTAATTATGATTTGAACAATTTATTTAGGAAGTAGTTCTTGAACTTTTTTATTAACGGTTGTGATGAGTTAATGAACGATTCAGAAGAAAACATCGCTGAAGATTTTGTGAACAAGAACATTAGTCAATTTAATAAATTAAGAATATGTTGTTTCTTCTATATTTGTTATCGAGACATTTTCCCTATGTACAACTATTAAAAGGGTTTTCTAACAACATTAATAAGTTAATAATTTTCTCTTTAGAACATTTTAGTGATTAAATGTGGTGTCCATACAATTCTTTATTGTATCCTTTTCACTTATAAAATGCCAAAATAAAGTAATTTTAATCACTTATTTGTGTTTATTTTCTGCATAGCAAATACACTTCATAACTACATCCACTATTCATTATTGCCGATTTTTTAGTTTAATGAAAATATGGACAATTAAATACACACATAAATAAATACATAATGTAAGATATTTTATTTTGAACATTTACTTAAGACCGTTGATTTTTTTTAACAAGGACCATATATTTAAAACCCAATGATAAAAGGTAGCTGAGACCAGCATCTCGAACCATAAACATTTACTGACTTTTCTCATGCTCGAACCTGCAGCCCTATGTCTATAAGGTGAGCACTTTGTTCCCTAAGTTGTCCCAGCACATATGATGAGCTATGTTTTCAACTGAGGTATTGTTTTTCAAATCCATACGGAAGAGCAATTTGTCTTAGCCATGTGTGTCGCGCCAAATATGGCCAGTGGCACTGAACGTCCTTGAGAAAAAGATGAACGAGGAACCAGGAGCAGCCAAGGTCACTCGGATTCCAACAGCTGATTGTCAAGTGTAAAACATCTAGTAATTGCCTTTGAGTGTGATAATTGTCATCGTCAGAGACAATAACACGTGGGCATTCTTTGTCTGGAACAATTAGTAAAGCTCTTCTAAAGAGCTCAGCAGAAAGATAAGTAAAAGTCAGTAGCTTTTTGGTGGATCAAAATAAAATTGGACCCAGCTGTTCTTGATAAGTGTTTGCAATTAGTGTATTTTGTTCATTCCATCTATTTTTGCTTGGGTCTAAACCAGTGGCGTTTTTATAATTAGGTAAATTAATGCAAACACTTTTAGGGGAAAGCGGTCCAAACTCATTAAAGTTTAGTGGATGTGCCGGGAATTGAACCCGTCCCTCCTGCACTGAAGTCCGAGACGCTAACCACTAGGGTAGCAACACACCTCAGTCCTAAAACTCAGTTTCAACATCAAATATATTCTTCAAAAACTAATAATGACATGCCAGTGTAGTATAAATGGTCGTGCATTAATTGCGCCAAGCCCTCAAAGGGTCCCGAAAAATGTTCCTTGGTTGCGCCAAGCCCAAGCCAGGTAGGGGTGAGTTGCCAGCAGCCAGCAAGGGTAGACCCGTACTGCGCCAGGTCTAAATAATCCCTCTTCAGCAAACGCTCGTACTGCGCCAGCACTAGTCCAGGTAGGCGAGGGGGCGCCTTCTGGTTAACCCACACCCTTACCATCATTGGTATTGCGAATGTAAACAAACATCACAGCTTTCGTTATTTCACCTAGGTCAACACCCCTTGTCGCTAATTTAACAAATCTTGCTCTTTACCTCAGTGCCATTGAGGAATCATAATTAGATACATGTTTAGCAATCAACGGTGCTTTGGAAAATGAAAAAAGTACAAGAAAGAAAGCCACGCTTCTTCGACAACAGTTTGTCAAAACAAAAATTAATCAATTAAGAGCCGGTGACTTGGACCTACTTTGTTTCTTGAAGTGTGTTGCTATCAATTTTGCACCCATTTAGGCCTAAACAAAAACATTACTTTTTTGCTACACTACTGTGAAATGGCCTTTACACCATATACAGAAGCAGGTACTTTTCCATCGGTACTTTTCTTAAGACTATTCTCCATTTTTAGGCGTTTCCGTGATAGCAAGTAATAATATCGGTCGTTTCTGTCATCACAGAAAATTGTCACGGATGTTACGCACGCATTTGCTTCTCATTTTACCACTTTAGCTAGTGGGATGGTGCTCAGAATGTTTACTTAACTAATTTGCTTTAGTTGAACGCTAAATTAATTATTTTACCATGGAAAGCGTGACATTATATCGCAATTGAAATTTTGAAAGGTTTTCTATTAATACGGTAGCAAAAAATACTAAATTACTAATAATTCATCAACTTAAATGTGTCTTCGAATCATTGTTGTATCTTTGTTTATCGCTTTTACCATAGTTTTTCATACAACTGATTAATTTTTGTTACCATGGATATTGAAAACTGCATTTATATTAATTCAATCAATGCACGCAGTAATTTCAACGAAACATAGTTTAATAAAAATATGCCTATATAAGTAACTTCTTTGTATAAACAAGTGGATCTGTCATCTCCTAAGAAGATTGTTCAACCCGGAAGACATGGGATCTGACCTCTCAACGTTCAAGAGTAAGAGATTGTCACGTCACGTCAAATATTTGGATATACACGGCTACGTTGTACTATTTGATTGAGTAAGTACACGTCTATGGAGTGTTAATATAAGAGCAATAGCCTACATATAAATAGAATGTAATTGTTCAATTAATGTTAATAGGACTAAATCTAAAGCAATACAAATCGCTCGAAATGTATAGAGTAATTTGTAGTTTTAAATACAAACTTAGCACACAACATTTACAGAAGGAAGTAAAACGTTAGGAAGCAATACATTATTTTGAGACTTTGAAGTTGGACGACTAAGATATCAATTTGGTAAATTTGATGCGTAATAATAACGTAATCTATTTGATTAGTAATATCAATAAGGTCGTAACACTGTGTTGGGCATCACCCTACACTAGATCCAAACATCTACAGTATCTAGAAAACAAAACAAGGATAGACATATTAGACGATAAGTTATTCCTAGATATTGGATACTTAAGTCCCTCCATTATGATTATGTTGATTAAATTAAATAAAATATTTTGTTATCCAATTTGTAAACTCAAATCTCTCTGGATTTTGAAATTTGGATTACTTTACCACGTCGTATTGTCATCAGATTTCATGTTAAATATTATCCTTTTTTTAAATTGAGAGAAAATTTCCGGTTAAACGTTTGCATTATAGAAATAACTTAGTTCTAAGTTATTGTCAAAGGATATCTCATTGAGACATAAGAGGTCGACTAATGTGTGTGATGTGTTTACTTCCGAATCTTTCATATTACCTTCAGTTGTAATATGTTACGAGTTGGGGAAATTATGCTTTATAAATGTAAACTGTGACTTCTAAAGGAAATATTGTTGAAAAAGATTACTAAATTTAAATGCTAAAATAAACGTCAGAAACTAAAATAAAATATGATTTGTCTCAGATTTAACGCAGGAGTGGGATTGGACTAGAGACTGGAGGAGACAGTATACACGTACGGTATATTATGTTATTTTCTCTAAATTATCATTATGAATTTTAAGCCGCTCCTCGAGTCGAGTCACAGCTTGTCAGACAATATAGTTTAGTGTGATACCACTACACACCAATGAATGGACACAGCAATGTTATCCATACTCTCATATGGATGTATTAATTCACTTACATCCCTGCGAGAGGCAAATGCAATTACTTACATTTTATGTATTTTAGTAAAAAAAACTTCTTACGAGTTTAATAAATATAATAGTAAAAAGTTAAGTAGCTTTTAAAATTTATATAAACGATAGCAGAAGTTTGTTTAAATTGTATAACTTGTATAAAACAGTGCTCTCACAATGCAAAATATTGCTTTGTTTACATTGGGCCTGCAATAGTTCAGGGGTTTACCACCAGATGGCATTGGGGTATATCTCTGGCGGCTAGTTTAGGAATTAGCCACCCTTACAAATTACCATCTAAAGATTGATGTGGTCAATAAGGGTTCAATTAATATGCATTAGCTTAAAACTGACAGAAACGAAGATATATATATATATTTATAGAAATATGAAATGAAACATTTTCTCAATTTGAGTAAACCCTAATACACTTTTATTATTTCATGTTTGTGTACGTATGTTGAGAGTTGCTAAGAATATTCACACCAAAACTGCAGCTTCGATGGAAGTGTTGAAAACTTGACTAATGATGTAAATTTGAAAGCAACACATTTCTGAACTGAACCTTAGGTGAGTTACATTAACTTTAATCCTCAATTTTATTACAGATAATACTTATATAATTATTGTATTAAATGAATTAACATTCACACAACTTTCAGAAGTCAAATTTTACCTCCTTCCATAACCATTCATGCGTAGCCTAAAAATACAATATTGAATGTTATCACAGCCAATAGACCATTGGACTATGCCATAATAGTCTGTGATGTTTTATATATTTACAGCATTTATATTAAGTTTACATTAGACCTGCATTTCAGCAGTTAAAATTGTAACAATTGTGTTTCGTATTTTAATAATGCTATTTTCAAACGCCTTCCAGTAAGCATGTTAATAACACTTGAGTTGCTTTTCTATCGTAAATCTAAACTTTACAACACATATTTAACACGACAAATGCAACAAAATGTTTAATAGTGGTGGTACGATTGGCGTTTCATGAACAAACAGAACAGGCAAACAATCACAAATTTTACAATTAGAACTACTGACAGGTTCTGTAAATCCATATAAGTTTAATTCTTAATATTTCAAAGCGCAGTAGCATTGAAATTATATTATCCTACATAAAGTCTGTCCCCAGTGAAAACTGTGTTAATTTAGAAGATTAAACAGTAGATAGCTACTTGGGTACCGCTAACTTCTTACTGTGTAAATGATTTTCCCAAGGGGCTTTGTAATCGGACATTGCAGTTCTATTGAATGATCCTCAATTTCAACGGAAACACCTAAATGAACCAGAGAAGAAATATTTCTTGAGCCATCACAGTCACTAGGTGGGTCGACAACTGGGCCTGTACATACAACGGATTGTTGGGAATGAAATGAAAGGTTTGCCAAACTATACATGGTGTGTATAGCGTCTAGAGAAAGCTTCTTTCAAGAACTTTGAAAATCCTAGAACCTTATGAAAAATTCAAGTTGAACATTAATTTGTATTCGAAAAATGAAATATATGCGTTTCAATATAGTATCGAGGTATTGTTTTAGTCTAGCACAAAACAAATAGTATACTCTTGGAATAAAATTCGCATTATCAAATTAAATTGAATCAAACCGACAACCTAATATCAGCCTGAGAGTGTACTGCTGTCCATAATTTGATTTGTGTCATTTTAACTGCAGTACTTTTTAACCTAGCCAATTCAGGAAAACATGTTGGAACTATAACTTCTTGTCAATGTCATCACCATAGTATAGAAAACTCAAGAGACAATAATATAATTTGTACTGTGCTCTCTGAATTTTTGTATTCGTTTCGGTATATAAAAAGTAATTATTCCAATGAAAACTTCACATTTGTTTTCTAATTGACAATTCAAAACCAGCAACGTAAGCATTTCCATCCATTATTTCCATTATTTTGTAATACAATAAGTGAATAACAACATCTTCTTGATTTAATCACAAGATGCGTTTAAAACTAAAGACGTTGTCGTCACGACGTTAAGGACAATTTTTTGTAAAGAGATTAATACAAATGTGAAATAAGGAGGTGGATTTGGAATAAATTGAGAGGCAAAACATACACACAGCTACGCGGTACCATGATAACTGCACACTTGTGAACAAATATAGAAAAGTAAAATATTCTTTACTGGTAAGGACCTAGTGCTCAAGAGAGTATATATGAGGGTTCTCCTATCTTGCCTGAATTTAACATGTAATTATTATAAGTAGACTTTCGGTCATTTGTGTCTTATTTACGCCGGGGGCATTTTTTATGCAATAACTAAAAGAATAAAGAATGCATAGAAGGGGAAATGGTTCAATCCTAAGGTTTGTTGTGGCATTAGTCAAATTTTACCATTTTTTTTATTTTGAAGTTGAGTAAGACTAGTTGAGTATTAGGCCAGTTGCTAGTAAATTTTCGAAAAATCTGATCCATCAGACAAAAAAGCTGGATAAAATTAAGCTATTTATTGAATAGTTTAAACGCTTAGATATGTTGCGAAATTAACGGAAAAAATATTTCCCTACTGATTTGTTTAATTCGCTCTGAATATCTTTAGGTGAGGGATGATATCGTGGCAAAGCGCGGGGCTTTAGTCCGCAAGGTCCCAGGTTCAAATCCTTCCAATAACTAATGGGATTTTGCTATGTAATAGAGCCATGACCATCATGGCCTAGCATAAATTAATAGGTGGAACTTTTCGGGTTCCAAAAGAAATCTAAGTTGCCTAACAGCATTGAGGAAACTAAATTAATGTGTTACAAACCTCAAATCCCAAACCTACAATTTCTTATCTGGCTCTGAAAAATCAACTTCGAATCAAGCTCGAATCCAACAAATCATTTAAAAAAATCATTAAAATCGATCCAGCCGGTCTCGAGTTACAAACTGTTGAACTCAAACGACTTTGTTATATATATATTATATAATATATCTATATATATATAAAATCCAATGTATGTTTGTATGTTTGTATATTTGTATGTTTGTCCTTTATGGACTCCAAAACCGCTCGACAGATTGTAATGAAACTTTCAGGCATTATTAAGCATTATTCAAGGATGGTTTGTGTGAAGTTTGGTGCAGATCCGTCAATAGGGCTCCGCCCCAGTGGCTCTGGAGTTTCCCATGTTAACCTTATGAGTACTCATATTTAAATGGAATTAAAGAATCTTAACAGCTGGTGCAACTAGACAATTTGATTCTGTGATGTTCAATAGCATTAAAAAGTTAATAGGTTTACCAACAGGGTGCAGCACTATATTTATTTTTAATTTATGAGAACAGTTAATTTGCAACCAAAAGGTGAGTGAGCGTAGCGAACGAACTTCAACCTGGAGGCGAGTTAGCGTAGCGAACGAGCTAACCTGAAAGCAAGTGAGCGCAGCGAACGAGCTCCAACCTAAAGGTGAGTGAGCGTAGCGAACGAACTTCAACCAGGACGTGATTGAGCCATGCGAACGAGCTCATCTTGAAAATGTACGAGCATATGACATAAAACCACAATAGGACAGGACGACGTCTGTCGGGCCAGCTAGTTAGGATATATAATAGTTTAGTTATATAATATTAGTAGGATAAGTCACAGAGTGTTTATATAACACTAAATGAACTCTCAGACTCATTAATAGGGCAGTTTCTCTCAGAACTATTATTACAAAGAAAAGGCCGCTCTGGCGCAGTACAGGTCTGATTTTGGGTGGTAGATTATAGTGCTGGCGCAGTCCGGGCCTGCTACCTGGACTCTCTGGCGCAATACGGGCGCCCCGGCCAGCAAAAGGCATAATCTTGTTTACGTGTCATCCTAACCTAATCTATCCTAACCTAACCTAACCTAACCTAACCTAACCTAACTTACTCAATTATACAGTCAAATATTACCGCACCCGACTACCTGATTCAGGTCAGTTGGCGCAATTAATGCTTACCCGTATAAAATATTTGGTCCAATCACTATGCAATCCCAAAAACAACACCAATAAACTCACTTATTTACTAATACATAACATTTATGTCTTCATGCGATAGTATATAAGCAGTCTCTACTGGCTTGGGAAAAACATGGTAAAAGGACAATGGTGTGTTAATGCAGCTTGGAAACCCCTAGTGGTAAAAACTATTGTTTAGAATAATAACAGCCTATATAGTTAGTACCACTTCCTGATGCGTGAAATAATCTCATTAACTACTGACTTTTCGCCAACATATCGTACACTTAATATAAATTTTGGAAACAATAGAAATAGAATTGTATACATACTCAATCATTGACTTTTTGTTGCTGAAGTTTTTATATTGACCAACCACCTTATTAATAGAACACAGTTAAACGAGCCTCAAGTGTGCTAAAGTCTAAAATTTTACTTTAACAGTTTTTGTTAGGGTTACAATTTATGTGACATAAAAGATCAACAAAAATACTGTTCGTTCCAAGTTGTTTTACTTTCCCACCTTATACCATGGTATATGGAGAAAGTATTGATTTCGTAGAAATTTTCGAGTTTGACATTTGAGTGAATATATATCCATTTTGGGCCCCCTGGACCCAAAAAAGTGGTTTTCGAAGTGATGTTCTAACTAATAAAACAGCTGATTTTAGTAAGTAAGAAAGCTACACAAATATTCTCACTCCATTCCTCACCTACAATGCTTACATATTCAGCTTAAAGTAAGCTCTCAAGTGTGTAGTGCTGTCTCAAAGAATTGCTAATTAAAAATAATTGATAATCAATAATTCTGGATCCGGAACAGATCAAAAACTTCAATGGGGTTTTTACACGAAGCTCTTGATATCGCTATGTTCTAGCGGTTCCAAATATAAATCAGAAAGGTATTAAACCAGATGTTCACTCGGTCTATGAACACGGCCTGGGTTCTTGGGAGGAAATGATCCTCATCCGACATGCTAGTTTATTCCACCGGAGACCTTGAGAATTATTCATTAGAATTACAAGTTAAGCCTAATAACAAACCAGAGGTCGCCAATTATTGTTGTTTGGTGTTGTCTTCTAACACGCAATGTAGTTGTAAATCATCAAATGAAGATTTACTATGAAAACTGAACAACACATGTCGGCCTACACGGTCGAAATTAATAAATGTAGTCAAACTTGATTTTTAAAAGCTCTCATGGTTTAAGAATTTTAAAATTCCACAGTAATTTCATAGCAGTTAATTGTGGAACCCTCAAGGGTGGATCTAAAGCTTAACTACCATTTGAGATTAATATATTATGCATTAAAATAAACTGATTAACAAAATAATACCGACATAGTAAACCCAAGGATGTAAATAAACTTTAAATCATTTTTCAAACAATGTTATATATTTAAAAGTTTGATTTCGTATGTACACAGTAAAAGTTGCTAAATAAACGTTTGACAGCTTTCCAAATCATTTTATTAGTTGACTAAAATCATGACTATCAACTAGTACAAATCCCATTCCAATGTCAAATTGGGTCATCAGTTTGAGAACAAAAATTGACCTAGCCATAGAGAAGTAAGATGGAATTATATTGTATGTAAACTATTGTATAGAGAAGTGTTTCTTTCTTACTTCTCTGTGACGTAGCCTGTTTCAGTATAAGCCACAATCATGTGTATTGATAAAAAATTACTGATTCCTATCTATTACGCCAACTTTTAACCAAGCTAAATTGAAAGGACGAATTATCATAAGCTATAGTATCATTTGTTACATCAAAATATCACATTACCGAAATCTAAAGGAGAAAATCTAATGTTGACAATACCGCACACTAGCCTATTTGGACAAAAAATTGACTACCGGGTCCTTATAGAGGAATTGTCAAATTCAGGATCAAAAGTAAAAGATATAGAGACTGATGCTTATGCTACTGCCACCAAGAAAGCTAAAAAATTAATTGCACTATAATCCAACCGAATTCAATAGAGGAAAGAAATAATTTCAAATTGGTAGACACAAAAATGCATTTTATGGTGAAGCATTTCGCCTCAAACAAGGAAGTAGTTCATAACCAAGGAACAAAAAGTAAAAACTTAAAATACAACTGACCAAACAGCAAACTATAATTTCAAATTCGTTCCACACTACCAATACCCTTGGATATGTTAAATGACCAAGCATCGGTTATGAGCAGTGGGAAGCTGTCTGGCCACGGGAGGTGTTTCCCCGCCCTGCCATCCAACACCCTGACCCCGTCTCTTGTACTTGCTCATGAACCTGCCTCGGGGGTCGAACTTCTTCTCCAGCTCATGGAACTGCACTGGTCGACACTCCATGGCCAACTTGAGCATGTCCACGGCAGAGCGACGCTGGGAGGCCGTGCATCTTGCACAATCATTTTGCAATGCCTCCTGTATAACATCTGCAACAGATATGTTTTCAGTGCTACCTGCAAGAGATGTGTTTTCAGAGCCTCCTATATTACATATGAAGCAAGTGTGTTTTTAGTGCCTCCTATATTACATATGAAACAGGTGTGTTTTAAGTGCTTCCTATATTACACCTGCAACAGATATGTTTTCAGTGCCTCCTATATTACATCTGAAACATGTGTTTTTAGTGCTTCCTATATTACATCTGCAACAGATAGGTTTTCAGTGCCTCCTGTATTGGGACCTTAATTACTTCATGTTAAATACATTTCTTAGTAGAAGAGGTATATTAAGAGGAAATCAGCTGTATCCCATATATAAATCCCAAAGTACCCATGAACTTGTGAGAAAACTTAAAAGTCACACCCCCATAAACCATATAATTAAAATGTTCGCCATGATGAGAAACCGTGCGCAAAACTATCCATTATTTTTTTATAAATTGCCTTTTAACGTCGTAATTCCTTTCCAAAGGGAACTTTCCATACCTAATGTTAAAAATACCTCCAAATGCGTATAAAAGGTGGGTAGTGGATACCGAATCTGATTGGACACTACAATCATCATCAGACCCAATAGACGAATCATCGAAATTGATAATTACTAACTTTTATTTTATATTTACGACTCTTATTAAAATAGCATACGTGTAAATGTGTGATTCAAGTTCTATAAGACGTATTTTCATTTACTTTCCGTAAACATAATCAAAAGTAATATGACGATTAAGAAATTACTTCAAAATAACAGTATTATGTTTGAATATGATAACAAAACAAGAAGAAAATCATATTGGGAACTAGTCAATGCAGATAAACAATATACGATATTTGAGTCTAGTGAATTATCCAGCTTGAACATTGTGCGGTGCGACGATAAATATAGGGCTAACTTGTATTTTCGACCCTCACATTTACGACCTCTAAGAATTTAAACTTTAGGCACTGGTGACTAAGTATAATATAACCTTTAAACTGTAAATGTACTGAATGTATTATTTACTGCCCCTTGCAAATAAATTAAAAAGTAATGTTACGTGAAATTTTGTCTACTCGACTGTTTTAATAGTGAAAGATGACCTAGTTTTCTCCAGATTTGACTCCAATCTGGAAATGTTTTAAAATATTTTATTTATTCTCTCGACCCATCCAGATCCTCCCTCGACCCTAGGGAACCGGTGCCTTATACTAGGGACCACGAGAGTCTATAGTTGGCGGCAGCCAATACCAAGACTGGACTAGCGCGACGTTGCAACATCACCCTTTCACTACTTTTCGACACTAATTAAAATATACTAAACAATATTTTCAAATCAGGATGAGTTATTAGATTTGGAAACACCGCACTGTCCTCATTGGCTCGAAGTCACGTGGTAAATAGGCTCCTCCCTCAACTGCAGACTCTCGTGGACCGTACTGTAGACAAATATTTGCTATGCTTGTCTGTGCTAACAGTAGGCCTAGTAAGTGTCCATTCAAGGAGAACACCGTTTATTAGGGCTCCTCACACCATCTCTTCTTCGAGACGTTCCAGTCCAGTGAGCTGAAACTCTATTGGACTGAGGCTGTTTTAGGACTTTGTCCTCTTCAGACAGGGAAAGGATAGGAGCTAGCTAAAGCTTAAAATGTTTTGCACACGTTTAAGGAGTCTGACCCTTCTTTTCCTAACCTAACAGAACACATCATTACCATAACCTTAATTTACACAGTGCAAGATATAGTGGTGGCTACTTGAAAACACCCTTTAGTATCTAACGGTAAAACTACAAACACTACCTTTCAACCTCTTCGTATCCTGGGTACAAGGGCCGCCCACAAGGCACTGGTAGTACTGGTCGAAGAGTCCTTCGTTGTCCTGGATCCTCTTGACGTCTTTGCTGATGTCCTGAAGACCGTCCTCGGGGGGCGAAGTCCCCAGACCATGGAGTCCGCTCAGGGAGATATACAGGATCACAACCGACCAAGACATTGTAAAACACTATAGTGTTTCCTTGACACACACTTGACCTTCTGATGGGCCTGGAATTTCAATATTTGGGAAATGTTGCTGTGCGTAGTCATGAAACTTGGATAAAAACGTGACCTGTGTACGCTTGTTTATCTAGTCAGCTGGTTTGTTGGAACAATCAGCTGTTTAGGTAAAATAAATGGTTTTCCGTTATACTGCAGCAAAAGCAGCCGTTTTAAATTCGTTAGTCTAAAGCCTGTGTCACACTACGCTACTTTACTAGCAGCTAGCGAAATAGCAGCTACTAAGTAGCCAATGTGACATAGGCAGTATCAGCTACTAAGAGTAGCGCGCTAGTGAAATTTTACTAGCATGGAAAGTTGAACATGTCCAACTTTCCGTGCTACTAAACTGAGCTAGTGAGTCACGTGACCAACTAGCAGCTATCAAATAGCGACTGTCGCCCAGTGTGACAGCTTCAATCAATAGCAGACTAGCGGCTACTTGCACCACGTGCTGTCTGCCTGATTTGTTCATTCTCGTTCATTTTGAATAATTTCTGAAGTAATCATGAGTGATCCGAAGTGGGCTGGGGGAGATGTGATTAATTTTTTGAACCTGTATAGAAAATATCCGTGTCTTTGGGACATAACCTCTCTTGAGCTAAACTAGTAGTAGCAGCTAGTGAATAGACGCTACCAAAATAAGTGTGACAGGAAAAGTAGCTAATATTTCAGTAGCTGCTACTAGGTAGCTGCTAGTAAGTAGCCAAGTGTGACACAGGCTTAAGGTAGCATTTTACCCCTTAGGGAAAAGCGTTTTAGCCCCTAGGGAGTAAAAATCAGTTGTGAACTCAATTGAAAATTTCGATTATAAACAATCGATGTATCGATTGTTTAATCGCTTGTAGCTTAATGTTACCTTCTTGTAAAAAGTTCTACATATTGATAGTTGAATGTACACTAACACAATCGTAATAGAAGAAACGATTGTATCACTTACTAAACGGTGATAAACAGCTGCTTGTTTGCATTAGAAAATTAATTAAAAACACGTTAGAGGTAGATTTGAGAGGTTGTTTTTGAATTGAAACTATTTTAGAATGCAAATTAGTTCGCTTAAATAATGTCGCAATGTGAACACACAAATCAAATAAATCTTTGGTTATCACAACAAAATGAGAAATGTACTTGAACTATTAAAGTCGATGGCATAACAAACTGCTAATTATCTTTTTACGACCAATAAGTCTTCAATGTGTTGAGCAATACCTTAGTTTATATTGTTTCTTTAACTGAAACTTTACTTTAGACTCACACGAAATGTTTTCATGGTTTCTTTTAGACATCAAGATAGTTTTACCGAGCTCACTTAGTATTTAGTGAAGAACCCTGTTACTAAATCGCGAATAGACAAACCATCTTCTTACAAAAAACTATACACTTCTGATGTTAATATTCTACAGACTAAAGATGCAGCTATTTGCTAAGGTAAGCCGTTTTACTTGCTTACATATCTACTTCCTTTGACTGCTGACGTAACTGGACATTCAATCTCCAGGTTAAAGTTGTAGCCAATTTCATAAAAATCATTATTGAACAGTAGTTGAATTGATCCGCCGCCATTCTGTCGAATCTGCCAAATTAATCAAGGTCCGAGACCCAAGAGGAACAGAAAACTCAATTTATTGTGAGTTGTAGCATCTTCCACGTCATATCAACTAACACATAACAAAACGTTGGGAAGAAAACAAAATGTTATACTAAGGTATACTCTTTGAGTGGCTAACTATAACTAAGTTTCATAAAAAATAGACTTAGCCAATTTGATGGATTACACCAGTAGTCAAAAGTCAATACTACTATTTTAAAAAAAACAACACTACTAACACAAAACAACAACCCACAAACTCATATCTGAAAGTATAATTCAGTCTATGATTACATTGATTGATATACCTCTTAGCCGTTGTCTAATCTGTTTAGTAATTTGTCTTCACGATCAACGCCTGTGTTTGACCTTCAAGCCATTGTTGACACATCAGCTGGTTCAAGGTCGTTGCCAATGTTCAGCTCATCAGCTGGTCAGCTGATTCAGCTAATCCAGCAAAACAACCGTATTTACTAATTTCTAATAAGTAAACAATCACCTTGGTCAATACGCCTCGTCTTTGAATTGCATTTGTGAAAGCCAATTGAATTAAACGTGCTAATGGGATGATTTAGCTATTATATTTAGCTATTTTTCGTGTTTGAAATTGTGTTCAATCGCCAAAGTCGTTTATCTGATCTTTTTCGCCCTTGAAGTTGTTTTTTCGTGCTCTAAGCACAGTTTATGATAGCTATTACCACGAAGACTGAAAGTCCATTTGCGTCAGGTTATAATCACCTTCATCAAAGGCAGGAATCTTAATTGCAAATGCAGATGTGCAAAAAGTTTGACGTCGTCTTTACGTCATAGCCTGTGTGCGCAGTGTTTTGATGCTGACAACATTGCTCTATAATCATACATTTATGGGCATTTATACACACTTTGGCGTAATAAGCCCTTCTGAGAATGAAATACATTATTTTTAAAGGAAAATTGGGCAACGTGGTACTTTCTTACATTTAACCTGTAATACAAAGATATAATACAAATATTTAAACAATACGAATTAACAAAATATCAAAAATAAATCATAAGCTATATACAGAAAATTACACACACTTTTGACTTTTATAATATCCAAAAACACATACACACGCTCGCACATCTTTATTGTACTTTTCACCTGCATCGATGCCAAAATCAAGATTCCATAGCTAAATCCGTTGAAAAAAATTAAAAGAATAAATAAGCCTATTTGATGTGATAAATACCCCCAACTATACATACGATGTACACAAAAAAAGTAAATGTTTAAAAGTAGTAGATTGAAAGTGCTTGTATACAAAAGAGTCATACTAAACGTGTATTTACTAAACTGCCAGAATTTTTGTTACTATGGAAACTAACACAGATATCAAACCAACATTTTCTCGACGGACAAAACAAAATTGCTGTTGCTGGAATTAAAAACAAAACAAGTACAAATAAATGCAAAAGCAAGACTGGCTCGGTCAACATTTCGAAGGGATCAATTTCAATCTTTGCCCGTGGACCCCCATCTCACAATGAAGCCATCTCAACCATCCTCGGTAAGATATAGGAATTACCTATATGGTAGTATTACTAACTTTGTTCCCATCTAATTTGGTAATGGTAGTGGTGATGGTAATCCTGATAAATATTTCTTAGTTTTTGATAAAATGCGTGTTCGTTCCTGCGGGACCAAGGACGAAAAGGACCTTTCCTACGTGTTTGTTCACCTAGTTTACATAATATTCCGAAACCTCTTCCACTTTTCATTGGACTACTTTAGTAAAATATAGAAGTTAAAAATATATATATTTTTTTTTATTCTATATTTCATTTTTAGGAGATTTATTGGATGCAACCAAAGATTGGCGACTCACTCAAAGGACAAAGGGAAGAACTTCTTCGTGAACCCCGTCGTTGGTCTTGAGGATCTCCAAACTCTTCTGGGACTTCACGCCGGAGAGAGCTACAACCAAAAGATAAGTACATTATGTGTTTATTTATAAATTACTTTAAAATCTTTAAAACAATGGACACCATTCAATGGACACCATTCATTGGACACCATACAATGGACACCATTCAATGGACACCATTCAATGGACACCATTCAATGGACACCATACAATGGACACCATACAATGGACACCATACAATGGACACCATACAATGGACACCATACAATGGACACCATTCAATGGACACCATACAATGGACACCATACAATGGACACCATACAATGGACACCATACAATGGACACCATACAATGGACACCATACAATGGACACCATTCAATGGATACAAAGCATACAAAGTAGTTGCGTCGTATAAAAATGCTCGTTCGTCAGTTATCCAGTTAGTTCTCATACTTTTCGACTCTGGTCGCTGGCAATGTGAAAGCTTCCAAACAGGAATTTGCTGCTACAAATCAGGAAGTTGTGCAATTGTCAGTGGCCAGGTATCCAGCATCGGGACATTCAAGATAGTGATCTTAATAGTTTAATTTATTAACACTACAATAAACATTACATGCAACATGTCTTATGTTGATTGTAAGTGTACACAGTACTAATAATTGTTTGATTTTTCCAGCCCATGGCGAGGAGATCAACCAATTCCATCGGATGAAGTGGACCAACTCCCATCAGGGACCCTGTGAACGGACACACTGGATCATCTCGAAGAGATTGTGATGAAAGCATGGTCTCAAGCAGCAAGCACGCACACGTCAGATGAGTGTCTACAGGCTGCTCCTCTGGACTTGGCAGTATTGCTTGGCTGCGATCTCTGTTCTTCACTACTAAGGCGCTGCCATGAGGAACTAGGACTTCCACTGAAACTAACAACCTGTTAAGAAGCCTCTGAAATACGCTACAAGAGAAACTACAGATGCCTACTCACCTACACACAGAGAGACACAATCTTCATTGTACGAGTTTGCCAATAAAGTATCCAATAAAATAATGTAAACAAACACAGCATAGGATTTTCTGATGTTTTTGTTGTTATCTTAGCTAGCGTATTTAAGCTTTGAAGGACTATTTTAAACAGTTCTATTTTGGAAGTAACGTATTGAAAAAATTAAAGTAGTAGTCGTTGCTTACTTAATTTGTTAGACCTCAAGGACCACCTTTCCAATTGTTTCTTCGTTTCAGTTTAGTTAGAGGTTAGAGGTACATTAACAGGTGACGTATTCACAAATTAATTATTCCATAGATAAAACGTGTTGGTTAGTCTATGATTATTCTTTCTAAGACTTGTTGGTTTTACTTCTACAAAATAGGGAGTATAAAATGCCGCTTAAGAAAACTTTAGATTCTATTCAATGTATAAACTGTGTTATTCTCTATTCAAAATGTGTCAAAAGCTACAAATATCAAATCTGTTTTGTAGGGATCTATTTACAGTATTTATGAAAGATTTTGTTTTGTGTTATGTTATAAAAACATGATTTGTAAGCTTCCAACTGTACAAACGAAAATAATTTAGGCAACAGTAAGCGGCAAGCGGCTACTACTGTAGTATAGCAGAGCGGTGCCTTCAACTAATATAAACGTCTAGTGTCACAAGTAAGTGTTGTTCTGAGCTCCACCACTATCCGCAGGCGCTTTACTGTTAGGAATAACCATTGACTAATATAATTGTTTATATATACAGTTTTTTTTGTGCAAATCAAAGTCCACGGACGCATCACTGAGGATATTTTCTCTGCCTGATTAGGTAGAGGATACAAAGGATGAATCAAATAATGCTCAGTTAAAGCTACTCAAATTTACTCCCTACATTCCATGGTTGTACATAGGTACTGTACATGACGCAATGTGTTCTTTACCACACGTCATAATTCTACAAAAAATAAGACAGTTTGAAATGTAATACGTTTACCGATTCTGTTAAATCTGCTTTATAAAGTGTTAGATTAGTTATAGAACCATTGTATCGATAGATTTATACCCGTAAACGTGATAACTTGAGTAATTTTTGTCCGATTTTTATAAAATTACTAGCTGACCCGTCGAACTTCGTATCGCCTAAGTTATAGGTTTCCCCTAAGACAGACCGATGGAAAGAAAGTACCGTTACGTTTAATTTTCAAGATGATCTCGTTCGCATCGCTCAATCACGTCCTGGTTGAAGTTCGTTCGCTACGCTCACTCACCTTTGGGTTGGAGCTCGTTCGCTACGCTCACTCACCTTTAGGTTGGAGCTCGTTCGCTGCGCTCACTCGCCTCCAGGTTGAAGTTCGTTCGCTACGCTCACTCACCTTTTGGTTGCAAATTAGCTGTTGTCATAAATGTAAAAGAAATAATAGTGCTGCACCCTGTTGGTAATCCTTGTAACTTTAATGCTATTGAACATCATAGAACAGAACCAACTTGTTTAATTGAAACAGCTGTTAAGATTCATTAATTCCATTTCTCATAAGGTTAACATGGGAAACTCCAGAGCCACTGGGGCGGAGCCCTTTTAAGAATTTCGAAACGGGAAATAGTTTACGTCCGATTCGCATACCTACAGAATTTACACACCAAATTTCATAACGATCGGTGAAGTCGTTCCGGAGGAGTTTGCAGACAAACACTGTGACACGAGAATCCTATACTCTAATACGAGCAATGTTTGCTTGTATGCTTGCTTGCTTGCTTGCTTGCTTGCTTGCAGAAAGATCTCGAAAACGGCTCCGACGATTTTCTTCAAATCTTGTAAATAGTTTATTTTTGGCCTAAAAACGAGTTTCATGCAGTTAGAACTGCCAACAAAAATCTAATTACGTAGAAAAATGAAACTGAAAATCACATTTTTTTAACATTAGTCTTATGGGTTGCTAGGTAACCATGTTGGATGAATTAAATAACAAGGATAAAGTAAACAAAAGACTTGAAGTTGTAGCATGTGTTCATAGTAAGCCAAATACCCACAGTATACTAGCAAATTACAAATACAGTACAAAAGGAAAACATCACTTAATAATTAGCATAATATTTAGCAAAGATTATACTGAAGATTACTCGATACATTGTAGGGAGTATGTTTTATAGTCTATGGTTTTATATGGTTTTATCATGGTTTTATCTATGATTGTAGTCAAGGGCAGCAGTGCGAAGTCTGGGATCTGTTTATGACGATTAGATTAGATTAAGGTATCTGCAATCCTAAAATGCTATGGGAAGGGAAGGAAACAGGTCCGCGACATAGGAAGTGGTGAAGGAAGTAATAAAGGCAATCATAAAATGCTATGGGAATAGAGGGAAACAGGTCCGTGACGTAGGGAGTGATGAAGGAAGTAGTGAAGGCGAGCAGTCCGGAGTGTGGGGAATGTTTATGACGATAAGATTAGGGTATCTGCAATCCTAAAATGCTATGGGAAGGAAGGAAAACAGGTCCGCGACGTAGGAAGTGGTGAAGGAAGTAGTCAAGGCGAGTAGTCCGGATTGTGGGAACTGTTTATGACGATTAGATTAAGGTGTCCGCAATCTTAAAATGCTATGGAAAGGAAGGAAAACAGGTCCGCGACATAGGAAGTGGTGAAGGAAGTAGTCAAGGCGAGCTGTCCGGAGTGTGGGAACTGTTTATGACGATTAGATAAGGGTATGGGCAATCCTAAAATGCTACGGGAAGGGAGGGAAACAGGTCCGCGACGTAGGAAGTGGTGAAGGAAGTAGTCAAGGCGAGCTGTCCGGAATGTGGGAACTGTTTATGACGATTAGATAAGGATATGGGCAATCCTAAAATGCTATGGGAAGGGAGGGAAACAGGTCCGTGACGTAGGAAGTGATGAAGGAAGTAGTGAAGGCGATCAGTCCGGAGTGTGGGGAATGTTTATGACGATAAGATTAGGGTATCTGCAATCCTAAAATGCTATGGGAAGGAAGGAAAACAGGTCCGCGACGTAGGAAGTGGTGAAGGAAGTAGTCAAGGCGAGTAGTCCGTAGTGTGGGAACTTTTTATGACGATTAGATTAAGGTGTCCGCAATCTTAAAATGCTATGGAAAGGAAGGAAAACAGGTCCGCGACATAGGAAGTGGTGAAGGAAGTAGTCAAGGCGAGCTTTCCTGGGTGTGGGAACTGTTTATGACGATTAGATAAGGGTATGGGCAATCCTAAAATGTTATGGGAAGGGAGGGAAACAGGTCCGCGACGTAGGAAGTGGTGAAGGAAGTAGTCAAGGCGAGCTGTCCGGAGTGTGAGAACTGTTTATGGCGATTAGATTAAGGTATTTGCAATCCTAAAATGCAATGGGAAGGGAGGGAAACAGGTCCGCGACGTAGGAAGTGGTGAAGGAAGTAGTCAAGGCGAGTAGTCCGGAGTGTGGGAATTGTTTATGATGATTAGATTAAAGTATTTGCAATCCTAAAATGCTATGGAAAGGGAGGGAAACAGGTCCGCGACGTAGGAAGTGGTGAAGGAAGTAGTCAAGGCGAGTAGTCCGGAGTGTGGGAACTGTTTATGACGATTAGATTAAGGTATTTGCAATCTTTAAATGCAATGGGAATGGAGGGAAACAGGTCCATGACGTAGGAAATGGTGGTGAAGGCGAGCCGTGTGGAGTTTGGGAATGGATTTATGCATCTCCAATACTAAGGTGCTTTCAGAGTGAACTAATGATTTTCCCCGAGCAAAGCTCGGTCCCCAGGTACTTTTATATATTAGATTTGGCTTGAAGGGCGGGATCGCGAACCAGCATGATCGGACGATGGGATCGGGGTTTTATGGAGTGGATTGGGTGTTCTCTTTTAGACCATCAAAACTTAACATTTCCCAATTTATCTTTAAAACATTTTAAAGAGCTTTAAAAAAAAAACAATTTTGTATATTGAAGTGTTTTCATACTTATTTTTTATGGATAAAATTAAAAAAAACTGAAATTTAAAATTCTTATTTTATAATTATGGAGACTAAGTAAACTGTTGTAGTTTGCTTGTTTTTTGGATGTATTTTAAACAAACTTGACAAATGTATTTATTTACCAAGCTATTAATATTTTACAAAAAACACACACGTTATTATCTTCCCTAATCAAGCATACCTAGGTAGGTACTTTGTCAAACCGAATGGTATTTAAATGGATTTAATTGAAAATCCAATCAGGCAAATGGAAAATCGCTTAGTCTACAGGTTTGCTTGTGATGATAGTATTTTTTACACATTTTACTTCTAAAAGTTCCACCATTGGGTTAAACAAAAATAAATATAATGAAATCGCAAGGGTACAAGAAGTCGCATAGGGGATTTTATCGAACTACTTTACTTTTATGTGTTTTATTTTATATGTGTTATAAAGTGAGCCCATCGCATTTAATGAGTCTATAGTGTATCTGGTCATACGCTCCCAGAGGTGTGTGCTAAAAGGTATTTACTCAGGGGAGGTATAGAAGAGGCTACGATGACAGCTGTGGGCTTCTTATTAGCTGAGGGAACGCCATTACCGTAACAAAACGGACAATAGGCATCGGCCTCGGTGGTCTAATGGTTAGCGTGCTGGGCTGATATACTGTAGGTCCCGGGTTCGAATCCTGCTGGTAGCATTAACTTTTTGTCCAAGATGTTTTTATTATCAGCAAGTTTGGTTGGTTTGGTTCGGTTATTACAGTTTAATTTTATTATTAAGTCATTATAAAATTTTAATTGAACAATTTCTAGTTTTATTAACAGAATTATTTTTCCGATTACTAAACTTTTGTTATATTATTTCTTTATCAGCAAGTTTGGTTTGTTCGGTTAGGTTATGATAGTTTAATTTTATAATAAAAAAATAATAAAATTGAATTTGAGGCAATTATAATTTTATTTTATGAACAGAACTATTTTTGCGATTAGTAAACCTTCATTGCCAAAGTGCTCTCTACTACAGCGCTGTTCACGGTGGAATTTAGAACTAAATGCCTCATTCGTACCTCCCCTAAGTCAGACCCGTGCTAAAACCTGGTAACCATGGTTACCACAGCACGGCTGACAGTCTATATTTAATTCTTTTTGTCTATGATCTGGTATATCAGTACAAAGTGATGAGGAAAGCCACTTAAATTACATTATGATTTAGGCCAAATTAGGCCCAGTTAAGAAATGTTTATAAGTTCAATAAATTCGTCAAATATATATAGTTTAAGTTATTTAGAGGGATCCTGAGAGTTTAAGAGCTCAATTTTTAGTGGGATTCCTGTACCTATTTAGATTTGGTTCTTGTGGGTTGTTGAAAGGTAGACTTCTGTTTTATTATTTTCATGAGTTTACCGACTTCAGACGTTAACCTACACTTCAGCCCCTGGCCTCAGTTGAAGACTTGGCATTTGTGTCCAATAGCCCTTGATGACTATGTGATTTCAGAGCTTGAACGAATATCTATATGAAGAAAACATACACAAATTTAGTACATAATTTAGTAACAAATTTGGTAATAATTTACTTAGTAATAGGACAACCAATGTTATATAATATGTTTCATAATACTGAAAAACGTTAACTCTAATCAGATCAGCAACATTCCTACTCTTATGCAGTAAGTGATTGTAAATATTGTGACAACTTTTTGTGTGTTTTTTTACTTTGTATTGTGACGAATATTTATCTCAATTATGGAAAGCAAGTGAAGCTCTAATCAATTTTAAGAACCTCTGTTGATTTTTCTGCAGTAACAGTACCTATCATACTAATCATAATTAATTAATAACAAAAAATAAAAAAGGCAATCACCATTCTCTGAAAAAGATAATTAATTCTACAAGAAACAATAATTATAGTTCATTTGTTTTTGAGATTCTCCACAGATTCAATATTATACTGTACACTGTTATTCATTTGCAATCAACTCGTATTTTTAAACCACAAAAATAGTTTGAACGATTACAACATTATTTGGAAATAAAACAAAAATGTTTAAACCATGAAAATAATAATAATAATAATAATAATAATGCTACTCATTAAACTAGTATTTATTGGCTAAGACTCTTATTTTTCTCCTTGAAAGACAATTGTTTCCTATAATAGTTCGTTATAATAATTTCTTATAATATATATTACTTATAAGTAACGCTTATAATCAACGAACTGAGTTATTAGGCTATTCGTGTTTTGTTTTCAGCTTTCTACACTCGATTTCAGTACAGTAGTCCTTGCCTTCAATGTCTTCTGACTGTCAAACTGTTTTTGTTTGTCGTCTGCTAGTATTGTACACTTTGTTCTGTCTGTATTCTGTTCTATTTGCCTGTTGCGGTATGCAGAAGGGTGAATTTTCATAAATTTTAAGAAACAAATCTTAAACTGGCTTTGCCTTTGACATATACACGCTGTTGTTCTTGTTCAAGAACGGTTATATTGTGATTTAGTTTATTTCAAACTGCGGTATTAATATTTTAAAAGTAGGTTAGTAGGGTTAGAATAATTGTACTCAAGATGGCAAATCCTTTCCTCGGTGCAAATGTCTCAATTAAATGTTTTGATGGACTTGGTGTGTATCAAGGTTCAGTTTTAGATGTTAATTCTGAGAATCAATCCATTTGTTTAGGAAAGCCGTTTAAAAATGGTTTTGCCTGCACTGAGCCTCAAATTGTATTAAGGTGAGCTATTGTTAAACATTACTTAGACTAGAAAGCAAGAAATGAACAAGTTATGCTACAGTATATTGATTCAGCTTCTGAGGTAGTAAGACAACAAAGTACTGCACTTAAATTCAACACACTACTGCTACGTGACAAATTCCTTTCCGACATGCAAACCACTACCTTACATTATGTGTTACCTATGTGTCGCTCGCCTTAAAGGGTGAGGGTCTCATACTTTGATGCGAGAGAAACAGGTTCGATCCCCGGCATCCACTCTAGGCTAATTATTTTGGCATAACTGGCATCGGATAAATCAATTCATCAATTTTTCTTACTAACTTAATCAATCTTAGCATTATTGGCGTGTTATCAATTGGGCTTGATTCTATAACTTGATAATAAGGTTCATGTATTATGCAATTTACTATTATTTTTGCCATATATCTTGTGATTTTGTTATTTAAATTAGGTTTATTAGTTTCTTTTCGCTTCTGCCTAAATAGGCTACCGGTACTGTAGCCTACTTTGTGAATGATCACATTGATACGGTATGATCATTTTAGAGTACAGTAGAATCTAGAATCCCTCTTATCCGGACACCTTTTAACCGGACATCGGTTTAACCGGACTACACTCGGCTGTTTGTAAATGACATCTCATTAACCGGACAATTTTTATCAGCACATTGGTCTAACCGGACTGGATCGGCAGGAAGTGTACTGAAACGACTGTTCTCTTGGGGGTAAGATTTGATACCAGAGTGATCACGTGTCTAAATACAATGTTCTCCTAAATTTAAGTCGAATATCACAGTAAACAGTCCGTTTTAACGAGTTTTTGGGGACGTCGGTTTAACCGGAAAACCCGTTATCCGGACTGGCCTCGGTCCCAGGAGTCCGGATAAGAGGGAGTCTACTGTAGTCAATCTACTTGTAAAATTGAAAACAGAGTTTATAGATTGTTTTGGTCTAATAACTTAGGCCTATCACAATGGAGTCGGATGAGTATCAAAGTTTTTCCTTTCACAAAGCTAACTTTTGTGAAGTTAATATTTCATAATTTTCAAAGCATAATTTGGCCAATTATGATATTTTATTGATTCTGCTTAAAAATTTCTGTAATTTGTAGTTGAAACTTTACCACATGTTTTAGTGCTCACATCATCGAGAGTATCAAGATAGTCGAGAATATAGACGAGCCAGATGCCTCAGTCGCCAGTACAATTGTAGTTCCCAAACCTGTGCCCAAACGCGCACACAGGCCTGTGAGTGAAAACATCGCTCATTTCAAACCAAACGTAAACACAACACCGAACAAGCAGTTTGCTAAACCTGCGCCTAAATTGAGTGAATCTCCCAGGAAAGCTTTGAATGATGCTGATACATTTCAAAGTGCCTTGTGTAAGTAGCTAACCTATACCTTTTTTTGTGTTTTGGTTGTATCTAGCGAGTTCCCGTATAGGGAAGAATCTACTAACGTAGGTTGCACAGCCAATTTATTTTTTCATTTTATGTCCCTTTAGGTCAAAAGTCAAATTTTTGTGCATAATATACCATCAACATTTTACCAAAATCCCCTTTTCCTTCACCTAAAGGTGAGTGAGCGTAGCGAACAAACTTCAACCAGGACGTGATTGAGCCATGCGAACAAGATAATCTTGAAAATTAAGAAGTTTAACGGGGCAAAGCCCGCGGGTTACAGCTAGTAGGGAATAAATTTGACATGTTTAAGGGAATATTTTTTGAAAATACAATCAGACGTAGGCTTTGGAAATTTACTAAATCAATAAATAAGGTTACCTTCGTCAATCAGCTCATAGAAGTTGAAACATTGTTACGGCCGTTTCAGCATATCCATGCGTAACAATGTTTCAACTTCTATGAGCTGATTGACGAAGGTAACCTTATTTATTGATTCAGTCACAAGATCAGCTCAGGGGCTAAAAAATATGGATTTTAATTTGGAAATTTGCTTAGTCTGTAGGTTTGCTACAGTGAGGGTATTTTTTATTTATTAAACAATTATTATGCTGCAATGGTTTATATGTGGCTGTCAAGAATAACAACCTAACGTTCACTTAGCCTACTACCATTGACTATACTAGGGTTGCTTTCAGAGAGGTGAAAGCCAGTTGAGCGGAACAAACGTGATTTGATATTTGTATAAGTAACTAAATGTAAAAAAGTCAATAGATGTATTAATGCTTGTTTTATTGATTAAAATTAGAATAATTCAAATTTGTTTTTACTACATCTTGTTATTCAGACACCTCTTCCAGAAGTGCATTATGGTAGTTTTGACCAGGAAAATATTACAGTAGTTGGAATCTGATATTAACATCCAAAAAGGGCATTAAAGTATAAAAAAGAGAAAGAAAATTTAACGTTCAAATTCAACTGTAGCCTACAACAAAAACATTGGTCTTCATTTTCCACCCTTACAATCGGTTAAAGTATTTAAGTATAAGAAAACAGTAACTATTTAAAAAACGAGTATTAAAGTATAACATCAGGAGGGGAAATTTGACATTTAAATTCAACTGTGCAACATAAACATTGGTCTTCATTTCAACCCTTGCAATCGGTTAAACTCAGCTTTCTTTGCTTAAAATAATTTATGATTGTTAATACCAAGTATTCTTGATATGATTGCAATGTAACTGGAATGTAGGTCTTCTACCATTATTGGGACGATTTAGAGACGGCATTTTAATACTGGCCTTAATAAAACCATTGACCATTGGATACAGAAGATTTTGATGAAAAAGCTGGCTATAAATTTAACATGGGGATGGAATGTCTAGTTGTATTGATAGTCCAAGATAAAACATAGGCCTACGAAAAATGTAGGGCTATTTCAATGCAAGAATCAAATGTAAAACACTTTTAAAAGACTTAAATGAACTGAATTATCAATCATGTATTTCAATGTGTAAAACTGCAAAAAGACTAATTTATTGAAAAATAAAATTAGATGGCTGAAATGTAGGCCTAAACATAAGTAATTTAAGTAAACATCGCACTCAGCTGATTTAAGTGAAAACAGAATAATAATAAGAAGGGAAGACATGTCTTAAATATACAATGTAGATAATATATTTATAAATTAGTAGCCTACTTCTGGACAGGCCTACACAATTATCCATACCGTGGTTAAAAGTGTATTTCTATAAGCCCAGGTAATTAATTATTTACTTATTATTACGGTTGTAACTGGACGTATGTATAGTCCGTGGCTTGGCAATCAAATAACAGTATTTATATGGGATAGGCTACTGTTATTAACATTTGAAATTACTGAATTGTTACCAAATTACTGTTTCACAAAATGCAGATTCCATTTTCAGCAGAGCCATTAAAATGAGGATTTGCCGAACAATTATTAATATTACAGAATAGCATTTAATGATGTACAACTTTTCACATTTCATAAATTATATGTTAGTTTTGCTATGGGCAAAATTCCAAATCCAAATGTTCTTTTCTTTTGGTTTTTATGTAGTAATTTGCTAGAATCATTGACTTTATATAAATTCAATGCTAGAATACAGTAGATAATTTGTTAAGACCATATGCAAACATTTTTGAAACCGTTTCCCCGTTTAACCAACTATTCCAAAAGATAACAATTATATGGTGCAACACAAATAAACAACCCGATCACCTACCTATAACCTACACTTTACCTCCCTAATCTAACCTTACTTCAAAACACTTAATGTAGTCACGAATACTCATAAACCCCGACCTACCTTCCCCCCATGCCTACATTAGATCAGTGTCCAATCTGCGTTTTATTAATAAGTGTAATAACTTACTGCACCGTCGATGTAATTCAACATAAAATAATCTGTGATGTATTATCGGATTAAATATCGATTTCGATGCGGTTCGATATATCGCTTATTAAATCCTGATTTCTTACATTGGCTGTTTCTAATCAGCTGGCAACACAAATAGGTTCCCAAGAAAGTAGTCACTGGTCCGTATCCCTCCGCTCCTTGTTTATGCTCCGCGCATTGAGTTGAGAAAGTAGTTCCGTATATTTTCTCGATTTTCAGTGAATTCCGCGCCTTAAAAAAATGTTTTAACGGCATTTTCTTGTTTATTAAAATCATAGGAATGGTTTAAAAACGTTTAAAAGAAAAGTATAGAAAGTTCAGAAATGCCTTATGATTCTCTTGTTTACAATTTTCTTGTAAACAAAAAAACTGTCATAGCTACTTTAGTCCCATAAGCCTAATGTTAAAAATTTGAAATTTTAAGTTCGTTTTAAATTGCATTAGCATTATCTAATTGAAATTTGTTTGTTTACAAACCATCTCATTATTAGTCTAAGTAGTCTTGTTAAGTTTGGCTGAAATGTGTTCAGCCGTTATTGAGTGATGGTGTTATATTGTTTGCATTGAAGTTGATCCCAAAGAGCTTCGCTCGCTTCGCTCGCTCCGCTCAACAAAGCGTAGACTTCTGATCGAATGTAAAACATTTGACGCCAAAAAAGGTGGTACAATCTGTTGAGATGGTCTACCAACTAATTACAATATTCTGTTATAAAGTGATAAATTAATTAATCAGCTGTTAGTATGGATTTTAATTAATATTTAATCCAATTTGAGATGGTCCTGAACTTCATGTATTTACTTGGCTTCAAGTTTGTACATTGGATGGGAAGTCTACACTGTAATGCAAAAGTCGCTCTATTTGTCACGCAATCACTGACCCTGGAAATACTATTTAGTACCAAAAGGACACTTTCTCTACGTGTAATGAACAAATATTTTCATCATACTGTGGAAATACCTTTCTAATCTTTACAAAATTAGACCACATAATTAATTTGAGGTTATACAAAGTCGTTATCAATCATGTTTACACTTCTATTGTTTACAAACATAGCTTGTGCTATAAACAAATTTTGAGGTTTCTAACTAAATAATTTACCATATGTTTTTTCTGTTCCCTATTAAAGTTTTCCGAAAACAATGATTTTGCGGACGATTTAGACAACTAAAAACAGCTGTTTCCGGACAGTATGATGAATTTAATTGTACACAAAGCTCAGTTGCATATATAGATTCTCAAAATGAGCTTGTAGTGAGACAATTACTGAAGTGTTATTTAATTTTAATCTTTTCTTTGATTTTTTAGTTGCCAACAGCAACAAGAAAAACCCTCGGCACAAATGGACGGAAAGAGACGAGGCTTGCTTTGGCGAATCGATAAAACCTCATCAAATGATGAAAGAATTTGACTTTGAGAAAAACCTAGCGTTGTTCAACAAAAAGGTATGTTTGTTAAACTTTTTTCAACCCAGTTGATAATTGTAAACAGTTTTATCGAGATGTTTTCTCGAACACCAACGCCTGATTTTAAGAAAATTGTAAAAATTTGGGTCTATGAGAGTCTACTGTACAGCTCGTAACATGTAAGCTGGCACTTAACCAATCACTACTAGCCTGGTTATGAAAAAAAAACTTGTTGTACCCTCATGCGAGTTGCTTCAACTGTCCTCGATACCCACGGGAAGGCGCTCAAGTATATGAAACACAGGGAGTCAATCCCATGAGTCAGCAGAAATGTTTGCAGTCAGGTATTTTCCTTACCTCCACCCTCCGTCTACACTGCCAGCTTACGTCCAAGCTGAACTTAATTTTTCCTTATGTCATTTGAAGAAATTGGTTATAGATCTCTTCTATCTCTTCTATTTCCCTCTGTAGAAATTGGTAAATAGTTATTTAAACTTCTTCTTTGGATGAATTACTCTCCACGTGCAAAATTTTACTCATTTTCTATTGAAAAATTGCCCTCCAGGTGCCCAATTTTTCTGTTTTTCTTTGGATGAATTGCTCTCAAAATGCTCAATTTTACTCATGTCCATTGAATGAATTGCTCTCCAAGTGATCAACTTTTCTGATGTTCTTTGAATGAATTGTTCTCCAAGTGATCAACTTTTTTGACATTCTTTGGACGAATTGCTCTCCAAAGGATCAAGTTTTCAGATGATCTTTGAATGAATTGTTCTCCAAGTGATCAACTTTTATGATGTTCTTGATTGAATTGCTCTCCAAGAGATCAACTTTTTAGACGTTCTTTGGATGAATTGCTCTCCAAGTGATCAACTTTTCTGATGTTCTTTGAATGAATTGCTCTCCAAGTGATCAACTTTTCTGATGTTCTTTGAATGAATTGCTCTCCAAGTGATCAACTTTTCTGATGTTCTTTGAATGAATTGCTCTCCAAGTGATCAACTTTTCTGATGTTCTTTGAATGAATTGTTCTCCAAGTGATCAACTTTTATGATGTTCTTGATTGAATTGCTCTCCAAGAGATCAACTTTTTAGACGTTCTTTGGATGAATTGCTCTCCAAGTGATCAACTTTTCTGATGTTCTTTGAATGAATTGCTCTCCAAGTGATCAACTTTTCTGATGTTCTTTGAATGAATTGCTCTCCAAGTGATCAACTTTTCAGATGTTCTTTGAATGAATTGCTCTCCAAGTGATCAACTTTTCAGATGTTCTTTGAATGAATTGCTCTCCAAGTGATCAACTTTTCTTACGTTCTTGGATGAATTGCTCTCTAAAGGATCAAGATTTCAGATGTTCTTTGGATTAATTGCTCTCAAAATGCTCAATTTTACTCATGTTCTTTGAAAGAATGGCTATCCAAGTGATCAACTTTTCTGATGTTCTTTGGATGAATTGTTCACTAAGTTTTAAACCTGTTAACTCATGTTTAAGGCCGTCTTTGAGGAGATAAACGCCAATCAGAGGCCAGATGTTGTGAAACAGACTGACCGACCTAACCGCAACTATAAAATTGAAGAGGTCCAGTCTCGCTTCCGTCAGATCGCTGTTCCTCAGACGTACTACAAGGAGTATATCACTGGTATGTTTTATTTCCTAAAAGTAAGTTAAGTGTAGGATTTTTAAATAAACTTGACACAATCTACCTAATATTTCAAGAATAGAGAAATGCATTAGGCCAACTAGTCATATCAGTTCTGTCAGTATTATGTAAAATCAACATATTTCATACAAAAAAGTACAAAAATCTGTTTGGAGAGTCTTTTATCAGAGTAACAACGATTTATTGTAGAAACTTTTCTAAGTTAATATCTGGTTTCCTTTGATCGGTATGCTTGTACCTTGTTTTTTGGAAATTACATTCTGCGGATGATTGAGCCAGCGTGCTTTACACTCCATTAGTCATCGTGCTAAAAGCCACAGTTATGAAATACTCGACAACTAGGGGAAACTATTAAAGCTCATCGCCAGAGTTCCCTTGTGTCAGAACAGCCTTTAAAACTATAACCCTCAAAAACAATCTTACACACATAGCCGTACTGGCACAAGAGAGTTTTATTGGGTTTTGTCGTGTTGGCTAGATGAGGGGATGGTAGTGCCCAGCCTGACTCCCAGTTTACTCTCGCAGCTGTTGGTAGCCATGGAGGAGGCGGAGCTAACGTTCCCTCGTCAGGCAGAGCTGATGGGACGGGCTGTAGCGGAGGTGTCAATACCCTTACTCGGCGGACCTCACAGGTACGATAAGTAACATAGGTTTAAACTTTTACAACACTACTGAAAAAAACTGTTAACTGTCTAAAAAGAAGGTCTTTGTAAACTTAGTTTAAGTGATAACAATCTTTACTAGGTAAAACAACTGATACAGTGAGAAGTTATTTTTGACTTAAATTCTACTCATCAGTAGGGTATTATTAACCTAAGGGGAGTTGTTAAGTATTCGGAATTAACTATTCATTATTTGTCTCAGTGTGTTTATGCTAGGGTTGTTTGGATAGTAAGCTCCAATGAATTAAAAAAAAATCTAACAATGGAACAGGGATAATAAGACCCTCGATAACGAATGTCATTTTCAAATACCCTTGATTTTGTACTTCCAATCATTTTTATTTTATTTGGTACAGTAATAACCATTTACATTGAAGCAGTTAATGCACTTTGCAAACCTTACCATTTGCAAACTTAAATTACATGGTATTATTTTTGTTAGCAATGTTAGCATACTTGTTATCAAGGGGTTCTACTCTAAAACCAATCTAAATATATAAAAGGCAAAGCCCTCACTGACTCACTCACTCATCACTAATTCTCCCACTTCCCATTTACCTAGGAGGCTGAAATTCGGTACACGGATTCTTTGGGCATTAAATAGGAAAACTAAGTAGTTTTTATTCTGATCGGGCTTTCGGGCTCCGCCCCAGGGGCTCTGGAGTTTCCCATGTTAACCTTATGATTTTTCATATTTAAAAGGAATTAATGCATCTTATAGTCCAGGACCTAACTAGGGTTCTGTGTGCATGTCGTGTATAGAGAATTTTGCTTTTGCATTTCAATATAGGTGTCTTAGGAAGTGTTTTCCACTCGGGTGTCAAGTTCGCACCTGGTACGTTTTCGAGCTATGACGTCATCAAAATGGCCATTGATTTTTTTAAATCGTATATTTCGCAAACTATTTGTCGGATCGGAATGAACTTTTTTTTGTTTGAAAGATAATTTTAAATGCTACCTGTTTTAAATTTACACATTTGTTGTATGTTTAGTACATTCTTCGTAATTTTGCAAAAACCTGTATTTTTAAATATTTTTGTGTTATTTTTGTTTGTAACGTTTTATTGATACAATTTATCAAAAACCACCATTTTAATGACGTCATAACCGGAAACTGCAGTGGGTGCAGACGTGACACCCGAGTTGAAAACACTTATTTAGACACATACATCAACATTGAATGGTAAAACTGTCTTTATAAGACTTGCGAACTGCCCTAGATGCCGGACTAATAGGCGTTTTTGCGCCAAAATTGGTGTTTTTATGAGATTTATCTAGTTTCTTGAAGTAATCTTTTGAGTAAAACATATCGACTTTGGTATTTTTGTAAAGATTTTTAAACGTTCTACAACTTTTTTCATTGGTGGTTTTTGATAAATTGTATCAATAAAACGTTACAAACAAAAATAACACAAAAATATTTAAAAATACAGGTTTTTGCAAAATTACGAAGAATGTACTAAACATACAACAAATGTGTAAATTTAAAACAGGTAGCATTTAAAATTATCTTTCAAACAAAAAAAAGTTCATTCCGATCCGACAAATAGTTTGCGAAATATACGATTTAAAAAAATCAATGGCCGCCATTTTGATGACGTCATAGCTCGAAAACGTACCAGGTGCGAACTTGACACCCGAGTGGAAAACACTTCCTAAGACACCTATATTGAAATGCAAAAGCAAAATTCTCTATACACGACATGCACACAGAACCCTAGTCAGGTCCTGGACTATAAACAGCTGTTTCAATTAAACAAGTTGGTTCTGTTCTATGATGTTCAATAGCATTAAAGTTACAAGGATTACCAACAGAGTGCAGCACTATTATTTTTTTAAATTTATGACTACAGCCAATTTGCGACCAAAAGGTGAGTGAGCGTAGCGAACGAACTTCAACCTGGAAGCGAGTTAGCGTAGTGAACGAGCTAACCTGAAGGCAAGTGAGCGGAGCGAACGAGCTCCAACCTATATAAAGGTGAGTGAGCGTAGCGAACGAACTTCAACCAGGACGTGATTGAGCCATACGAACGAGCTCACATGTGAAGTTAAACGGGGCAAAGCCCGCGGGTACAGCTAGTGTATTATACAGTGTGATTGCAAAGTCCCGGAACAGTTTAATATATTTTTTACCGTTACAGATAAAGTATTGATACTTGGTATATCAATAATAACCATAATGTCTACTATTTTAAGCTATTATCACTTTTTTGTCCCTTAAGGGGGACGGCCCACGAGGAGTCAGACAAATTTTTTAAATATCAGCACAGGTCGAGTTTGGTATCAAATTTAAGGTCTTAGTTAGTAGAATACATTGCTACAAACCCGAACTCAAAAGAACAACTGAGTCAAAACTGGCAGTTGTTCAAAGATTGATCAAAGAGCATTAACTTCTAAGGGGGTTGCACTATTTTGTTTAGAACTACAAGGACCATAACATTTTAGTTACAATTATTTTTCAAACGTAATTTATATAGCAATTGGAATTGTAACATTTTGTTTAGAATTTAAAGAGCTGTAACATACTAAAAATGTATCAAAAGTTCCGGCCATTTTCGAGAAAATTATATTTTTCTTATTTTATTGGTTTTTATGAAAAAATCACTATTAAAAATTAAAATTTCAAAAAAGGTAAAAAAAACACTGGAGATACCATGGATTAGTACATACATACTAAATTTCATCAAATCAGACTACAGGTGTAGTCTGTAGCTCTTTAAAACAAAACACATACATACCCACAGACAGACATCACTTCGAAAACAACTTTTTTGGGTTCAGGGGGGCCTAAAACGGATATATCCACTCAAAAATCAAACCTTAAATTTTATGAAAACAATACTTTCTCCATATGCATATACTATGGTATAGGGGGGATAATAAAATTAGACATGCAGCTTTCAATCATATTTATAACTAGCTGTAACCCGCGGGCTTTGCCCCGTTTAACTTCTTAATTTTCAAGATTATCTAGTTCGCATGGCTCAATCACGTCCTGGTTGAAGTTTGTTCGCTACGCTTACTCACCTTTGGGTTGGAGCTCGTTCGCTGCGCTCACTTGCCTTCAGGTTAGCTCGTTCGCTACGCTAACTCGCCTCCAGGTTGAAGTTCGTTCGCTACGCTCACTCACCTTTTGGTTGCAAATTAGCTGTTGTCATAAATGTAAAAGAAATAATAGTGCTGCACCCTGTTGGTAATCCTTGTAACTTTAATGCTTTTGAACATCATAGAACAGAACCAACTTGTTTAATTGAAACAGCTGTTAAGATTCAATAATTCTATTTCTCATAAGGTTAACATGGGAAACTCCAGAGCCACTGGGGCGGAGCCCGAAAGGATTTTTGAAATAAGAATATGCCTATATGTTAATCGGGAATGTGAGCTATCATCATGTTGAATTTCAGCCCAATCCGACCAGTATTTTTCGCGTTCACTTGTCACAAACATCCAAACTTTCTCATTTATAATATTAGTAGGATAAGAAAATTATTTGAATGAATAGACATATAATGTATTTTATTTACATGGATTGGTTATAAATATGTGTTGCATACTCGGAAAACAAAATTGTCATTGCAGTATTTCTAGGGAAACTATTATCTGTTGAAACTGCTTTGTCTTCATACCAATGAGTCACAGATTTGTTGTTATTGTCAGCTTACTTTCGCTGAGCGAGCGTTGACACTTGTAGTTCTGTTATCAGTAGTCTACGTCATTGCTTAGTTCTTACCTCTCCTGAGCTACTTTGAGAATGAGAGGAAACTATTTGAATTGTTAAACAATTCTTTTGTTAATATAAAATTGTTTTTTTTTTTATTTTGTATGGGTCAGAATTTGTTGGGTCTTAAAATAATAATACAGTAAGGCAATATGAGAAAATGATATTTTTATCATACGTACAGACATAGTTCGTTTGAGCCCTTAAGTGGCAAATTCACCAACATTAAAATACCTATTGTATTCTACCTATTGTACCTATTGTATTGTTGCCTAACTATTGTATTATACCTATTGTATTGAACCTATTGTATGCAATAGAATATTTTGTGTCACAACAACTAGGCCTATCTCAGTTACAAAAACTGAAGAAAATAAAATTTTAAACTCTAGCCCACTCTTTAAGTGACTTGCAAGCAGATTTTATTAAGAATAAAAAGTAGGCTACAACTGTTCCATATAATATAGATGGAAAGTCTATTATCCAATAAATAGACAATGTAACAACTACTGTTGTACCGTACTGTGTGTGTACAATGGGAATTACTGTAACAATCTGGGATTTATTAAGGACGAAGTTTAAATCTAAATATTAGCGCAGAACACATTTTTTGTAAATTTCAGCAAATGTCCCTGCTCTCAGTTACTGGACAAGAGAAACATGATAGAAATTTTCTACCTATTATTTTCCAAATTTAATTGGGTTTTTGTTAAGTGTCAAAAAGTATTTGACACATCCATTTTGGGTTTGATGGTTTGGTCGTAGCATAGAATGTGTGCTCTGATTGTTCTTCAGACAAGAGGTGTCAGCATTTTGTGTGTATGACGGCCGAACCGAAAAGCGTCGGGCAGTCAATTATGTTCAAAATGTGGGAGGTAAATTAGGAACTCGTGGTCGCAACTATATGCTGTCTTCTCCTCGGAGTGTAAATAGCTCACTGAAATTCTTCTCTTTGTAACAATTAGTAATTACTAATGAGTGGTAAATTATTCAGAATTAATATTTGTTAAACACTAAAATAGGTATTTAAATAACTCGGCCTTCCTTTTATAGTGCTTCCTAATACCCGTGGTCGTCCACCAATCCTAACCAATGTCCTGTTGACAGATTGAACCCTGTGAACAGCCAGCAGTGTCCGGTGGTGGTGGTACTAGCCGGTTCTCACAGGCCCGGCGCACTGGCTGTTAACAGCGCCAGGCAGCTGGCTACCCAGGGCGTGGACACCATGGTGTTCCTCAGCCATCCTACGCTGTATGACGAGAACGTCAACAGGGAACTCAACCTGTACAGACTCACGGGGCAGAAAATCACTGACAATGTCAACGGTAAGTGAAGAGACAGTAGGAGAAAGTCTGAACATTAGAAGGTCTCAGGTTTGATGTTTGATCCTAAGAAAAATGAGTAGTTTGGTGGTTTGAAACTGTATGTAGATGTCCTTGATCAAAGAATATGTTCATTTCAGGCAGTTATTATATGGACAAAACTAATTATTGACTGTCAATTAAATTTGTAGGTTGTAGATCCAGAATGGAAAGATTGATTTACTTACCTCAATCAGGTTATAAATAAAAGGAGCCTCTTTGAAATTAATTTTCATAAACGGTTTTGTCTCTTTTTAAAATCTTACCGTGGTTAAATAGTAAACTAGATTAAAATCATTGCAAACTATTATACTGAAAGTTAGTCAGCACCAATGTATCTTTAAAGGGGAAGTCTAAAAATAAACAACAATAGAACTATGTGCTTTGTTACTCTAGGCCTAGCCTCAAATAATGTGTGACGCGGTTCCTTAGAGCCTGCATCCTAAAATGTGAAAATACTTTTACTCCCATGGCCATTGATACCCTCTAGGTGGTATTTGGCCTTGCTAACTAAATGCCTCCACTTTTTTATGCCCAGTACCTTCTTCCATGATACCCATCTTCCTTATATCTTTGGACACTTCATCTCTCCACATCTTTTTGGTACTCCCAGAAGGTCTTACAACAGGATTTTCTTTCCACACCTGCTTTATCAATGCAGTATCCTGCCTCAGTATGTGTCCGACCCATCTTAGTCGTCTGATTTTTGTTTCCGCAAGATCTCTTTTTTTTTATATGAATATACTACATAACAATTTTTGAAATTATCTGCTACAGAGCTGCCAACCTCCAACGTAGACCTGGTGATTGTGGGACTAGCGGATGAGAGGACAGTTAAGATACCCCGGCCCATCGTCTCGTGGGCTAGTGATAGCAAGAGTGTCATGTTGGCTATTGAGCCTCCGGGATCCGGCACTCCGGGAATTCCTGTCAAACACTCCCTGATGTCCGGACTGCCGGTTGCACACTGCCAGGACAACGGCAACCTGTTCCTAGTCAACCTGGCAGTACCTCAGATGGTATGTTTCTGTTAAAATTTTTTGAATTATTTCCTGTTGGGCCTAACCAAAGGATTTTATAGAGCAGTTATTTTCAAAGTATGAGTTGGAACAAGAGGAACAATTCCTCAACAAGTTGAGAAATTTTGGAAGAAATTCAATTTTGAAAATCAAGTGCTATATTTAATATCTTTAACAGCCATAAAATTTTCTATTAATATTATAAGAAACCACCTATATAACAATTATCATAATTAGGTTTAAACAAACTTGCAAAATTTAATGTAGGCTAATATTATTCTTTGTTCTACAGCAGACTACAATGTGTAGTAAGATTTCAATTTTTAAATTAAATTTGAATTTATATAGCCATTGTGAAATATTCATCGACTATCTCACTATATTTTGTAAATGCTAGATATTAAATTTTGTTCATATTTAGCTCCACTAGTAGGCTTTATTTACATTAGTACTTGACTAAAAAAATCGGTAGAACACTACTTAGCTGAAATTGAAAGAAAATTGAACATATTTCATTACTAAATATTAAAAATGAGTGCATGGGGGAGGTGTAGAAACAAAATGGTTGTTCAAACCAAGAAAAGTTGTATCAATTTAGTAGTTTTGTAAAGATGTATATGGGTTCTCAACGTATTCGTCCAATACAATAATGTATTATGGTACTGTATTTACACCAATACATTCACTAATTTAAATTATCTCTCGATGGTATGACCTTTTACTATACAGGCTACAAACCGCTAGCTTAAGCCCGATTTTTTAGAGACTACTGTATTTAACTTTGTATACAGAGATATCTAGGTTCATTTCTATTTTGGTCTTAGTATTCTTTTTCTATTTTTCAGCCCTGGTTAAAACTTACGAGAAGAATTTGTGGATTTAATAATTTCTCTAATCTATACTTCACTCATAAAATTTAGGTGGTTTGAGGGCAAGTTCCCACTACTACTTTTTTGTATTTAATGTATGTTGCTTAATCAGCTGTTGAGCTATTATTTTAAAGGTCAGGGTCAAGTGGAGGGGACAGGTTTCTTCCTGTAAAACCGACTAAATATTGTGAACAAAGTATAATATTACACAATGTACCATTTTGTCAGGGATTTTTTTAACTTGTTCGCTGTGGCACTTCAAGTGGCAGGCGTATCCCCAGTGTGGCGCAGCCCTCAGTCGAACAAACCCGATTGCCATGTGTGATTAGCTTTTAAATTTCGGTCTTACGAATAGCAAATATGTCCTGCTTTATGATGAGAGTCGATGTAGTTCGCTAAAACACCCACAGGTAGCAGCATTAATTGGAATTGCCAATTGGAGGGAGAAAGGCGAGAGAACCAGTTGATTTTTAAGCTTGCCAGACGGGGATTTTATGGGGAAATTTACTACCAACCTACACCACAACAAAAATCAAGTCACACACTACATGCTAACGTGGTATAGGTCCGCATTCGACCAATGCTACAACAAAAACGAAGATATACGAAAGGCATTGCCTAGCATTCCCGATTGGGTACGGACGCTGAGCACCTTACTTGATCAAGAACGGCCGCACAAAACGTGTTAAATTGGTTTCTTTGCTGCTTATTTGTGAAGACTAAGCGCTATTTCCCATCCTTGTCTGATTGTTTAGCTAATTTTTAATATTAAATATTTGTGTGCTATTTCTATTTTCTTAACACTTTCATTTCAGGTCTTCACCCGATTGAACATCCGCTACCGATCTCCATTTGGCTCAAAATTTGTGATTCCTCTTCACCCAAAAGAATGAAGACGTCCTTGGCCCTAAGGAGTCGGGCTTTAAAATTTGACTTCAGTATAGTTCATACCACGAATACTAGAAAAAACCCAGTATGGATCACAAACATAAACAAATGACGTTTTTGGCCCGAATCCTATACTAATAGCGGTTTAGACAGTTCCATTTAAACAATTTTAAATAATGTTTTACTTTCGGGCCAAAAACGTCATTTGTTTATGTTTATGATCCATACCGGATCTTTTCTAGTAATCGTGGGTCATATAGGCCTGAGATATAAGGCTAAAATTTGACTACAACCTTACTATGGTTGGAAATTAAACTTCTTCGTAAGAAACTAATAATACTCTAATTTTTTAGGTGATGATATTTACACAAAAGGTTATTTATTGTAGTTTTGTGAGTCCATATGACAATTTGTTTGAGAAATAACAAGTCACTTGTACATAAATGGTTCTGTAATGTTAAGTAGCAGCTTCGGATGAATATTAAATAATAAACGTGGTAAAAATGTAATTCAATCACTATGTCTGAATGTAACTGGCGTATTTTATCACAAAGTTTTATTTTATCTCGAAAAACAATCATTGTCTATTTAAAATGTGACTAAAATTATATACATATATATTTTTATTTTTTTATTAAATGTTGGTGCATGTAATACTTGTGGAGTTGTGTTAACTGGTTTGTAGATAAATTATTTTGTGTAAATTGTTTTTGTCTTAAGTGTTTGTAATCAAGTAAATAATATGGATCTAATATACTATAAGTTACACATTTTGAAAGAGCTTCTAAACGTGCAGTTGAAATATTGTGGGATAGTAAGCTATTAACGCTCTAGGAGTTGATCAAAATGATATTCTGTTATATTCTGTATAAACATTTAACCATGGGTATAACGGAAGAACAGTCCATTTAGATGTTTTAGGATGAAAATATTCCTTTGCAGCAAACCTGTTGACTAAGCGAATTTTCATTTGTCAGAGTAAGATAAGATAAAGGTTAGTCTTGATATTAATTTTAATTGGTGTGTCGGTGTGTGTATGAATATATTTTGGATAACAAATTGTATAGAGTACAAAATGTACCATGGTACAAATCTTTTTTATAAAAAAATTAAAATGTTGAAGCAAGTTTGTAAAACAGCTGATTGTGATAACAAGTAGGGAATTGTGAAACAATACTTTTATTTTTGAGTCGATTTGTTATGTTATTTTGAAAATGTTTTTGGGTTATATTTTGTTGTGTAAAAAATTATTTGTTTCGGTTGTAACTATGTTAAGACTAGTTTTTGAGGTTGATTAAGGTTAGGTGTTAGTGAAAATAATATTGAATAGTCCGATCTCAACACATTTATATCTACTGTATAGCTTACTTTTATAGTATAAGAAATTAATTATTTTTTTTACAATTTAAATATTCCTGTATTTCGGTAGTTTGTCCATGTCCAGACTGCTTTAGATTAGACCAACAATATTGTAATTTTTATGTCTAGCGATAGCTTTAAGCAGATAAACACTAAACAGACAGTTAACTATTATGGCAATTATATAAAATATTTTTAATATAATTGATTGGAATTCATTGAGTTATTCATTCTCCATAGCTGGAAATTGAATTCTGGTCAAAGTTTCATTCTACAGTAGGTCCTTACAAAGGACAATAAACAATTGAAATTTATTCAGTTCTGCTATTTTGAAATGTTAATGAAAGAAAAACTATTTAAAAGTAATCCCTTATCACTACAAAGTGGGAATTGGATTTAAATTATTCCTAAAACTACAATTTATGATCAGAACCTTTAGCTGTAATAAATTTCAATTATTTAAAAAGCAATCAGAATAGATCATGTTAATTTATTCAAATGATTGTAAAATGGTTTAAAAAGAAAAAAAACATGAAAACAATTTATTTGATCAAGCTGGAATTTAATTTTGAGAGTTACTTAAATCCTCTAAAGTAAAAAAACACTAAATCAGCCAGTTTATTTCTGATCACATTGACAGAATAGGTTGATGAAAACAAATAGCTTGTCATTGTTTGCTTATTGACTTTAAGTACTCAGCTTAACACCCTTCTTACCTAATCTACCACCTTTTTGTATTTGTATAGTATGTAACAAAATACTTTTCCCAAAAATTTTAGTACATATTATTATTGAGTTATAACATTATTTGTAGTAGCCTATTTTTTTATAAAATTATTTACATTATCGACAAAAAAAAACACTGTTACTTCTGAATATCATATTTTTACAAAAAAACCAATATATTGTGCAAAACATTGAACTCAAATAAAAAAACTGGGTATTTTGGTAGAACAATTTTTTTCTTTCCTTAACCTCAAACAATATTATACCTAGATTAATACCAACTATGGACGTAATTTTACAGTTGGCATTGAATTAAATTATTTAAAGTTTAATCATTTTATAGGGTGTTAATAGTTTATTGTTGGTAATGGTAACTTCGAATAGATTTAGAAAAAAAACTGAATTTTAAAATTTATAACATCAATAAAACTAACCAGTGAAAAAGTTGTCTCAATAAGTGTCACAAATTCCACAGTTTTTGCGTCCCAAAACTTGTTATCGAGACAAAATTAATATAGTGCAATATCCATGTACCTTTTCAAGATAATGTTTGTTTATAACAGTTATTATGTGAAAAGAACTAATAATTTACAGCTATTTTATTTTATAAATGTGATTCACCTAACTCAATCAGGTCACAGTTTTCAAAAATTAGCCTATTTAAAATATATTTAAATAGGGGCAAAACCCAAAATACTATTTGCAGCTGTGCTTTACTAAAAATAGCTCCTGAATGGTAAAAATCGGTTTAGTTGGACGGCTGGAAAAGGGATCTAACATAGAAAACACTTACTGTACTAAGTATTATAGATGATGTATTTAAATCTAATAATATTATGGACGATGTTAAGGATTTTTCAAGAAACCAAAGTTGAACTCGATGGTTTTATTCATAAAGGTAACATTAAATGTTACGTCAAGAAATATATTTGTAAAACAGAGAGAGAATCGTCTGGTCACTGATAACACAGGAATACCTTGGTCAGCTGAGATGCCAGAAACATTACACCATCATGAGCTGCTATCATACTTAACTTCTGTGAAATGTGTACAAAATGATGGGTCACAAATAATATAAGAAATCAAATAAAATTTACAGGTAATCACACACACAAACCTTATCCTACCAAAGTTCTTTATCTAACTGTCTTAAACGATTGGGCTGAGTTAGAGGAAATTATTAAGGATTCTATCTCATTCGGAACAATACTAACCAACCAGTCATTCAAATTATATTATAGAAGCCACTAATGGAATGAAAACTTTTTCCTATCAAAAATTATTGTTTACATCATTAAGCTAGGTTTAAACTGTGGCATAAGGAGCTGAATTTTAGACATCTTGAGAATGCATAGTTTGGGGTATTTTATTAAACCTTCCTCTCTAAAGAAGGGCTACTTCACAACGTTGTTTTATTGTTTGTATTTATTTATTTTATTGTTAACTAAACCACAGAGAAATAAGGTACTGAGGAAACAGTCAATGGTGCAAGTGATGTCTATTGTCTAACACCAGTAGCTGGTGTCATGTACAACGCTCAAGATGGAGGAGGTCCATGGGCTGTGTCCGATAGGAACTTTCGCACATTGCTCGCCGCTCAGGTTCTTCCTTGCTCGTCACAAGTAGATTTTCCCTAGCATGTACTTATGCGCTGCGCACATATAACATACGAAAGCGCACTGTCGTCTCGTAAGCAAGTCTCCTATGTACCTTTCTTCTCTGTGACAAAACATTTTATTTTTCAAGTAACAGTGAGGAATAATGAAAAAAACAGCATTTAATTTCTCACCCAGCCTGCTTTTATCAAGTTAATTTGAGTTTGGATCAGATTTTGATTCCATGAGAAAAAAAGGATTTTCCAAATAAATTAAACGTTTCAAGGTTAAAATATATAATTCATAAAAGTACAAGTGTAATGAATATGCCCAATCAAATAGAAAGCCATTTCAAATCATTGAAGCTTTATATGTCTGCACTAGTGTTACCCTCCTTGTTGTTACCGACTCCTTCATTTGCTACAAGAGAAACTTCATGAAGTTCGATTTCTTGACTGTAACTTTCTGGAATATAGAAATGCGAAAGAGAAGTCAGTAGTGCGATCGCTCTTATCAGAGAATCTGGAGGATCCAAGTCTGTGACTGGGGCACCTTTAATATTTTCAGGAATATCATCAAATGTTTTTGATAAACTCAACAAAAAGTCTCTTACATTTTGTACTGTCAAGGAAGAAAAACTCTGTTCCCTCTTAAACTCTGTACACAAGTTTTCTTCTACACTTCTATCACCATCACTGTACAAGATGTCTAAAGCTTTCAAAAAAGAATAAGGGGGGTCAAGGTCGAGAACATTCATTGACTTAAGTCGCTCTGGAACATCGTTTAAAATGGTTGATAGATATAAGAACATGTCGGATACATCTTGTATTGTCATTACAGAAGCTGATAGGCCTATGAAATGCTCAAATTTGGAAATATTCTTCTCTAAATCTTCAGGTCTTTTTTTGTCTCTGTTAAAAGTGTACAATTTAGGTGTGCGGAAACTCTCTGTATCTAATGACGAATTGTTCTGTACATTAAAATTGTCTTTCAAATCTTTCGGTTTATTTTTACAATTGTTTAGTTCAAACTTGCTTTCCAAGAGCCCTGTAAGTTGTTCTGTGTTTTCTCCTCCTGATTTAAAACAATCTCTGAAATAAGCTGTTGAGCCAAGAGCATAAAGCGCCTCAATCAAGGATTTGGGCGGACTTAGAACAGATATAGATTCGGATTGTATATCTATGGGAGATTGTTTCAAAGAAGTAGACAAGAAATAAAATGTTTCAGCCAAACCTTTCACTAATAAATTTGTTCCATCAGCAACTCTTTTCTTTTTTTCAACATTTGAAAAACTCATACTTTTTTCCAATAAATAGTGGCCACAAACTTCGTGGGATTTCTCTTTGGGAAAGGACTTCAGTCTTGTCTCTTGTAGATATTCAGGAAGGTCATTAATTTTTGTTGAAATCTTCATTAGTACGTCGGATAACTCCCCCACTGAGTAATCCCATGGACAAAATTCATAAGTGTTACTTTCTATAGCTTTATCTAAATCTCCCATGCGTTTAGCAATCTCATTTTCCTCAGCGGTGTCATTAAAACCGGATACAACTTGGAGGGTTTTGAGCATCTTGTCAATTTCTGATTGAAAGTCACAACTATCTGGAGCCTCTCTGAAAACCCATTCGGAATTAACTCGCTCAATCGTAGTCTTACCACTAGCCAGCTTTTCACTTTTGTACTGGTGTTTTAAACCAAGTGTCGAGGTTTCATTTAATTCTTCAATATCAGATTTATGGTTTGATAAATTTAAAGGGCAAGAAGAACTATTGTTCTCTTTGCTTGTAAAATCCACAGAATCTTCTTCTGGCTTGTCATAGCTAGTTTCCTCTTCATCTTCATCTATTTTTTCCATAATTGTTATATAGCATCCTTGAGGTCTGTAGTATAAAATATCTTCATCAGCCAATTGTTTTCCTTCTATTTCAGTCTTAAAATCCTTTATAAACCTTTTAGTTTCATCGTCACGAGGGTCATCTTCATCGTCATCTCCAAAATTTGAAGTTGCACTTTTATACTCTACACTCTCAAGTGAACTACTGGGTGACTCGTCTATTCTTATAACTCTTTCAGATTCTCTATTTTGATTCAAAATTTCCTCTTTCATCATTTTCATCTTCAGTAATTCTTCTTGTACTAAATTTTTCAGTTCCGGTCTAATGTTTTTAATCTCATCGGAGTTCCCATTTGAAAAACAAACGTCTTCACCAACAGCGTTCAAGCTGTACTTGTACTTTTCCAAACCGTCTCCAGCTTTACTTTTTAAACTTGTTCCCTTTATGAGTTCCTGATCATAGGATCCACCATCTCCAAAATCACTTCCAGATTTCAGTCTTTTGTCACAACATGATTTTAACACCTCTCGAATTGGCTTTGGTATTTCAAAATTGCTTCGATCTAAAGTCTGTTGGGAAATTATTCTCTCTACCTCTAGGGCTGCTCTCTTGACCTCCAACTTGTTTTTGGACAAAGTCCTTCTCAACTGTTCCAGCTTTTGTTCCAGTTCCTTGAAGTTGTCTGGTTCAATCCCCGCCTCTGTTCTCACCATTTCCCTGATGACCCTGATGCGTTCCTTGCTTTCTTCACTTTGCACTGCTTGGTTTGTTACCTCCTCCTCAATATCACTAGAAGTCATGCTTTGCAGTACATTCATCACAAGCTCCTTGAAATATCTGTCTCTGTAGCTGCAAAATAGATTTAAGGATTTTATTAAATTTAGTCAATTTTGTGACACTTAATTTAAATTACAAACTAGCAGTTTTACCATGGATTTGAAACTCAGTATGGATCTGGAATGAAAGAAAAAAGTCATTAGAAGCTGATTAAAATAGAAAGAAGGCTACTACAATCGATTTGACCCTTTCTCAAAAGCATTACGTGGTAACTTTAGAAGCGAAGGGGCCGAGTCCTAGATTGAAGTTTAAAATAATGAGCCATGAACCTTCCTATGTACATATAGACTGTCTCATCAAAGGTTCTCGTCAGATTGGATCCTTGGAATAGACCTATGTTGGACAAAAATTTAGGTAATTCAATTTGAAATTTCAAAATGGTGGAAATTTAATTTGTTATAAATTAAATTGCTAAAATAACATGGCAGATTATATGAAAAATGTCTAATACACTTTAATTTTTCATTTAAAATTTCCTATCAAATGACACCAATAAAAAACATATCGAATAACAAATAGCTGAAATATTACGAGTTTTAGTTGTAAAGCAGACAAAATAGGGTGCAACCTGACGAGCTTCACCACAATTTACAACTCAAAATCGTGATATTCCAGCTATTTTTATTCAATCTTTTTAAGCTCAGTTATTATTCAACTTTGAACTGGTGTTTTGTAGGATTTTTTTTTTTCAAATGCAAAATAAAATGTTTTAGATTTTTTTCATCCATGTTTTAGTAATTCATTATGTCATAAAAATTAAAATGACAACCAATTTTAAATTTCAAATTGGACCAACTTAATATTTTTTCAACATAGGTTTCTTCCACCTTAAAATACATACTAAGTTTTCATAAACATCACTTAGAAATGTTCAAAGAAAAAATTGTATGTAATAATAATTAAAATGGTGGATATCAGGTTAACCAGGTTTTTGGAGAACATATTCTTGATTTTCTTTTTATTTTGACCCATAAAACAGCTTTTCGAAGTTTTGGCTGTTTACTTATGGAACGCCCTCTGATGTATATGTATTGTTTTCATTTTGTGATTTGAAAAGGATAAAAGTTAGAAAAGGACATTCCTTTGAAGACAAGCTAAAACTCTTAATAACTGAACATAAATTAGTTTTCACAAAAAATCACGGATAAAAGCCATTAAACGTTCTTGGTTTTCCAGAATCTATATTCTAAAATTTTAAATAAACTTATAGAAGAAGTAAAACGGAAAGCTTTTAGGAGACAAATAAAACGTAAATGGTAAAATATTGTATAGTTTCTAGTTTCTTATATCCATAAAAAATCTACATTCATTTCCCGAACTTTCCCATCAGAACTTTGAAAATCTAGAACAGCCTTAGGTATAACACTAACAATATAAAACTAGAAACATACTTATAGCCATCCTCAGTATAGTAGTTATTTCTGTATAAAACTTCTGTTCCATTGAGCCTTAGTTTTTTTTTAAATAGATTTATTACAAACATTTAATTTTTTACAGGGTGATGAGATTACAATTTAAGTTGGTAGCTCTATGCAAGATAAACAGCTAATGTTTCGTAATTGCACATTAAAAAAATATATTCTCTGTTAGGGAGTGTAATGTAATTTAAAAAAATGTTATAATATTTCTACTGTTTTGAATGGGGAAAAGATTTTGTGCAATGACAACTTATTAAGGTTTAGAAAATACATCGTAGCAAGGGAGAAAATAGATAATTTCATGGTGGAATGGCCTCTGGATCGTCTGAATTAACTATACAGGGTGTTTTTTTAAAAACTTGCATCTTTATTTATGTAAAAACCGCAATAGATAGAAATATGCAGTTTGCGGGAATCATCTATTGACGTAGGGGGACCAATTGTTTTGAATTCAACGTTACATTCACATTCCCCCCCTTCCCCCCCCCTGCCCACAACTTAATTTTTTTAAATAGCAAGGTACCCCTTGTGACATATCATATAAAAGAGCATGAAAAAAGAAAATGTTTGATGAAAAAAAATTGAAAATCGGTTCATAAATTTGTGAGATATTCCCCCCTCACCCCCCCGGAACTTAATTTTTTTTTAATAGCAAAGTACCCCTTGTGACATATCAAATGAAAGAGCATGAAAAAAGAAAAATTTTGGCAAAATTTATTTTTCATTTGATATGTCACAAGGGCGGGTACCTTGCTATTAAAAAACAAGTTATGGGTAGGGGAAAAGGGGGGTGATTATCTCACAAATTCATGAGCCGATTTTAAATTTTTTTTCACCAAAAATTTTCTTTTTTCATGCTCTTTCATTTGATATGTCACAAGGGGTACTTTGCTATTAAAAAAAAATTAAGTTCCGGGGGGGTGAGGGGGGGAATATCTCACAAATTTATGAACCGATTTTAAATTTTTTTTCATCAAACATTTTCTTTTTTTATGCTCTTTTATTTGATATGTCACAAGGGGTACCTTGCTATTTAAAAAAAATAAGTTGGTGGCAGGGGGGGAAAGGGGGGGAATGTGAATGTAACGTTGAATTCAAAACAATTGGTCCCCCTACGTCAATAGATGATTCCCGCAAACTGCATATTTCTATCTATTGCGGTTTTTACATAAATAAAGATGCAAGTTTTTAAAAAAACACCCTGTATAGTGGTTTAAATCACCTTGTTGCTGTAAAAACGATCCTTTGTAGTTAGTAAGACTACAGCTGTTTCATGCTACGAATGGAGCACATCATCAGGTCAGAAGAATGTCAGGTCTTCATATTCCTCGCAGTGGAGTTCGTCAAAAGTTTAATAAAAAGTCATTTTGACAGCAACAAGGTAATTTAAACCACTATACAGTAGATAATAGCGATCATATTTGGCAACGGTGGAACGCATGAATGTGGTTCCGAAAAAATGTTTAATTCGACCTTGGATATGATGAATGGAATTAACTGGTATCAATAAAATTTGCAATAATTATTAAAAATAAGGTCCCGGGTTCAAATCCTGCCTAACCAACAATAGATTTTAAATAAGTGATATTGCGCAACCCCTAAGCCTGAGGTAATGTGAAAAACAATCCCGGGCTCGTGGGACTAAAAAAAGCTCGTGTCCTGGGACAAAAAAGGTTATTATAAGTAAGTTATATGTTAATATGCATTGATAAACAACACAGCACAGCATGCATTTCACGATTTGATCACGTGATAATTGAAAGTCTGGACTGTCACATGTTGATCAGCTGATCAGGTGGTATGTTGTTAACAGCTGATTCAGCACTGATAGTAGGCAGGACAGCTGACTATCTCGCTCTGCTACCACGGCAACAATACCATACGAACTGATTTAACTTAACGTTCCTAAACGTTATGTGCACTGAGCTATAATTCTAACTGGAGGTAGCACTGAATGTCAAAGATGCGTGTCGCCAGCCGCCATGTTTGCGTGAGGTGTGAGTTATAAAGAAGCCATGTTATTGGATGAAAAAACTCACTGCTATACAGACCTAGTTATAGAAGCCATGTCATTGGTTAAAAAAACTCACTGCTATACCAACCTAACAAAATCATCGACACGCTCTTGACAGACTTCTGCCATGGCAGTGCTACCTCCAGTTATAATTTTAGCTCAGTGGTTATGTGTACGTTTTATAAAAAAGAACACAGAGTATTGACGTAAAACATCTTTATGCTATGGAATTGATTACGGCCCAAATAGTGGTGGTGAACGAATGATATGCATGTATCTGAAAAGTGTTAAGTGTATTATTTGATCCTACTGCAGCATTGGACTAGGCTACCTGTTAGTGTTAACATACGTTTTGTCTAACTTACTTATTACAGTAACAATACACCAGGTAGTTGCCAGGAGGAAACATTTGTGTTTTCTCCGTTGGTACACCTGGTATACGTGAATTGATGAGTTGGTACAACTGACCAGACTGTGGTGGCCGAGCTTGCCCTGATGAAGGACCGTCGCTCTTTCAGCAGATTCGGGTTGAGTTTTCCTTCTTCATAGAGTTCGACGAGTTCCTCCAATAGTCTCCTAAAAATCTAATATTTTAGTTTTATCAAATTTCCCATATTGATGAGGCTGTTTTTAATCCTGACATTGAATTTTTTGCAAAATTTTGCCTAATTTCTTCCCCATACTTATGGAGAAAGTATTGTTTTAAAAAATGAGTTAGTGTTTTGGGTGGAAATAATTGATAAACCGAAATAGTGTATTAAAATATAACTGTAGTTTATGATTTAATTTTAAAATACAAGTTCATTGATATAATTGTGCCAGATATTTTATTCGAATGTTATAAGAGATATAACAAAATGTCAAATTGTAACTGACTTGGATTTTTCATTTAAACAATTTTGGTCAAGTTGAAAAAATTATTTTAGATAGGCTACAATTTTTCCAATATGGCAGCAAACTTTGATTTTTTTATGGAAGACCCTATATTTTATGATTGTTTTAGAAAGTAAATTGCTGTTCGTTAGATATTTTGTTCTCCGTAAACTGAACTATGTAGTTCTCTAAATTACCACAAGAATGAATTAGAATTCATTTTTTGGACTAAAGTCTGTTTATAAAGTGAATATTAGTAATGAGACCTCTTGTCGTTATGATGATATAACATGAGCGACAAGAGGTACCTTTTCTCAGACCATGCAGAGGCTAATTAAAAGATTTATTACAAGGCAGGTGTTCCCGAGTACTCGGTCTTTTTAAGGGGAGTCTGTCCCTTTTACGCCCTAATGCTATTTTAATGGGAAGATATGCACCAATATAGGTACGCATTCCTCAGCAACCTATTAACCATTTAAAGTGAAATTTTTACTACATGATCTCTATGCCATAGGGTACCCGGCTTGCTAGTTAAAACTTAAATATATTCTTGTTTTTTATTTTTTATTTTTATAAATAAAATATGCAATTTTTTTACCTGATTTATTTTGTATGTTACCTTGGTAATGACTTAAACCAAATCATTTTAAACTAAAAGAGGTATCAAGCACTACTCACCATGATGTGAAGAAGATGTGTGTGAAGTTTCATATTGCTATCTCTTATAGTTTTTAAGTTATGCGTACCTAACTTTTAAAAAACACTATTTTCGGTAAAACGCCCTTGAAGTTCTAAAGGGCTTAGGTCGCGCATCCTAAGAACATTGAAAAATATCGTGCAGTACTATTTATTTGTTTTTTTTTTAATAAAAAACTTTTGCAAAATATGAAGTGTTATATATATAAATAAACACAAAGAATTGGAGAATTTTTTAAGATAAAAATAAAAAAAACCTTTTTTTTCACCAAAAAGGTACAGACTCCCCTTAATGTTAAATGTTTGTATCAATGTGCGTGTTCGTGTTCTACGTACTTATTTGTTAAATGACGACCTTCATATATGGAGATGAATAACGACGCCTTGTACAGCCTGAAGATTCCCTGTGAATCGAAACTATAGTTGCCACAAGCAACATTTTTGATTACTGAATGCAGGTATTTAAACCATTATAAATATTCAAGCGTAATCCGGAGGCTAACAACTCTTAAACATTATATTATTTTTGCCTAAGTTAAACAAGAATAGTTGTAAATTTGTATATGCGTTTGCAGAAGGAATGTGGATCGTACATGAAATAAAAATATCGATATATCGAATAAATTCACCGACAATAATGAATGTTTCCTTTAACAGGAAAGTGCCGAAGTAACTTTTGAAATATCTATGAAAGGACTAAATACTTTTAAACCCTCGTGTGTATTTCCACCCATGTCCTATTACGTTCTTCCTTACGTACACAGGCCTAATCCTTACGTTCTTTACTACCAACACCAACACCTACTACTTTAGATTCTTTAGTCAAAGATTCTTACCTAGTAGCTGCTACGAAACCTTGAGAATAAGCCGGATCATTAACAGCGTCACCAAGAGAGTTGGATATCTCCAGATTTAGAAGAGCTTCTAGAGATTTGGTTCTCACAGGCCTTTTAGAGTCAGCGATTTGGATAATAGACCTAGAGATTCCTTCAAACTTTGAAGAAAACTTATTCAAAACATCTCTTAACACTTCTTCCTGAGGAGGCGGAGTTGATATCGGGTTCTTCAGGGTTGACTGCTTCGACGAAACATCTAAGGTATTTCCGAAAGTTCTTTTTGAAGCTGAAGAAAGTCTAGAGTTTGCAGATGTGGCAGATCTAGGTAATGGTCTAGAAGGTAAATGTGATGCTGTACACTGGTTCAGTTGCTTAGGTGAAACATTTTTATCCGCAATTGTCTTGCAATTTAAGGGTTTTGAATCACTGTTGTATCCAATCGAGATTGGTTTAGGTCTCAAATAAGTTTCAGGAGTCGGCGAGCAATTCTTATGGAACCCACTTTTTGCAGACGGTGGTTTTGCTTCTTTCACAAAAGAATCTTTTCTAGTCTTCAAAGGCGAATTTGCTGGACGATTTTGCATACTTCAACTGCATCGATTTGATTGGGGTTTTTAGAATTTAAAACACAGGAATTTAGAATATAGTTGGTTACTAAAAAGGTTAAGAATTATTTTTGTTTACAACATATGTTTAAAAAAATGTTAGTCTTCGCATTGAGAACTAGCGTTGACTTTGAAAAGTACACTTCTCATCTAATTGTAAACAATCTGAAGTTTCTTTTTCGAGTTTTGTGTTTGTGACGCTTGAGCGCTAGTGCTCACGAAACTTTTTCATGTTAATTTAGGATACATTTTCGGATTAAATTTGATCTTCAGCTATTATCCAAAATGAAAAGCAATGGTTTATAAATAGATAGTACAATGTATGAGTATGTTTAAAACATGTTTAATTACAAAACACAAATATAAATACTCTTATACAGAAGTCCCAACGTTTACTTTGAGTATAGTTTTGTTTTTGACCCGATCTGCAAAGTGCCTTTAGGCCTTTCTGACCACAAGTGCTGAGCTTGGCTTTGAAAATGTTAAAGAATCTTACACAAGCAAAATTGTTTAACATACTAAGTTTCACAATAAAAAAATATTGTACCAGGGTGCATACTTGCATTAAACATATTTGCTATCAGGTTGATGGTTTAGCTGGAATGTGTATTTAAGCTCCGACTAGCCAATATAGTTGCACTATACCTTACTTTCCTTAAATTTTGAATCACAATATATATATATATGGTAAACAGTGTCAGATAGGGAACATATAAATCAAAGATTGATAATTTTTCACTTTAAATTCTAATAAATTAAATGACATTTTACATAATATTTCATTTATATTTGTTATATATCAAATATATCTACTATATATTACTGCAACATTAAGACGGTACAAATTTGGATGAAGTTGAGCCACTGACAAAAAGCGCTGATACAAATTATTACTAATTTCTGTCGAATACAAGTGTTTAACCATAGATAAAACATTGTGTTTGTTTAGTCTATGGTTTAACCAAGTCAAACTTATATGAAGACTTATTGTAAGCTATGACATCTTTATGCCACATAAAATACTGAAAAAATCAAATTCCAATTTTAGACTGTAGTTGTGCTATTTAAAAGGGTTATTCAATTATGTTTTGTTTCAATAGAATGTTTAGATGTAAAGCTTGTGTTTCATGTCTGGTTCATGTTGGTGACACTGGGCGCTAGTGTCGACAACGTTTTGCCTTGTTTTAAGGTTAGTTTTATGATTTGTGCTTTACTTTTCCATTCTGAAATCAGAGGACAAGCTACTGTTTGTATTTGGATTTTAGCGAATTTCCCTATAGGGAAGTAGCTATTACCGTAGGTCTCATGGTAAGACTTAGGCCCGGGACCGATTTACTTTTTCATTTTGATGTCCCCAGAGGCCAAAAACACCACTCGTTCAAATTTTTATATATGTATATATATATGTGTCCGTGAACACGATAACATGAGTAATTTTCATCCGATTTTGATGAAATTTGGTTTGAAGGTGTAAGGCGGGATAAACGTGAATGAGTTCGCGATCCAGCATGATCGGACAATGGGAACAGGGTTTTATGGGGGGTTTTATGGGGTAAAAATTGGTTTTTCTCAATTTTGACCCTCAAAACACAAAATTTCCCAATTTTTCTCTAAACCTTCTTAAAGAGCTTAAAAAAACAAACAATTCAGTATATCAAAGTGTTTTTGTACGGTTATTGGTTACGGAAAAAACTAAAAAAATGGTAAATTTAAAATTCCCATGTTATTCTTATGGAGAATATTGTAAAATGTTGTAGTTTGCTTGTTTATGGATATCTTTTGATCAAACTTGGCAAATATATTCATTTTATACTAAGCAATAATTATTTTACTTAAAACACACACTTTATTAGTTTCCTTGTAGCAGCAAACCTAGGTACTCGTTAAACCTAATGTTATTTAAATAGATCAATTGAAAATCAATTCAGCCAAATGGAAATTCGCTTAGGCGTCAGGTTTGCTGCGGCGGGGGTATTTTTTAACTACTTTTGAAATAACATTAAATACATCGTAGATAAAAACACGCCTCTAAGGGCTCCAGATTGGATCGTCAAAATGAATTGTCTTCATAAGGATGGCAAATCTACCAAGGCTAAGTATGTGTAATCTATGACAAAACGTAGGATAAAGCAGGTCTATATCTTTGGGATATTTACTTCAGCATCCAAATAATATAAAAGAAAACATACTTTCAAACTACAATAATTGACTAAATAAATTCAAATCAGCTGATTTCGGAAATTTAAATGCCCAGCATTGAAAATGAGAACCTCGAAGAACAGTGGATTCTTTTTCTTTTTACAATATTGAAAAATATTGTAAATATTGAAATTGATATTGAATATTGAAAATATTGTCATTGTATACGCTGTAGAAAAGCGTTAATTCCGAACTTTGTTCTGAGTTTATTTCCTTCACCAACTTACTTTTATTTAGATCCCGAAAATAATGTGCATCTAAGTTTAAGAGGTGCAAAGATTTTAATTCAAAGTGGTAGAAGGAACTATTGGGGAATCCTTATATACAATACGTGAAGGCAATTTCTACGAAACACTAATCATCCGGACGGATTTTTACAAACGATGTGTCAAAATTGAGTAATTTTTGTGTAGACGCCCCCTTTCACCAATTCCTGTAATAAAATTCCAGGGGCTTTGCCATACAGGCCATCAAAATTCCAATGTATTTCTTTTGAAGAAAATTTACTAACACAGCTGTCTAATAAATCTTACTTCAGTGGAATTGGTCATGTGTCAAGATAGTTTGCGTCATGTGTAGGCCTACATGTTATTTGTTGAATATAAACAATCAACACACATAAAACAAGTATTGGGTTGGATACAAATTAAAACGCAGTATCTGTAACTTTAAAAATACATCTTGCACAGTAAGCGATCCCCGCCATTGGTCAGGTGACAATACTACTCGTCTGTGATTGGTCAACCTGACAGCCAATCAGAGGCTGGGCAAGGTGTCGTATATAAACTCACTGCTCAACTCCCCGGTGTTTTACTCCTTTCAAGTGCGCGAACTTCAAAGTAATTAGTGAGTTATTAGAATTGTGAAAAGTGAAGTTCAGTGAGTTTTAGTGAACTTAAGTGTTGTTAAAAGTGAACTTCAGTGAGTTTTAGTGAATGTAAGTGCTTAAGTGTTGTGAAAAATGAATTTCAGTGAGTGTTAGTGAACTTAAGTGTTGTTAAAAGTTAACTTCAGTGAGTTTTAGTAAATTTAAGTACTTAAGTGTTGTGAAAAGTAAAGTTCAGTGAGTGTTGGTGAACTTGAGTGCTTAAGTGTTGTGAAAAGTGAATTTCAGTGAGTGTTAGTGAACTTAAGTGCTGTTTACGAACTTCAACTAGTGCTGACGAACTTCAATCGTTGCTGAGAAACTTCAACCACTGCTGAAGAATTCCAAATGTTCTTCAACTTTGGGTGAGTCAATTTTCACTTATGGGTTTATTTGGTGTTTTTTTTCTGTTGTTTTGTCTTTTAGTAAACATCCAGGACGACTGATGCAACCACCTTTTCCTACAGGATGACGAGTATCAAGTAAGTTTAAGTAAGTTACTGTCCCATTTGGTATTCTGGTACAGGTAAACGAGTGGCGTGCGAACCTCCCCTGGCAACTTAAAACACAATTTAATTGATTAAAATTTAAATCAAGATCTTTTTAAAAGTTAAAAAAGTTTGTAATAATAAACCAGGGGTTTCGTATCTGGTCAAGCTCGTGGAATCCTGAATGGGACAGTAAATAGTTTTAAGTCTTAGTGATTAATTGATTTCTTAATTGTGTCAAAGTGAAATATTTTTACAATTTGAAATAGTCTACCCAATTATATTATAAAATTTAATACGCGGTATAATTTCTTTATATCTACAGTTTAACTTCGTTGTTTTATTTTCATCATGAAATATTTACGTGAAATCGTATACAAGATGAAATAGTAGTCATGTTATTTAACACGTCAAATAAAATCATTTATTGAGCCAGAATTAACGATATAAACAAGTTGTATTGGTTAGGTCATTAAGTAGAAGTTTTCTTACGTATACGGTATGTTGTTTAAATCTATGGGTTGCTTAATTGTTTTACTGTAAGAGTGTTAGCTAGAAACATTTTTATTATATTTCGTCTTCGCAGTGAAATATATATTTTAGTTCTACAGTTTGTCTTAATTGAATTGCTTTCCTTATGAAATAATTATGTAAAAACTATACTGATACATAATGTATTTTTTTAAATATAAATTTATCTTTAATTGTTTTACTGTAAACTTGAAACATTTTTATAAGATGTTTCCTTCTCAGTAAAATATACGTCATAAATGTTGATACGTGTCGGTTTGTATAAGTTTATATAACAGTTTATAAAAACTTTTTTACTGTCATCACAAAATATTTAAGTACAATATCGTGTACGCATTAAATGAAGTATTGATAAAACTATCGATTTGTTAAGTTAACCTGAAATAAACAAAACAGAATACAGTAATACAAACAAATAATCACACCTGATTTTAATAAGGTACAAATTGAAAGAATAACATACAAATAAGTACAGCTGAGTTATTTTTAACCTTAGGTATATGGAAAGTTCCCTTTAGAAAGAAAATACGACCTTAAAGGGCAATTAATGAAATAATGGATAGTTTTGCGCAAGGTTTCTCGTCATGACGAACATTTTAAGTTTATGGGTTATAGGGGTTTGACTTGTAGTTTTCTAAAAAGTTCAAGGGTACTTTGGGATTAATATATGGATGATAAACATGTATACAAAAAACAAAAATAGAATATTTATTTTATTTAGTTGCCTGTGGATAAACAATGTTTTTTGTTTTTTAGTTAGGTGTATGAATATACAGCGTGTAAATTAAGTCTTGAAACAAATCTGTATTTTTTATACCGAAAGAGATGGAAATATTCTGTTTGTGGCGTTGATTGTTAACAAAGTTTCATTAATTTTTTACATCAAAAATATTTTTTTACCCCCCTAACAGGGTAGGGGGTAGGGGTGACTTTTTTAAAAATTACCAACCCCCATTGATTGACCTCTCTTTTTTAAGGATTTGTCAAAAGAAACACAATGACGCAAACCCGAGGTGTATATCTCACCCCTAGCCAAAATATCAGGTATTTCAAAATGTGATTTAATGTATTTACTGTAAAAAGCACCAATTTCACAAATTGTGAAACAAATCTGTATTTTTTAAACCGAAATAGATAGAAATATTCTGTTTGTGGAATTGATTGTTAACATAGGTTCCGCAATTTTTTACATCAACAATATTTTTAACCCCTTTAACAGAGTAGAGGGTAGGGGTGATTTATTTTTTTAAATAACACCCCCTTTTGAGTGACCCCTCATTTTGAAAGGGTTGCCAAAAGAAATACAATGCCGCAAACCCGAGGTAGATATTTTATCCCTAGCCTGAATGGCAGGTATTCCAAAATTTGATTTATGTGGAAAATCACCCATTCACCATCCATCCATCCAAACTTTCTCACTTATAATATTGGTAGGATTTACATAATCAGTCTTACACTGGATGATATAAAAATTTGAACGACACAAAGATTTTATTTGTAAAAGTCTGACCAATGTGTTAATAGAGTTGTGGCTATAAATTTTATAAACTTGCACTGATTTATTTAGTGCAAGGCTAGATTTGGCCCATGTTGGTCACAAATACTAAAATGGAACGTTTATCCTTTCAATTTTTGTTGACCTGAAGGTTATTTCACAATTTAGATCAATAAATTGACAGATTTAAATAATCAGAACTAGATTACAACAAAAGTCTTTCATATATTATTCATATTAAGAGATCAATACTTGCCTTTGTACATAAACAATATGTTTTGGCATCGTCAAGAATTCAGACAAAATAAAGCTTAGTATAGCGATATAAATTAATAGTCATGAGGTAGTACAAGCCATTTATAATAAATTTTATATATCCATAACCAAAAATAAACAAACCTATTATTTGCCATAACGTGTTTTAGTCTAGTATAAGTCCATCGAAAGATAAAGTTATGTAGGACCATTAACGTTTTCTTTGTTTTGCCAAATTAAATGTTTTGCTGTTGTAGACTGTAAAATTAGATGTTTGAATAAGGAAAAAACACAGTACGACATAGTGTAAATATGAAAAATTTGCTCCAAAATTAAATCAAGATCAGAGAAGCACTCTTATAAGTTAGGCAACTGAAAAATAATATGTGATGCTACTTTTCAAGTAGAGATTCCTGTAAAATATAGATTATGAAAATGGTAGTAAACTAAATTGATCTTTTATATATGTCTTAAATTCTCAATTTAAAAAATCTCTGTGTGATTATGTGTTTGTATTTCTGTATTCTGTTTAGTTTAATTCAGCTTAACGTAACCAATCAATGGTTTTACTAATACCAAAGATTACATATACCAAAGATTACATGTGCTAATGCAAAACAAAAAATGCGTTAGCATATGTAATCTTTGCTAATACTAATGAAGTAAAACGGAGTGAAACCATCGATCTCTATTTTGTAATAATAGAGATCGATGGGTGAAACCCGTGGGTAACAGCTAGTTTTTCATAAACTAGACTTTTGACTTACTGTAAATCAGCTGTGACCTAATGTAGATCAATTGTCCCCTAAAGAACTTAGGGCGGGTTTCTGAGTCAGGTATTAGCGCTAGTCTTAGACTAAAGCTCATTTTAGTACTGGACTAAGAAAAATATCTTTCTGATTCGAGTACTTATAAGTCAGTGACTAATCTTAGTCAAGAACTAGTTTTTAAGTCTGGACTAAAGAAATTATGCTTTAGTCCACGGACTAAAACATGCTATAGATTTTAATCCTGCATAGGGGCAGGATTAATTTTAGTCCTCCATTTTTAACCTAAGCCATTTGTGTGTGTTAAAGTTTAAGGTGATTATGGATTACATTGATTATCATGATTTTACCGTTTTTGTGGGCCGTGAATTCGTCGTGAGCGGGAAAACAATCCATTTAATGACTTAAGTGAGGATGAATTCAAGGATAAGTTAGGTATAGATTTGTTTTAAAAACTCTGTGAGAGAACTAATTGAATTGATAAGGTCTAGTTTGGAAGTCACTTCCACAAGGGGAACTAGGTTACCTTTGTGGAAGAAAGGTAGCGTTGGTAGCGTTGCGCTTTTTTGCAAGTGGAACACTTTTTGCGGGAAGCCGGCGATCTAACTAATATTTCAGAATCATCGGCATGCCGCTATGTGTCTAAAGTGGCATTGGCAATATGCCGTGAACTTAGGAAATACTACATCAAGAGCTTTTACCCCCACCCAAAACCTCTAATTCCCACTGGTCCCCTAGGTTATATGGTAGGTTAATTGTAGAGGTCAAAGGAAGCCTTGACAACAAAAGTCATTTCAGAAAGTTAGTTTTGGTGTCTAGGAACAGGATACAGGTGTCTAGGATTTTTGTCTAGGAACAGTTTAAACACGTCATAGAACATTTCAGGTGATTAGGAGAACAAGGATTGGTGCTGATGAAAAGCAAAACTTAGTTTAGAGTAGTATAAGTAAGTTAGACAGTGTGTAAGTAAAGAGACTTCCGTCTTCCGCAACTGTTGTCAAGAACAACCGAATGAAATAATTGATTATTCGATATTTCGATTATTTCATTAGCCTGCTCGACAAGTTTTTTTTTTAAAAAGGCTAGGGTAGGCCAGTAAGTTAGTACCGATAACTTATGACTCCCTGTTGAAATTACTTAAAAATTACTTGCATTATTGCAATAAGCCTATTCAAACTATGGCTGCACTTTACTTTATGTCCTACACTCATTGGAATGAAAATATCGATCGTTATATTGATTATTCGATAAGGTATATCGTTTGGTTAGTTAGGTAAGGTTAACCTAACCTAACTAACCAAACGATATATCGAATGAAACAATCGAACAACCGATATTTTAATCCGAAGGAGTGTAGGACGTAAAGTAAAGTGCAGCCGAAAGAAATAGGATGAAACACCGAAACACCAATCCTACCTTTAAAACACCTTTAAAATTTACGATACAACCAGTTTATAACAATAATAAAATATATTACATTGATAAATGAATTAAAACAGAAATGAATTAAAACAGAAATAAACCTCAAAACCAAGGTTAGACTGAGATCGTTGTTTGTTTACATTTTCAGAGCAAATGTGCACATCAAACTGACAGTTAGACAGTGTTGCCAGTACGGCGGCACAAATTACCCTACATTTCCCTTGAAAATCATGAACTCTTTTAATCTCTGACTAAACTAAGTCCCCGCGTTAAATTAGTCCGTGTGTCCTTAATCCTTGACTCAGAAAGTGAATTTTTAGTACATGACTAATTTTAATTCATGACTAGCCTAGTTCTGGACTTATAAATCCCTGACTCAGAAACCCGCCCTTAGTGTTTCGTTTCAAATTCTTGTTAAAATTTTTATAGATGTTTCAGAAGATTTCTTAAACATAAATTGTATTATTCTTATAGTTAAACTGATTCACCGATAACCTTTCCCACAGTGTCAATTTTAGTTAAGTTTATTGTTTTTGATCAAATAAAAGCATTTTTAATGAATATAAGATACTTAATCAACTTTTTAAAATACAATTCAACTATATTAGATCCACACCAAATATATGTTGTATATATTGGTGTATATTGTATATACTGTTAAGCTATTAACTATTGTACAGCTCTATACCTTATATGATTTACTATAGTTTTTATCATATTATGTCTAAAATTTTATCCACCTTTGTTTGTAAAACTGTATGGTTAGGTTAGGAACAATTCCGTGATAGGCGCTGATCACGATTTCTCGGAATTTTATCAGTGCATCGTGAAGAAATAATTTAGGCCAACATATCCTCGTTGTTTCTCGACGCTCACTGGTATATTTATCAAAACAATTTATAAAAAAATTACAAAAACATTTTTTATTTCAGAAATACGGCATCACACAGAACATTATTATTACGTATCAAAAACGACACCATGATAATTTAATCTTCAAAAGATGTTTATGCAACAGTTTCCCTGAAATGGGGAAAATATTTTTTACGTGTACAAGAATTAATTATATTTAATCTTGGGGTCTAAAACTGGTGTAAGGGTAAAGCACGGGACTTCGGATACTCATGCTTTATTTTTTTATTTTTTTTTTATGCCAATACATAGTTGGTTCTATGAAATGAAATAGCATTAAAAGGTTATAATGTTAACCAACAGGGCACGAGTATTTTTAACTGCAATAAGCATTATACACAATACAACATTATATACAAAATTATTATACAATAAACACTTATACGCCAACACCGTACGAAGAACGGGTACTCAGCTAGTCAATAATATGTTTGAATAGTACCTTTTTCTTCTTATTAAGAGTGGTCCACACCACCAAGTTTTGAGACTGCAGTGCTTTATAAATTCACCCAACTTGGAATATTAAATTATTATAAAGAATAAGGCGATCAAACAACTTGGTAACACATTCTACTATTTATATAACTATTGATAAATTCAATAACCAATATAATACTCAACGTAAAACACAAGTAATACGGTGGTTATCAATAAAACTTTCGTATTATACCATTTCAAACATCCTACGAGTTACTTATGTCCTTTACAAATTTATATCGAAGCAATAGACAATCCAAATAGCTATTTCCTCCTTATCAACCTTGCTCGAAATAGGTACGCGACGTAGACAACTGATAACATAACTTCTGTATCAACGCTCGCTCAGCAAAACAGCTGACCATCATAACAAACATGTGACTCATTGGAAGACGCAGCAGTTTCAACTGATAATAGGTTAACTTCGATACATGTTAAATTTGATTTTTTATGCAACATTTGTAATCTGTTTTTGTTTTACATGAAATAATGTACATTTGCTTATGTTTCATTGGGTAGCTGCTGTATCCGTGCTTTGCAACGGGAAGGAAAATTAGTTTCGAAATATATTTAGAATAAATAATCTTTCATACATTTTTAATTTAAATAATCCTACCTCATCGTTAGTTGTGTAAAATATATTTACTTTCTTTGGATCATCTGTCTGAAATCGTGAAGAAAAACATTTAGCAGTTCTGATTGTTTACACTTAAATGTCAACGCAAAGGTAAACAAAGATTGTGAATTTTCTCATGCTTCCATGGAGACCAATTATTAATATCATTTACTTTTGATAACCTCGCCTCAAAACTTTGGACATTCAAGGGGCGTAGCCCGAGAGGAACTCAGGGAAGTGAATAGTCCTATGACATCCCTAGGTATGTGGACAATCTTTGTACTTAATTTCGACTGTATGGGTTTGGGTTTAGTATTTTAGTCGTGGCAGCCAGACAGACAAACACCACCTCAATTTTATAATAGTATAGAATAGAATATAGAATTGATTGATAGATTACCAAACCATTTATTCAATTAAAGAGATATTTCTATGGAGGTCCTGTTTTCGTCTTCAGGAAACTTTGGGAAATTCATTTACGTAAATTCTTAACATGTTTTCCCTCAGTGTTTAAACATACCTAGGGACAAGTATCTCTTATCTGGGTTTTTTTTATTTCTATGAAAGTTTTACGAAAATTAATAATGAAAAGAAGAAAGATATACGTACCGTATTTTAATCATATAAATTCATCACACCCTATGACATTTTCTATTCACATATTTATCCATACTAGAGGTCGTCCAGTGGTCGAAAACACGACAAAAAATATGTAATGTACAGACTTCTCAATTCTTTACCTCACGCTGTAAACAAAACATGTGATAAAAATTTCTTTTATTTGTTTTGATTTTCTGTTTATATTTCGTTGTTATTTCGTCACCATCATAGTAACCCATAAGGTCCATCTTAAAAATTTTATATTATAAATTGTTATGTTTATTTTTGAGCTTATTTTAATTTTTAAAGGGATTCTGCCTCAGTTATGAGTGTTCTCTGCCTCAGTTGCCAGTTGCTTTATCCTCAATAATAATACAATTCTTTTTACTCACGACCGGTTTTTAAAGTAGCCGTTTCAGTTCAATTCTTAGAACTGAAAAGTTTCAAATAACAGTATTGTTTACTATAATAACAGCATAGTTTTACTCATAGCAACACGGGCAACGGACCAATAAGGTTCAGGGATTGAGTGAGAGGAAGTAAAATTGTAATAATTTGAACTTAACTAATCAGCTGTTCAGGCCAATTTAATAGTTGAGTGGTGCAATTACCAAATAGTAGTGTTTGGTACAATGTTTCGTTGCATCACTCTCAATGGTAATGAGAGGTTATAAACGAAAACATAACTCCTCTTAAAAGTTATGAGTAGTGATTTTTAGTAATTAAAACACTGTCGTATGTCAAGTAGTGTACCACGCAACTCACATACTACTACAAAGTAAACCTATCACAGCGTTACACAATTTGGCAATTTAATTTAAAATTACTTTGTACTCATATAAGAGGACGATTTTGCTTTATTCCTCTCTAGGCTAAATAAAAATTGTTGGACATGTGTATCGCAATTAAATATGTTTTAATTTTCATATGTCATAATGTATTTAAGATTTACTATATAAAATAAGTGTTAATGATTAAAAATGTTATACAACCAAGCAAACACCTTAAAAGGTAAGGATTATTGTAAATCTGTTATAAAGACCTGTAATGTTACTTGTTGATCAAATAAGTGCATATTTTATACCTCAAAATGCTATTGTACATGCCAACATTGTTAGTTTTATTATTTACAATCAATTAATTTTAAAGTATTATATCGTAGTAAATCAATAGTTACATTTCAACAACAGTTGTTTGTGCAACTAGTAAGCAATGTGGTCATGTTTTAATCGAGAGAAAATTGGGCATTTTATTGACTTTAAAACAAACACTTCGATCACGAATTTAACGCTATGTTTACAGTTGTTACGTTGAGATAACAAAAATCTTACTTAAATTGTAGTTTTAAATAATGAACTTATTTAACACAGTAGTTTGCAAACGTACAATAAAATACCCCCGCCGCAGCAAACCTGCCGTCTAAGCGAATTTCCATTTGGCCGAATTGATTTTCAATTGATCTATTTAAATAACATTAGGTTTAACGAGTACCTAGGTTTGCTGCTACAAGGAAACTAATAATAAAGTAGTGTGTTTTTAGTAAAATATTGATAGCTTACTATAAAATAAATAAATTTGCCAAGTTTGATCAAAATATATCCATAAACAAGCAAACTACAACATTTTACAATATTCTCCATAAGAATAACATGGGAATTTTAAATTTACAATTTTTTTAGTTTTCTCCGTAACCAATAACCGTACAAAAACACTTTGATATACTGAATTGTTTGTTTTTTTAAGCTCTTTAAGAAGATTTAGAGAAAAATTGGGAAATTTTGTGTTTTGAGGGTAAGAAGTGAGAAAAACGAATTTTTACCCCATAAAACCCCCCATAAAACCCTGTTCCCATGGTCCGATCATGCTGGATCGCGAACTCATTCAAGTTTATCCCGCCTTACACCTTCAAACCAAATTTCATCAAAATCGGATAAAAATTACTCAAGTTATCGTGTTCACGGACACATATATATATATACATATATAAAAATTTGAACGAATGGTGTTTTTGGCCTCTGGGGACATTAAAATGAAAAAGTAAATCGGTCCCGGGCCTAAGACTTACCATGAGACCTACGGTAATAGCTACTTCCCTATAGGGAAATTCGCTAAAAGTATGATTCATAAACCAAATTGTCCTAAAAATTAATATTGACAGATTAACAATAAATGTGGAAGTAGCATTGCTGTTTTTGGAAATAATCAATTTTCCTGTCACAGATAGGCTAAAATTTTGTTTTGTTCAGTTACCATTCACATTTAATTGGTCAAAGTAGTGGAATAAGTAAATCAGCTGATTAAATGATAGCTGTGTTTCACACTATTGAGAAATCAGCTGTTTCACAAACTGATTCAAGTAAACGAAATGTCACTTGACAACTAACTGTAGACTAGTTTTATAGTTCTAAAGCCCAAAATTGTTATTGTTATACTATTTTTATGGATTTTGCTCCAATTCACAGGGTGAATTCTTTTATATAGGCTACGCGACACAATTAATTATTTACTAGCACGGCGCACCGCTAGTCAATCTAGCTACTCGCGCGTGTGGCGGGTTGCATACAGCGCCTAGTGTTAGTTTTGTTACTCACTATGGGTAACTGAACATTACACAATCCTAATGTAGGCTACTGTTCTAAAATTGTACTAAAATAATCCTTTTTAAACCAAATATCGTTATCGCTCTACAGCAAAAACAGCTGTTACTATGTTGCTGGGCTAAAGTAAACACCTATTAAATTTAGTTGATAAGGAATTTTACAGAGTTTCTTCGTTTTTAAATTGTAAATAGTTTGTACCTTTTTAACCGACTTCCCCACTACCAACAAAAGGAGGAGGTTCTCAATTTGTTTGTGGCGATGTTTTTTTTTTTCTATGTATGTTCACCAATTTCTCTGTGATTCTTTTACCGATCAGTGTGGTTCCACCACCGAAATAACCAGGAGAGTTTCTATTTGGTACCTTATATATTATGTTTAAGTATAATATTTGTTTCGGTGAAAAATTCTGAAAACCTTAAATATTCAACATTTATTTTGTTTACATTTGTGCAGATTGTTTACATTTGTGCAGAGAAGGCAATAAATAATAATAACATTCCTACAGCTGTTAGTTGAAACCATTTAAATGAAGCTACAGACAATTCTTCATGAAACAGTTGCTTCATATTGATCAATAAACTATTTCTTGCCATGGAGCCTAAATGAATTACATTGAGAAAAATGCATTTTGTTTTGGTTACTATAAAAAATGTATTTTAACGTTTGACCTGATTTGTGTATACAGTAATTCTGTTTTTATTAGTATTGAATATTCTGACTTACAAAAACATATATGTTTCAGTGAATAGCTGTATGATATTGACAAATAAAGGTGTATTGTGAAAACCAAAGCATTCGTAAAACAGGTCTAAATATAAATTAAATGCAATTATTCCTTACACGACCTAAGAAGTGTGACAGTGCATAATCGTCAATTGTCTTAAAAGTGTTAAATATTTTAATTACTAAACATGCATTTGCAGATATGGAATGTTTATTGATATTCTCTACCCAGTTACTATATCATATCAATACTATTGTGCCTGCTTCGGAAAGTCCTAGAGGAAGATGATTTGCAATTTCGACTAGGCTATATCTTGAGCAAACAAAACCCCCTACATGACTTACACCACTTTTAGCTGAACCAATCTTTCATATAATATTTTCCAAAGGTACTATACGTGTTAACGACCAACTTTCCACTTTTGAGAGATTTTTTAGTGCTGGTGGCTGAGGAATAACTTTCATATTGTTCCAAAAGGCTTGAGATGTTAATGTATTTCTTTTTATAATGTAGAAGTACACCGATTGCAGAAAACGATGATGTCTGACATTTCAATGTATCTAGAAAAGACAATTAGTTTTTCATTAGGCCTAATGTAATGGACAACTCTTTCTTTCTTAAGGAATATCTAAAAATGTTTATTTTCATACCAATTGATTATGTAACCTGAACAGGTGACTCAAGCAGTTTTAAAATAATGATTGTTCTGTGGTACTTTTGATTGTTTCAAACAGTTTTGCTTATCAAAAAACCTCAAGTAATTAATACATAAAAAATTATACAGTCACTAAAAATCATGAAATAATTTATTTTTGTAAAAAAATACAACCGACTTCTAACGCTCTAAAAAGAATGAAATAATTTCAATAAAGTAAACTTTTGTATTAGGCAAGCTCACGTATTTCAAGTCGGCGCGGCTCAAACTGCAAATATGATTGAAATTAAATATTGTGTGTGTATTTTGAAAATCAATAAATTGTAGCTGGATAACATAAATATATAAAAAAACATACTGAACTGTTGTTTATATATTAAAAGAAATATTTTCTTGTATTTTATGTTTACTTCAGAATAAATGCATTATGAAAATAACACACACAAATTTCTATATGAATAGCAAAATAATTTAGTTTGATATTATGATAGGGAAAAGAAGCTAGTTTAGTATTAAAACGTTAATTTTCCAAGTTAGAAACATTTAAATGCGTTATAATCTTTTTAAAGATACTCGTTAATACCACCATAATGCCGATCTCTGATTACGGTAATAAAATAACACTTAACGCATAACTATAAAAAATACATGCAGATTAACACCTTTAGTTATAGATAGTCACCTGCAATGTGGACACCCTCTTTCAATTTTGTATCAAAAATCATCATAGAGCCGCGCCGACTTAAAACACGTGAGCTTGCCTAATACAAAAGTTTACTTTATTGAAATTATTTCATTCTTTTTAGAGCGTTAGAAGTCGGTTGTATTTTTTTACAAAAATAAATTATGAAGTTTGTATCTTTATTATGGGTCTGATTTTACTTGTTTAGTTTTAGTTACCTTTGCCCTGTACATTTATGTATTATTATGGCAATAAAACGATCTGATTCTGATTCTGACCTAATATTGTATTTATGTTATTTTTATGAAGTTATCAAACAAAATGTTATGAAAATGTATCCCTGTGTATGTATGTTTACTTTCAAAGAACAGGGTCATGATTTATCTACTCTTATAATAATTAAGTTTTAAAAATCTTTGCACTGCTAAATCTACCATTCTACTGGTCCGGTCCGATTTTATTAATTAATAAGTCATTGGAAAGCTCATTCCATGTAGATTTGCAAATAATTATAGAAGTTTGTTGTTTGTTTGGATTTAAGGTAAAACAACATGTTTTCCATAACAATTACGTGAAAAACGAGGGGTTTCATGTTTTTTGTGTGGATGTAACTTTTGGCTGACTTTAAATTGTCAAGAAATGCATGGTATTAATAAGTAGGAAATTTTATTCTCTTTCAGGATATACTTTCCACTTTTCTCGATTTCTTTACAATTAAAAAGTTAACTGCTAAAAAGCTAAGCAACCTCTAAATTTATAGTGGTGAGAAGACACTGAACTATGGAATATATCTTTGTTAAACTTTGGACAACTAACTCTAAAGTTCTACTAGAATAATTTTATTAATAATAAGTCAATGGAAATCCTTGTAGATTGTACATGTAGATTTACAAATATTATGAAAGCTTGATTTTTTCTAAAGATTTAATCTCATGGAACAGGTGTTAATAATTACGCAGTTGCGGTTAATAATTACAACAGCTGATTGTTGTGTTGTTATTTCCTTGATTTTTCTTTGTTTATATTGTGTTGTTTATAATTTAAATTTGTGGTAAACATATGGATTTCATAACTATAAATTGTTATTTTAAACTGTGTATAATATGTTATTTTGATCTGTGAACTAACTTCTCTTATAATGATTCAGTTTAAAAAATTAAATATTTTACATTAGTTAAAAATTAAATAATGTTATTATTAGGAGTGTCTCATTTCAAAATGTCATAAAAATGGATATACAGTATTGTGTAACGTATAAAGCATTTATTACGTACTATTTTTCTAGAGACCGTTTATTAAACTACAACTGTTGCTTGTATAAATAATATTTTATTTATGTATAAATAAAAGCTTATTTTTGTGTTATATAGGTATGACCTAAGGTTTCAAATTTTGGTATTTTTCTTTTACCAAACAAAACCTTGGCATGAATGCCCAGTTTTGAAATTGTACTTCAACTAAACTTTTCAAAAACACGCTTAACCTGACTGCAACTTGCATTTCCTGTCAAGGCTTTGAATATGACAGTTAAAATAGTAAATGAAATGTCTAATCTTCCAAAATAAAATAAAATGGAACTCTAATATGGAAATAAAATGGTAAATTTAATTCAGGACAGTATCTTTAATCATTTAGATGGAAATTGTATTAGATGTATTTAATTCTATAGTTTATTGAGTGATCTCAGTTTAGTTATATTTTAATTTTGTGATCAAGATTGTTGTGGCAATTTTTAAAAACTACCTTAGTGATACCTTTTAATAAAATTCCAATCAACGCCCACAACTTGTGTTTGCGTGTATTCAGTATATTGCTTGAGAATTAGGTTTCTACACAAATAATAATTTCACAATGCAGGGTGTCCCGGATCTCTCTACCAATATTTTAGCGCATTGTTCCTGAGAATGAAACGTGTATCAAAATATCATATTTAAATTGTGCGGAAGTCCTTAGTTATTCACACAGCCACCATTTATTTTTTTATTTTTTTTTTAGTGGTTAAAGATACTAAATTGAAACTTTGCACAAACATTATATATATATACTAGCTGACCCGGCGAACTTCGTATCGCCTAAGTTATAGGTTTCCCCTAAGACAGACCGATGGAAAGAAAGTACCGTTACGTTTAATTTTCAAGATGATCTCGTTCGCATCGCTCAATCACGCCCTGGTTGAAGTTCGTTCGCTACGCTCACTCACCTTTGGGTTGGAGCTCGTTCGCTGCGCTCACTTGCCTTTAGGTTGGAGCTCGTTCGCTACGCTAACTCGCCTCCAGGTTAGCTCGTTCGCTACGCTCACTCGCCTCCAGGTTAGCTCGTTCGCTACGCCCACTCGCCTCCAGGTTGAAGTTCGTTCGCTACGCTCACTCACCTTTTGGTTGCAAATTAGCTGTTGTCATAAATGTAAAAGAAATAATAGTGCTGCACCCTGTTGGTAATCCTTGTAACTTTAATGCTATTGAACATCATAGAACAGAACCAACTTGTTTAATTGAAACAGCTGTTAAGATTCATTAATTCCATTTCTCATAAGGTTAACATGGGAAACTCCAGAGCCACTGGGGCGGAGCCCTTTTAAGAATTTCGAAACGGGAAATAGTTTACGTCCGATTCGCATACCTACAGAATTTACACACCAAATTTCATTACGATCGGTGAAGTCGTTCCGGAGGAGTTTGCAGACAAACACCGTGACACGAGAATTTTATATATTAGATATTTACAACAACTAGACAAAGCTACACAAGAATTATGACAGTTTTCAAATCCATAAAACAAAATAGTGGCCATGTAAAGTGTTTGTAGAATCAACTGGTTTTGAGCTATTTAAGAAACAAACTTTTAAATGGCCACCATTTTTATATTTCCAAAATTGTCATAATTTCTTTGTAGCTTTGTCTAGTTCTCATAGTTGTTTGTGCAAAGTTTGAATTTTTATCTTTAACTGCTTTTTAGAAAAAAATAATAAGCGAAAAAACAAAATGGTGGCTGTGTGAGTAACTAAGGACTTCCAGACAATTGAAATTAGATATTTGTATATGTTTCTTACTCAGGAACAATGCCCTAAAATATTGGTAGAGAGTTCCAGGATACCCTGTATTTAGTTCTATTTCATTACTTAAATTGCGGATACTGTAGGTATCATATACTTGCCAGTCTCTGCCTAGTAGTAACCAAAAGCCATTTATAAAATACTTTCCCAACATTACTTCTAGTGAATTACTACTCTAAACCATTAAATATATAAAATAGTTTTCTGATTTTAAAATGTAATACTCTTGCCATCTGACTTGTAACCCGATCAAAACTGGTAATAGTTGAGTGTTCAATTAATTTGATTGATCAATTATAAATTCAATGAGAAAATATTAAATCGGCATTCAACTTATTGGTAATTTTTCTTACCATTTCATCCATAATTACTTCTTCTTGTTCGCTATACAAATCAGGCCCTAAAAACTATAAAGTAATAATTATCTTGTTTGCAAAAACGATGGTTGTTTTGTAAGGGATAATTTTGTGTATAGCTTAGATACGCCACAACGAGGCCCCTAACCTCATGGCAATATTTGTGAACAGAATTGAACCATTTGCAGCTCTTTGGCTAACGTAAACAAACACGTATTATCGCACGCCTTCTCCTAAATATTCCACATGACATTGTTAAGTGTCATACGAATATTTTTTTACTGAATTGGTTGATTAGAACACCGTTCACACTTTGTCAAAAGCTAGGCAAAACACACACGGAATAATTTTACAAGGGTGATGATGATATAGCTCCTCTTGAGCGTCAGGATTGCCTGAGCGCTTCTAGAGCTCTGAACCCTATGTATTATTTTACGTGAAAGATAATTATTTAAAGAAATTCCACAATGGTATCGACCCGTGTGTTTCAGTTAGCTTTTACTGAGGACCCTGGGGAACTATTTTAATTGTGACTGTTTTTAGGGGTGGCTCTAGTCTGTTATGTGGACACATTTAACACCCACGCCTAAAATATACTTGATAACCCATCCCAGTTATTGATATGTAGATCAAAATAATCTCACAAACCTTGATCTTTTTTTAAATATTTATAACACCATATTGAATTGGTAGAAAATACAGACGTCATCCGTTAAAAAGATTTCCACACGATGTACAAATTAAACTACTCTTTTATATCATCATTTGCAAATATAGCCTCTATAATAATATGTTTATCTAAGCGTCTCAGGTATTCTTTAGGAGTAGTGTCATAAGAACATAATTGCTGTTTCATTTTGGCCATATGCTCCTATGGCACTGCTCTTTTAGAACATCATCTACAAACCACGCTTAAAAACTAGGATGATAACAACTGGGCAACAAATATCCTAGAGAGGCAGTGTCCTACCCACATAATTGCGGTTTTATTTAGCATTATGTGCCTAAGACACTGCTTTTCTAGGATATAATCTACGATCATCAAACCATCAACAAGGATGAAGACAACGGGACAACTCTTATCCTAGAGAGGCAGTGTCTTACCCACATAATTGCTGTTTTATTTAGCAATGTGAGGCTACGACACTGCTTTTCTAGGATAACATCTACAATCATCGCATCATCAACAAGGACGAGGACAATGTGACAACACATATCCTAGAGAGGAAGTGTCTTAGCTACATAATTGCTGTTTTATTTAGCAACATGTAGCTACGGCACTGCTTTTCTAGGATATAATCCACGATCATCAAACCATCAACGAGGATGAAGACAACGAGACAACACATTATCTTAGAAATGCAGTGTCTTACCCACATATGTGCTGTTTTATTCAACCATATGTGTCTAAGACACTACTTTTCTAGGATATAGTCTTCAAATCAACGCATCATCAACAAGGATGAAGACATCGGGCCAACTCATATCCTTGAGAGGCAGTGTCTTACCTACATAACTGCTGTTTTATTTAGCATTATGTGCCTATGACACTGTTTTTCTAGGGAATAATCTACAATTCAACGTATCTTCATTAAGGATGTAGACGACGGGACAACACATATCCTAGAGTGGCAGTGTCTTACCCATATAATTATTGCTGTTTTTAATGCATTATGTGCCAAAGGCACTGCTTTTCTGGGATATAATCTACAAACCACCCATCAACAATAAGGGTGAAGAAAACGGGACATCGCAGATGTTAGAGAGGCAGTGTCTTACCCACATAAGTGCTGTTTTATTTTAGCAATATGTGCCTAAGACACTGCTTTTCTAGGTTATAAATCTTCAATCAACAAATCATCAAGAAGGATGAAGACAACGCATCCTGGAGATGCAGTGACTTACCCATATAAGTGCTGTTTTATTTAGTCATATGTGCCTAAGACACTGTTTGTTTTTCTATGATATAATCATAGATTAAAACAAGTAGACATACTATACTCCTATACTTCATTTATCTATGATATAATCTACAAACCACTAATCACGAACAAGTTTGAAGACAAGCGGACAACAGTATTTTCGGTTGGTTCTCATCTGCATACTTCAAATTATTAACTAGAATAAAGGCATCACATTTTTATGGATACATTACACTGTAACTAACAACATATAGTAGAACATTGTAGTAATTAATGTAAAGCTGTTTAATTTGTTTAACAGAATTTAAACAATTCCAAGCCTTCACCAGATGTGGCATAATGGTGCCACATTTTGGTGACCTGGTCGTGTGAATTAAATTCCAGACCAAATCGTTCACGTTGGAAACGTTAACTGAACACATTTATTAATACAGAGGAGACAATTTACCGCAATTCACAGGCCCTAAGAGCCAGCTTTGATGATTGTTTGATTAATTAATGCATTTATATCTCAGAAATATGTACTTTGTTCAACATATGAAATAATTAATGTATAAGTTGACTGGACACAACGTGAACTAACATCTGAATTAATCGACAAATAATTAACAATGGAATGAATGATATATTGGATTTGGTGTGATGATCTGAAATTACATATTATTTAATACTACTACTACGACACAATACCTTAAGGGGGCGTCCCCCCATTTCCCAAAGAACTTAGCCTTCCATTTTGTCCGAAGTCAGGTGCACGACAGAGCGTCGGTTCCCTGCTTTTGCCCGCCTGCTCCCTGCGCATGCGCGAGCAGCTCTGGGGTTGAGACTACGCGGGACATTTAAATACTGGTTGTGTTGTGGAGATTGACACCACACAGAAAGTATAGGTAGTCACATACTTCAGACTGGTAAACTCAGAAATTATCTTAATGTGATAAAATTAATGAAAAGTAAATAGAAATACGTCTAATAATGGATATAAATAGATATATCTAAATATATAAAAGGCAAAGCCCTCACTGACTGACTGACTCACTCACTCATCACTAATTCTCCCACTTTCCATTTACCTAGGAGGCTGAAATTCGGTACACTGATTCTTTGGGCATTAAATAGGAAAACTAAGTAGTTTTTATTCTGATTGGACTCTCGGGCTCCGCCCCAGTGGCTCTGGAGTTTCCCATGTTAACCTTATGATTTTTCATATTTAAAAGGAATTAATGAATCTTAACAGCTGTTTCAATTAAACAAGCTGGTTCTGTTCTATGATGTTCAATAGCTTTAAAGTTATAAGGATTACCAACAGGGTGCAGCACTATATATTTTTTTTAAATTTATAACAGCTAATTTGCAAACAAAAGGTGAGTGAGCGTAGCGAACAAACTTCAACCTGAAGGCAAGTGAGCGCAGCGAACGAGCTCCAACCTAAAGGTGAGTGAGCGTAGCGAACGAACTTCAACCAGGACATGATTGAGGCATGAAAAGACGAATATGAAGTTAAACGGGGCAAAGCCCGCGGGTACAGCTAGTATATATATAAATAATACAATGATAGATATAAATCAATGTTTCTGTATGCTGTATGTATTAAATTCTTTTTGCTCGTATACTATTCCCACCTATTCTTCAAGAGTTGTGTCATAGAAACATGATTGCTGTTCTATTTCGGTCATCTGTTCCTATGATACTGCTCTTCTAGAATATCAACTGCAAACCACTCAACATCAACAAGGGTGAAGACAACGGGACAACACGTATCCTAGAAAGGCAGTGTCTTACCCACATAATTGCTGTGTTTTTAGCATTATGTGCCTAAGCCGCTGCTTTTCTAGGATAAAATCTTCAATCAACGCATCATTAACAAGAATGAAGACAACTGGACAACACATATCCTAGAAAAGCAGTGTCTTACCCACATATGTGCTGTTTTATTCAACCATATGTGCCTAAGACACTGCTTTTCTAGGTTATAATCCACAAACCACTCAACATCAACAAGGATGAAGACAACACGGGACAACACAAATCCTAGAGAGGCAGTGTCTTACCTACAAATTTGATGTTTTATTCAGCATTATGTGCCTAAGACACTGCTTTTCTAGGATATAATCTGCAATCAACAAAGCATCAACAAGGGTGAAGACAACGGGACAACACACATCCTAGAGAGGCAGTGTCTTACCCACATAAGTGCTGTTTTATTTAGCATTATGTGCCTAAGACACTGCTTTTCTAGGATATAATCTTCAATCAACAAGGATGAAGACAACGGGACAACTCACATCCATCCTAGAGAGGCAGTGTCTTACCTACAAATTTGCTGTTTTATTCAGCATTATGTGCCTAAGACACTGCTTTTCTAGGATATAATCTGCAATCAACAAAGCATCAACAAGGGTGAAGACAACGGGACAACACACATCCTAGAGAGGCAGTGTCTTACCCACATAATTATTGTTTTATTTAGCAACATGTAGCTAAGACACTGCTTTTCTATGATAACATCTACAATCAACGCATCATCAACAAGGATGAAGACAACGGGACAACACATATCCTAGAGAGGTAGGGTCTTACCCACATAATTGCTATTTTATTAGCATTATGTGCCTAAGACACTGCTTTTCTAGGATATATTCCACAAACCACTCAACATCTAGGATTAAATCTAGGATTTTTTTTATTTTTTTTTAGGATTAAATCTACAGACAACTCTTCATCAACAAGGATAGAGACAACGGACAACACATATCCTGGAGAGGCAGTGTCTTACCCACATAATGTTTTATTTAGCATTATGTGCCTAAGACACTGTTTTTCTAGGATATAATCTACAAACAACTAATAACCAACAAAGATGAAGACAACGGGACATCACGTATCCTAGAGAGGCAGTTTCTTACTCACTTCCACTTTAAACTAATGTTAATGTTAAAGCCTTTTCACTCGTCATTCATACGTCAATGTTAATTATGAAATAAAATACCGACTTAATATAATATCCAAATGAAAATTGATCATAAAATATATCAAAGTACAAAGCTATTTAATATTAACAAGAATGAACTGTTAATTTATTTTTTGCAATTAGTTGTATAAGATAGGTAGTATGTTATATTGTTCAGTTCTATGATTATGATGCCAAGTAGGCGATCATATCGTTACTTGTCCTTTAACGTTTAACATAATTGCTAGCTTCCAATGGCAATTTGAGGAAACAAGTTTTATTTTCCTTAATCTACTGCAGGCTAAAAAATATGTCGGAGTTAAATATATATCGCGGCTAGAGTCATACTTTTTGTTTAATGTTAAGATATTTTTATCTTCTTAAGATTTTCAACAATCTGTTCCTCTGTGTTTTGAATGTTGTATATCATGCTAAAACATTAAAATATTAAAACCTGTTGTTATAAAGTAAGACTTGTAATTTCACAATATCAATATGTATGTATTAAGTTGTATACTATAAAACTATTTTGTAATACGATGTATTTTATGCAAATATAATCCTTTTATTATTTACGATGAGATTAATTTAAAAAATAATCACTCCAAAAGTTATCTAAACTCACACTGTACACTAAACACATTTTCAAGGGTGATGATGATATAGTCCACTTGAGCGTCTACAGGATTGCCTGAGCGCTTCTAGAGCTCTGAACCCTCTACTGTATGATTTTGCATGGATGAGAATTATTCAGAAAAATGAAGTCCATATCAATCGTGTCAATATATTATTTTTGAATGCTTCTTCTAAGCACTCCAGGGGTGTAATATAAATATGGCTGGTACTAGGGTGAGGTTTTGTTATGTTTTGGATACACTTTAACCCCTCCCCCCTTCCGAAAATATACGTTATGTCCGATTCAAATTATTGAAAATTTGTTTACAATTATTCTAAGATCCTTAGATGATCTTTCTTGAATATCAATGACACTATATGTAAGATATAAAAATCTAAAGGCATAATTCTGTACAATAAATATATCTCAATGTTTCTGAAAGCTGTATCGATTAAATTAATTGTCAGTGTTATTGTCAGCTAACCAAGCTTCAATAATAAGATGCTCAGATAAAATCCTCACGTATTCTTTAAGAGTTGTGTCATAGAAACATGATTGCTGTTCTATTACGGTCGTCTGTTACTATGACACTACTCTTCTAGAATATCAACTACAAACCACTCAACATCAACAAGGGTGAAGACAACGGGACAACACATATCCTAGAGAGGCAGTGTCTTACCCACATAATTGCGGATTTGTTTAGCATTATGTGCCTAAGACACTGTTTTTGTAAGGTATAATCTTCAAATCACGCCATCATCAACAAGGAAAAAGACAACTGGACAACACATATCCTAGAAAGGCAGTGTCTTACCTACATAATTGCTGTTTTATTTAGCAACATGTAGCTAAGACACTGCTTTTCTATGATAACATCTACAATCAACGCATCATCAACAAGGATGAAGACAACGGGACAACACATATCCTAGAGAGGCAGTGTCTTACCCACATAATTGCTGTTTTATTTAGCAACATGTAGCTAAGACACTGCTTTTCTATGATAACATCTACAATCAACGCATCATCAACAAGGATGAAGACAACGGGACAACACATATCCTAGAGAGGTAGGGTCTTACCTACATAATTGCTATTTTATTAGCATTATGTGCCTAAGACACTGCTTTTCTAGGATATAAATCTACAATCAACGCATCATATACAAGGATAAAGACAAGAAATTCAGTGTCTTACCCACATAATTGCTGTTTTATTCAGCATTATGGGCCTACGACACGGCTTTTCTAGGATTAAATCTACAGACAACTCATCACCAACAAGAATAGAGACAACGGACAACACATATCCTGGAGAGGTAGTGTCTTACCCACATAATGTTTTATTTAGCATTATGTGCCTAAGACACTGCTTTTCTAGGATATAATCTACAAACAACAAATAACCAACAAAGATGAAGACAACGGGACATCACGTATCCCAGAGAGGCAGTGTCTTACTCACTTCCACTTTAAACGTATGAAAATTGATCATAAAATATATCGAAGTAAAAAGCTATTTAATATTTACAAGAATGAACTGTGAATTTAATTTTTGCAATTAGTTGTATAAGATAGTATGTTATATTGTTCACTTCTATGATTATGATGCCAAGTAGGCGATCATAACGTTACTTATCCTTTAACGTTTAACGAAATTGCTAGCATCCACCAACGGCAATTTGAGGAAACAAGTTTTATTTTCCTTAATCTACTGCAGGCTAAAAAATATGTCGGACTTAAATAAATATCGCGGCTAGAGTCATACTTTTTGTTTAATGTTAAGATATTTTTATCTTCTTAAGATTATCAACAATCTGTTCCTCTGTTTTTTTAATGTTGTATATCCTCCTAAAACATTAAAATATTAAAAAATGTTGTTATAAAGTAAGACTTTTAATTTCACAATAGCAATATATGTATGTATTAAGTTGTATACTATGAAATTATTTTGTAATACGATGTATTTTATGCAAATATAATTCTTTTTATCATTTACAATGAAATTAATTTAAAAAATAATCACTCCAAAATTTGGCTAAACTCACACTATACAATATAAACACATTTTCAAGGGTGATGATGATATAGCTCCATTTGAGCGTCTACAGGATTGCCTGAGCGCTTCTAGAGCTCTGAACCCTCTACTGTAAGATTCTGCATAGTTAAGAATTATTCAGAAAAATGAAGTCCATATCAATCGTGTCAATATATTATTTTCGAATGCTTCTTCTGAGCACTCCAGGAGTGTAATTTAAATATGGCTGGTTCTAGGGTGAGGTTTTGTTATGTTTTGGATACACTTTAACCCCCTCCCCCCTTCCGAAAATATACGTTATGTCCGATTCAAATTATTGAAAATTTATTTACAATGATTCTAAGATCCTTAGATGATCTTTCTTGAATATCAATAACACTGTATGTAAGAAATAAAAGTCTAAATGCATAATTCTGTACAATTAATATATCTCAATGTTTCTGATAGCTGTATCGATTAAATTAATTGTCAGTGTTATTGTCAGCTAACCAAGCTTCAATAATAAGATGCTCGGATAAAATCCTCACGTATTCTTTAAGAGTTGTGTCATAGAAACATGATTGCTGTTCTATTACGGTCATCTGTTACTATGACACTACTCTTCTAGTATATCAACTACAAACCACTCAACATCAACAAGGGTGAAGACAACGGGACAACACACATCCTAGAGAGGTAGTGTCTTACCCACATAATTGCTGTGTTTTTAGCATAATGTGCCTAAGACACTGCTTTTCTAGGTTATAATTAACAAACCACTCAACATCAACAAGGGTGAAGACAACGGGACAACACATATCCTGGAGAGGCGGTGTCTTACCCACATAATGTTTTATTTAGCAATATGTGCCTAAGACACCACTTTTCTGGGATAACATCTACAAGCTACACATCATCAACAAGGATGAAGACAACGGGACAACACATATCCTAGAGAGGTAGGGTCTTACCCACATAATTGCTATTTTACTAGCATTATGTGCCTAAGACACTGCTTTTCTAGGATATAAATCTACAATCAACGCATCATCAACAAGGATGAAGACAACGAGACAACACAATATCCTAGAGAGGCAGTGTCTTACCCACATAATTGCTGTTTTATTCAGCATTATGTGCCTAAGACACTGCTTTTCTAGGATATAATCTACAAACCACAGATAACCAACAAAGTTGAAGACAACGGGACATCACGTATCCTAGAGAGGCAGTGTCTTACTCACTTCCACTTTTAACTTATGTTAAAGATTGTTCACTCGTCATTCATACGTCAATGTTAAATATGAAATAAAATATAAAATACCGTAGAACATTCATTGTACTTCAGATATAAAAGAATGTTAAAATTTGGTCATGCTGGTCTTGTCAAACTTAAATGTTAATCAGAAATTGACTTAACATATATATAATATCTAAATGAAAATTGATCACACAATATATCGAAGTAAAAAGGTGTTTAATATAAACAAGAATGAACTGTTAATTTAATGTTTGCATTCGTTTTATAAGATAGTATGTTATATTGTTCAGTTCTACGATTATTATGTCAAGTAAGCGATTATAACATTACTTATTCTTTTACGTTTAACATAATTCCTAGAATTGAACTGATGTTAGAGGAGGCAAGGTTTATTTCCCTTAATCTACTGTAGGCTAAAAAAAGATGTCGGACTTAAATATATATTGCAGCTAGAGTCATATTTTTTGTTTAATGCTGAGCTATTTTTATCTGCTTAAGATGTTCAACAATATGTTCCTCTGTGTTTTGAATGTTGTATATAATCCTAAAACATTAAAATATTAAAACCTGTTGTTATAAAGTAAGACTAGTAATTTCACAATAGCAATATGTATGTATTAAGTTTTATGCTATAAAATTATTTTGTAATACGATGCAAATATAATTCTTTTTATTATTTAGGATGAAATTAATTTTAAAAATAATCACTCCAAAATTTTGCTTAACTCACACTGTACACTAAACACATTTTCAAGGGTGATGATGATATAGCTCCACTTGAGCGTCTACAGGATTGCCTGAGCGCTTCTAGAGCTCTGAACCCTCTACTGTATGATTTTGCATGGATGAGAATTATTCAGAAAAATGAAGTCCATATCAATCGTGTCAATATATTATTTTCGAATGATTCTTCTGAGCACTCCAGGAGTGTAATTTAAAAATGGCTGGTTCTAGAGTGAGGTTTTGTTATGTTTTGGATTCACTTTAACCCCCCCCCCCACCCCCCACCCACCCACAATATAGGTTATAACCAATCCCAATTATTGGAAATATGATTACAATGATCTCTCTTAAATATCAATAACACTACATGGAAGAGATAAAAATCCAAAGGCATAATTATTTACAATGGATATAACTGAATGTTTCTGTATGCTGTGTCTATTAAATTTTTGTGTTATTGTCAACCAATCAAGCTTCAATAGTAAGATGCTCGGATAAAATCCTCTTGTATTCTTTAAGAGTTGTGTCATAGAAATATGATTGCTGTTTTATTTTGGTCATCTGCTCCTATGACACTACTCTTCTAGAATATCATCTACAATCAACACATCATCAACAAGGATGAAGACAACGTGACAACACATATCCTAGAAAGGCAGTGTCTTACCCACATAATTGCTGTTTTATTTAGCATTATGTGCCTATGACACTGTTTTTCTAGGATATAATCTACGATCATCAAACCATCAACAAGGATGAAGACAACGGAACAACACGTATTCTAGAAAGGCAGTGTCTTACCCACATAATTGCTGTTTTATTTAGCATTATGTGCCTATGACACTGTTTTTCTAGGATATAATCTACGATCATCAAACCATCAACAAGGATGAAGACAACGGAACAACACGTATTCTAGAAAGGCAGTGTCTTACCCACATAATTCCTGTTTTGTTTAGCATTATGGGCCTGAGACACTTTTTTTCTAGGATATAATCTTCAATCAACACATCATCAACAAGGATAAAGACAGCGGGACAACACATATCCTAGAGAGGCTATGTCATATCCACATAATTGCTGTTATATTTAGCATTATGTGCCTATGACAATGCTTTTCTAGGATACTATCTACAAACCACACATAATACAAGGATGAAGACATCAGATTCGCAGTATTTTAGCGGAGTAGTGTCACAGTTACATAATTGCTGTATTCTTCAGCTTTAAGTCCCTATGACACTGTTCTTCTAGAATAACATCAACACGCTATCAATGCCGCTATTAATTTAATTTATTTTAATTAGTTATGAAAATTATGATGTTATATGGCAAAGTTTATAAAATATTTTGACATTTATTATAACGTAAATTTCTTTGGTATATTTTAACTTTAACAAAATGTAACCCAAGTGCTTTAATTTACGTAACATTAAACCGATTAAAAGAAAGAAAACGTTAAGTTCTTGTTTTGTCTCTAGGCTAAAAAAATACATACTATTACGGAATTAAATGTATATATCGCAACTAGAGTCATCCTTTATGCTGATTTCTCATTGGGAATAATCTATTTTATTATTTTATGTTAGAATACTTAATGTGCTTATTTTGCACACAATGAGCTCAGTTTGTTCAAAATGTTCTATTAGGAAGCAAAGATATTAAAAGGAGCTATTGCAATGGTTAAGACTTGTAATCTCACATAAGGTAAACGTTTATATGAATTTGGTTGTATACTTAAACATTATTTTGTAATACTATGTATATGCCAAAATAATTCTTGTAATTATTCACAATATATAAAATTCCAACCACCAAAGAGTAACATTTTTTATTCAACAGTTACTTATTAACTAAATAGATATTTAGGCTTTGGTCAGAATATTGTGATTGTTGGGAGCTTTTGTTAATAAATTGTATTCTAATTTGAGTGTATTCAGGGTGTCCACAGAAATTTTGTCTTTAATTTCCCTGACTTTTCATGACTATCCATGACCATTAACCATTGATTTCCATGACTCACGAACTTAACTCAAAAATTATAATATACCGTATACACACGAATAATACTGCCTAGACAAGTTATTTATTTCACAGAAAATATTGAAATATGTAATAACAGATAACAATGGAGTACAATAGGTACAACAATGAACTAATACAAACTCAAAACCCATAAACTAAGACAACTGTATAAATTGAAATTGTCGTACATTTGTTAAAAATTCGGAAAATGCTACAATAATTGGGGTTACGACCGACTAGAGCATTGAAAGGTCCCCTGGAATCCATCCATCATTGGGGATTTCCATGACTTTTTGCCTATTTCCATGACTTTCAATGACCAGAATTTTTTTCCATGACTTGACATGACTATCCCTGACTTTCCAGAATGTGGACACCCTGGTATTATTTAAACCACGCGACTAAACTAAATGAAGCACGGTGCACCGAGAAGCAATCTAGCTATTGGATGTATGGTGGGTTGCATAATGAATAAAGCGCCTGAAGTAGACTACTGTTCTAAAATTGTACTGAAATGATCCTGGTTGCCAAATTCACTACAATTATATGGTCTGCACTATCCACAAAATACTCACTTTATGTGATCGATACGGCCGAGGCAATGTGCTTAATTGGTTCTCTGACACTGTCAGATTTCAATTTTGAGTCCAACTGGTTTTGCTACAAGGGTTAACCTTTATTAGAGCGAGGGTTTGGAACTCTGACACGAGGCCGCAGTTTAAAATACAGTCTGCTACAGATGATTGTTCCTAGTCCCTACCCCAGGCCTAGCATCTAGTGCTAGTGACACAGCATCAAAACCACAAATATAGGGGTCGAGGTTGTCTTCATAAAATAAATTAACTCGGAAAATAAAATAAAACTTTTATATCATTTCCATTTTCGTATAACCTAACCTACATTACAGACTGTATTTTAACCTGTGACGCTCGCATCGCTAATGGGAGTCAACCCATTGGCAATCCCCGTTGGACTAGAAATTAAAATCTGACAGTGTCAGAGAACCAAAACCGAGGCAATGGACAATCACATTTCAATAAATTTTGGCAGCAACCTCATGGCACGATTTCACAAAATCATTCCAGAAATTAATAAATTAGCAAGAGAAGGAATAAAACTCGCACGTTGAAGTAAGAATGCTAATGTTCTTACTTCAACATATATTTCAAAATATATATCAAAATATATTTTGATATATTTTTATCAAAATTTGTGTTAATAATTTATTTAAAATGTATTTAATGCGAAAACCATAAAACAGTTTCATGATGCTAGTTTGTAAAATAGTTGTCGTGCTGTAGCGAAAACATCTGTTTTAACAACATATGTTGCGGGCCTCTGCCTGTCGGTGAACCATTAATCAGCTACCGGTACGTAGAAAATTATTTTTTAAAATTATTAATAGTGAACAACTACTCTTTGCCACGTTAACAAAATCTATCTTCACCGTCATTTATATAAATTTTGGAAAATGTAACATGAGTCTTATGAAATGCCATTCCGCTATTATGGTTATTTTCATCATGGCCGTAAATAAAATCATAATTGTAGCATACTTTTAAACAGTGGAAGTAAAGAAATCTTATTAATACCATTAAGCATATTTTAATACAAAATTACAATGAAGACAATACAACGAAGTACTCTTAACTTTTATCTATCTCGTACCTTTAGAGAACAATAATAGCCTATATTGCACAGTGTTATTTAAAAAGCGGCCTTACAGTTTAATAGATTTGCACAACCCATTCGAGCATTTGTTGGGGTTGGTTTGAGCGAAAATGAAGTGTATAATGTAAAATCCACTTCTAGGTTATCATGTATGATTTGGATGCTACAGCTTGAGTACTATTGATGATAACCAAGCGTAATGAACAGTAGGTAGAATCTCTCAACCACATTAAAAAATTATTTTTATTAACAATAGTCATGTAGCCTATACTAGTTACTATACTTTACTGCAAAACAAAAAGAAACAAAAACCCCTGCGGCAGCAAACTTGCAGACTAAGCGAATTTCCATTTGCCTGATTGGATTTACTCTAAGATATTTCCTTAAAAATATCACATGTATTATTTAAATAGTATTGGTTTCACGAGTACTTAGGTTTGCTGCAAAAGGGAGGGTAAAATGGGTTTTTTTGTACGTGAAATTTTAATAGTTTAGTATGAAATAAATATATATTCAAAAATGTATCAAAATATCTCAACAGATTACTTATTCTCCTTAAACATAACATGGTAATTTTTAATTTAATTTTTTTTTTAATTTTCTCCGTCACTATTAGGCGCATAATAACGCTTCAATATACTAAATTATTTGTTTTTTAAGCTCTACAAAATAGTTTGGAAATGAATTTCAAAATTTTATAATTTTAGGGTCAAAAATGGGAAAAACCAATTTTTACCCCCATAAACCCGTTCCCATAGTCCGATTATATTAATTTGAATGGATCATGTTTTTAGCCTCTAGGGACCTCAAAACAAAAAGTAAATCGGTCCCGGGTCGTGTGTACGTGTATGAGTAATAGCTTATTCAATATATGGAAATTTCGCTAAAATATTTCTGTTGACACTAAAGTAATCAGTTCTTATAGCTTTTATAAAACATACTCCCTTAGTAGATTTGTCATCTTTATGTAACAGCTCATTGTGTCATTGTCATTGTCACTTTCAGACCCCGTGTTGGAAGAGTTCTCTTCAAACAAAGACCCGTCCTTTAATGGAAACCCTTTCTTCAAACTTAAATTCAAAACTGTGTTGCATGTTAAGTCATTCTCCATGTCACAGCGAATTATCAAGAAACGAAAGTATCAAGTTGGTCATTGTTGCGATCTACCACCCTACTCTACATTGCAAGAATTTGACGTCCCAATTACTATAAGGCTGTTTAAGTTGGAGATAGCAAAAAAGTCTAAAAACATCGAATGTAGCCTTTCCTGTGATGAAGAAATTAAAACTTCCAAAAGATTTGATCTATCTGTACTTTTCGAACAGCCTCTGACAAAAGAAGTGATGAAGACGAGCCAGAGCGTGATTATCGTACGAACGAAGTATCTTTTTGGTGTGGTCAACAAAATTTATGATACACAAGAATTCCAGGATATTATTAAAAAAATGTTCACAGAAGCCACCAAGAATCAATGCCAGTCATTTGAGAACAATTGTTCTTAAGCTGTGTAAACAGGTATGGGAAATTTGCAAGGTAATAAACTGCAGTTTAGATTCATACTTGTTTGATTTATTGCCCAAAACATGTCTTTAAAATTGTCTAGATATATTTTTAACAGATTCTCTACAAATATATTTATTGTACAATGTTGCTTGTAAAACACTTAACTCTTTAACTTTGAACTTCATTTTGATCTCTTTGTATCGTAAGGATTTTATAATCATCCGATAATACTGAGCTGATATAGAATGCAAATTTGTGGGATTGACGAGAAGTAATGTCTTACCCTAGATTACATGATTCATTTCCAATTATATTGCATCATAGGTGAAACAAATGTTTCGATGTAGATGTAATCCATTAAACTTTATGTTTAGAATTTAAATACCTTTAGATGTTGCATCACTAAAATGTGCACCAACGTTCTCTTCAGTAACAAAGCATCAGGGGACTGAGCCATGGCTCGGTGTAGTTTATTTCCGTTGTAAAAGCAATATAAAGGAAACTCACGTTTTATTTACAACTAATTTATTATTAAGTTTTAGTGGACTTTCAATTTATCATGATGAAATGTATGCCGAATACAACTGTCCAAATTATGTACACTATAAAAAGTGCATATACAATTATAAAAACTCATCAACCTATTAACCCTTTCAGTGCTATGAAACGATATATCGTTGTTTTAAAAAATCTCTAAGGGATATAGAGAGGAAGGTTATTTAAAAAAAAAAATAGCAAAACGGCCATTGGTGACCTGCATGTTCATAGGATACACTAACAACCACTTAGCTAAAAGATTCGCCCAATCCGATGATTTCGAGGTGTATGTCTAAACCAAGGATTATGAACACCTCACTATGCCCCAGTGGTTGTAGTATATCGCTAAGTACAAACACCGCTAAGTACACAGGTCACCAATTATTTGCCACACAGGACGGGTTTCGAACCCGAGCAGACGAATGCCACTGGCCAAGTGACACACGCCCTAGCCTTCTCGGCTATCTGTGCTGGAAGACTGAGGAGTCAAAAACCGGTATTTAAGCTGACGCCACCGATTGCGAACAGATAGCGCTACAGATGGTTGTTCAATGTGTTACTAGGTAGCAGCACCAGTTAGTCACGGACTATTTTGATGAAATCTTTTAATTTAAACACAACAGCGATCATAAATGTGTTCCTAAGACTTTGCTGCAAAACATTAGTTTCCCTAAAATGGCTATATTACGATAACCTCGTCCAACTAAATCAAGGTTAAATTCAATATTACATTGTAAACTATATGTCTTTTGATTTTATGAGATTTTGGTTTCAAATTATTGCTATCAGAACATACAAATTTATAGGAAAACCAGGAAAATTACAACAAAAACTAAGTTTTATTTAATGTTTACTACAAATACCAGGATTTATCTTTCTTATATATTTTCTTATTGTGTTATTATTCAAAATTAGCCTAATTAATAAAAGAGTGACAAAATGACAGTTAAAATTCAACAACAGGTAATGGAATTAAAAGGCAAACAAAAAAGTCTTACAAAAGATGAATTATTGGCCTAGCACTGAAAGGGTTAATATAAATACCCTGCCGCAGCAAACCTGCCGAATAAAAGAATTTCCACCTGCCTGAATTGATATTCAATTCAATTAAATCTATTTCTAAATAACATTAGGTTTGATGAGTACCTTGGTTTGCTGCTACAAGGAACCTAAAGTGTGTTTTTAGTAAAGCCAACCTAAAGGTGAGTAAGCGTAGCAAACGAACTTCAACCAGATTGAGCCATGCGAACGAGCATTGACATAAAACCAAATTAGGACAGAACGACGTCTGTCGGGCCAGCTAGTTAATAATAAACATGTTAAGGTGTTAAATGTTATGAGTCACTCAGTGTGGTTTTAGATTCTGAACGTTGCGGCTGCACCTCATTTTGACCTTAAATAACTACAGATCTGTAATACAAGCCAGAGAGTTTTAAGGGGTTTTTTTCCTATTTTTACTCCATATTTGTAGAGGTGTACAAATGGCTTTGATTTTCAAGCCGAGCTGAGCCTATCCTACAAGCTTGGGAGATCAAACGCCAAGTCAGAAAATCAAGTGGTGCTTCTACTATAGTTCGGCCGCTTATAAAACGACCTGCGCGCTAATGCTAAACCAATGCTAGAGGAGGTCGTTTTCTAAGCAGCCGAACTATACCAAGATTACATCGCGATGTCAAAACACATCTGTTTAGATCGCTTGATAAAAAATTCCCATTTTCGCCACAGTTGCAGAAGATGGCGATAAGTTTCCGTGATCGTCGGACACGATGTCTCCTCAATTGCGGGAGGTGTTCAATTATTTGCGCAGACGACGACGTTTCTGTTACTGCAAGAGTTAAGCAGGATTTTTCCATGATCATAGGAGACAATGATGATGTGATGATGTCCACTTGATCATATTAATGTGGATTGTCACATTGTGATAGATGCACATTACACCATTAATTTACGATAACTAAATCTAATATAACTTGTCTAAATCTTATTATTAAACTGCATTTTGGAAAGAAGAATTGTAACAAATTAGTTAATTATATGGAATTGCGACATATTTATTAGAATATTACTAGACATATTTATTAGAGCTCAGCACGATCAAAAACCTCGGGATCTCAGACCTCTACAAATTTGCTTTAAACGTTGTCTTACATTACTTCCAGACTTGTTATTGGCTCTGTGTGGTGCCTTAAAGAAAGGGTTTTAGACAATAATACCTGTAAATAAATCTAATACTTTTATTATAAGGAATCTTGTTTACAAAATCTAAATTTAACTTAACTTACTGTACACTGTACACACAAATAGTAAAAGTTTGCTATAATAGCCATCAACTTAGCCAAATGATGTGCAAAACTCTATTTCTTCGTGACAATTTCAAAATGAAATCCAATCACCTCTAAATAAATAATTTTCTTGACAGACGTAACTAAAGACAATGCAAAAGAAGAGCCAGTTTTATTATTCTAATGCAACTAAAAAGACGACTGGAACTTATAGCTTTTGCCAAGAAGTAATAATAGTTGTATTTCATACTAAGAAAATACTACTAATATAACAAAAGGAAAAGTGTTTAAATATTTTCCTTTTATTTCTGTATCCAAGTTGGAACTTAAAATGATCAAATTTAAATCTTACATGAGAATATGTCACAACACATCAGAATTGTGGCTTGTTCGTGATTTGACATAGACTTGGAGATCTGCTCAAGTCTTGAGAAGTGATCATTGGGAACACATATTGGCAATGTTGATTATTTGGTAAATGTCACCTCGGTATCCTTATCTAAATGTTCAGTTGTTCACTTCTATCTGTAACAGAAACATTTCATGATTATAAAACTAATTAAATTTATATTATGTTTATATTATTTAAGCTCTAGGGAAGGTGTTTAGGGGTTAGGTGAATCAGGGGCAAAGCACTTCAAATCATATGAAATACTTTTAATCAACAAGTAATTAATTAGTTTCAAAAATTCAGTAAGAAAATTTTTTAATAAAGAAAAATCTTGTCTCTGTTATCAACATTACATAATACATAAAAACGTTGATGGACATTGTGAAAAACTTAAATACTTCTGAATTTGGTTGTGATTGGAAGTACATTTTCTAAATGAGTAGGTCTACTCTAAATTTTGATCAGTAATTATTTCGGTGCCCCATGTCCTTTAAAATATTATTTTTATTATTGATACAACATTTTATCTGATGCTAATGTAGCCTATATAAATCTCTCTGGGAACACAAAAATTTACTTTTACACATTGACACAATGTTTGCTCCTAACGTTTAATATTTCCATTGATACTGAAAATATGTTGTATAGTTTAATTGTAGGAAATGAAAAGAAAATTGTTTATAAAAACACACATCAGATAAAGGTCTTGTTTTGTATTAGTGCATCGCGTTTGTTTACACTGGCTTAGCCAAGGAAATGTCTAAGGTTAGATAGCTGTCATCCCTATTTATTCTGCAATTCACAATCCTAGCCTAGAGCCTTACTCTGAACAAAACTAACATAACTTTGCAAGTTCTTACCTAAAACCCGTGGTAATCGCCTGATGCCTCATTGTCCAGATCAAAGAAAGGCGGCAACTGAGGGGTGTACGCCGAGGACGTCGCTGCCGGAGGCGCAGGTGGCTGCAGAGTGGGGGGTGGCGGAGCTGGTGAAGCTGGAGGGGAGGGGGAGTCCAGTGTGATAATGTTAGGACTGATATAGCCAGGTGTGGCAGCTGTGGATGTGTTGCTGCTCACTTCTGCCAACATAACAAACAGTTCTCATTCTCTCTACTCCTAACATTTAGAATTACATCAGAACTACGATTAATTGTCAATCTCTCTAATCAGTAATCTCAAAAATCTTTGTGTTGTGTCAAAACCAAATCTCAATTCTCAAAACCAAAACTTAGTTAAGGTTTCAGTTTTGAAATTTGCTCAATGAGTTTCAAGATTCAAAAACTGAAACTGTAACTACTGACAATGTTGTGGTCAATATTGAAATATTATTATATGCAACAGAAAATATGGTCCCTTTTTCTTCTTGGGAATTTATTTCAACGTTTGTTGTTTATGAAAAATTATGTTATTATGGGTCTAAAGTAGATAGATGTCATATCTATGTTTTTTATCTCAATGCCAACAGTTTAATTTATTTAAATGTGTTTGTTATTAATAAAAAAATTGTGAAATATTCGTATTATGGCTGGAATATTTCTTCTGTTTTGACTATGTAATAACATTTTACTATTTTATTTTTCTATAACTTTACATAAAAACGTTTAGGGCCTCAATTTTGACATTCGAGATTGGAGTTTCTTTTTTGTGTTTCCTATTTTTGTAAAGGTACGTTAAACAAAAAAAATTTACGCATACAAACGGATTCTACAAACTACTGAAACATGACCGCAGCTATATAACAGTAGCAAACGAAAGTCTAACCTGCAGATTTGTTGCTGTCTGTCTTGTTGATGATAGGTGTAGGGGCTACATCATCATCATCATCGTCACTCAGCGTCAGGTCCACGGTGCTCACATTGGGCTTCTTAGGGACCTCAGCAGCCGACGCTTTCACTTTGGGCTTGTCTTCGACGTCTGACCCTTCGTCTACCGGCACCACGTCTGTGTAAACAACACTTGTAAATTGAGTGGACGGATCCAAACTATCTTTACTCATTCACTTATGCACAGGGGTAAAAAATAATGTTATTGTGAAAACCATATGATTCTAGATAATAGCTTTGACTATTAGACATTCCTTTCCCATAAAGTTGTCCCCAGTTTTTGAGTCAAACCAAGTAAAACTGATAAGAAAACTTATTGTAAGCTGTAGCATCTGTCAAGTCTATCTCAGCAACAAAAAATAAGGTAGAAAATATAATGTAATTCACAGAACTTTATTTTTTTATAAGCAATTTTGTGACAGCTTGTCCATACAACTACTCAGGTATCCAAAAGTCTTCGTCAGTACTTCATTTTTTTAAAACAAAAAGGTACCATTTGACAAATATTTGGACTAACGATGGGATATTCGAAAAAGAACCACTAAGTACGCCTTCTTACCATCATCTGCGATTTCCACAGTCGCCTCCACAACTGGTGGTCCACCACGGCTTTTTACCTGTATAAACATCAGGAATATTACCTCAACAATCACAAACACACATTTGGCTATATGAATAAAATATCATGTGACTAATAAGTTTCAAAAGAAAATTGCATAAGAAAACCCACACAAATAAAGCCTAGTCCACACATGACGATTTGTCTCCGGAAACATTGTTGGCAGACTGTCAGCCTACTGTCGGCCGACTGTTTACCATTTGGCAGACAAATTTCTGTGTTTCTGAAGACAAAATACAGTGATTTTTGTTTCCCTTATGTTTTATGTTATGGGAATTAGACCTTGAAACATATGTTTACAACATATGTTTTGACACTATTACAATCCTTCCTAGAGAAACTTTCGGGTCCACCATCGTCTCTTCCTTGGTTCATTAGCCACCTCGTTTAGAAGTATGAAGCCCACACAGGTTATAATTACATCCTTCTCAGTCACCTTACCATCAAACACAGGCTGGCTAGTGTGGACGCAAAACACGTCGGAAACTTGTATCCGAAACTGCGTTGACAGACTGTCCGCTGACTGACCGCTCACAGTCGGCCGACTCGGTCTCCATGTGTGGACTAGGCTTAACAGTATAGTAGTCGAAACAAGAAACGAAAAATCCTAGAAGAAACAAAAATTGTACAAATAGAGGATGGATCGCAGTGGCTCAAGCACGACTTTCTCGTTTCGACTACTCTTCAGTTCTAGTGTGGCTTTTCTCATGAGATTTTGCAGCTTAAGCTGGGTGTGTAAAATAATCTTGTTACCTAAGGTCCTTTTTCACCTAGGGTCAAGATCAGATTTCAGATCCCAAAATGTGCAAACTTTGTTTTTACTCATCATGATGGGAAAAGTCTCCAATAATTCTTTAAATAAGTTAAACATAAATACCCAAACAGCTTCACAAATTGTTTAAGGACAGCATTGCCTCTTTTACTTCCTGACAGACCGGAATACTTTTAATTATGCTTCTGATTAAAACCACTTACCGGAGGAGGTTCATCCGATTTGTCCTCCTTCTTTGGTAAACAGATGGACCACGTCCCGTCTTGGTGAAGCTGTATCTCATTGGCTTCAGGAGTGATCTTTGCACTGTTCAACACCTCTTGGAAATACCTAGCACACACGTGATAACAATACAATAAAGGCAATATTTCGGGAAACCTTAGCAGAAACAATTCCTGGATAACTGATCTAACAACAGCAGACATGCGTAACTTACACATTGCCTATAGCTTGTAAGAATTAATACTTTGAAATTGGTTACATTGTGGGAGAGAGTAAACCAGTAAACCCTGGTAATCATGTGGAAACTACTGGATCAATCACACCACACTACTAGAGGTTGAGACTTTGGCAAGATAAGTATACTTTTAATAGACATTTCCACTGTGGCTGCACTGACCTTTTGATAAAACGGATCACTGTCTAAGGCTACGACCACACTGGGCAACTTGGTCGCCGTGTCAAAGAATAAAAGAACTTAACATTAAATTAAATGGAGATGGCCACGATAAGTAACCCGTGACCAGCAACTACCGGCGACAGAAAAATAAATGCACTCGGGAGCGTTTTTTGGTCACAGCAACAAATACGCTCCCCATATTATCTTACAGCACCGGCCACACTAGGCGACTCACACACCCAGTTCCTGTGTTGTTTTCTTGTATACATTGTTCAGTTTTGGTTTGGCAGGAGTAAATAATTGAAAATAAGCAGTTAAAATACAGATGTATTCATTGACGGCGGGATTTGAACCCAGAACCTCTAGGACAGAAGCCTCGTGCTCTACCACTATACACATCTTACATCACTCTCCACTCACCCGTCTATCACTAGTTTGTCAAACAGTCCCGGCTTGTCGCACACGGGACACGTCCAGGTAGGTTTGCGCTCGTTCATCTGCAGGTAGAGGTTAGCGTCAAAGCACTGCAGATGAGTACAGGTTGTCGGTCTACAAGGTATGCTCATCCTCATCTTGCCCAGTGGACACATCAGGGACACGCGCAGACTCGTAGTGGCTATCTCGTTGTCTGCGTCATCCCGCAGCTTCTCCTTGACTGCAGCAAAACATTTAGGAATGTGTATCATCTGTCATGCTACAACCTACGTGTTTTGGCGTTCCAATACTTATAAATCGACCAGAGCGTTTAATTTTAAATTGGCTCAATCTCATATTTAAGGTTTTCACAATTTAGACACACAATATTTCAACTAGACATAACAGAAGCTTGGAAAACAAAATTATTTCTTAAACAAGATAATTGAATAAATTTGTCTAATCATCCTTACTTTAATAATTATAATAAAGAAACCGACTTGCACACACAACCATAGCTAATCGGGCATGAAACTTTCTACTAATATTACTCTGGATTAAAATTAAAATTATAGACTGGGACGGGTGGCGTCGTCCTGTAATCCAGCTACTTGGAGGTCACGGATTGTGGATATTTATAGGCATGCACTGTGGATGGGATACTCCCTGGTGTGGATTAACGTCCGCACTAGTGAGTACTACTACTATCCGCAGTACTATCCTGATAATTAGACCAATTCGTATATACCAAGGAAAAAATGTGGTTCGGATTCCACTATAAACTGTAGGTCCCTTAGTTGCCATTAGCTGTTTGGGCTATTAATTAACAGCTGTGTCTGAGGAATGTCGGCCTTAGTCACTAACAAGACTACAAGATCGTGCCACTCATCCTACACTCATCTCCATTCATACTTGGCTTAAAATACCTACATAGTATGGTCGCCATTTCATAAGAAAGTATAAAAGTATAAAGTATCACCACCATAAAATGTTTAAAAAAAGTCTAAAACTACTCAATATCTACTTTTTGGATACTGCGAAGTAATTTGTGATACACGATTTTGATTTTTCAATTATTTACAAATCTTGTTACAAGAGAGAAATTAAAAAAAGTTATATACATTTACCCTAGTTTTTAGTGCTGCAAAATTGTCCAAATATTGTTTTAAAGATCATTGTTGATACAATTCATGTATTACATGAAACATATCTTCACATTTTATATCAATTGACTATTCCATATCTCCATGTTGTAAGTTGTTCTGGAAACCAGTAGTTTACTGAAAAACACTCAAGAATAAAGGCATTTTTATTAGATATTTAGTACTAGTGTCGTAATCCTACATGCAGCTTGGCACTTACTGAGACCCGTCGTGTAGTCTGCGTGTCGTACGCCTCTGGTCTTGAGTCTGTGCAGAAGCTGCGTGGAGGTGAGTTTGCGTACGAGGTTGAGAGCGATCACATACCCTCGGCCGTACTCTGCGGCCCACGTCACGTTGATGTGGTTGGACACTGTAGGTGATATGCGCACCAGGGGAGATATATTTACAGGCCGAGGTGGCCTCTTGGGCTCTACGCCCGGCCGGTTGGTGGGAATAGGGTTCTGAAACACAGGCGACATTGTCAACAGACACGTAATTTGCGAGTGTCTTCAAAAGTTACAATAAATTTAAATCACAGTATAACAAGAGAACTAGGATCACTCAAACACAACAGGACTAGTAAAACAACTAGGGCCTCCACAAATTTATATGAGATAATTTGATAAAAATGTTTAAAAATTTTTAAATCACACTGACAACTGTGTTGGTATCACGTTTAAGTTTGGAAAATAGGTTCTCATCAGACAAGCATGGTAACCATCTTTCGGACAAGTGACTGACATACTATATTTTTTGCCGTACTCCTAAACTAATCTAACAATAAAAAATCCTTCAAAATCCGATATATTTTTTTCCACTGACTGAAGGACTGACAAATACAGCTCATAACTTATCTTAATGGTTTTTTCATTATTATAACTACAACCCACTCGTTTCCATTAGAGTATTAGACTACTTAGTAGTTAATTTCAAATAGTTAATTGTAGTAAGTTAATGTATTGTAAATTCTTTTACGTTGATAATTATTTGTTTATGAAGTATATGAGGTTTACAATAACTAAAATTAGGCCAAACTATAACCAGCTGGTATCCAGCAAGATTCATTACCGTACAATAATACAAGATAAGAACGAACAGCTGTGCAAGCATGCGTTGTCTATTAAAACAGAGTGCTGTGACAAAAACAAGTCCATTCAGTATTTAAGGGCTTTATTATAGGTATTTCTAATTTTTCTGGTAAGAGTAAAAGATGTATAGGTCGAGGGTGTAACATAGAGCACGAGGGCCTAGGGTTTTAGGATCTTTTGACAGGATAGCAGGCTTACCTGAATGGGAAAGAGTCCAAACTGGCACAAGAACTTAACTTACTCAAGTCAAACTAAAACTAAACTAACCTAATTTCTGTATATATTAGGGGTGTAGCATAGAGCACAAGGGCCTAGATTTTTTAGGATTTTTTGAGAGGATAGCAGGCTTACCTGAATGGGAAAGAGTCCAAACTGGCACAGGAAACACAAAACAAAACTTTACACTATATACACAAAACATTAGAATATTTCACTGTCACTGACAGCATTTTCAACTAAGGAAGAGGAAGAGATAGTTTTCTAGATGTCCAAAATGGTGGCCAGTGAGTTGTTGAGTCAGTGTTGCCAATAGTATGAATTCAAAAAACACAGTTTCAGTTTATCTTTTATGCACTATATATATATGAATAAATATTTATTATTTATTATTTTATTATTATTTATTTTTTATTAAATAATAAAATAATTTTTTATTATTATTATTTATTCATATATATATAGTGCATAAAAGATAAACTGAAACTGTGTTTTTTGAATTCATACTATTGGCAACACTGACTCAACAACTCACTGGCCACCATTTTGGACATCTAGAAAACTATCTCTTCCTCTTCCTTAGTTGAAAATGCTGTCAGTGACAGTGAAATATTCTAATGTTTTGTGTATATAGTGTAAAGTTTTGTTTTGTGTTTCCTGTGCCAGTTTGGATGGACTCTTTCCCATTCAGGTAAGCCTGCTATCCTCTCAAAAAATCTGTATATATTAGGTTAGTTTAGTTTTAGTTTGACTTGAGTAAGTTTGAAAATCATTTATATGAAACTCGCTTGTAAATAAAGGCCTTTTTATTTATTTATTTATTAAGAAATACAAAACTTTACACTAAATACACAAAACATTTGAATATTTCACTGTCACTGACAGCATTTTCAACTAAGGAAGAGAGAGTTTTCTTATAGGATGTAGATGTATAAGTTGGTTTGGCTATGATGATGACAATTGCTTCTATTATTTACAAAAAGTCTAAAACTACCTCAAGTCTATCAAAACGTTGCATTCTGGTTGCAGTCTTACTGGTTCAAACTGTTTAAAAGATAAATATAGCAAACAAGCAATACGGAATTATGAAACACTAAGACTTACTGGTAAAGGACAGTTCTTTCCATTGACTTTAACTACGATTCCTGGAGGGAAGAAGTCTTCTTGTTCACAAGAAACTTCTAGGAGACAAAACCTCATTTGGACCTGAAATCCCCAAAACAATATGTTTTTGGTCAAGATTACATTTCGTTAGGACATGTTTTTAAGGACTTTAGAGGAGAGATTTAACAGCAGGCTTGCTTATAAAATTAAATAGGATAAAAAGCAAAAATAAACACATAAATAAAATTTCCTGAGCTACCCGCTCCTTCTTCAGAAGTAGTATTTCTATGTAGGTTGTGGAAGGAGGAAGAATAATGACCAAAAACCATAGAATAGACTGTATATTCTTCTTCCTCCTTCCACAACATACAAGAACATATAAAGACTACTACTGAAGAAAGAGCTATTAGCTCCTAAAATAATAATTGTTATGTGCTTATTTGTGCTTTTCATCTCTTTTCAACAGTAAGATAACTGTTAAATCCAATCAAAACCAAATACATTAAACTATGTCAATTAATAATGCCCATAAATAAACTTCAAAGTTGATAAAACATTATCATCAAAAGAACCGCTTATATGTAACAAGTTTTACTCATGTAACATATTTCTAAACACTTAGACGAAAATTACTTGCTTCCTTTATCTGGGCTAGTTGTACAGTAAATCAAATTCTAAATGATTATTAGGGGTGTGCGAAGCAATAAAAAGTGTTCAATCCGAAGCAACGATTCAATTCAAAAGATTTTCGATTCAAATCGATGCAACTCAAATCGAAGCATTACGGCATTTTTCTATTCATACTTGTCAATAGAGTGAAGTAACAATTGTATGTATAGACCTAATACTATATCAACAAAATTTGCATTACACAAATGTGGAAATTTGAATTAGCCTATTGTTACTTCACTCCATTGAACACTAAGTGATCCCGGGCTAAAGCCTAGGGTTACAGTAACAAAAAAATCATGTATTCTTAATCTGAGGTGGTTCGACAGCATATCATTGAATCAAAATAAATCACACACCTGTACAGTGTATTCACTCTTAGAAGCGGTCACTTCTCTATTGTAAGCGATTTCATTGGCTTGTGATGGAGTGAGGTGAAACACAAATGACTGTTCTTGCATTCTCGCACTCCCTACAGCCACTGTAAAATAAAAAGTATTAAAATCCTCCATGAGAACAACACCCTGTCAGATAACAAAGGATTATGGGTTACTAAAGTTATCACTATGACAATGCCACACATCTCTAAGTACGAGTAAAAAAAACAAAATTATTGAGACTATACATTTATTAACTACAGTACACACCAAATTATCCCAAAGAGTCCCGGTTAACCGAGGTAGTAATAGGCCTAAATCCTTTTTTTTTATTTTCATTTGGAAAACAATAATTACATTCTTGTAAACTCTCAGTTGGTAATCTGGCAGATACAGCACCGTGATACTACCAGGTTAGTGAAAATGCCGGATTACCGGATAGTCATCAATATTAACACTTAAAAAGCACCAAACAAGTCTGCGAATATAGCGCGATCGGAAATCGCTATTACTGTGATCGTGCATGACGAAATGACAATGATGACATTTCCGTAACTGCATTAGTCGATGATAATGTCTACACTGCCGCGGGAGATGATCAGAATTTTGCCCCGGTCGCAGAAGACAACGATAATGTCCACACGACTGTGGGAGATGTTCATGATTATGAAGCAATCGCGCAAGACTACGATGAAGTTTCCGGGACCGAGGGAGTCGATGATGATGTCTACTCGTACGTGGGAGATAAGCAGAATACCTTATACAGAATTTTGCAATTGCGGAAGACCACATCCATCAAAAAACGGATTACTGGAGTGGTGCAGTGGCGGATTATAGAGGGTCTAATTATACTGTAGTATTTAAAAAAATATTTTATTAGCGATTTGTATAGTTAGCTATTAGGATGGTTAAATTTTAGATAATTGAGGATCTACTGTATTTTCAAACTATACGTTCTTTTTAGTCTCACCTACTGAATTTTTTTTTAATTTTTTTTGACGCTAGGCACGAGCCTGGGATTGTTTTTCACATTACTTCAGGCTAGACCTAGGGGTTGCGGCATTATCACTTAGATAAAATCCATTGGTGACTTGGCGGGGATCGAACCCGGGACCTCAGGGACTGAAGTCCCGCGCTCTAACCACTACGCCAGCTCGCTCTCCCTCACCTACTGTATTAGTACTGTAAAATGTAAAAACCTACGGGGAAAAAATTTCCACAGAAACACACTCTGAGATTGGATTATTCAACCAATTTCTCTAAACAAAACAGTAACAGCTGGTATATGTAGATGACTACTTCAACATTTCAAAGTCATGGTTTAACACAACCACAGACGTGACACTCACTGAGCGTTGAAGGTTTGAACAGTTCTGCGATGTGGTCGTAGAACGGCAGCCGCTTGAGTTGCACGTCTGGGTGTACTGGCAGAGCGTTGGGCATGGTTCCTCTCACTGCACTCAGCGGGTCTACAATCGGTGGTGTGTGCGCCTTGTTCTGATAGTACCCTCCGTACATAGCCGACGCTCGCGCCTGCACAGCAAAATTCAACATTTTAAAATTGGATCTGTTGGAAAACTAATAATAAGTATTTCACACCCATTAGGTCTAAAAAAACTCTCTCTTCCTTTGTTGAAAATTCTGTCAGTGACAATGAATATTCTAATATTTTATGTTTATAGTGTAAAGTTTTGTGTTTATGGTGCCAGTTTGGACTCCTTCCCATTCAAGTAAGTCTGATTTCATCACAAAAAAACCTACAAACTTAATCTCTTTTGCTCTATGTAACATTGAAAAAAATATATAGTTTTAATAAAATGTTCTAAAACTTGTTAAATAAATATAAACCTATTCATACATTTTGGCTACTGGCCTACTTATTCCTTGTATTAGGCTAGGCTTTTATTAGAAGGGACAGAATTCAACTAGCTTAGCTCCAAAAATTAAGTTCCATTAGCTTGAACTCAGAAGGAGTCCTGGGGCTGATATTTAAGCAACAAAATGCCACAAAACATACAATGATTTTTTACTAGATCTTTTAAAAAAGTAGCTTTAAGAGTCCTTGGAGGCTGGCGGCCAACTTGTATGTATTTCAAACAGCTGCTGAAGAGTTATTTACCATCCCAAAATATTTGTTAAAATCCTCATGTACTCAAAGAAGTAGCTTACTTTTACCAGTAATGATATGTCAAATTTGATTAAGATATCTCTTTTCATTATAAAGTTGTCTAAGAAAAATCACCCAGTATAATGAAAAATAACTGACATGGGTTTAACAACCGCAACAATAGCCTACAAACAATTAGACAATTTGTTTAATGTTAAAACACATTTGACGTTAAATCTAGACTTGTATAAAATCAACACCGGTACCACACCTGCTGAGCTTGGTACTGTTGAGGATAGCCGGCCGGCGCCGAGTTGGGTGCACAGCTCATCATATTGTTCTTCTGCACCATCTGCTGGTGCTGCATCATCTGAGCAGCCTGGGCCGCCGAGGGTGATGTGGCGCCTACACCTTCCCCGGCCACCACTCCTTGCCTGCCACAAAACATTTACTGTACAGCGTCGATCATCCGAAGCCCGGTCATCCAAAATGTAGAAAGATACAAAATAGTTTTTTTTATTTATTATTATTATTTTATTTTTTTTTTTTTTTTAAGAGGTTGGCGGCCTCTTTTAACCTTGCATTTGCCCGTTCCACATAGACTACAGATCTGTGCGTGGAAAGTATCCAACAAAGCAAGGGGTGAGCCGGTACAGTATTCAAGTGAACTGTACTGATAAAATGTTTGCGGCAGTGACCAGGATCTGAACCCACGACATTGCTGCCTTAGGCCCGAAGTCCGTGACGCTACCAACTGAGCCACTGACTCTCCAACAACTACTTAATCGCGTCCTACAAGTTCAGCAAGCGACTACTCAATAAAAGATCTGTTATGGCTGTAGGCATCAATTTCACTCACTTGCACTTGCTTGTGGGCTTTTGGCAACATCTGATCGTAGTCTATTCTGTCTTATTTTATTCTAACTGACAATGTTATGGAGAAGAGTATAATGGTTAACGTTTATTAGAAAAACTGAAGATATTGGAAGAGTTAAACACTTTAATGAAGCTAACTAAGTACCTAGTAAATTTTGACTCCAGTTGTACCATTCTTCTTGGCTGGTACTTCTGGTGGCCAAAAGAATAGGATATACGTGGGGACGCCATCAAGGTACACCTCTCATCTTGTAATTTACAAAAATGATTGTACTAAATTAAATTATTAACTGGTTTAGCGTAGATAAATTAATTGAAATTTAAATTAAAGGTTCTTGTCATTCTCCTATTGGGTCTGATGATGATTGGAGTGTTCCATCGAAATTTATCACCATTTATTATCTATATAAATAAAATTAGAGTTTTGTCTGTACATTGCTTAGAATAATGAACTTTTTGGTTATTTTTACATTTCATAGGTCAGAGAAACCGAATCAAACCTTATCTCAATTTCTGTCTGTCTGTCTGTCTGTCTGTCTGTCTGTCTATCTGTCATTCTCTTGGTAACGCTAAAATACGCACTTTATTACAACTACTCCTCAATAACTATAGCACTGTCCCGCCTGAAACTTATTTTCCAAATACTATACATATATGAGATGGTTTTAGACGTATTTCATCGAATATGAGACAGTTAGATATTTAACAGTAAACCCTTGAAAATCAAGTTTTTGTCGATTTTTGACGTGGAATTTCTGGAAGCCCATGTTAACCTTATGAGAAATGAAATTATTGAATCTTAACAGCTGTTTCAATTAAACAAGTTGGTTCTGTTCTGTGATGTTCAATAGCATTAAAGTTACAAGGATTACCAACAGGGTGCAGCACTAGCACTATTATTTCTTTTACATTTATGACAACAGCTAATTTGCAACCTGGAGGCGAGTGAGCGTAGCGAACGAGCTAACCTGAAGGCAAGTGAGCGTAGCGAACGAGCTAACCTGAAGGAAAGTGAGCGCAGCGAACGAGCTCCAACATACAGGTGAGTGAGCGTAGCGAACGAACTTCAACCAGGACGTGATTGAGCCATGCAAACGAGATCAGATAGTAAAAATAAAAGTAAGCCTACCGTTATAGGATCGACCGGCAGACACAGAGGTAATTTAACCTTTTATTGATTGTCATACCGATCCGGAACAACAAAAAACAACATAAAATGAAGCTATGTATAATAGTTTGGCCAGCATATCTTAAAATATGCAAACCAACTGCTGTTCTTTATATAAGAAGGTTTCAACTGAATATTATAAGATCCCCGTGCGTAGAACGGGTACACAGCTAGTCTGTTATATAAATTTACTGTCTTGTGAGTCAACAGTACAGTAAACCAAATTGTATAAGTGTTGGTGTGTGTGTGTGTATATAAGTGTTTCTAGTGTTATTAGTCGTATCTTTTGTTTGCTTTCCTTTTAATCGACTACTGAATAGAAAAGTTGGGTATTTTAAACAAACATAGGAAAGTTAATACCTACAGTTTTCATTCACAAGTCATGTTTTGGTAAACTATTTCAGCGAATGATATAGAACAGATAAACATAAAACATAGCTGGCTGCATAAAATTTGAAAAGTGAAATAAATTCTAATCGCAACAGCACACAACAGGTAAACTTTTACGTGGAGCCAAAGAGAAAATTCAACAATGACTTCAGTTATTTCTAAAACTAAAGAGCTACTAGGGGATAAAAGACAATATCTAAAAGTGTGCCTCTCTAGATCATATTATATCATCACACTTGAATATTAAGGGCAATTAAAACATGCAGAGCTTCAAGAAATATTTGTTCTGTATGCATCATAAAAATAAATAAATATTTTAATCTTTTCACGTTACAAGATAAGACTTAAAATCATTCAAATTGTATTTTACTGACAAAATGTTACATGGAAATGTAAAAAAATTTACAACAGCACCATCATCAATTCTTGGCTAAAAACAACTTGGACTTCAATATTAGCCTATATCTTTATCGTTCACAAAAACATTACATTTTGGATTGAGAATTTTTAATTTATTTTCAAGTCATAAATAAACTCTAGATCGCTAAAATTAGAAATTTTGCTCTACATTAACTAGTCAGTTAATTTTAGTAACCTCAGATCGAAGTAACTCGTCCAAGAATTGATGATGGCAACTTATACTCAAATTCTGGGGCAAACAACCAAATAAAATGAGAAAAATCCAAAGTTTACTGATAGCGATAAATAATTTTTCTATTGCAGAAACATACAGCATAAAATAAAAATCTAACGTAAAACTACACTAAAAGCAAACTTAACCAAAACTTATATTAACTTGGCCAAATTCGGGAATTTAAAAAGGGTGTAGGAAAAAAGGCCTATAGTCTGCATCAAAAACGGAAAAACAAAAAGTTTCTGAATCATGCAGACTTACTGGATGGACTTGTACAGTTCCCTTATCTTCATCTGAATCGGGGCAGATTTGAGACTGAGCAGCCCCATCGCTCGGTTCTGCAGCTCATTCTTGCGGCCGGATTTGTTGCGGCCGGCAAATCCTAAGAGCATCTGCAGCTCGGACACCCTAAACGTCATCAGCATATTCTGCAACACCAGCAACGCACTTGCACTCGTCCGTCCACCCCCAACATTGTGCACGGACTCAAATGTATAAGCATTGTAAACCAGTTCACTAGGCCTACTGAGTGCCTACACCTTCAAAATATGTATACATGAATGTTCAACTATGTAGGCCTACTTCATATGCAAAATGTTCAAAGTGTATGCAGGTCGTCCTACTTGTTGTCTACGTTCCCTACCAGGTGACATTCGAGTATCTCAAGTTATACGACAGCCGGTAGCGAATGTGATGGTGTAGCTGAAAATAATTAGTGTACAATAATGAGAATAAAAATGCAAAGTATTCATTTTGGTGAACGAATGTGTATAGAGGTGTATTGTAATTGATTGTGTGGGAAGGAGAAAAAGGAACTGGTTAGATATTCCAATGAAACATATGAACCTAACAATACGTGTAGCCTATTGTAAGGAAATGTATTGAAAAGCGACAAAAATCAGTGTAAACAAATTTGCAAAGACTATTAAAGCTAACAAAAAATAGACCAAGACCAACTGCTCCTAGGGCTAAAGAGTTATACATGTTAAAAATCGTTACATAATTTTCACAACTCTGAGATAAAGGACAAAAGCTGGAACAGGTATAAGTTGAATGTGTTCTACATCATAAAATATTTCATGGCGAGTTGGCAATTGATTGAAAATTGAATGGATATTTTAAAAGATGTGTATAGTAGAGTTTTAATCGCCCTAAGTGGGAGTACATCAGGACGATTCACAGGAAAACCTTCTGTAAAGGACAGTGGATTCATTTGGGATCTATTGGTAAAATAATTTGGCCAAGTTAATATAATTCCCCCATGCTATCCAAAATGTTCGTTAGATCTTCCTTACCTTCGGCCCCGTCTATTAGGCCTAGGGAAAAGTATCCACTGAAACAAGTAGAACACAAACTGAAACTAAAACGTCAAATAAATAAAAAGAATGCTAAACATATACGTGTATTACTAAATACAGCAGAACTTCATTAATGCAACTTAGGATAATCCACCGGCGTTTACAAAAAACACTAGGGATTGCTCTTCTACAATCTTGAACAGTGAATAATCATAAGTATTGTGAATTAATGAATAGTAAGGTTCTTTACAAAAATCAGTAGGTTGCCAGTTTTATCCCAAAAAAGGTCAGAAGCTTGGTTCAAAACTGATTCCAGCTGTCCTTGGTCATCGGGCTTTTTATAATTGATCTTGGTTTAAGAAACAGCTGGTCTTAGTCAGTAAAAAAGCTATACTAGGCATCTAATTTATTATTTTTATCCTTCACTTTATGCGTAAAAGAAAAAACAACTTAAATAGTGGCAATTATTGTATTAGACAGGTGTAGAGAAGTTTTAAAATTGGTTTCAATGAAAATATCCAGACATACAAATAAAACCTATGACACCAAATTTTGCAGAACACCTATTACATTCATTTCAAGAATATTTAACCAATTATTAAAAGCAAAAAAGATAACTTACAGACAAATAAATTTTGTGAAAGAAGAAATTAATACAGTGGAGTTTTGCTATGCTGCCATTGGCGACATCATCACTTGTCTCTAAGAAATGTAAGGCAAAATCTTTAGCGCTCAAAGCAATATCAATAGCCATGCTGACGTCCACAAAATCATCAGTTGAACCTTTAATGGTCTCAACGTTATATTGCTAACATTGCCAATAAGACATAGTTTTTTCTAACTTTGGCAACATTGCTAGCTTTGGCGAAATTAGGAGTGGCATCGCTAGCTTCATACCAACTCATTTAATCAATTGAATAGTCCTAATTTCCAAACTTTAATTCCGATTAAGGGAATTTTTAATAAGGTTTGAAATAGTATAACTCCACTTTATTCATAAACTGCAAAAATGCAGCATTTTGAAGATCTGTCTGCCAAATTTAGGACGTAAAATACAGAATTGAGGAAAATGAAAATCATCATATGCCTAGTAGATCAAAATAAAAGAAACCAAAATTGTGTAGCAAGTTGATAAACCTACTTAAAATATCTGTTTTTGTTTTATCATTTAGGCCACCAATTGCAACTTAGGTTTATTTTATTTTTTTGAAAATTGCCTTCTATTTGACCAGATGTAAGTTTTTACTAAGTAATTGTATAAAAGAACATTAAATAGTATAAAATAGTAGTAGGCCTACAATTTGTTCTAGTCTTGTGGAAAAAACTCAATTTGATTCAATCCTCAAATCAATTCCACAGACTACAGTAGACTCCCTCTTATCCGGACACCTTTTAACCGGACATCTGTTTAACCGGACTACACTCGGCGGAAATGACATCTCTTTAACCGGACAATTTTTATCAGCACATTGGTTTAACCGGACTACATCAGCAGGAAGTGGGCGGTACTGAAACAACTGTTCTCGTGGGAAAGATTTGAGACCAGTTATCACATGAATAAATACAATGCTCTCCTAAATTTAAGTTGAATATCACAGTAAACGGTCTGTTTTAACAAGTTTTTGGGGACGTCGGTTTAACCGGAAAACCCGTTATCCGGACTGGCCTCGGTCCCGAGGAGTCCGGATAAGAGGGAGTGTACTGTAGTTAGATTTTTATCTTGTTTTTAGTTCCTACAGAACTAATTCAACAAATTAAAGTTACCCTCAGATCGTCTGATCCTGCCATTGTTGATTGGCACAGAAGAGGTCGTTTTGCTTGCTTGTGAAGTGATTCCCCTGACTGCGCCAGGACGTTTATTTAAGAACTCTCTGGTAGAAAAAAGTCTGCGCCAACTTCAATTTTCACTTTCTTTGTGGGAAACAGACAACTTATTTTTTAGTTGACATTTTTTTGAGCCTGAAAAAAGTAAAATTTTGGTGAGCATAAACATAAATTAACTGCTTTATGTAGATAAATAAAAATTGTATACAGTAGAACCTCGCTAATTCGAATTTCAGAGGAAAGATAATATATTTTGAATTATAGGAAGTTTTAAATATAGCCTAGGGAGTTTGAACTAGGCATAGAGGTCAGAAAAATTCAAATTATGGAGGTCTCAGTTTTAAGTGTAGAGAGTTTGAGAGAACGGAGACTAATGAACACATTGTGGGAACATCAAAAAGAGCATCAGCTCATGTTTAAACAGGTGTATTTTTGGTTCTAAATTCGAAATACAGAGGCTTACGGAAATGCAGTTCGAATTCTAGAGGTTGACTTCAAATTTTGGAGGTGACAATTCGAATTATGGCAACAAAATTTGAATTGTAGAGGCTTCAAATATGTACAAATTCAAATTGTAGAGGCTGCATTAAGCGTAAAAATCACTTTGAATTATCAGTATATTATTTTTCAAATTTTAGAGGTTTTCTGAGGGTAACAACAGACAAACAGTTCTAATTAGCCTATAGAGGTTTTTGAATTATCGAGGTTCGAATTAGCGAGGTTCTACTGTACCATGATTGATCAAGCTATAAGTTACAGTAGGGTAGGCTACACCTACTAAATTTTTATAGCAACTTCTATCACACAACTTACAAAAAAACAATACACACAATATGTTATCTAACATAAGTTCAAATTCAAATTCGTTTATTCAGTAAAAAATTAACAAAAAATTTCTTGCATTAGCTAAGTCAGAAAAAAAGTACAACTCAAGGCTTACAAATAATATTTACAAATATGCTTAGGCTACCATCTATTTACAAAAACTAATTGAGCTTATCATTCTTTATTACAGGTTGGAAAAAAACTCCTTGACACTGTAACATGAGAAGCTAATGAGATTATTTTTTAAACGTTTCCTAAACTTTGAATGGTTTGATTCCATCTTCAGGGACTGGGATAGGTTATTGTGTAGTTTAATACCGTTATAGAGTGTATGCTTTCTGAAAAAGGAGGTTTTATATTTCGGAATAGGTAAATCGTGTGTATTTCGCAAGGGGTATGGACAGGCTGAAGATTTATCTGAGACTAAAAATAAAGAAAAATGTTGTTTGACAAAAGTTAATGTTTGCAGGATATAGGAAACTGGGGAAAGTTAAAATGTTATATTTCTTTAAGTAATATCTGCAAGATTGGTGCTTGGGCAGTGAAACAATATTTCGCACTGCCCATTTTTGGAGTTTGAATAGAAACTTGGTGTTTCTACTCTCATGACCCCAAATTGGTACAGCATACGCTAAGTGGGGCCATAATATGCAGAAATCTAGACTTTGTTTTTTTATTTGTGTATTTCAGGCTGCGCAACACAAATATTCCTGAGCTTATCTTTCCTGAAATGCTTTCTATATGGCTCTTGAAACTGAGACCTTTGTCTAGGGTCAATCCCAAGAACTTAACTCTGTCAGTTGGGTGAACCACTGTTTCATCTACGAAAAGGCTAAAACTCTTGTAGTGTTTGTTAGTTATGGAAAAATGTATGAGTTGGGGTTTTTCAGGGTTTATAGTTTAACGAGTTGTCATCAAACCATTGGACTAAATTGTTCGCCTCAGAAAAGGCACTCAACTCTAACCGATCGATATCGCAGCCAGAAACTGAAAGGGAGATGTCGTCGGCAAAAAGTGTAGGTTTTGCAGCTGGAGTGGATGAAGGGAGGGAATTTATAAAAAGGAGGAATAGGACAGAACCCTGAGGCACTCCCCTCACTATAGAGGACTTGACAGAGGAATATGGACGCAAAAGCCCGGTCTCATCCGCAGAACGAATCTCTACAAACTGTTTTCTGCCTTCAAGGTAACTCGAGATCCAGTTTAAGGCCAGGCCAGGTATTCCCACCTCACTCATTCTCCGCAGCAGCAACCTGTGATCAACAGTATCGAATGCCTTACTGAGGTCGAAGAAAAGCCCAGCTGAGCAGTTTCTGGAATCAAGCTCATTTACTACCGGTACTCCAGTTATGAAGTCATACATAGCTGATAGCGTAGACTTGCCCTTCAAGAACCCGTGTTGTTTCTTAGTAATTATATTATTACTCTCTAGGAATTTCCATAACCTAGGGACCATCACCTTCTCAAACACCTTTGAGAATGAAGAAACAATAGATATTGGTCTGTGGCTGCTGCATACTCGGGGGTTTCCTTTATTGAAAATTGGTCTAACAACGGTCTCCTTTAGACCTTGGGGAAATGATCCAGATGCAAAGGAAAAATTTATAAGGTGGCACTGAGGTGTCAACAACTGCTTAGAAATGCTCTTAAGAAGCATCGGAGATATTTAACTTAGTCTGCTCCAGCATTTTTTTTATTTTTTAGGTTTGATATGACCTTATTTATTTCCTCCTCAGTTGTTGGATAGAGGAACATTGAATTTGTAAATCCCCGGTCTGAACATCCTGTGAGACAACTCTGGCCAGCAGTGGATTTAGCCAAGTTCCCTACATTGGAGAAATAATTGCTAAATTTGTCACAAATATCATCAGGGCAGGTAATTAGCTTGCCATCTTTGCCTTCAAGAACAAGTTCACTTTTAACCCTCCGAGTGTTATTTGTCGCTGCAGCGACACATAACACACTTTGTGTAGTGTCACTTGTCGATTTTTCGACACACGAACATCGTTTATGGCGAAGGCTCTATGACTGACTGAATCAGATTGAACTGGATCGAGTTAGGTATCGTTCTTTTTGTTAGATTCAGAGCTTTCTCCTGAGGTCTGTCTCTAAGCTCTATTCATTTTAGTTCCGAAAATATTGTAGCAGACAGCTGACGTGGGTATTTGTAAACAGCTAGGTTAACCTCGGACCGATGACTGATGTGTTTTATTACGTTTATCATTGTTTTAGTGTTAAAAATCAAAAGTAGTGATATACGTGGTGCATTATAAGAAGATTTAAGTGATTTTGAAGGGCTGGTTGATGATCCTGAAGAAGTAGGTCATATTGTAAATAGTAGTGATATTGATGTAAATTATCAGCCAGAATCCTAGCTATGGTTAGGCTATGCATTCTTAGATAAACGCTGTGTAGCATACTGAAATCTGTTTTTTGCCCATAACTTATTTATTTGCAAATCTACTTCCTTATATTATTAGGCCTATATCTTTGTAATCCTCATAAAATTTAGAACAAAGTGGCTATTTTCAAATATTTCTAGACCTATAATTTATACAATTTCATTGAGCGCGAACTTATTATTTTATTTTGAAAATTTTCCAAAATATTTTTTTTACGGTACCTAAAAATTTTTTTTGAAACAAATGTTCCTTATGTTCTATGTAGGCTAGGCCTATAATATTGAAGCCCATGCTTTTCCAAACAAAATGGTAGGCCTATATAGAACAGTATAATTAACATTGTTTTCAAGCTTCTCAGATCTGTTTTAATAAAACCTTGAAAATGAGCAAAAAATAGGCAGACATTAAGGCGAAAACAAGGGACACTCGGAGGGTTAAAGTCTTTGTTTGGTTTCTTTTTTGATTTTATGATATCCCAAATTGTTTTAGATTTATTGTCTGATGTTTCTATCTTATGAAGATCTTAGGCCTATGAAGATGATCAACATTAGGTAGGCCTAAAAATTGACCTAGTTTATTGATAAAAAAGTTACACAAAACATAAATATAGGCCTAGCTTATTAAGTTATACGATCGTGGTGAACAGGAATGCTCAGGAAAACAATGTTGCGGACTGAATGGGCACTGCGAATGCAATAGGCCTAGTAGGGTAACTGATGTAAAATAGGCTAGGCTAACGCGTTTCAACTGTAATACTAAAAAAGTAAACTTTAGGCCTAGTAACCGTCAGCTTCACCCTCTGCTTTCTTAGAAAAGTTTGTTCTTATTCCAAATTATTTACAAATCAATTTTAGATATTCCGTTTACAATTGAAAACTAACTTAAAGCCTGAAATTCCAAACTACATAAGTTACTTAACAAACTGTAAAATAATGGTCCAAGTTATTTACTTACATGTTTGTTGCTGCCATGCCAGAAGTTTCGTATCGATCACATTCACAAACACTAATTATTTTCGCTAGCAGCAACAGCTTTAGCTAGCCTAGCACAATTTGTCATCTTTTACAACTAAATAAAAAATAAAATACTGTACTGGTAATAGTAATTAAGTTAATAGGTAAACCTAATTAGTAAATAAATAACTTGGTACCGACCGAACCGAAGCGGATAGTACTTCCGTATCGTAGTCGTATTTCTAACTTTTGTTTTTCTAACTTCAACTTCTAAGAGAAGAGAAGAATAAGAAAGAATCAGATTGAGATTGGATTGAAGAAGGAGAATTCAGGAAGAATATAATAGACCAATAGATTCGATTGGTTGATTACGGACTGATTGTGGTGTTTGTGTGTGATAGTGATTGGTTGACTTTGTCTTTACAATCCATAACGAACCCAAACTTTTCATTCTATTTCCACAGCTAGCGACAGAGCAAAGTATATAAAAAGGGTAAGGACAAAAATTCATTGATTATAAGAGCAGGGTTTATATCACTGAACTATAACTATAACAATAGTTATAGCTCAGTGTGGTACATATGTTACCTAATTTTTTTAAGTGTAGAAAATAAATGGTATGATTATAGAGATTAATTACATATTGATGCAGAGTATACACCATTGATCAATGAATACAGATGATAAACAGAGTGTCCATTAAAAACGTTTCAGGACTTTGGTGTAAGCATCCTCATGCTAAAAGGAAGAAAAAAAGTGTAATTGAAGGTATGTCTGAAAATGCACGTAACCAGATATCCACCATTCTGTGTTCTATACAAAAATATTTGTATCTGTATCAAAATATTGTACAAAAATATCTGTATACAAAAATATTGTATATTTGTATCTGTGAAGTTTTTCAACCCATGATTATGATACTTAGTAAGCATTTTTAACGTAAACAAGACAAGACAAGAAATTTGCGTACAATGGACAAATATTGCCATAATTAAAAGTTTAAAAGTTTATTAAAGTTGGCCCGAGTACGAATTTCAAAGTAACAACAGTTTAAATTTTATTTCTTAAATAACTAAAAAAATTGATAATTTTATAAAATAATGTCAAATATACATATTAGTATTTTAAAATCCCTATCAAACGACACCAAGATAAAAAAGATCGGACAAAAAATAACTGTAATATAACATTATTGGTGTAAAAATAAGGCCCTTAATTTTACCTGACTTTATAGGCTTACCTCCTTTTTCATAGCCTTTTCAAAGCTTTATAGGCTTACCTAGATTCAAAGCCTTTTTAAGTAATTTGCTCTTAGAGACACCTTTATTTGACTCTAGTGAGTTCCTTAAGACAGAGGTCCACCTGTAATTAGGTAATTCATGGTGTGTGCTTTTTTTAACTGCTTTTTGATTTTTTTTTCTCCAAATGTGCATGGTTTTAATCTGATTTATTGAACTTTTTATTTTGCCTCCTATTTGACTTGAACTAAGCATGGTTTGATTTTATTGTTAACCAATCTCTGATGATGGTTTTATTCTTATTTTATCCTTATTTTATTGAATTATGTATTGACATAGCCTATTATGTATTGTTTAATGACCAAATAAACAATTTGAATTTTGAATTTATTTGAATTTTATTATTGATTTAACATATCGTTGATTTGACACTACAGCTACATAGCTTTTAAATCGTGCTTCAACACTGAGCTAAAATTATAACTGGAGGTAGCACTGCCATGGCAGAAGTCTGTCAAAAGCGAGTCGCTGATTTTGTTAGGTTGGTATAGCAGTAAGTTTTCTTACCATAGCAATAACATGGCTTCTTATAACTAGGTTGGTATAGCAGTGAGTATTTTTGTCATACTTGAATACTTTTAATACTTTAATAATTTTCTTTGAAATGGTGACAATACAAAGTAGGTATTTTAAGCCAAGTATAATAATAGTTATAGCAATAATATGGCTTCTTATGGACACCCACCTCACGCAAACATGGCGGCTGGCGACACGCATCTTTGACATTCAGTGCTACCTCCAGTTAGAATTATAGCTCAGTGTGCTTCAAACAATCAAACGTGTCATAAGCTCAGCTGATTTTTATTCGAAATCGATAGTGAACTTGATTTCCAACCTTTTTTCTTGTGATTGTTTATAACCTTTTTAACCTATACTCCTCAAGTCTTCTCTTCAGCGTTTTCTGTACTTTCAGGTTAATTGATTATTCTGTTCTACAATAAACAATTAATTTCATTGCAAAATAAACACACACACACAAATTATAATGATCAGTGCTTCGTTTATAGCCTCTCACTTGTGTTTAAGGACTATACCTGGAAATTTATTTGTCAAGCAATCTTATGCTACTGGTAAGTAAATTTTACAAATAAAGTTGATAATATATGCATATGAGCACAACATGCCTTATTCTGCTGAATAAACAATGTTAGGAATGAAGTGGTAAACTGTTGGATCATTCTTTTCTTTTACTGTGATCACGCTCTGAGGCAACTCTAAATAATCTAAAAAGTCCTGTCATAGCATAGCCCGTAAGTTTATATCATACACGTTTTACAAGGGATGGGTTTCCATTTTTACTCCCACCAATAGAACATCCAGGCATTAAGGCATAAATTAAATAGAATAAAATACTTAAGGCTCTCTTAATTAACGCTTTAAGTAAGTTAGGCCTAACCGAGACATGTTTTGATATCTTTTTTTTATTTTCTTATTATTGATAGAGGGCTGCACTTTAGTTTACGTTTCTCAAGTCACTCAGTCACCATTGTTGTAAATTTGTTTTATACTTAACCCTCCCAGTGTTACTTGACGAAAATTCGACAAGCAGCACACTTTGTGTAGTGTTACTTGTCGATTTTTCGACACGCAGACATCGTTTACGGCGAAGGCTCTATGACTGACTGAATCGGATTGAACTGGATCGAGTTAGGTATCGTTCTTTCCGTAATATTCTAAGCTTTCTCCAGAGGTCTGTGTCTAAGCGCTATTCATTTTAGTTCCGAAAATATTGTAGCAGACAGCTGACGTGCGTGTATTTGTAAACAGCTAGGTTCCCCCGGACCGATGACTGATGTGTTTTATTACGTTTATCATTGTTTTAGTGTTAAAAATCAAAAGTAGTGATATACGTGGTGCATTATAAGAAGATTTAAGTGGTTTTGAAGTGCTGGTTGATGATCCTGAAGAAGTAGGTAGTGATATTGATGTAAATTATCAGCCAGATTCCTAGCTATGGTTAGGCTATGCATTCTTAGCTAAACGCTATGTACTGAAATCAGTTTTTTGCCCATAACTTATTTATTTGCAAATCTACTTCCTTATATTATTATATATTTGTAATCCTCATAAAATTTAGAACAAAGTGGCTATTTTCAAATATTTATAGGCCTATAATTTATACAATTTCATTGAGCGCGAACTTTTTTTTTTTTTTGAAAATTTTCGAAATTATATTTTTTTTACCTAAATTTTTTTTTTTTTTTTAAATGTTCCTTATGTTTTATATATAATATTGAAGCCCATGATTTTCCAAACAAAATGGTATATAGAACATTAGAATTAACATTGTTTTAAGCTTCTCAGATCCGTTTTAATAAAACCTTGCAAATGCGCCAAAAATAGGTGGACATTAAGGCCTAAACTATGGACACTTGGAGGGTTAAGTATTATTTTGTAGGTTAAATTATTGACTTTTGGAATATTTACATTGAATGTGTTTATTGTACGCTTTGACTTTTCCAGGTGCAATAGCCTCTCTGGGGAAAAGCAAAGGAAAGTTAAAGGGTAAAATTGGAGCTGCCGCTGAAAAAGTCAAACTTCCAGTTGAAACTGATGCAAAGAGATTAGTTAAGTATTTGTGCGGTAGTAACATTCAGGCAGAAGGTGGTCAAGAAATAGAACTAAAACCGGACAACGAATATCCTGAGTGGCTTTGGAAACTACACATTGGTAGGTTAACGTGTTGATTGTACGCTTTTGTGATTTAGTGCAGGTTAATACTTAGCATTGAAACTCTCTTAGGATCTACCTGTTATGGTCCTAGTACACTCTCGCCGAGACAAGGCGAGTAGGTGCGAGTGGAAGAGTACGCTCAGCTCAATGCGCCATGAAGCTCACCTGCGCTCCGTCTGGAGCCGGTTTTTTGCACGAGTCAATGGAAACGAGACTGCATGAGCCGAACCCACTAACAACTTATTAGGGAAATTTTTTTAAAAAGAAAAAAATTCTTTTGAGACTCTTCCTAAGTCCTAAGTGGTGCCTCGGCAAAGAAAATACTCTGTCCTTCAAACTGCCTATCCTTGCCAATATGCATTCAGTTATCAACATGATGTAACTTAGTTACCATACTTAATTTTATAAGTTAAATTATTGTTCAGTCCCCCTGAATTCACCCATTTAACCAATCAATATAATACCTATAAGAAGCGCAATACCTTTGTTAAAAATCCAGTCTAGGAATATTAAAATTTTTGATAGTTCCCGCGGCGGCTGCTAGGTAGACTATCGGGAGCGCTCAGCCAATTCAGCTGAATTAGTAAGATAGAGTGAAACAAAGAATCAGGTTAGAGAGAGATAGTGTAGCGCAGCCGCCGCACGACCAATCCTAGGGACGACTGTGCCAAGCTCATTTCAGCAGCAAAATTCCAGTCTGTCTATTCTACATAAGCATTTCGCTTCTTAAAGGGTTTGTGTTCATTGTTTAACTCTGAGATTCACACTTGTGTTAGAACTTTCTTGTAATTGTATGTTACCAACGTTTAACAACTTTTGTTGAATACAAACGTTATTTGACGTTTGAAAAACTTGGAACACGGTAGAATTGATTTATTCCTGCCAGTAATGAGTCAAAAAACCGTATTGTATATTATGTTGTCACAAGTGTATTAATTTTACTACATTCGATTGTGGTTTTGCAGGTAAAAATAAAAGTCTAGAGGAACTGGATCCTAACACACTTGACTACTGGCAGAAGGTGAGAAGCCTGGCTATTAGAAGGAATCATCGACTTAGTAAGCAAAGGAAGTTTTAAGATCACAGGGTAGTTTAGTAAAGTGTTCAATGTGTATATTAAATAATTAAATACCTACTCTTCTCTAACCTTTTTGATCCTTGTTTATTGTTATTGTTGAAATATGTAGGAAAGGATTTTTTTAAGATGGGGTAAATTTTGAATATTTTACCTCTAACTCTAGACAACAAGCCATAAGTCCTTAACTCAAATAAATTGACCGTCATAATTTATGTATTACTAAATATAAAAATTAGGCCTATAAGTCACAAAGCTAGCATGTGCCTGAAAAAAGCCTAAAGCTAGGCGAGCTGGGCCATCCAAATTCAGTTATTTGTGCAATTGAGTAAAAAACTGTTCATTTGTTCTAAGTGCTTCGCCATAAGCCATTAAAAAGGTAGACTAACTTACAAGCTAGAAATACTGTACTTCACTTTGAAATGGCAGCCATACGAAAGTAGCCATCTAAAATTTAAGCCAAGTATGAAGATGGAGTATGGAGATGAGTGGCGCGATCTTGTATTCTTGTTAGTTACTGAGGCCGACATATTCCTCACTGCTGTTAATTAATAGCACATACAGCCAATGGCAACTAAGGGACCTACAGTTAATAGTGGAATCCAAACCACATTTTTGCCTTGTAATTAACGAATTGGTCTAATTATGATAGTACTGCGGCTAGTTGTAGTACTCACTTGCGGACGTTAATCCACAACAGGGAATATCACATCGACAGTGCATGCCTATAAATATCCACAATTCTTGACCTAGTAGCTGGATTAAAGGACAACGATGTGACGTCATAAGGGTCCGCTCTCAATAACTTTACATTATTTGCACCTTCTTTTACAAAAATTGATGAAAGGTTTTTTGTTTGTTTGTAACCACACTCCTTTTGTTTCAAAAGATAAATCTAAACTTCAAAAGCATATTTTATTTTTACATGGGTTGGATATGATGGCTATTTAATGTCCCAAAATCCTAGGAGATTTTATATCCTTTGAAGACCAGAATAGCAATTTTAGGACTAGAAAACCTTACACACTGAAGTCTACTTAATTTTTGTCATCATATTCTGTCATACTACTAGCATTGACCGGATACTATATCAATAGTCAAAGTTAATAACAGTAATGTACTAAATGTGTGCAAATTTCCTGTTAGAAGAGGTAGTTTTGCAGTGAACTGTACAATCGAGTCAAGGATTTATAAATTGGTACAGTACAGCCATTAAACATCCGCACGAGTGAGTACTACGACTATTCGCAGTAATATCCTGATAATTAGACCAATTTGTATATACCAAGGCAAAAATGTGGTTCGGATACTCGTTTGGTAAACATCTATTATTTTTCCGGACTAGTAATATACTATTCCAACAGGATGAAAAAAAAAACATTTGCTTTGACAAAAGGTATATTTTGAAGAACAAAGACAACACTTTTGGTCCACAAATCTGTATTGCTTACAACGATATTCCTGTAAAGAGGGACAAAAGAAAACCGAAGTTTAAACAACACAAATGTCTACATGCAACAAAAGTAAGTTGGCGATGACTACAACTTATATAATGGTACTTATCATTCTAAACAGGATATATTGTTTATCATTTTGTCATAGCAAACATACAAAAACTTAAATATATTTTTTTAGTCACTGCTCAATTCAAACATTTTTAAATGGAAGCAATTAACATTTTATAGGTTGCCTCAACATGTTGAGTCTTTCTATGTTTCTAATTATTTAAAACTTCAATAGGCCACAACTCTCTGTCAAAACACCAAGTATAAATATTTAGTTGTAAAATAATAGTGTAGAAAATTACAACTAGTCTGAACTGCCGAATGATACCATGATATCCATCAGACCGTATTGGTAAAAATGGTTTACAAAATATTGCAGATACATAAATAAAATATACAATAGTACATTTAAATTAGCCAACAAAATAGTCTACATAAAGAAAAACAATTAATTATCGATTATAAAGTTGATTCAAACTGCTAAGTTGTATTTAATTTTTTCAAACCAGCATGCTAATGGGTTTATTAAAATTAATCAATACAACTAACAATTAATTTTCAAATCTTAGTTTTGAAAGTTTTTAAAACACTGCTTAAAATACCTTCAATTCCTTCCTTTACTATGTCTCCCTTCTAAAAACAATTACCTATCAATATGTATGAGAGCATATCAAATTACGAAATAAGAATGTATAACATCAATAAACATAAAGATGAAAACGAAACTGACTAAACACTTGTTATTGGACACAAAACCTTCGATAAATAAGAAACTAGTCAAACCTATTCTGACGCTTCCAAACCAAACCCTGTATAGACGCAAGTGTAAACTTTCCCATTTCACCATTTGATCTACAACAACCCGTGACTAGCTAATCGATTCTACAATCAATAAATGTTTGACGACTTACAATTTACTAGGTGAGGTAGCAATATTTACAAGATGGTTCTAGACAAACAAATAACTAGGCTAAATGCTGTATCGGTCGAAAGATAGGACATCAATCTTTCAATGAGCTTTACTTTTCTTCTGAGACGTAAACCTGAGCATAATGGAGTAGAGCGTCGGGAACCCCTGAAAAAGTCAGATTTGCTGTTAGAGGACTTGAATTATTGACTGCAGACACAGAAAGTAGACTTGTCACTGCAATGTATTTGTAGATAATTTAGGTACTTTGGTATTATCTGGAGGCCATTTATTTTACCGGAGACCAAAAATAACTACACAATTGAAAAGAACATACTTTAATTTACTTACTGTCTAAATTTGACATGATCACGATTAGCGGCCTTTGAGTTCTGCCTTTCAGAAGGCAGCAATGTCTGAAGGATTGAGTTGAATGCGTCGCAGCTGCTAGCTGCGATGTTTACTCTGCCAAGTAGGTATACAGTGCGCTGCGGCGGTTATGTTAGGTTGGGTTAACATAAATATGTTTGTTAGACTTTCCTCGTTTCATTATAAATCCAACGATACCACATGAGCCATCACTCAGGACACTGATCCAGATACAGGCGCGGTGACAGGTGATGCGCAGGCTACGATCAACGACCTAACATTTGCTTACTTGGAGGGGATTTGGCGGACGAAAGTATGACTCTGGTATGGTTCGATTCATAACAAAACAAAGAAAGTCCTACAAACATATTTAACCCAACCTAACATAACCGCCGCAGCGCGCTGTATAAGGGTGGCCTCCGGATAATACCAAAGTACCATAATTTTGATCTCATTGCAGTGTCCCATGCCGGTTAAATTTCTTTTAAAATTTAACATCATTAAAAATATTTTTGTTATTTAAGCAAAAGATGACAAGCAATATTTTACAGCAAGTAATTTGCATTTAAAATATATAAAAAACATTTCAGGTGGATTTTTGTTTTGTGTTTAAAGAGGTGCAATGCAGCTGAATCATCTGAAAAAAATATTATCCAAGGCATATTCTTTTCTTATAAACTAACTCTGAAATGTCCTATACTAAAACGAAATACCAGTGGTTTGCGATCTTTTGTGTACCTTATCAAAAGTTCTAGGTCATTTGGTTTAACTTACTTGTATGAAAAAGTAGACGACAGTCAAATACATAACAATGGCAAAAGTCAGGAACAGATCAAATACTGCTGGTTTTACACTGTAATAAAGGATAAAAACGTTAGATCACCAAATCAACATAATTTGATGAAAAAAATCTCATTCTTATTGAAAACACAAACACATTCAACTAGGCCTACATTGTTTTTATGTCTTTAAATGAAACTATTTTTAAAACTAATTAATTTAAGACTGTTTGAAAAAACCTGTCAGAAGACCATAAAAAATTATACTTTTACTGTTAATTCTTCTGCGAGTTTTCAAATTACAGTTCATTTAAACAAAAACATTCCTGAAAATTAAAAACACACAAAGAACGACATAATTTTCAATAATCACAACTAATTAATTATTAAGTAACTGATTTTTGTCAACTTCTTAGCAGTAAAAAAATAGGTACTTTGGTATTATACTGACCACACCTAATAATTATAACATAACCTAACCTAAGGGTGGTTAAGTTAGGTTAGGTAGGAAGATTTTGTTATTTGATCTAATTAAATTCTTATTTGGAAGTTGATTTAACGGTGTGGTCAATATAATACCAAAGTACCAAAAAATATAACTTTAATACACTTACTTGAATAATTATTTAGTACTTCATACATTGACAAACCGAAAATTATTTGCATACCTACAAGAATAAGAAACTTTCAAATCTAGCCTGAGAAGGTTTTCTTACCTGTAGACATTAACAACAGCTTTTGTTACATCGTAAAATACAAATTCGGGATCTCTTTTGTCAGCTGTTTGGTAAGAGATTTTGACATCTTTGATGTAACTGAAACCAAAAGTCAGGTATTAAAAATGTAAGTTACAACCGATCGTTTAATACTAAGGCGAGAATAAACTATTTTAAAATACTGTTCGTAGTTGCATGCATGATGAACCAGTCAATGAACAATTACTTATAATGAGACCTAACATTTTATGATAACCTAAAAATACCTAAACATGTGAGCCCTTTTGTCAAGTTAGCTGATACAGTAGACTCCCTCTTATCCGGACTCCTCGGGACCGAAGCCAGTCCGGATAACAGTTTTTCCGGTTAAATCGACGTCCCCAAAAACTTGTTATGTAACCCAAATATTTGACTTAAATTTAGGAGAGCATTGTATTTAGACACGTGATCACTGGTCTCAAATCTTTCCCATGAGAACAGTCGTTTCAGTACCGCCCACTTCCTGCCGATCTAGTCCGGTTAAAAGGTGTCGGATAAGAGGGAGTCTACTGTAGGTTATAGCGCTTGCCTTCAAATCTGTAGGCTGCTGGTTCAATCCAAAGCTAAGTTAATTCTAGACCTGTACACAATTTTTTATTAGGCTACCAATAACTATGCTATTCAAGAAAAGGCAAGCAGGAGGATGAGATGGGCTTGACATGAAGAAAAGAGGACGAGTCTCTAAACAATATTGTCGGATAATTCTGTAAATAGATCAGCAGGAAGTCAGAACAAATGGTGGGGATGGCATGACCAATTCGAAAAAAAAACCTCAAGAAGGGAAGAGGTAGCAGCAGATTGGGAAATATAAAGGCAGTATATTGGCAAGAAAAAGTTCCAGTGGTGTAGCTGTAAATCTTCCAGTGCGAGAACTCTCATCATTTTTGTGAAAAAATACAGGTTGCATATCAATAAAAAGGTTGGAAAAAACCAGAGTGGTGTAACGATAGGTGTAACTGTGGTATTTGACCTCTCCTATTACAGTGCACTGTTCCCACACCACTACGCCACTGCGAAGTACCACCTTATGTACCAAGAGCTGCATACTTTACTTATGGTAAATTAGCTAAAAACACAAAAATACAGTGGAACCCCGGTTAACCGAAACGGTTCCATAGATTAATACAGGGCTAAGATATAAGTACAATATAGTAATATGTAAACACTAAACAGAGAGCCCCTTTCTTCTCGAAAGGTGCTTTTCTATAACCCATTGTAACATTTTTGTGGCTGACATAAAACACTGTATTATTTAAACATTGTTTTAAATTCATTTTTCCTACACACTCTGGTAATACATAGGCTATTTTTAGCATTTGATGGATTAACCGAAAAATTGGTTATCCAAACGGCTCTTCCCCTTTATTTCGGTTAATCAGGGTTCTACTGTACCATTGGATTAAGGTTTAAAGCAATTTACAAGATTTGCCTCACCCGCCGAGTGTCTGAGAGAGAGCAGTGACTAGAGGGTTGTTCTTGTCTGCCAGCAGCAGGGCAGCCCTGGGCTGGGATGTGAGGAAGTCCAAAAACATCTTGAGAGAATCAGCCTCCACACCCTGCAAAACACTAACAATAAACAAGACGAAGGATCTGAGGTACAAACGTAATATGGAATAGAAAAGTATTATTCTACTCACATGTCACAGACCATTTTAGTGTGTATTGAATGGACCAGTATTTGATTGGCGGAGGCATAAGTAAGGATCATGTGGTTTTAAGTTTGCGAGTGGCGAGTGAGAAAGCAGGTTTGTACGTCATACAAATCCCGCTATTGACTAATTCCCTGACATCTTCAATACTAATCCACTAGTAGCTTGTGCAACTTTAAGTAGATTTGGATAGTTTTACAATCTAGTTTCCCCTAAAGCAAATGAGTGGCGAGCAAAATTTTTGGTAGAGTAAACTTTTTCGGAGTTATTTCAATAGCAGCTACCAAGCAAGTGCGGAGTCCTAGTATCTGCCTCTACTGTATTCTAAGTCAACTGAGGCAGGTAACCTGCCCAATGCCCGCCAACTGGGCTTGTGTAAACATGACTTTACGTCTTGGTCTTAGTCAGTAGTAAAGCTACAACACAAATAATTATAAATATTTTATCCGCTATCTTGTTTCTCACAGGAGTTCTAAGATTCTATGAAGATAAACAATCGCAACAGATTCAAATGTGTTTTCTCACCATGTGTTTGGAGAAGGGGAATGTCCCGCCTGTCAAGTTGTAAATGTGTCGAGCCAAAGCTTGCGCGACAATCTCCGTGTTGCGTACGAGGTTTGCAACATCCACGCTCTGTCTTGTGTCCAAGATGGTCCCTCGACCGGGATGTTTATGTGTCTGAAACAAACAAAAGATATCAGCCCCCTTGGATAGCAATAATCACTGCAAGTATCAGCAATCATGACATAGAACAGTACGATAAAGACTGAAATTGATTTTGTCACTATTGCCACTTGCAAACTTTTACTCATCAATATTAAAAAAACCTTCAAATTTCCTTTGTTGCACAGAAAGAAAAATCCACTCCTTTTTCCGTTCCAAAAATTAACAAGGAATTAGAAAACACTTCTCGAACTAGAAGTACAATCCCGTCCATTCCTATTTCCAAGTGTTTTTTACAATCCCACCTCAGGGTGGCTAGTGACCTGGGAAACCTGGAAATGTCAGGGAATATTAAATATCTGGAAAAGTCAGGGAATTTTGTCATAAGTCAGGGAAAATTTTAAAATGTTTATAAAATAATTATAATAATTGTTAGGAAAGGCCGATCTGGTGAGAGTACTATGCCGTTTGGGTGAAAACTAAGAAATATGTCTGTACAAATAAATTTTGTGTTTTTGTACAAATTAAATTTTGTTATAAACTGCGTATCATCTTATCAAATTCAGTTTAATTTTATTAAAGCAAGTTGGAAAGTTTGAATTGAATATAAGCTAGCCTGTATCTATAGATTTTATGTATTTTTTCATGTAAACAAACATAAGCTATCTATCAGATAAAGATTAGTCCTTTTGAAGAATTAGTTAGTAGCCTATTAAAATTGTAATTTAGAATTTGTCGATCAGGGAAAGTTTAAAAAAATCATGGAATTGTCAGGGAAAAGTCAGGGAATTTTTCAATGTGGTTTCACTAGCCACCCTGCACCTTCACTTCCTAGGACGCTAGGTTCTAGCCTTGAACTGTTGTTACACATTACTTCAGACTAGTCTATTAGGATCACCGCATATAAAATTCATTGATGATTGGCGGAATTTAACCCCGGGCTCTGAAGCCTCACGCTCTACCACTAGACCAGTTCGCTCCCCACTTATGAGTGTTGTAATTAATTTTTATTTTCAATCTGAGACAAAAATCATGTAACAATATTACTTTGATTTAACTACGTCAAATATATATTAAGTTCGGATGACAAAGGTTAATTTTACCTTGAGAGATGAGAGTGTGAAGGCAGGCAGTTTCCGAATGCTGTACCTCTCGTGTTCCCAGGCAAGCATTTCTTCTGCTAGGTTGATTTTCTTGTGTACCACCTCCACCGGGACGTTACTCTTCACACCTTTTAGCTCCTACAGATCAAATAACGTCAACACTGGAAAATATACTGGTGTATGTTGTGCCATTATGTCTTCAGGATGGATGGATTCTTTGTAATTCACTACTGTACTCAAAACAGGCATTTGCTTTATTTTCCCTACCCTTACTGTGTGTGACCACTGAAAACTTGTTTAGAATAATTTGCATTTTTATTTTCACAAGATGTCAAAATGAAATGAAAAATACTTTTTGTTTAGGGGTACTTTTTTTTACAGTTAACCTTGTAATTCTATATAAACCAAAAAATGAATTTTTATAACATTTAAAAAAAATTATGATCTAAATAATAACTATAGCTAAAGAGGTAAATCACAGTCCATAACAAACACATTCACTCTCCGCCACACCTAAGTTATCACCAAGCCATCTGATAGCTAGGTAAAATGTTTTCAGCAATGTAATCAGTCTGGAATGGGATGCTATGCACCTTATGGTGAAGGGTAGGAAATTCTATGGGTGACATGCTGTTACTATGAATCGACACTTGCAAGACAAAGGGTAACTCGGTAATTACTTAAGTCAATGTACCACAAAATGATCTATTAAAAACAGCGGGTTTGTGGCAAGAAACGCAGTGATTGAAGAATACTTAAATCAACGAGAGAATTCATGGGGCTAAAAGGGTTAGATAAGACAAAATGGAGTCAAAAGATGTTTACCTTGTAGAAATTTGCTCCCGGAGAGTTTTCCCTCGGAGGTTTGGATACATGGAAGTAAAGAGAGTTTCCTCCTCCAACTGTGTCCAGACAGAGGATGAAGTTGGCCTCCTGCAGACAAGGTAAATATACTGTGTAGGAATTGCATAGATAGCCATCATAACATTAGGAGTGAGCTAAAACTATAAAAACTAACACTACAAAATCAATAATCTGTATGTTACAACACCAAAAACTACGCAGCAGTTTAAATTAACAAGGTTGTGGATATTTTAATATGAAAGAGTCCAATAAATTGGTGTATCTGCATTTATGTGATCTTTGATGTTGCGTTATATCAACTAGATTCGACTCGACACTGAAGTCATCTTCAGGCCGGAACAGATGTCATCTTGTCTCTTCATTTGAAGGTCGTCATTACAAATATACTTATTTACTGCTTTGGCCACTTGTGCCCTAGATGGACTTGGCCTCCCAAACACATTGCCTCCGTCTCTGCTACTTGCATCCTCCTTTCTTCTTCCCAGGTTTTATTCCTTTTCTGCTTAGTCCCACCATCTCAGTTTCAGTCTACCAAAGGGTCTTCTTCCTTCTGGGTTGTTCTCCAGTACTTTCTTTGGTAAAGAATTGTCTTTTTTTCTTACGATATGTCCTGTCCATCTCATCCTTCTACTCCCTACCTCAGCGACAATATCCGGATCTTAAAATAATTCTCTCAGTTCCCAATTATGCTGAAATCTCCATCTTCAAAAGTACACTTAACAGACATAAAAAACACTAACATTTTTTATTGACAAAAACGAGATGATAATACTGCAGCTAAGTGGGACACGATGTGATCGGGCAGAAGTTGAGTCAAGACTAGCCGTAACACAACACCAAAGATCCCAAAAATGCCTCAGGTATTTACAGGTATTCGGGACTGGTCCCGAAATTACAGAAAGATTTTGGGGAAAAATATTCCCGACTTTCAGGACGGGATTACATTTGAATCGGGAATTTTTTGGGACGGGATTTGAACTGATCGTCGACGATCGCCCCGTGATCACGAGTCATTACGACGATTGCACCGTGACCGCAAGTCATTTCGACGATCGCGCCGTGACCGTGAGTCAAGTTTCTATACCTGTAAATTTGTACCGGTACCCATTTTTGGGTTTTTATAGATCAGTGCCACAAACGGTAAAAATTTATTTTGTTTGTCTTGTTTGGTAACTGCAATACTCAAGACTTCCTTTTTATGCACAGGAAAAAATCCCGTCAAGTCCCGAAAATTTTGAAGTAAATAAAAATCACGACCCGTCCCTAGTATGTGTGATCAGAAGGCTAAAATGCAATAAAATGTCGAGAGAGTCATGTGAATCAAGAAAACTCAAGGTAAGATAGACTAAACGTTAAGGATTATTTTCATTCATCATCATACTCTGGAGACAGCGTAATCTACATCGCTTGAGATACAGGCCCTGTACAATACGAGGTCCGGAGATCATTACTTACGTAGCTAGATGCAAATTTAAACTGAATATTAATGAAAAATTGAGAAATGTAGTGGGATGAGCTGTAAGTGGGGTGTGCTTTGTTGATTGGGTATGTTTGTTTGTTCCTTCAGCCAGAATAACCGATTAAAAGCTCTATGATAGGAAATCTATAATGGCATTTTAAATTGTTATTGTTAGTGAGAACTTACGACAGTAAATATAATTTATTATCAATGTTGATTGTTGACCTACATTTCAATTTTCAACAGAACATATCAAGAATCAAAGTAAAACTGTTTGGTAATTTTTATTTTATTTTATTTACTCGCACTACAGTTTTATTTAAACATGTGAAGCACAGTAACAGATTAACATATTTATCAAATGCAATGGAAGACCCTCCAAATCTAAATCCAGGAAACCTTCCAATGCAAAGGTATTTCTCTGGCTTCACCTGTAGTGAAATACACCCCTCTGTACAGAATGTCACTAGATTGTCAGTTGATTTTTTTTTCTTAGGCTACAGATGAAAGATTTTTAAGTGTATTCTTTTCTTTGTCTAATTAAGGTTTTGAATTTAATTACTTTAAATTGTGTACCAAAAATAGGTTATTTCTGGGAAAGTTACAGTTTTTTTCATACACAACAGTACAAAACCATTGCATTTTGAAATACATCCAAATTAAACCTGAAAAATACCTGATTTGAATACCTGATTTAAATATTTATTAGGAAAAATAATGTTTGTTACCGTATAGTAAGTAGGCCCAGGCCTAGTGTATATTAGTTTTTGTCTAAACTCAATCAAATTCTCTCACTGATTAGGGTAAAGTTTACTGTAAAAATAAATTGGATAAAAAAAAACAATGTTTTTGTGATTAGATCTACTTAAGGGCCAAAAATGTATTTTTTTAAATGCATTATTCTCATTATTTAGTCCATCTTGAACACTTACCTCGGGGACTTTAGAAGGAAACACCTATTTAAACCTGAAAATCGGGATGGAAAATTGCAAAAAGCACTGAAAATTGTAACATTTTTCCTAACAATGAAATTGTTATTTTAACCTTTTGTACAATTATTGTAATTTTTGTAGTACTTTTTACCTCTGGCACTTTTTTGGGAAATACCGTTTTCAAAATTGGTCAAATAATTACTTTTTTTTTGTGTCGAGCCCCAAAACTAAACAAATACAAAAAAAACATTTACTGTCCAACTGAAAAACCAATCAAACGCTCTGGTTCCACAGTGAAGTGCCTGGTGTAAAAGGCAGTTGTAGAAGAACATTTAGTGCCCAAAACAGTCAGTAATCAAAACCTCCGAACTTACTTGAAGCAACGAAGCGTCGATCCCATCCAGCTGATCCTCCAGCCACTTCTTGCTCCCCTGGTAGTTGAGTTTGCCACCACCAGACAGCAGGAACAGCAGGTTGACTCGAGCGTGTGTCTGCGCGTTGGCGTACAGGTGGGAGAAAAGTCGCGCAAGCTCCAGCAACATCGCTACACCTGAGGCATTGCTGTCCGCTCCGAACGACATCTCCTGCAGGACACAGCAAAGATTGGGAATGATGGTAGTTAAGAGGATCACATGATACGGTCGTAAAAGCTACGGTGTAAACTTTTATATTTCTGCTGTGCTGTCAAACAAAATTCATCAACTTTATTCAATCACCTACACACACAGACCCATTTATTGTATGAAATCTTCAAAGTATCCAAGCATATGGGTATTTATAGTTGTGTGGTTTGACAACAACATATTTATTCGATGATTGATTAGCTACTGGATTGTCAGAGTTGACAAATTAAGGTTTTATGTGTTGTGGTAATATAAGATAGAGTTATTGTAGTGAACAAAATATATATGATACTTACTGGTGCTACCCCAAAACTGTCGTAATGAGCGACAATTGCGATTGTTGGCATCTTGTCTTCAATCCCATGTCCCACAAGTTTTCCCTGTAATGGAAATCAGTGGATGATTAAATTCTTTTACAAGAAATCTGATGTTTTTTTTTTTTTTTTTTTTTTTTGTAGTTGACTATGCAGTTTTGACTATTTAATATTTCAGTTATAAAAAATAATTGATTAAAATTGTTAGTAAAATTTTTTTGAAAATTCCTGTTGTAGTAAGATTTATTTATGTTCCAATTACTAATTGACATAACCTATATACTTTGTTATTTGTTTACAATTCTAGAGTACAAACAGCAGCTTATAGATCGATTGTTTAGTTTGGTTGACATAACTTAAAAGTTACTACCGGTACGTCATAAAATAAACGGAAACCATCAGCACGTTATCACTTAATGACGTAATTCAAGACAAAGTGTAATTTTTGGTACTATAAAGACTATATCAATCAATATTTAACAACTAGACAGAGCCGCTTTAATAAATGGGCCCGGTGGGCCTGGACCCAGGGGCGCAAGGGGGTTTACGCTTTTTGGGGGCGCAAAGAAGAGAAAATTCCCCCACAACCCTGTTATAGGGGAAGGTGGAAGGCAACCTCCATAAAAGTGGAGTGGGGCGCAATCATCACCCAGGCCCATTGCGCCTCCGAGCAAACCACGGCCTCCGACCAGTACAATAATAGCTGCAGTGAACTACAAGAGGGGTTTAAAAAATAAAAGGTCGACAAGAGCAAGAAGATTAAGTTTAGGTGAATGTTTCACCATAATATGAAACCCTAAAATTAGTCCAGGCACAAAATCATAGCCTACCTGAACAGAAGCAATCTGAACGTCAGATTTTGGCGAGGCTTTGTTTGTGTTGACCACAATTTGGTAACCATTTGCAGACACCGAGTTCATCAACGCTACAACATAAAATATTGATTACGTTACTTTCAATGGAGTTGTCTAAACAATGGAGTTATTTACAATTAACAATGGCGTTCAATGGAGTTGTTTAAGAAGAGGAGGTTTAACATTGTTGTAAGTTTATTAGGATCTATACAAGTAATTATTTCTTTAATTTTAAGTAGGCTATTTCCACCCATAAAAACCATGAGACCTCAACTTGGTGTTGATTGAAAATTGAAAGTAGTTTATGGGAAGAAATTTTATAGAAAGACAAAATGTATGTTTTTTAAAGAAATTTGTAGGGGCCTATTACATGGTTAGTTAAATTGATTTTGCATTACAAATATTCTACTCAGTTTCCCTTAACGCAACATAACTCCTGAATTCATCTACCCCAAGCAAGGGTATTGTATTTGGTATTTTAGTGTAATCGATTGACCCTATTTGTAAGTACCAATGCGCATGAAATAAATAAAGAACTTTTGATTTGATACTTTCATTGTAAACACATCAATAAAAGTTGTATGATAACAAATATCAATAACTATTTATAGGCCTATATCTATATTTCAACAATCTGCGTAAATAATTGATCTAGGCCTACTACCTATACAAGCACAAGTCTACAGTGTTCCTTAACACAGTATTGTTAATCTACGTATCAAACAGTCTACCTTGAGCAGCAGTTCCCGCCTTCTCGTCCGTCACCATACTCGTGGCAACGTCATCCAGAATTACCTGGAACTCCGGTGTCCAACTGGCAAAGTACACAGGTATAAACACTTCCTGGGAAAGCATAAATTTTTCCAAGTCCATTAGAACCTGAAAACATACGCAAGTTACTACCTTTAGTAGATTTAACCTGTTTTAAGTTCTACCTGTAAGAGTGAGCAAACTTGAAATAGAATATTGTTTGAAATCCCAGTTTTTAACAATTTTTAACCTGTAAGTTATGTACCAGTAGCTATTGAGTTTATCTTACTTGTTTTTCGGAGGATGGTAAATTTTCAACATCTTTTGGAAGAACAACCAAAAGTGCGCCAGCTTTTGACCGTATTTCTCTGAAGTGTTCAGCAGAGAGATCTTGGAACCGAACAACGACACAGTGTCGAGACGTACTCCAACTGGTAAGGGAACGAGCTTCTAGATTCACTGGGGCAGAGCGACAACCTGTCAAAAGGATAATAAGTTAATTCATCAAAACCTATATAAACTGTATTAGATGTGAAACTAGAACCAGCTGTCCCTGATCATTGGGCTTTAAATAACTATAGTTCGGCCGCTTAGAAAGCGAACTCCTCCAGCATTGGTTTAGCATTAGCCCGCAGGTTGTTTTCTAAGCGGCCGAACTATAGTTAAATGATCCTGACTGATGAAACAGCTGGAGCTGATCTCAGTCAGTAACACAGCTACACAGATCATCTTGCAAAATTCTTCACTCATTCTCGACCTTCACTCATGGCCTATTTGAGCAAAAATATGCACCTAGATGGCGTCCCCATCTCAACCAATTGATTGATTGATTGGTAGGCTAAGTATGCTATCCTAATAGTTTTCAGTACGGAAGGTTATTTGATTAGACATAGGCTAGTTCAAAATGTATTACAGAAGGTAACTTTTTTTAAGAGGTTGGTGGCCTCTTTTAACCTCGCATTTACCCGTCCACATAGACTAACCGCCCGTGCGTGGAACGTTTACAGCAAAGCAAGGAGTGAGCCGGTACAGTACAAAGGTGAACTGTACTGATAAATTTTAGTGGCAGTGACCAGGATCCGAACCGACGACATCGCTGCCTTGGGCTCGAAGTCCGCGACGCTACCGACTGAGCCACTTACTCACTAAAAATAAAGGTACAGTTTCTTAACTGGGCTACACTAATATCAAGTTTTTTTTTTTTTTTTTTTTTTTTTTAAAGAGGTTGGCGGCCTCTTTTAACCTTGCATTTGCCCGTCCACATAGACTAAGCGCCCGTGCGTGGATCGTTAACAGCAAAGCAAGGAGTGAGCCGGTACAGTACAAAGGTGAACTGTACTGATAAAATGTTATCGGCAGTGACCAGGATCCGAACCCACGACATCGCTGCCTTGGGCCCGAAGTCCGCGACGCTACCGACTGAGCCACCGACTCACTAAAATTAGTTGGCTTAGGCCTAATCAAACTGTAAAATTTGTGTAAATCCGGTGGCAAATATGTAAATAAATAGGCTACACAGTCCACAAAAAATTTATACGTTAACAACGCCAAGCTTTAAAAATTCATGATGGTTTGCTAAAAAAACTTTTCACTAATTTTTTTATCATTTTCATAGCATAAACTAACATTTTGGAGTCCAGACAGAAAACGCAAAAATTATACAGTAGCCTACCGGTAAGACATCAATTAAATTTAATAAGAATAAGGTGCAGCAGTAACGATAACTATAGTTGTAAATAGTGATGTGTTTGTACGTAAAAATGATTCTTACTGCTACCACCGGTTCTAAGGAAAAGTAGCAGTACCAAAAACCAACGTTTACATTAGAGAAAAGAACTATAGTACCTACGAGAATTTTTTTTTAAGAGGTTGGCGGCCTCTTCAAATTTAAACTGTCCTTCTAATCAAACTGTATTATAGCTGTTAATCCGTTGGCAAATAAATAAATAAATATACAGGTCACAAAACATGTAACATGTAACGTTAACAACGTAAAGCTTTAAAAACTCACTATGGTTTGCTAAAAAAAAATCTTTCACCTGATGTGGTGCAGTACCGAAGTTGTTAATCTCCCTTGGTTTTAAATTTCTTTTAAGTTTTCGAAAATCAAAGTTATTTCCCATTAATAGAATTATTTGTAAGCAACTTTTAATGTTAACATATTAATGACAGTTTGAAGAAACCACTTTTATCCAAACAAAGGTTTCTTATTTAAAAGATTACGTGATCTCTAAACGATAATCGGTACTTATCTAGCAAACATTGAAAGGGAATGTGACAAAAAACGCACAAATCTGGGGTTTAGGACGTTTGTAGTTTTACTTCCTAAGTAGGAAAAGTATCGATATCGAAATTTAAGTACAGTAGAACCTCTTTAATCCGAACCCCTGTAATCTGAGCGTCCACTAATCCGAACGCCGCATTGCTGTACTCTATACACAGTACAGTAGTTCTTTATTGTATACTGTATTTATTGATATACGCACCGTAATCATTTCAATTGTAATGTACAGTACTGTTTATTCCCTATGTTTACTACTGTATTAAATAAACACTGTATTTTACTTTATAAAGCATTTTACACTTTTCCTTAGCTATTGTTATGTAAAAACAACAATATGTTCTTTAATCCGAACTATTCAATAGCCCGAAGTACCCCCGGTCCCAATTAGTTCGGATTAAAGAGGTTCTACTGTAAGTAGAAACCAAAAGTGACACATTGGAAAAGCGAGTTCAGCTACATTTGTAAGTTAAACCTCTTTTACGATCACAGCAAAACCAGAAAGATCTTCCAAGATCGCAGCAACATCCACGATCACCCACTGCAGTTGTGATTTTTTACTTTGCACTTTATACTTAACTGTCCTTGAAGCGCCGTCAATGAGTGGAAACCTTTTTTGTAAGCTATTGGTGACGATGATTAAAAAAATGTAAGTTTCCCAGCACTAATAGAAACCAATAGTGACACATTGGAAAAGCGAGTTCAGCTACATCTGTAAGTTAAACCTCCGTTATGATCACAGCGAAATCAGAAAGATCTTCCAAGATCGCAGCAACATCCACGATCACCCAATGCAGTTGTGATTTTTTACTTTGCACTTTACACTTAACTGTCCTTGAAGCGCCGTCAATGAGTGGAAACCTTTTTTGTAAGCTATTGGTGACGATGATTAAAAAAATGCAAGTTTCCCAACACTAATACAACACTGATTCACGGTATTTTCCCCGGTTATCAAAACTCAAGAACAATCGTTACACTTGCGATTAATTAAACCGGTTAAGTAAGGAACGATTTTAATCTTACATGGTTTTGATGTGCTAACAAAACTTTGATCGGAAATGGTTGCGGTATTTGTAAACAACTTTTAATGTAAACATATCAGTGACAGCTAGAAGTGAGAACTAATCCAAACAGCTGATCGCCGTGTAAAATGACATTTTGGCGTCACAGACGGGATGACAGAATGGACAAACAGACAGACAGAAATTGAGATAAGACTCGTTTCGGCTTTCTTAGGCTATGAATTGTAAAAATACCAACCAAAAACTGCATGATTCTAAGCAATGTATAGACGAAACTGTAATTTTATTTATATGGATGAGTAAAAAAGATTAACACGTTCGCTACTGAGCGTCGCATATATGTGACGCCACGGTCAATGCCACAGACCGAGGTATACATTTGAATCTTACACATAGACCAGCTATCACTTGGTTAACAGTACACACAGACCACGGGCGAAAACCTGTAAAACAGTGATAATTTACATTGTAATACACTGCAATCATGTTTGTAAATAATTTATTCCTGCTTTTTGTATTTTTATAACCTTTTGTAATTTTACATATTTGCGACCACCGGTCTACAGCGAAGACAATAGGGCCTAGGCTAATGAAAATTATCATACTTAGTTTACTTGAAATAGCCCAAACGCCACAAATATGTGACAGTTCATTTTTGTTTGTGTTTTGAGGTGAAAGTATGTAAAAAAAAACAGATTATTCAAGAACAGTTAATAACTTAACAAATAAAAGCTACAAAGGATAATGCAGCATACATACTGCATACATAAGTATACATACAGTGATGCAGAAAAGTAAAGACCAGTTTTTCCAACTATCATATGACGTCACCAATCATCATATCCACAGACCAAGCAATGCAGTTGTGCGTCAGAGATCTCTGTAGACCACAGCAGGGAATTCAGTGCCTTTGTTACAAAGATATAAGCAATTTAATAACATTAGAACCCCAACGCAAATGTGCGACGGCAGTCTATGGGTAGAAACCGGCCGTCGCATATGTGCGTCGCTGGTCCATGTGAATGACAAATTTTGTACTATTGCAGTAGCAAACGTGTTAAGTCATATTGCTAAAGAATAACTTAAGTTACGATTTAAGCATTTTTTGTTGTTGAAAAAATTATTTTAATTAATGAAATAATATTGAGTGTTAACTTATATAGCATTGCAGCCAAGATAGGCCTAGCTAATTAATATGCCCTAACAGTTCCCTACGCCTCCAATGTGATAGACCTAACTTAGTAAGTCTAGAACTAACAAACAAAATTCAGAGGGTCAATTTTTCTATAGCATAGGCCTAGGCTGCGTTAATACTGATAGGCCTAATAGGCTACAAATTAATAAATTACCGTGAGGAACACCATGAAGATCAAACTGTTGCATCCGGTAAACTGGAAATTCATAGGAAGCTTCTACAGGATTTATTGGTGATATAATGATAAACAACGGTAAAACAATTAAGAGATAAAATGGAAAGATTCCTTTGAATATTTCCGAGAATTCATCGGCCTCGTTTAACCACATGTTTAAAAATATATAATAAAACACGAACTTCACAAGATTTGTTATTGATGTAACAAAGCTAGCGCAACTAACTAGACACAATAAGCTAATAAAACATCACTCACTACTCAGCAAAATATTTTATCTCCTAATCCTAACCTAAAAAACCAGACGACGCACCGACCGACACATATGAATGTTGTATTGAATTAGAAAAAGTTTTTTTTATCTTATTTGCTTGAAAGCAGGCTTATATTATATGCAGCCTCGTTGTGCACTAATTTATTTGACGATTCTGTGGTTTTCATTTAGAGTTTGGTGAGTTTTTGTTAGTATTGACTTGGAATTGTTGAGGATATTGTTTTAGTTTGGTGGTCAATTTGATTTTGTTTTGTTTTTTTGTCAGATAATAGATGGGTACAGATACCGTGGTGAGAACTCCAACAAATTGATGAAGATGAAGATGTCGCGACGGTCGGCCGTCTGAAATACAGCGCTACACACTCACAGACCAGACAAAAATAGTGGTGGGGGGGACCTCAGACCGTCTGTGGCCTGAGGGTTCAACCATCAGACACGCAGACAGTCTGGTCCGAGAAAATTGGTCTGCAGACAGCCTCACGCACGATAAGACAAGATTTGTCGGGAAGGAGTCTCTGTGTAAAATTTGCTTCTGCAGTATCAACTCCAATTCCAGCTTCTTCAGGAGTGCCACAGAGGGATCCTTGATGGGACCGTTTCCTATTCTCTCTTTTCGTGAATGACCTTCCCAGTGTTTCGCAAGTCCTTTCTCTAATGTTTGCCGACGATGTGAAGCTCATCCTGGAAATGAACACGGTGCGAGACTGTCTCCACCTGCAGAGAGCCCTTGACTGTCCTCGAGTGATCAACAAAGAACTTAATGTCGTTGAACCCAACTAAGTGCAAAATCATTTCATTTCATAGAAACATTCAACCAATCGAATTTCAGTATATGGTTGTCACAACTTACTTGGAGCGTGTCAAGCATTCGTGACTTAGGGGGGGTTCTCTTATCTGACCTTTCACCTGACCTACATGTTTGATGAGATTTGTCGTCGAGGCCACAAAACTATGGGTCTCCTTTGCAGAATATCTAGAGATCCCTCTAGCACAAAAACCTTAATCAGCTTCTATTTTTTCCTTTATACGCCAGCAATTTGAATATTGTTCCATTATCTGGTCACCTTACCTCCTGGGCCAATAGTGATAGGCTTGAATCCATCCAGAGAGGATTTGCTTGGTTGGTGATAACAAAGCTCGGATTCGGATACTTGGAGTCTCCTGTTCCTGAATCCTGACATCCTAATTGATCTAGGCTTCCCTCCACTAAAGCTTCGACAGGAAGTGGCAGATATCAGTTTTCTCCACAAACTCATTAACGGTTGCTATCAACTTGAAGAGCTCCTAGAACAGATTGAATTCCGCATTCCCAATCGAAACAGATCACGTGAATTATTCTACAAGATATCTTATCCCTACAACTATCTACAACACTCTTAGCCAATACAAATTGTATAATATTTTGTTAATTCTCGCTTAATAAATGATTTCATTTGATCTATGATATCGACCAATCGTTATTCATTAGAATTAGTTTTGGTAGTTTTAAAACGTTTTCATAAGCTAAAAAGTAAAAACTATTCCACCTTTCTAATAGTTCTAATTTAATCAACTTAAAAAAAAGTAAAACAAAACAAAACGATATACCAGTAAACTACCGCTTAGCCGTTTTTTAATCTTTATTGGATCTTTATTGGTTATTAAATAACAAAGTTACAATAGCACCTCGTCAACAATGAAAATGTTGTCAAATATCCCCGCTGCAGCAAACCTGCCGACTTAGCGAATTTCCATTTGCCTGGATTGATTTTTAATTAATAATCTAATTCTTTTATTTTTTATTTTTTTATTTATTTACTTTACAATCTGTTCTACTATATATTGAACAATAAGTAAATACTATGTAATACGAAAAATTGACTTTGGAACATTAAAAATAGCTGTTGAGCACTCTCAACAACAATTTTTTCAATAAAAACACTTTACAAAAATCTGTAGGGCAGGTCGAGAATCGATGGCCTCTTAAGTCTGTAAATTGTATCCACGTTGTTTAATAAGTTAAGAGCTAAATGATTTTGATGAGATTCCAATTTCGTAATATATCGTTCACTTATGTTCATGATTTCGTCCTTAACTGTAGGCATCTTAAGGTCTTGATGTAGTGTCCTATTGCTGACATACCATGGTGCATTTGTTATCTTCCTCAGCATTGTCGATTGGTATCTTTCGAGAATTTCTATATTAGAAGTACTCGCTGAGCCCCATAGTTGCACTCCATATGTCCAGATTGGTTTCAATATAGTTTTATATAGCAATAATTTATTTTCTAGACTAAGTTTTGATTTTCTTCCGATGAGCCAATTTAACTGATTAGATTTTAAATTTAGTTGTTGCCGTTTTCTCCAAATGTGTGTTTTCCAAGTTAACTTCCTATCTAAATGGATACCTAAGTATTTAACCTCAGTTACTTCGGGAAGTTGGGTGTTGTTTATTGTGACAGGAGGACAAGAATTTTGATTTAGAGTAAAAGTAATGTGGACAGATTTAGTTTCATTAATTTTGAACCTCCATGTCTTAAACCAATCAGTAATTATGTTCAGATTTTGCTGTAAATTTAGAGAAGTAAATCTAATTCTATTAAATTAACATTTATGTTTAACGAGTACCTATAGGTTAGCCACTTTAGGGTGTTTTTTTATTTATTAAAATATCAATAGCTTAGTACAAAATAAATGAAAACGTCAAGTTTGATAAAAATTTATCCATAAACAAGCCAACTATATTATAATATTCTTCATAAGAATAACATGGGAATTTTAAATTAACAATTTTTTGAATTTTCTGCGTAACCAATTATCCTACAAAACACTTTGATATACTTAGGTATATTTCCACCTGGTTTATGAATAGGGCACTTTTTAATATTTATATCATGTTAATCAATGAACATAAGGATAGATCAATTAAAATAAACTATTGATTTGTATATATGTGTCCATCCGCACGATAACTTGAGTAGTTTTTGTATAATTTTGATAAAATTTGGTTTGAAGGTGTAAGGCGGGATAAATTTGAATGAGTTCGCGAACCAGCATGATCGGACCATGGGAACGGGGTTTTATGGGGGTAAAAATGGGTTTTTCTCATTTTTTACCCTTAAAACACACAATTTATCAATTTTTCTCCAGATATTTTTAAACAGCTCAAAACAAATAATTTTAAATCACCTTCAGAAGAGTCATAAGCATAAGGTTGATAGATAAATTTAAGATAGGTTTTAAGCAATGATATCAGTGCTAGTATTATAGTCAGATATATTATACTCCTTGCTGAAAATTGCTTATTTCCGTTTATTTTCTTCTATTAATACTTTTTCTGCTCTATACTCAAGGATCGCGATCTGCCCTCTTCTTCTTGTTCTTCGCCGTTCTTTTCCGGTTAGGTTATAGCTGACTCCTCATCATGGCTGATCAGGTATTTATATTTTTAAACTTACATTTATTAAACTAGCATTTATTTGATTGATATGAAGAATTTTAAATTAGCAATACGTAGTAGCATCATTTCATTTCAAAGCAAAATCCCTGATTAAAATTTTTGTCATGCTAGACCCTAGGCCCTAGTCTATGCTAGGCCTAGGCCTCACTTCCACTCACATGCGTGTCAAGCACAATAGTTGCCTTGCCTTTCTAGGATGCTTATTTCTGCTGTCCTGGTTCTGTACCTATCACTAATGTCATCATATTCAAACTCATGAATTTAGATTAGCCTCTAAATGATAAAATTCAAATAGGTATTTTTCTCATTATTTGGCCTAGGCCTAATTTTTGAACACCTTTTTCATTTAGCACTTAGTACCTTAATACCTCCTTCGTCTTTTACTCACAATGTAGGATTGACAGCGTCCCTTAACACGAGTACTAATAAACAAAACAAAAAAACAATATTTACAACAATTTAGGGTAAGGCACCCAGTGGTTGACACCTACCCAGTGGTTGACACTTTGACAGTTTGTGCATGCCACATGTTTGTAAATTGATTTACAGGTGTTTTTTTGGTGTCATGTGACAGCTGAACCTATTCCCTCCAAAAATAAGCTATCCCAATTTTTTTAAGTTTCATTTCAGTGCTGCTATAGAAGAATGAAGAGACACATGTCAGTTACTTCCTAAACCTCAAGCAAAAAAATAAGAGGTAAGAAAATTTTTATCCATATCCATCCTGACCAGTTATCATCAAAATACATTTATTTATGTACTAGTGGATTCAGCATTAAACAAGCTATCATTTTGTTGTAGTTAAAATAACCTAACCTTAACCATTATAGAAATAAACCAGTGTCAAGCACTGGGTTCGGAAATGTGCTTCGAACCCAGTGGTTGACAGTTATGTCAAGGACTGGGTAAGGCAAATTTCTAGTGCTTGACAGTAGTGTAAATACTTGCTTTAAAGTGTCAATTAATGCATTTTTCTCATCCAAAACCTATTCTAGGCTAGCCTAGCTGATTGTTGTAGAATACTTTTAATATGTTTTAGGCTATTGACTTCATTTGCTTTTCAGATGCCACCAAAACGATCTGTCCTGTCATATTCGCACGCCGATTTGCTGCAGGCGTTGGAGGAAATTAAGAAAGGCCAAACTGCTTCTGCAGTAAGTAAAAAATACAATATCCCAAGGTCAACTTTAATCTACAAATCAACTGGGAAGACCCCCATGGATAGAAAGATGGGCCCTGCTCCAAGGTTAGGCACTGACTCAGAAAAGATGTTGGTTAACTGGGTTATGGCGATGGCTGCTAAAGGCTTTCCTGTTACCAAGACTGATCTATTGATATCCGTAAGCCAGATATCAAAGGATATGAATCTCAGTCACTTATTTCCAAATGGCAGGCCTGGGAATAAATGGCTCACTCTTTTTTTGAAGAGAAATCCTCAAGTTTCTGAGAGGACTGTGGAAAAACTAAGTCATGTGAGAGCTTCTGTCACAGAAGATTTTATACGCAACTGGTTTAGGGAGGTGACCAACTACCTAAGCGAACAGAATTTGCTCCATATCCTAAATGATCCAGCCAAAGTATTTAACATGGATGAAAGCGCCTTTTTTCTGTGCCCAAAAGGTGAAAAGGTCTTGGGTATACGAGGCATGAAGAATGTTTACGAAATAAACTCAGGAAGTGACAAAGAAAATTTGACAGTGTTGGTTAATACCAATGCAGCTAATGTTGTTGCCCCAACTCTAGTCGTATACCCAGGGCAGAGGCTACCAAGTGCCATCAAGCTGAACTTTCCAGGTGATTGGGCCCTTGGAAGGTCCGAAAGTGGGTGGATCAATGGTGAAGTATTTTTTGAATACTTCACAAACTACTTTTATAAGTGGCTTCTTGATCAAAATGTCGACTTACCCATTGTTGTGTTCTTGGATGGACATAAAAGCCACTTGACGTATCACCTTAGTAAATTTTGCTCAGAGCGCAACATTATTTTGGTCTCTTTACCACCTAACTGCACCCACATCCTCCAACCACTAGATGTCGCCCTTTTCAAACCACTGAAAAGCGGCTGGGCTAAGGCCGTCCACAGATGGAGAATGACAAATGACAGTGAGAGATTGACAAAATATAATTTTGCTCCTATGCTGAAAACTGTCCTTGAAGAATGTACAAAAGGTTCTACCCTGAAAAATGGCTTCAATTGCTGTGGCCTGTGTCCTTGGAATGCTGATGCTGTTGACTACAGCAAAGCCGACACCTACAATTGCACAGTCTCTCAAGCCTTGAAAAAGAATCTTAACAGTGGCAGCCAGGATCTAATAGATACAAGTTCCAAAGTCACCCACGTCGAGGGAGCTGCATGTCTTACCTTCATAGAAGGTTTTATTGACCCATTAACACTTGGCAGGTTCCGGGAAATGTACCAAAAAATAACTCCCATTTGGGAAGAGAATGATCCTGCTCATGATCTCTTTGTTTGTTGGAAGAAGTGTAAAGACCATATGATTATAAATCAAACACTGACAACAAGAAATCACCAAGAACACCTGAATATTTCAACAAACTGTTTATCAGATGATTCTTACTTGGTAGACACACCTGCTTCCAGACCTGATGTAGCTCAAACGCCAAGCCCTGCAAGACCATCTCCAATGGTTCATGAACCATTCACCAGGCAAGAACCACCTACCAGTCATGAACGACCCACAAGTCCTGAACCATCTACCAGTCACGGACCATCTACCAGTCACGGACCATCTACCAGTCATGCACCATCCACCCCAAGGGGTAAATTGGCTAAAGTACTATCACCTGAAACCAATGGGGCCAATGTTCCTACACCTTTCAAGGACCATCTTTTGTGGCCTGGCACACCTACTAAAACAACGAAAACCAGAGCAAAAAAGTCAGTAAAGATGCCAGCTGTTGTTTCAGGCTCAGAATGGCAAAAATTGGAAGAGAACAGAATAGAAAAAAAGAAGCAAGAAGAGAGAAAGAAAATTGAAAGGAAGAGACTCAGAGAAGAAAAAAAGGCGAAAAATGTGTTAGGCCAGCCAAATAAGAAACCTAAAATCGCAAAGAAAAAACTCGTATTTGATGAGGATGAAGATTGGGTCTGCCACATTTGTGGAAAAAGATACTCATCAGAATTAATTACAAACAGAAGACGCAAATGGATAGAGTGCGATAAATGTCAACACACCTATCATTATAAATGTATTCCAAAAAAGCACTTGGATTTGTTTGGGGTAGATGAAAGTGATGAAGACGATGATGAGTTGGCTTTTGTATGCCACATTTGTACTCCTGAAATGGATAGCGACAACGATCCCTGGGTTGAGAGCGAAATTGAAGATGAAGATGACTAAAATAATTTTGATTTTACTGTAGGCCTACCACATCCTGTTAAGAAATGGCTTTCTTGAGAGAGTAAGGCCTAGGCCTATTATGCCCAACATATATTTTTAATTATTTTGCAGACCTTGTACCTTCCTAAGATTTATTGCACCGTTATTAATTTGTACGTCCCAAGGGTATTCTTAACTGGTGTTGTAACTGTGTTGGTGCATAGGCCTATTTCTGTAATGATACTAATTACTTCAAGTAGCCATATTGAGTCAAGTTCAAAAGTGTATATTTGTTTTGATTTGTTTTTAAAAACAGAAATGTCTATTAAGATGAAATAATTATCAGACCAAGGCCTACAAGCCATTTTTAAATAGGCCTAGTGTGTACGTTGAAGATGATTGCTATGTAAGTTGTTTTGTTTATCGGTAATGAATTTGTATCGGACTATGGACATCACAACACACTAAAAAATTGAATTAGTAAGACACTAAGTTTTGTTTATCATAAGTAGGTTTAAATAAGACTGATTAGTAAGACTGATTGTTAAGTATGAAATATTTTATAAGTTCCCATGTGTCACAGTCTAATCGTAATGTTAAAGCATAAATTAAAGCCTATTTGCCAATTGTTTTTGGTTTTTTTACCTTAGTTTCTTCAATTGAATCAATAGAAAACCAATCCTGTGATTATTAATAGTTTAATTTGGCTTTTATGGCTAAATTCTGCAATCAAATTGAGTTAAAATTATGTGTCAAACACTGGGTGAGTAGCTGTCAACTACTGGGTTTTGGTGTCAAATACTGGGTCTGATGCAAGACTTTGCGTTTTAATATGTTTCTGGTATTCCATTATAGTAAACAAGGTTTAATTATTTTTTATCTTAATCTTCAAGATTCAGAGCAATAAATAACATCAAAAAGACTTCTTAAACTCTAACCCAACATTATTTATAAATATATTAACCGTTATCTGGTCTAAAAGTGTCAACTACTGGGTGCCTTACCCTACATACTTCCGGCAGGCTACATGTTTCTTAACCCTCCGAGTGTTATTTGTCGATGCTTCGACACATTTGTGTAGTGTTTTGTGTCGATGCATTGACTCACAAACACTGTTTATGGCGAAGGCTCTATGACTGACAAAATCAGATTGAACTGGATCGAGTTAGGTAGGGGTATCGTTTTATTTGGCAGATTCAGAGCTTTCTCCGGAGGTCTGTCTCTAAGCGCTTTTCATTTTAGTTCCGAAAATATTGTAGCAGACAGCTGACGTGCGTATTTGTAAACAGCTTGGTTAACCTCGCACCGATGACTGATGTGTTTTATTACGTTTATCGTTGTTTTAGTGTTGAAAATCAAAAGTAGTGATTTACGTGGTGCATTATAAGAAGATTTAAGTGATTTTGAAGGGCTGGTTGATGATCCTGAAGAAGTAGGTAGTGATATTGATGTAAATTATCAGCCAGATTCCTAGCTATGGTTAAGTTATGCATTCTTAGCTAAACGCTATGTACTGAAATCTGTTTTTTGCCCATAACTTATTTATTTGCAAATCTACATCCTTATATTATTATATATTTGTAATCCTCATAAAATTTAGAACAAAGTGGCTTTCAAATATTTAAGTTATAGGCCTATAATATAAGTACCTATACAATTTAATTGAGCGCAAACTTATTTTTTTTTGAAAATTTTCCAAAATTTTTTTACCTAAAAATTTTTTTTTAAACAAATGTTCCTCATGTTTTATGTATAATATTGAAGCCCATGATTTTCCAAACAAAATGGTATATAGAACAGTATAATTAACATTGTTTTCAAGCTTCTCAGATCCGTTTTAATAAAACCTTGCAAATGAGCCAAAAATAGGCAGACATTAAGGCCAAAACAAGGGACACTCGTAGGGTTAAATTATCCCTTAAATACTCTGCGATATCATCATAGGCCCGGCTCTTGATGAAAGTGGTTAACACTGCCTCAAATGCTCTCAAGTCCAACAACTGGATGTGACGTGACAGCTCATTGAATAGACCAATGGCTGATATACTGTAACTAGCCTGGGTCCTAGATAGTCGCACCCTGGGTACATCAAGCTGATGGCGCTGCCTGGTGTCGTACTGGTGGACGTCAACACGAGTGGTGAAGGTTGTTACATTGGCCCTAATGTGCACCAGACACTTTTGGGGCAGTTTCCTATTTCACCCTGATCTTTTACTTAGCTAGGCCTAGTCCATGTCTGGCAAATTCTAGGCTATGTTTACACAGGTTTAACTTACAACCTGAAACCATAATTTTGTTGATAACATTTTACTAAATTATACCAGTAAGAAATATTTGTTCCAGAAGTCAACATTTTATTTGTCATTAGGCAATTTCAAGAGAACCTTTTTTTAAGGTCACGGTATTTGGGCAGATTAGGCGTACGGTACCTTACATATTTACAGCTATTGACTTATTTGTACCTAACTCGCCGATGATGTGAAGTAATGGATTGTAGGTACAATAGAACCTCTTAAATCTGAACCCCCTTTAATCCGAACGCCTCGTCGCTGTGTACAGAACTGTTTTTGTTTCTATTGTTCTATTGTAACTTAATGTACAGTTAATAGTTATTCACTATGTTTATTACTGTTTTATATAACGCAGAGAATACGCGTCCAGTAACCGAACGTGGATTAGGCGTCCGGCAGTTACTGTCATAACCTAACCTAACCAACCAAACTTGCTGATAATGAGAAAATCAAATGAAGGATAGATTCTGTTCTTAAAATAAAACTATAAATGTCAACAATTCTAATAAAAGATGTAGGCCTACAGTTAAGAAGAAATGGCATTCAAAGCAAAATCTTCGATAAAAAGTTAAAGTTGCGGATGGGATTCGAACCAAGGACCTCTTGCATATCAGCCGAGCACACTACACCACAAATAGCGATCCGGACCCCCACAACCCGGTGACTTCATTGCCGGACACCTAATCCACGCGTATCCTCTGTGTTTAAATAAGCACTGTATTTTACTTAATAAAGCATTTTCACTTTTCCAGTAACAAATACAATCCATTTTAATTTAGCCCACATTTTAGCTAACTTATTGTTACGTAGGTAAAAAACAACAATCTAGGCTATAATCTGTAATCCAAACTATTCAATAGTCCGAACTACCCTTTGTCCCATTTAGTTTGGATTAAAGAGGTTCTACTGTAAATTTAAAATAGGTTTTATTGATATTTTTGATGCTTTAAAAGTCTATAAAGTGTGAACGGTGTACAACTCACACAACACAGGTGTGTAACTCGCCTGAATTAGGTCATAGGGGGTCACTATTGACTGGCTAAGTAGCCGAGTGGATATAGTGCTTGCCGGTCTTATGGTTCGATCTTGAGAAAAGTCAGTAACTAAGTAGTTTTTTGATGGTCCGAAACTGGACACGGCTGTTCCTGGTCATTGGGTTTCAATTAACTGATCCTGACTAATGAAACAGCTGATCTTAGTTCCTAGCTACACAGATCATCTCACACCATTTTACTCCCATCCTTCACGCATAGCCTATTTCGGATTAAATTCTCACTAGAGGTATCATCCCTATCTCAATGATTAATTATTTAATCTTATAGATTGCTCCTTGAACGCGTGTTAACCTATTGATTGATTGATTGATTCTGTAGGGGCGGACCTTGTCCTGTTGCACGTCAGCCACTGATGGGCTTTTTGCGCTCCCCACATGGTACTTCAGAGTCCGTCAAACCTGAGTTGCTTAATGAACTCCAGCATCCTGTCAATGAGCTCCTCCTGAGGAAGGTGTCTGCCCCTTGTCATTGCACCAAGAGTACTGTCCCTTACCTCATTCAGAGCTGTGCAGTCGTAGAGTAGGTGATCAGCAGTCTCCTCTGATTGCCCACATTTCCTACACGCAGTGTCACCATTGTGGATCCTCAAGCGATGCAGGTGTAATTTCAGAAAGCCATGTCCAGTGACCATTCCTGTGATCTGTCTGAGTCGCCTCCTGTCCAAGGGTAGGGCATTGGAGGCGACCGTCTGGGAAGGGGAGAAGAGGGTGAGCTTACTTACCCTATGGTGCTGAAGCCTAACCCATCTTTTCCTGTGTTCCTCCTGAGCCCATGCCATGACTGAGTGACATGCATGCCCACGAGAGATTCCACAGAAAGGCTGTGGTCCCACGAAGTCTGAGGCTGACGCGACATTTGCTAGCCTGTCAGCCACCTCATTCCCTTCTATCCCTGAGTGCCCAGGAACCCAACAGAGCGTGTTAACCTATGTGGCCACAGTTGTCTTTGAATATTAGTCTATTTGCATTCCCTGTAGTTCACTGTAAGGAATAAGTTAGAAGACAATAAAAAATATGTTTGGCTATTATTAATTTATTAGGCCTAACTTTGGTTCATATTTTAGTAGTCCTTGTAATAAAAGTGTTTCTTGTGGTTCTCAGGCTCAGAATGGTGAAAAGGGCCATTTACCAAAGTTGATCAAAATAGGCCCAAGTCAAATTTTCTTGTATTCTAATACTTAGGCTACAGTATATGTTTAACTCTATGAAATCTTAAGGCCAGCAGAAGTGGCCACAACACATTCGGCAGACAGTTGGAATTCTATCAGTACCGTACTAACTCGGTTCTGATGGTCGGACGGCCAGCTGTACCGGCCAAGTCCCACTCCACGCCACCTAGGCATTTATGATGGCGGCTCGCTCCTTGCAGCTCGGAATTGTTTTTACTGATAACATGCAATGTTAGCATAGGGGATTTAAATTGTAATAAAACAATTTTTTATACGATAACTTTGTAACTGTTCTATTTAATAAAATTGTAAACATAGCCCTAACTTACATTTGTTTGAAAATGGAAAGTTAAAGAACTTGCGCATTTACTAAACGTTTAAAATTTAGAGGCATGTGTATATTTGTTTAACATAAAAAAGTTTTACAAAAAAATTCGACGTCGCTTTTGTGGTATTATCCAAAATAAATATCGGGATGGTCAACATCTTCATCAGCAAATAAGAAGTCTCACAATTCTTCTGATCTTAAACGATCAATCATTTTTAGGCTACTTAGTTAAATATACGGAAAAAAAACAAACACGACCCCATTCTTACTACTAAATGTTTATACGGAATAAAACCATTTTAGTGTAGGCCTTATTATGATAAAAGAGTAGGCCTATACCTAAACATGGGATCTAACTAGCTTGTTATTTTTAACTTATTTGTTTCTCTGTACTTTCACTTAGCCAATATAATGATTTGTTTGTTTAGTGTATAAGTTATGGAACTATCAAGAGCTCAGGAATCGGGGACCATTAGCCTAGAATTTCTAGTCTGCTAAAAACCTAAAGCATGTTTGGTATTAGTCCATGGATGAATTTAATTTTTCTGTTTTCAGACTGAGCGATCATTTCAAAAGCAACCAACGATCTTTCTAAACCGAAAGAAGGGTTTGGGAGCAAAGAAAAGGAAGTCGTTGCGCTATACACGCAATGTCGGTTTGGGATTTAAAACTCCCCGTGAGGTTGGTACTTGATTAAACTGATTGTATGTTTGTAGACTGAGAAGGCATTCCAGAAACAACCGGGTGTTTTCCTGGCCAGAAAGCCTGGATTGAAGAAGACAAAGGCTAGGAGATCTCGCAGTGTCGGTCTTGGGTTTAAAACTCCCAGAGAGGTTTGTACCAATCAGCTGTTAATGACAGGTGTCGGTGGTCGAGGGGATGTCTTCTGTCTTCAGCTTGGCTTGAGTCCATGGGATCTGATCGCTAACAATAAGGTTGAGGTGTAAGGATGGCGCTAAATACCCTTTCTATCATTGTAACAAATGCCAAAATGGGTTTTACCATTTTAATAAAATAACTGACATAGACTAGGCCTTCTTCTATAAAAAAAGAAACCTAACAATTTGTGCTGATATGCTATATAAAAACTTGGCATACCACATACCACTGTTAAAAATTATTATAATGTAGTGATTAGATTATTTTTGTCTGATTATTTAGTCTTTTTATCCTTTAATTGTTAAATATTCTTTTCCTATTATTTTTTCTCCCTGAAAATAAACAGTACCTACTCGATACTGTAAGAAAATTCAAGATTATTAAGTTTAAGGCCTACTAAACACCAAAATATTGTTTTGTTAAATTCTATTTCACTGTGGGCTTTTTTTTATGAAAAAAGGGATTTTTTTAAAGATGAATATGCCACAATCCTTAAAACTATCTGAATCCTTAAATACTTACTAACATAATGGTGGTGAAGGGCCTAAGAAGTAGGCTAATTGTTTTATGTGCTACTTATATAAGTACATTTTTTATGTTTATATCTACTCAGCTGAAGAAATTGTTGTAATAGATTACTTTACTCAAAAAACTGCTATGTTGACTACAATTATTAGGCCTATTGGTACTGAAGGTGTATTTTTAACAGGCTTATAATATCAAGGTGAATTAATTTATGATATGAAAAATATCATGTAGGCAAATTGAAAACAAAAAAGTTTTATCTTAAAATTTCTTGCGTGAAAATTTTAAAATATTAACAATCCTACATTTTCTAAATCTGACACAAATTTGTACTAAAAATGTTCAGAACAAAAAGGGTTAAAGTTCTTTTTAGTATGGTTGTTTTGAAAGAAAAAAATTAAGTCTACTACCTCAGGCCAATGCTTTATTTCATCCTGCAAATTAAAAACCATTGGTTTGTATATTATTCAAAAATCTGCATGGGTGTATGGGTTTTTGTACACCTAAATTATTGTCCTCTGAAATTTAGTAAGCCTTGATATTTTAAGCTTATAACTTAATTGCTAACACTAACTATTTATAAAGTGGGTCTAACTAACTCGGTTGTGGAGCTGGACAAAAGGTGAATATTGCATGGTTTATAATGTTAAGAATATTTGTGTGCAAGTAATAATCTACTCTAAGTAATAGTAAATTATTGTAATTGTTGCTTGCCATTGTTTAACCTGGTTTTATCTTTGTGCTATTATTTACTAATCCATAATCTTAAGAGTTCAATGTATTGCTTTAATTTTACAGGATATTTTAGCTAAATGTGGTTGATCTAGGCAGATGTGTTAACGGTTTAGTACTGCACAAAAGTGAAACGTTCTGAATTATGGGAGAACTATTAATTTATAGTCTGCCGCAATTTTTTCAAGTTTAATTTTGCAATCTCTTTTTACTCACGTTACAATTGTGACACTGTTGTAACTTGTAACCTAACAGTTTTCAAATGAAGACATAATCCCCGTAAGTAAAGTAACGTATACAAAAAAGTGTTGACAGATGCGCTGAATTATACATGTTGGATGTGGACATTTTAATTGTGTTGTATTTCATCCGATACTTAAATTTCTTATTTATTTCATAATACCTAAATAACATAATACCATGATGATAAAATACCAATGATAATTGCAATTTAAACTGTTATTGTTCTCTATTGGCTCACCTCTCGCTTCACTGGGCACTTTTCACATTAGGCTTAAGGTGGTGGAGGGGCAAATTCAAGGTGAACTGAAGACACAAACTTCTTTGAAAACTAAATACCATGAACATTTGCTGTTTGAAAGTAAAAATGTTTTGTTTTGTACCTAAGCTATGAACCAATATTCATTTGGTTATTTTATATTCCGCTATAGGCCATCGAAGGCACCTACATTGACAAGAAGTGTCCATTCACCGGCAATGTGTCCATCCGAGGCCGCATCCTCACTGGGGTTGTTCAGAAGATGAAGATGCAGAGGACCATCGTCATCAGAAGGGACTACCTGCATTACATTCGTAAATACAATCGGTTCGAGAAACGCCATCGGAACATGTCTGTTCACCTTTCACCATGCTTCAGGTCAGTTGAGAGGTTGTTGTTGTATGGTAGAACTTGATTTTGCGCAGTTTAATGTCGGTTTTGACAGTGAACAATTCATAAAATGTACTAGTTTACGAAGGTATTTGTATTAATTTTTTTCAAATCCCGGACTTGAAAATTCCATAACGTCTTGTATTGTTGTTCAGTTGTTCATAAGCAGCGTCAGTTTGTAATTGGGTGCTGTATATTGTATGGGCTTCGTTAGTTGCTTACTATTATTGAATGTTACAGAAAATTCACTGAATTTAGAATATCCGAGTCTGCAAGTTTGTTTATGGATGTCTTTAGTTGTGAGGTTCTACTGTAGTAAACAGCTACCAGTCTTAAGTTATTACTTGAAGTATGAAACAATCGTTAGCTCTTCAAGAAGGTTTTCACGTACAGTAAAAGCCTTTTAATCCGGAATCCATCCGATTCGGCACTTTCAATAGACCTACGGCATCGGTCTAAAATGTATGCTATTTTAATCCATTTTAGAGCCATATCAGATGTCAGACAAGAGCAATACTTCAGATGGTGGTTGCATTCTATATTTAGCGGTAGTTCCGCAACATTTGAAAGAACGACTGTATGTGTAATGGAGGTACTCTACAAAATCCAGCAACATCAAAGTCCCAAACATGCCGGATTAGCGAGAGTCTACTGTACCTGACCATATCACGGCATTTCGTTACTTTAATGCCAATCCACATTAAGTTAATTAAATCTCATTGACCAGGCAGTAGTGTCACATTCAGGCTGGTATTTATTAGGCTGTGGTGACCCACAGTGGCGTGGTGGTTGGGTTAACCTGTTGCACTGACGAGTTTAGCTCTAGTCTTTGCACATGCTCGGCTCTGATTACAAGTACAATCGATATTAGGCTAACTAATGTGGCTTAGCTGGTAGATTCGCCCACCTTTAAAAACCGTCTCGGGCTTGAGTGGAGCAATAACATTAATGACTGCAATAGAGACATAACTCATGACTGTTACATAAGACACACTGTTACATAGAGACATGACTGTTATTCATAACTAGATGAATAACATGGTTGCCGCACGTAAACTGTTGTCAGTCTATAGCCTGTTGCAGCGAACCTGTCATTAAAATAACTATTTATGGTTGTGTTGCTGTAACGCTTCGGGAGATCCGCCAAAAGCCGTTTTTGAAAACTAATATTTCTGACAAAAACGTCAATAAGTTACATTCTTTTGTTTTGAAATCATCTTCAGTAGGCTATTCTTCACAAAAATATCCCCTTCTTTTAACAATAATATCAATTATTAAATAATTCGGATAAACTGGTCTTGTTCTTCAATTAATATAACATTATAGGATAAGAATATCATCTTATTAACTTAGGTGTTGCAATAACTAAAATACCTACTAAAATAAGTTTGACACCTAACACCTAATTAACACCTATTTAACACCTAATTTATCTATGCATTTTTTGTAACTTGCATTTTTTGTACTTTGGTTAAAAATTGTCGTGTTCAGTGTAAAATATGTAATATCAAAACAAAAGACATATGCCATAATTGACATGAACGACATAACCTTAACAAAGAACATTTGCGAAGAAAATTTTGTGACATAACAAAATTGCCACACCAAAGGGTTATTAATAATTTTTCAGATATATAATTTAATGGGTTTTCAATACTCAGTTTTAAGAAACCGCCTTGTTGCAGGGATGTCAGTCTTGGTGACGTTGTGACCATCGGCGAATGTCGTCCGCTCAGCAAGACAGTCAGGTTCAACGTTCTCAAAGTGACCAAGGGAACAAGAGCCAAAAAGAGCTTCAAGAAGTTTTAATTAGGACTTGTAATAAAATGTTTGTTTACAAACTATTTTGTTTTTTAGTCCTTTCTACACTTATTTTGTGCCGGTAAAGGTATTTTGAAATTGGAGGATAACACTCTTGTGCGTTCTGGCTCAACTCTTTTCATACTTAAATATTTAAAGCTGTTTTTACTTATTTGTATGTTTTTAAAAAAATATTTTCGACTCAATATTTTGTTTAAGGGAATAACTGGGCTTTTTAAAAATAATGCCTGCAATGATCCCTCAAATATACTTACCATAAAAAAATCAAACAAAGGTTGTTTTACTCTGTTTAGGGTTCTCACTGTATACACAGAGACCGTAAGAGACTGGGCTATTCATCGCTGATACGAGAATCGTGTGAACTTCAACCTTTGTTTCCGCCGCAGTTGTGGTTTTGGATTCGGTGAAGATTAAAGGAAATAAACGATCTCATAGAGGTTTTTCTTTCAGAGGAAATCCTATCTTTCTACAGTTGTTTCGGATTTTTATCCAATTTTTGAAATCTAATGTTTCTTTTCTCGTGCTCCTTTTCCTACTCTGCTTAAGAATTGGATGGGTAAATGAAACAAACTACATGTATACTTGCGACTAGCACTTAGTGTAACCAACTCGTGAAATTGAAATTAGTACCCCATATAAAATATTTTAAGACCGTGTATGAAATCCATGCTGCGTTACAAACATGGTAACATTAATGAACACAAAGATATCTTGGATAATTTATGTACTTTCCTATCAGATAGTCATGCGGTTGAGCGGAGGCAATTTTAAGGTATGTTTCTGTTCGCAGTAATCGCAGTGTCTGGGCTGTGTATAGTTCGTGTAAAGACTATTAAACCAGGAAATATTAGACCTTAAATAATATGGTTTCAAACCAAGCTTCTCAATAATTATTAGAAGCGTAACTTATGTTAAATTAACCCAAAATTTGCAGAAAACGTTTGCCCGACATCGGTATACACTTGAACATACTGAAACGTGCATCAAAACACACATACAATTATAATAGGTTTATTTTATTAGGTTGGTTATTAGGTTTATAATTTATAATAGGTTCAGAAGTCACTAGTATCTGAACCCTACTATAATTATTGTTTTCACCATCAATGAGGCGTAGACATAAAATCGTATATCACACCAAGACAACGTACATCTCTTTGTAATCGTTGTTTGTAAAGTAACAATGTTTGCTCTCAATATTGCTTAGTAACGAAAATCATTTCGAGATTCGTTCACTCAAGAGTTTTACTGGCTTTTAACTCATGGAATGGCTCTGGATTTAACTCCCGCGGGTGCAGCTGGGGTAGAATTAACCTTAGCCCCAGACAGACAGACGTTATGATGACGTCATCTCATTAGTGGTCCTCATGTGGTCTCCGGATGTTCCAGAGTTTAGGACAATGAACGAGACATGAACTTCCATCAAACTTACGTGGTAAGTTCTTTGAATGTAATTAGACACGGTGTTGTATGGTCATCAGGAGTCCACAACCATGTAATTTAGACTCAGACAACCGCTATGTCGGTAATTTAAATGCTAATCGATATATGAATGAATATATAGTTTATTCCAAAAAACATTGGCTACAAACAGTGATTATAAAATCAAATATACTTAACAGAGGCTTATGACACTAAAAATACAAGTTTTAATGAGCCTAATTCAACAATAAACAAATGGAACTAGCAGACATAGGCAGTGCTACCTGTGCGTCTGCTAAGTTGCTGTCAAATAGAAAAAAGGAAATTGTTGAATTTGTGAATGGCAATTAAAAATAAAAGGGTTGTTATTATTAGTGATGTATGTAAATGTATTTTCATGAACACGGTGCTGGCGAGTTTGCGCATTATAGATTTCGTGGTGGCCAGGAGAGAGAGAGAGACAGACTGTGTGTGTGTGTGAGTTTCGTGTGTAATGGTGGTAGTGAGGAGAGTGAAGAGTGATGAGTGGATTGTTGGGTATGAGTGGTGTAGAGAGTAGTAACATAGACTATATGTTTTATCTATGGTAGTAATTCGAATAATATGAAACTCTATTGGTCATGTTTATTCAATTGTTCTATGAAACGTTATAATAACTATTGTCCACACCTCGATTGTTTAACGTAAGCAAACCGAACGGGTTTAGTATTGTTTACTTGACGATTAGTTGTGTGGTCATCTATAGACTGATACTATCAAACGTGGGTTTTAGTTGATCGGTCCATATTGTTAAAGTACGGTATAATTATTTTGTAGTATCCTGGTAGTTGTTAACGATGTTGAACGATAGATAAATCTTGAAGATGATGATAAGCGATAAACCAGAGCGATACAAGTTAGATTATTTTCAGGAGGACCGTTTTCAATAGCCAGTTCAAGAAAATTCGATTTTACTATTATTTTTCTCATTCTCTAGAAATGTTAATTATTTGGGGGCATGGATTCTCCAATATGCCGCCCTCTTACAAGCGAGAGGGAAGTCCGGGTAAAAGATTTAATGTTAGCAAAGTGAAACAAAGAAAGTAAATTCTGTTGATGTCACTATGCCACTAGGTAATTCAACTAAACTGTTTATATTTTAAAATTTGTAAAAATAATTTAAAACCATGGAAACAATGCATTACCTACATCTTATTTATGGCGATGCAGTATGAACATATTCAACTCAGGGTGAAAAGTGAGTAAAATTCTTAATAATATCTAGTGTAGGTTTCTTATGAGTATGATATCCTAAAAGCCTCATTGTGTAGTAAAGTATGAAGTATTGTACTATTATTGCTACCAATCGTAATTTCATTAAATGAAAATGGTTAAAATAGACGGGCAGTGTAACTGTCAACTATTTTGGAAGCATATTTAATTTATCTTGGTTACAATCAGAATGGGGTTAAAGATTCAACTGAAGGTTCATCTTGTATATTAATGTATGTAGGGAGTGTACTTGTTGACAAAATGTTATTTTGGTATCTATTAAGTTAGGGGAAATGCCAGAATCAGTGGTGTAGTCTGTGGACGTGCACGTGAGTTATGCAGTTTTTGAACCAGTCATGTATTTTTCTACCCTCGTAATAAATAGGAGATTACAGCTATACTCGCACTAGGCGAACCGAGGAGCGTCTCGATCCTACCCTTGCGAATTCTTCGGACGTGCGGTTGACAGTTGCTCCTCTGTCCGTTTCCCTTCCACCCTCACGTGTAAAGGTATTCAAGTTGGCATATTATTATCCTCTCACTTACCAAAGAGGATTTCAGACAATTCTGATGAGGCGTTAACCTCCAGTTGGATAAAGAATAACAAAAATAATAACAAATCTATATTGATGAGAGTTCATGTTCAATAATGAGATCTAAGCACTTGATTGTCATACTTTCAGTAGTTTTATATGTATACGGATCATAGATGTTTTACAAACTGTTTGAAAGCTGATTTGGAAATCTTTTAAAATGATTGTCGATGCAAATTACCCAATAATATTATTAGAAATCATCTCAGTTTAGACCACAAAGATAAAACTGTCATTTGTGCACATTTAAAATATACTATGTTGAGCAAGATTTGAGTTGTTTGAACAAAGACTCTACAGAGTGTGCTCATATCAACTAGAAAATTGTTTAACATCTGGTAGACATAAATGAAAAGTAGCATTACCAAAACAAATCTATACTTACTTATTTAATACTCAAGCAGGTTATTTGTGACAATTACTCCTCCGAAACTACTGAACCGATTGACATGTTTTTGGTGTCATTGGAAAGAGGGTAACGTGAAGTTGTGCAGGAAACTTTCTTTTTAGGGAAATAATGAGAGATTGAGGCCCTGGAGCCCTTTAAAGTTTCGTATTTCTCCATAAGGATAACATGGGAGATAATTTTTATTTACCGAAACATATGTTTCTTACTTGAAAATAGTCAAAGTCTACTACATAACAATTGCTGTGTATTATGACTCTTAATATACACCTACTACATTTCAATCAAGGATTGTGTACCTTAAAGTTTACCCATAATGGATCTTACTACTTTATTTTGATGCTGGGAATAGTAAAATTTAGTGGAGAATAAGTTACTATGATTTAGAAAACTTAACTATAATAATTTATATATTTAATTCACAAATCTTTGACATTATTGATTCATTTGAAACTAAACAGCTGATCGACAAATCAAACAAATCATCTACTTCATGGGAATAATGTTATTACACAAACATAGTTTTGTTTAACCAATATCTTGATCCTTTTTTACTTGTGGGTGTATTTTGAGTCTGCAGTTATGAAAGCACCAAGTCAAGTAACTTTTATCTAATTTTCTTTATAAACTAACAGTATTAATGAATTACTACATGAACTTGGCAAGTCAGGTAATTAATTGTCAGTATACCAAGGGGGACACTATTTTAGTGTTTATTTTTAAAAGTGTGTTTTCTTCAAGCAGCATTTTTATGACCCTCAAAATATGCTACATATAGGCCTATTGGTTTGACATGATAAAATGTTTTGTTAAATGTGTTTTAAAAATCTTTAAAAAATAACTACCCTATAACCTTGCTCGCTGCCTATAACATACTTGAACTTGAACACTTATTAATTTACTAAATATAATACACATACAGCTAGAAAATGGCTGGACTGCTTCCCCTCTAAGGCTTCATTATTACTGTTTAATTTTCGTCGTCGAGTCAATATATAATACGATGAATTTGTTTTCTAAATTCATATGTTATTTTGCGGGGCATTGAGCCGCACAGGTTCACTAGTTCCCAGACAGCACACTTTATCCCAGGGACATCCCATAGTAGTCCCATATGTCCTGAGAATGTCTCGGGATATGTGCGCTATCCTCAGGATATCCCGCAAAATCCCGGGACGAGTACGAAATCCACAGGATATCCTACAATATTCCGTAATGTCCCGGGATTTGTAAGTTAACCTCAGAATATCCTGTAAAGTCCCGGGATATGTACGAATGCCATAGGATATCGCAGAATGTCCCATGACATCCCGGGACATGTAAAAAATCCACTGGATATCCTGTAATGTCCCGGTAACAAACTGAAGAAAAAAATACTACCACTGATGAAATGTACAGTATATCTAAATTTAAATGTTCAACAAGGCCAATATATAATAATTTGTTTTTTTCACTAGTGCTTTCAGAAACTTGGTTTCCATCTTCAGGCTGTGTTTACACTAGTACAGAAAGTAAATATTTACTTAATAAATTAATTTTAAACAAAGTTAAAACAGATGATTTAAAGGATATTGGAAAAATAAAAAATTATATTAGAAAAATTAATCTTTTGAATTTTGGATATGTTACAGTGTTGTTCTTGATGTAATTATTTTCAGTAATTCCGAATTTATAATTGGGCCGTCTTCATTATTTAACAAATAATTTTGGTCTGTTTTTTTTTCTAAAAATAAGATTCCCACGCATTAAGATGTTGAGGTTTTATAATTTATTTTAAAAGCTTAAGGTTTCCCAGATTGAAAATATGTCTTGTTAATACTATGGCTAGCAAGGGTTGACTTTACTTTACTGACATATTACTACCACTGAGTTCAGGAAAACTAGAGTTCTATCATAGTTGTGTGAAATGTGAATTTAATTCTAACTTTAAATTAATAAAACAACAAAAAACTAATTTTAATCATATAACAATCAATTATTACAGTGCTAATCTAATGGTGATTAAATAATCTATATTCAAATACCAGTATCCTCTCCAACTACCAGAAAAACAATTCAACTACTTGAGGCCTAAACAGATTAACAGAATCATATATAGCCTATACTGTAGTATCAAAAATATTTTAAGTATTGCGACCATTGCAACTGTCGGCTACTCTTTAACCACTTGAAAACACCCATAATCAACAAGCGCAGATAGCTCAGGAGGTAAGGTAAGAGGCTCACAAGGCGAAGGTACCAGGTTCGAAACCCATCTGGGCCAAAAACTTTTTTCTCGTTTTTTTCTTCAAAATTTGTGTTTATTAACTATTTAATCAATTTACTAAACTTATAATTAAGCTTTTCATACTAAATCTATATTATTTTGTGTTTTTTATGTTCAGGCCCAGACCACACTTTATCGCAGGGACATCCCATAGTAGTCCCATATGTCCTGAGAATGTCCTGAGGACTACCCTGGGATGACCTCGGATGTCCCACGGATATGCGTGTGAGCTTATCCGTAGGACATCCCCGGGCGGGGACATTACGCATTCCTGTGGATATCCTGTGATATCCCAAGTTGACCATAGGACCACTATGGGATATCTTGCATATCCTGTCGCAATATCCGTGGGATGTCCTGAGGAGAAAGTGTGCTGTCTGGGTTAATATTAAGACTCTGACTATAAAAATGTTCAAATGTTCAAATAAAATGTTAAAGAAAATCTTTAACGTTAAAAAAAAAAACTTTAATGAGATTTACTTACTGTATACTGTAATCCTTAGTAGTCGGGGAAAATATTGAGATATGTTACAGTACTGGATCTTGTGTATTTAGTTTTAGATGTTTACTCATTTTTAACAAATTTGAAATAATAGTAATTGAACTGAACATTTTATATGGAATTTATTGCTTTTGTAATTTGATACTATAACCACAGAGAACAAAAATGCTGTGACATTTCCTTTATAATAGAGAAACAAAGCTACAGTATAAGTGGCTTTTTTATTAAGAATACAGTAAAACTAGCTAATTTGACTAAACTATATTTTCCCAAACGAAACTGATTCCATCCATAGTATGCCTATATTGAAATTAAGAACAAGTTTACATATTGCTTTAATTAAAAAAAAATACAATATAATTTTGTTTTTCTGTTTCATCATTTCACATCAATAAATGGAGTGCACGAGTCTCTGTCCATAACAAAAGGAAAATATTAGTGCTGAAATTGTATCTAGAAGAAAACTACGAGAAGCAAGAGCAGGGAGGTGTTGGACAAATGGAGAAAATTGTGAGCAAAGGCTAGAAAACTCAAAGAATGTGTCAAGGCAAATCAAATAACAAAATCTCTAAAAGTTTACTAAGAACCATGATACCGTGATTTTGCAATAAACTTTCAAATGTTTTATTGTTCAGTTACTTACAGTATCCTTTAGGTTTTAAGTTTCATGATGATTGTTGTTACATGAGTTTTTACCTTAGTTTTATTTTTTTATTTTCTCTCCCTATACATAGTAATGGAGAAAGTATCGTTTTCGTTAAAAATTTCGAGTTTGATTTTTGAATGGATATATCAATTTTGAGTCCCCCTGAACCCAAAAAAAGTGGGTTTCGAACTTGAAAACCACTGTGTGTCTGCGTGTGTACAGAGCTACAGACCACACCTGTAGTCCGATTTTGATGAAATTTGGGATGTAGGTACAAATTCATGGTATCTCCAGGCGTTTTTTCATTTCTTTTATTTAAAAATAAAATATAAAATATTTACTCTCACCGTTTATGATAAAAGGTTGTTGACAAGCTTATGGGAGAAAGTATGTGTCAGAATGCTGATACCATTTATTTCTAATTGTTGTACATACTGCTCGTTATATAAATCATATAAACCCCGTATATACTTTGTTCTGTTTACGTTATTTTTCAAATTAAGAATGTCATACGTATTTAAAGATTAAAAATGTAGGCTATTATGTAAACTATCTTTTCTTATCAATTCGGTTTTAGGTACGTTAGGAATGATTCGGTTTAATGACTAGTTCAAAGTCGTTTATGGCTATCAGAAAGAGGACATGTCCCACAACCGATGCCTGAGGCACCCCGTGAGGAACATTGAGAGCTCGGGACTTAGCTCCGGCTATTGAGACGACCTGCTGTCGGTTCCCCAAATATGTGACAAAGGTGTCGTAAACTACACCGCACAGCCCATATTTATTTAATTTGGCAAGGAGAATGTCATGTGAGACGCAATCGAATGCCTTGCCAAGTCACATAATGTCAAGGCAACAGTGTTGGTGTCCTCAAAGGCTTGTTGAACGCGATGTATGAGCTCAGAGACGGCAGTGACAGTTGATCTGTCATTACGGAAGCCGTGTTGCAGATTGGACAGCAGGTTATTGCGTTCAAGATAAGAGACTAGCTGGAATTTAATGGCAGTTTCAAAGACCTTAGCGGAAAGTTGGTATAATAGATATAGGTCTATAGCTCTGTACACTTGCTGGATCACCTTTTTTGTAAATGGGGACAGTTTTAGACATCCTTAAGATTCTAGGAAATATTCCAGCACTTAGGCAGGATTTTAGGACCTGGCAAAGAGGTATGGCAATAATGTTTATAGTGTGCTTTAGGATGACAGTAGTCAATCCATATATGTCGGGGCTGTGAGAGGTCTTAAAATGGCCTACCATGGTGACAAGGCCCTCTGGTGTAAGAGGTTGCCAGGTTGAAAGTTTGATATCGGGAGACCGTATGTCTTTGACTATTTCATTGCTATCTACAGGAGCGTGGCCTACTATGCCTGCTACAGGTGTGCTATTCCCGTCATATGCTGACGGCACTCAGAGATCAGATTGCAAACATCATTTTAAAGTTTAGACAATTATAAAAACAATAACAATCAAAAGAGTAATAGTTATAATACTATCCCTCCAATTTGTTTTCATAAATTATTCATCTACTGTTTCCTAGCCTGAATTAGGGGTTTTGCGGGTTTCAGCTGTTGACTTTTGTGCTTTTTTCCTGACTTGACGTTTCGTATTGCTGGTCCGCTGGAATGGAAATGAGGTTAATACGGACTGGTTTAAAGTTGTAGACCCCTACGTTTATTTCTGGTTAACAAATGTCTCTCGAAGGGGTTCTAAACAATTCTGAACAAAATAGCGGGGAAATCAAAGTTGGATTCTGTGAAGATAATATGATAGTTGATAATAATAGTGATAATGATAATGGTTCTTTGGTTCTTTTGGGCTATTCAACTGAAAGTGTTACGGGTGATATGGAACCAGCGAGTTTCTCATGTAAACAAATTGGAGAATCTATTATTATGAGAAGTGTTGAGGAGTGGTTTGGACATAGGACCGATTTAGATTATGATAGCATTAGGACTGATAATTTATGTTTTAATAGTGATGGTATCAGTGAAAGCAATAATGCAGGCCTAGCTGAAAGAACAATTTCACCTCTTGTCTCTAACAGCAATTCAATTATAGAAGATGGTGCCTATATCAACAGTTGGGATGACTTGGTTTTAGATTCGGATAGTGGGGTCTTAATAGCCAAAAATAATCCTTCATTTTTAAGCTCACAGGCAAAATCTGAATGTGATCTTGAATTACCTAAAGCTATTGTATCTGATGTATACCTGAATGTGTCTTCCAGACCGCAAAATGTCCAGCTACCACTTACAAAAATTTGTGAAAAACAATCAACTTCATTTGGCTCTGAACTCAAACTAAAGATCAAACACATATCCTCTGAAAATACAACACACAAAGCTAATGAGAGAACCAAAGTCAAGTGTATCAGTACAAGTTTACCTTTCATTAAGATTCCAAGAAACTGTTTGATGAAAGGCAAAATCCTTGGTAAAGGGGACATTTCTCTGCTTTCTGGTAATAGACCTATTTCATTTTTAAAAAGCCCAACAAATTTTAATTCAGACATTACTAATGCAAGCCAAGCACTGGGGCTTAGTGTAGATATTATACCTGATGTAAATAAAACCGTTGATACTACTCTAACCAGTAAGTTTACTGTGATTGATAAAGGACAACTTTATGGTACAAAACTCACTAAGATACAACAACACCACTACAAATCCAATGTTAACATGGGTGAAACAAACATCAATGTTGCAGTTCCAGTGGAGTCATCCAAGCCTAAGAAAAACAAATCCCTGGCCATTAAGCCTTCGAACTCTCGGAGCATATTAAAAAGCAGTGTCTCCAATAAAAGTGTTGAATTACCTACTGATCTAGCTACAAAAATTTGCGAAACCCCGCCTTCAGAGACTTTGAATACCAAAAATTCGAATCCATTAGCTTTAGTAGCAATATCGACAAATAAGGGTAATGATACAACTGAAATCATTATAAAAACTGAAGATGGTGAGAACGTTTTCAAAGGAAAAACCAGTGACATCATGAAAGCAACTAGTTCAAAAATGAAGGTTAAAGTTAAGTTATCACAAAAGAAGGACAAACAATCCAAGACCTATAACACGGAACATGGTAAGCCATTAGGCCTATAAACTTTGACTAGGCAGACATAACTTAATAACTTAAGATGAAATGCTGTTATCTTAGAGTAAGTTAAACCTACCTATATTGTATTTTGCCTAACTTAGGCCTACACTGCATAAGTTAGGCATATTTTGAGCAAAGCATGAATCATGGAATGAGTTGAGTTCTGAACCATCAAAACGTTTTAGGCTTTTGTCAGGACCGGAAAACAATCTGATGGTTCCAATGGAACCAGCTAAAATAGCCCAAGTTAAGTAAAGCCAGGTTATAATGTAAAGAAAATAATCTTAGTCTTAGATTTGAACTACGGTAGCTTAGTTGCTGCGACGGGAGGTACGGTACCGTGGATGGAAACCTTAATTTACTGCAAACCTTAGCTACGGTACTGACAATGGTCAAATTTTTAACATTTCATTATGTTTGTTGCTGTAATTCATGTAGTTTTACACCTTTAAATTATGTTTTTTGTTATCTGAAGTTATCTGCTGAATAGACTTCTTCCGTCCTATTGATTTTTCAAATAAATTCCATCAGTCTCTTAGTAAAAAACTTAAGATAAGTCATGCCTTATGTAGCCTACAAGTTCAGTACCGGTAGCCTAGATGTATGTCATACAGAATGGTTCCTAACTAACGTAAATTGTTATTTCCATTAGCCTATAACTCCGTATTGTGGCGTTATACAACTATCCAAGTCATTTAATGTACAAAGCCACATAAAACAGTTTTTTAAGGGCATTTGTCTTATCTCAAATGGCGTTTGTTACCAGTAGTTTCAGAACTTTGTCTACATTTATAAAATAACTTATGGTGTGTAATTTACTTTCAAAGATGTTTGTTATTTTAGTTTACTTGCAAATTACATAATTAGGCATCCATATGTGTAATTATTTATGCCTGGAACAAACTGCCACTAAATCATAAACAACTTAAAATTACAATGAACCGTCAGAAGAAAAGATTTGTTGCATAGTTAGCTGTTATGTTAACCTAACAATAATGTTTCAAACTCTGAAATGAAATAATGACTAGGCTAAGTTACATGTTGAACCCTGTGTGAAATTAAACCTGATTCATACCATTTGATTTTAAGACCTAGGCCTACTTTGATTTGATCTAATCACTTTAACACTTTAAATTTAATTGCTATAGTGTCTACAATATTTGTTGTTACACATTGACAGATTGATTTACATTGAGTAGGCCTGATTGGGATTTTAATCTGTTCCAGATTCTGCTCAGGTAGAACAATTGATAAGTAAAGTGTGTGGCATGGATCTGAACACTCTAGAGGACTATGATGCAATTTCCCAAGGCCCTTTGAATTGTCCTATTGACGATTGCAATTACTCCACCATGAAAGGTCCAGTGATGAAAGTGCACATTCTCCAACATTATAAAATTCGCCCATTCAAGGTAAGTTGGCTTATCTTTGATGAAGCCAATTAGTTTCTAAAATAGGCCTGCCTTTAAAAAAATACTGGTACAAACTTTTTCCAGACCAAATCAAATAAAATCAAATCAAAATAGTATTTATTCCGCCAAAATATTTATAAATTACATCATGTTAGTTCCATACAGAAATGTTTACAATATTGTTTGGATGATGAGAATGTTGGATGTTGGAGAATGACCACTTCCAGACTTATGAAGACGGAAATGCCAGCCTCCTTGTAATTTTACCATACAAAATTTTAGGCAGTGTACAAAAAAGTTGACATAAAATTCACAAAATGATTCGTCATAAGTGACTTGTTTTTTTTTCAGTGCAACTATCCAGGCTGCACTTGGGCATTTTACACAAATTTTCGTTTGAAAAGGCATCAAGGGATCCACTCAAGAGGGCCTAAGAAGAAAGAATTCCAAGTAAGTTCATACAACGACCTGATCCTATCAGAGTTTTATCAAAGATACATGTAGCTTTTGATTTAGGTAAAATCTCTTGTTGACTTCCTCGAACCAAACTTCAGTACGCAGAGACATCTAGTTTAAAAAATAATACAAATTTAGGATTAAGGAGGAATCTTTTAACACAAGGTTGTAGCATACATGACATGCTATCTTATCCCAAGCAAATTATGGTAATAAATCTTAACCAAGGAGAAGCTTAAAAATAAAGATTAAAGTGTAATAGGCTACAATATAGGGGAAAATGTAGGCCTACCAGTCAGTAGTTAGAATCATTAGTCTGTGCACTATGGCGTAGGAAGAGAGGGGGGTGGATAATACTGGTTGTATCCAGTAGGAAGGGGGTCTGAGCTACACGCACAGACTAATGGTTTTATCAGTGAGTATGAATCTTTCAGACCCTCTATTGTTATTTAGAAATTAAGGACATCTAATATATAAAATTCTCGTGTCACAGTGTTTGTCTGCAAACTCCTCCGGAACGACTTCACCGATTGTTATGAAATTTGGTGTGTAAATTCTGTAGGTATGCGAATCGGACGTAAACTATTTCCCGTTTCGAAATTCTTAAAAGGGCTTCGCCCCAGTGGCTCTGGAGTTTCCCATGTTAACCTTATGAGAAATGGAATTAATGAATCTTAACAGCTGTTTCAATTAAACAAGTTGGTTCTGTTCTATGATGTTCAATAGCATTAAAGTTACAAGGATTACCAACAGGGTGCAGCACTATTATTTCTTTTACATTTATGACAACAGCTAATTTGCAACCAAAAGGTGAGTGAGCGTAGCGAACGAACTTCAACCTGGAGGCGAGTGAGCGTAGCGAACGAGCTAACCTGGAGGCGAGTTAGCGTAGCGAACGAGCTCCAACCTAAAGGCAAGTGAGCGCAGTGAACGAGCTCCAACCCAAAGGTGAGTGAGCGTAGCGAACGAACTTCAACCAGGACGTGATTGAGCGATGCGAACGAGATCATCTTGAAAATTAAACGTAACGGTACTTTCTTTCCATCGGTCTGTCTTAGGGGAAACCTATAACTTAGGCGATACGAAGTTCGCCGGGTCAGCTAGTATTTTTATAAAATTGTTAACTTTCATACATGAGTTTTCCCCCCACCATCCTACGATGCTAACCTCTTGCTTGGAACCCTCATGTTGCGGCATATCACTATGATGAATCCATAGTTAGTTGGCGGGATTTGAACGCCGGACTCTGAAGTCTTGTGATACCAGGTTGCTCTTTTTTCATCTAAGATAAAACTAATTGTTCATTTCTTTGGATTCAGTGTCCTGTAGGAGGGTGCGGAAGGAGATTTACGACTGCCTACAACGTTAATACACACATGAAGTTACACGAGCGACCGATCATGGTTACCTGCCAAATAAACGGATGTGACCGAGCGTTTCAAACGAGACGCGGCTACGAAAAACATCTGAAGGACCATGGCATCCAGTACGCTCCTTATGTGTAAGTCCCTAACTGTATAGCTTTAAATTTGTAGAAATAATTTGAAACTTTGATAAACTATTGAAAATGTTTTATTCTCTAAAAGTACCGGTATGCGTCTAAATAGCCCCATAGATAAGTGAGGGTCAGAGGAAACATTCGATTGTGAACTTAAGTGGTGTCTAGCACTAGCCACTGGTGTCTAGCACTAGCCGCTGGTGTCTAGCACTAGTCACTTCTTCTAACTCTCCTTGCACTCCTTTCCCCCTTGCCATCGCATACTACACTCACGCTGGACGGAGACCCTGTACCCTAAAGGAACTTCTGCCCTGTTTGCTGCTAGGGCTCTTCCTTGCTTGACTCAATTATACCGACCCTAGCGCGTACGGACACGTACGCACAACTTACTAGAGTTTAAAGCGCATCCCATAAGCATGTTTCGTCTGTCCTACCTTACTTGTCTGCGGCAGCACAGACCTTTCGCTATTTTTAGAACAAATCCAGTGTACTTATTTACCCTCATATTTACCCATCTGGGTTTTCCCAAGAGATTATGGTAATATTTCTAGTATTAGTATTTTTTGGCATACATTATGTTTTAACTGAGGTCTGGGTGCTTCCCTATTCAAACAAAGTTATTGGACATACTTAGTAATCCAACAAGGCCCCTACTAACTTACAAAATAATTACTAGACCCTGTTGGTACTGCGGGTTCTCATTAGTCTGTAATAAGTCCGCAACACCTTAAATTGTTCATACTTTGAATTTTTATTTCTTTGCAGAGTATAAACCTATCAAATCTTTGTGGATAAGACAGTAATCGAACATGTCCTTCCTGCACCAAAATCCTAGACGCCTCTACTAGGCTAGCAACACACCATATTCTTGGCAAATGTCTCTAGGCACTGAATCAATGAGTATTTGAATCTGTCTACCGATTAACCTTAATCAGGTTAACCACGTTGGAGCTCAACCGGGACACGTTCCGGCATAAATAAGTAAAATTAATTGCAAACTGAGACAGTCCTAATTCCTAACTGCAGAGTCTTTTTAATCTTTTTCATTTTTTCTGAAGGAAGTGAAGTAGAATATTAACAAACCATCACTCGTCTCTAGCCGGGCCCACTCAAGGTCATGGACTCCTCCCCTCTTATCCCTCCCAATATGTTTGCAATAAACATAAAAGCAGACTTTGATTAAAAACAGAAATCTGGTACAGCTTATTTTCAAAGAAAGTAATTTTCACTTTTGTGCCTTTTACTCTGTAAATATTTTATTTGATCTAAAAGACATCTTTGTGTGTTGTTCATTGTGATTCCTGTCAAATACCCAATTCAGGTAGGGGTTTTAATGCAAATCTCATTAAAATCTGAAATGATAGAGTCAAATTTGACGTGAAATGAATCACCATGTTTTTTGTTGCAGGTGTTCTATTGAGGGTTGCGGCAAAAAGTATTTCACCATTAACTCCCTCAACTCCCACCTCCGCATCCACCAGCATCCCGAGGAGGAACTGAAATGCTCCTATTGTGAGAAACGATTCGAGCAGCCTTGTCGACTAAAGGCACACATGAACACACACTTGGGCTTTAAACCGTACGTCTGCGACTTTGAGGTGAGCTAAGCCACACTTATTTAATTGTTTTCACGTCGCTGCATATTTTAAGTTTTTTGGGAACGATTTTTGTCCAAACCCTAGTGTTGTTGCTAGCGTTAAATTTTGTCAGTATGAATTATTGATAAGATTCATCTGGGTTGGATTCAATCTCACTTGGAATCAAGCAAGTGACCTTTATATTTGACAAAATATAATGATTGGCAGGCTGGGTAGCTTAGTGGTCAATCAAAAGGTCGCCAGTTCAATCCAAAGAAAAGTCAGTAGCTCTTGTTGAAGGCTTGAAACCGGATCATTGGACTTTAAATAAATAATTCGCTAATGAAACAGCTGATCTTAGTGACAAAGCTATACGGATCATTGCACTATTTTCTCATCCTTCACTCATATTTGGGCTAAAATACACACCTAGGTGGCGTCCCCATCTCAATATATTGGTAATAAACAACTCGGCTATCCAAACAATGTGGTTTAATTTTGTACAGTTCAATAGGTTAGAATTGAGAGAAAAATATTTATTGAGGGTTATTTCTTTGTACAGACCTGATTCAGTTTCTAAATCCTAAATTGCATAACCTAACAATGCATAAAAATAAAATAAAATGATCTGAAGAAGGATATTTAGGAAGGGAAGACTTCCATAATTTTTTTTACATTTACAATGAAAAAAAAAAAATATAATTTTTATAGTACTAGCGCCATTTCTTTCATATTTTTTCATAGTGAACCATAAAATATACGTATAAAGTCAATAAAATTTTCTAGTTCTTGTTCAATGTCGATAAAATGTAACTTATACTTTTTATATTCCCAATACCTTTCCTTTAATTAATTTAATAGTCTACTCTATCAAAATGGACAACTCAAGTGAAAGTGTAATACAAACACTTATCCAATAAACAAAATTGTTTTATTGTCATATGAAATATTTACCAACTCAATGTCGTCTGATTGAAACATTTAGAGATCAATTGTACTAATCATAGTGAAAGGAAGTAAATATTTTACCAAATAACTTGAAGTCAATAACACACATTGCTCTTTTATTGAACGAGAGTTTGTAGATGGTTGTCGGTGTAGCTTGTGGGTTATCTTGAAAAACCTTCCATACCAATTTGTAAGTATGTTTTGGTAGATGGCTTTAGGCCAGGGTATTTAAGGATTACTGGATTTAGTAATAGATAGGTCTAGGTTCAACAGCAGACGAAAATAGATGGAAAATCACAAACACATAACACACCGAATTTTGAGATATACTAGCTCCTTCAGTAGTAGAATCTTTCTATGTTCTTGTAGGCTGCGAGGAATAAAAATACCTACTCAGTCTAATTTAGTCTAGGCCATAGTTTTTGCTCACTACTCACTATTAATTATCAACTAGAATCATACTTCGGATTAGGGCTTCAGTGCATAAGGTCCCGGGTTCAAATCCCGCCAAACACCAATGGATTTTATCTATGTAATAATGCTGCAACCCTTTTGGACTAGTCTGAAGTAATGTCTAAAACATTTGCGGGCTAGAAAATACCCATGAAAATGTTTACAAACCTGCTGCTTTGGAGATTATTATCTGAGATTTAGTTCGGGTGGTTCTCTAAATTTGGCTAACCGCTTGTAGGAAAAGTTCCGATCTTCTTAATCCTGATAAGATGCAAGTTAGGGAAGGGCTTTAATCAAATCAAATCAAATCAAAACATTTGACTGTAATCTAAATTAATCAAATCTAAATTAATGACTGTAGTATTGAAGCAGCTGTTGAAATCTTTGTTGTGGGTGGCAGCATGGTTAACTGTGAGGTTGTCTTTGAATTTATTTTTCACCTCTTCAATTTGTAAGTAAAATGTTTACTGGGTGAATCGCTCTGATTACATCAGTGTCTGAGTCATCAAATTTCTCAGAAGTGTTTTTTTTTCACAATTTGGTTGGCACTTTTACTTGTTTTATTTCAACAGAAAATATTTGAATCAACTATCACGAACTTTCGGCCTTGGTTGTTCCATGCCAAACAAACAAACTGTTAATTTAGAAAAATCTCCAAAAAAGGTTTGCCTTAACTTAACCTGTATCTTTCTCTTTTAATTTTCGAGTTATCAACTAAAAATTAGCATTTTCATTTTTCGCTTGTCTTATGGTGGTTCAAATTGTTTTTAAAATAAACCCATTGAGAGGTAAGCTTGAAATTTTGCACTCATACTGTCAGTTAGTCCCAATAATGCATATGTTAATAATAAAAAAAATTAAAACTTTGTATGAAAAACCCTTTTATGGGAATTAAAAAAAGATATTTTGTGTAACAAGGTCATGCTGCGTATCAAATTTAATGGAATTTTAAAAGAAACAAAATGGTGCAAGTTTGAGTTCTTTAGTTGGTATGGTTTTTGAGTTACAGTATTTTTAAACAATCGTAAATAATAGTCACTTTTTTATTTTTAAACTTTCAAAACTCAAAAACCAAAAGTCAGAAAAATGTAAAATTTGAGATTTGAACTAGTGTTGGTGGGTGAATATTTCACAACAATTTCAGCCAAATCTGAGACAGGTTAGGATTCAATTCATATGGTGAAATTGGATGATTTGGCATGGAATTACATGTTATCAAAAATCAACAAATTTCTTGTACTTTTAAGTTTTCCTTGTATTTTGGGGGTTCATTGTCTCTTTGGAACCAGAACACCTTTGATTTGAGTTTTTAAACTTGTAGTTTGGGCTAGAGAGGAATTTTTCGATGGTCATTGATTCTTTTCTAACACTCCATATCTATAAGTTCTACAGGTAAGGCGTTTGGTTATAAATCTAGGGCAATTTTTCCCTAGGAGCAAAAGTTTTAAGGTGCTAATACAAGTAGTTAAATAAATACCTTCTCCTCTCTAAGTATTGTAAAGTATTTCAGTGCCTTCTAATCCATCTAAAATGACATGTGTCACATTGCAGAATTGCCCATGGGCTTTCACAACCTCCAGCAAGTTACGAAGACACCAACGAAAGCACACACAGACTAGAAAACACATTTGTAAAGTTTGTAACAAGTCATTTCTACGTTCTGAACACTTGAAGGATCATAGCCTGAAGCATTTTGTTAAAAGATCGTTCCTGTGTTCTATCCGTGGTAAGTCTGCTACTGTTTTTTTATTAAGATTTTCACTTCCAATTAAAAATTCGTTAAAATAGTAATTATCTGTGTAAGGAAAAACAATGTCTTTGTTTGAGCATACGATCACTAGTTGAATCGGCGCTTTCTAGTGGCGAGTGTGGTATATGTTTACAGTCCAACCTTAATGCGTTGATATAGCGTTACAGTTTGTAAATTGAACTAAGGTCAATGACTTTGAAATATCATGATTATGATTGTGTAATATTGTATTTTGTTGATAACAAATTTCAATTGCAGCATTAATAGAAATTTAGTTGACATTTTACAGTATTTTTGTGAGTTTGTTAAATGTTTTCTACACAATGTTGGATTAACCATGGTTTTTCACCGTGGTCTCCCTCCCCGTTTGACCCCGGATAATCGAGGCTCTACTTTACAATGTCAATACTGTACTGTTAAGTATTGTAGCCTATGTGTTTTAATGAGGTAGAATTCTGACCTATATTGACCGATGCTGTTTCTGAACCTTGACTTAGCGAAAATCCTGCAAACCTATCCTCAATATAACAAACCTCGTTTTGACGAAATCCTTGATACAATGAATATTCAACTCGCAGCAACTTAACGAAGCAGTTGCCATCACTAAGCTGCTTAATTAAACTGCTTAAAAAGCAGTTTACCTACCTTAGTAGGATATCACACTTGTGGTCGACGACTAAATCATTTTATTCGGCAATATTACATTATTTCCTGTAATACTTTCCAACTATCTTGGTAGTTGACCTGTTGTGTTTGTACAGATTGTGGGATGATGTTTTCCAACAAGTCGACAATGTACGCCCACCTCAAGAAACACCGAGTACAAGACGCCAAGATAAGCGAGACAACGGTGACGACGTTCCCATGCCCCATAGACACTTGCAAAATGGTGTTTAACACAATAGAAAGTCAACGCATACACATGCAGAACTGCCATGTACTGACAGGTAAACTTGCTAGAGTGTGCGTAGGCTTATGAGTTATTGACCACGGCATATACTGTGACATTGCATAGTCATATTTTAGTTATATTATTCTATAACTTATTACATCCTTGTGGAAGAGAGTTTTAAGGATTGATTTGAACTTAAAATAGCATAATCAGCCAGTCACAGGGTTTTGCTATAGCCTAAAAGTTTTGTTGTAACTGTAATCGTTGATCTGACCAAGAAAAAAACTATACACTATACCTTTTACGCAGGTGGGATTGTTTTTCACATTACTTCAGGCTAGGCCTAGGGGTTGCAACATTATCACTTATATAAAATCCATTGGTGATTTGGCGGGATTTGAACCCAGGACCTCAAGGACCGAAGTCCAGCGCTCTGCTAGACCAACTCGTCCCCAAATATGTGCGCCGTTCCAATTTATGATCTGCTAACCACCATAGCTTTACGTTAATTAATCACATACAAGCATATTATGTTGTAACTTCTTTCCAGGTTTAATCAACAATGAAAACTCGCAGGACACTATTCAGTTGCTCTCAGACGACAACTTGATTGCTTTAGACGGCCTCCCGGGAAATAGTGCATCCTCAGGTACCATTGGTTGAAAATTTTATATTTGTTTAAGCCATAAGCTACATTCCTTTTAGAAGTTCATCGTGTTGAGCTACTTCCTACTTAGTCGTTCTACCTCTTGCCCAGCACGCTCCTCCTCGTCGTTTCACCAAAAACTAGGTCATTGGGAACAACTTAAGTTGCTTCAGTTCGGTTAAGTATTTTTGATCAATTAGTCAAGTAGATCAAGAAGATTAAGTTGTTATGATCAATCCATCCCTAAATTTTGTAGGATTCTTGTCTCTTTAGTTTGTAAGATCTTTTGATAGGGGTGTGCGAATAGTGATTTTTGGGTTCAAATTGAATGACTTTTCACCTTGAGCACAGAATTTATAGTTGAATTTCTGTCAACCGAAACACTCTAAACCAAAATACCAATCAAACAATGGCCTACAAATATTAGTACACAGAAATATGTCTTAGACAAAGGAAACGAAAGTAAAGTGACTTTTCAAACAGAACGGACGATGAGGGTGGCACATAGTTCAGTAGGTCGTTGGCTGTTACACCATGCCAATTACAAACTACCCCTCTACAATGCGATTTATAAACTTTGTATGCGATCTGAGATTTACATCTATCTGCTGGATTGAAACATTGATGGCTGGGAAATATGCAAGCTGACGTATTACTAATGAAAATAAATCTAAAACACTAACTGTAGCAACTTAAAGATGCCTAGTTGATATGTGTATATATATTTTAAACCTTACTCTTCATTTAGCGTGTTATATAACCTTAACATGTATTTTTGTAACGCTATGGTTTTATTTCATCACTTAAAATGCAGAAAAAAACTCCCCCCCCCTATTTATTTTAGAAAGTGGTTCTACTGCAGTCACATTTCCTCATGTTCTACATCGCCACGTTCTTGAAAACCAAATTCTCATGTATTGCTGTATAATACTGTATGTCTATAATGTAAGTGCTTTTAGAGTTGACTTGATCAAATATTAAATGGTTCATAAATCATAACCATCCGTACTGATGATATGATAAACAACTAGGGTAGTTCAGGAAATACTAAGGATCCTGAAGGTCAATATGGTTAAGTGATGTCTTGTGTTTCAGGTTCGGGAATGGTCAGTTTCAACTCACAGGAAGGACTGTTGGTCGGAATGTCAGATTTGGTGCAATGCATTCCTGTCATGGAGCAAGGTGGGCATTTCCCCCCTCACTGTTTTAGCCGAGAATTGGGCCACATTACTTTAGGCTAGATCTAGTGGGGGTCGCTCTTATCACCTTAAAATCCATTGGTAGTTGACGGGATTTGAACCTGGGACCACTGTGCCGCACTACAACTAGGCCAGCTCGCTTACCCAGCCAAGCTCCAACGGCATTAATTTTTGCAAGACTAACATAGCCAAACTTTCCACTTACTATTTTGCGAGTGTAATGAGACAAATCTAATAAAAATTGTACTATTCACATGTGCCTGAGGTAATCGAGCTAAATTACATTAGAAGACCAAAACATTTACCAGTAAAGGGTTAAAGGTAGTTAAAAATTATCATTTTAACGTATGTTACACAGGTGACTTTTCCGAGTCTAACTCGTCCAACAATATCACCACCCAAGTCGTGTTCACTGATGACATGGAGGATGGTGACAATCAAGTTATGGAGGAATCGAACCCTTTAAACATCACTGAAACTGAGGTAAGAGAAAGCTAAAGTGTTTAATCCCTTCACTAAGGCAGCGATTTAATTTAACGTAATTTTCATACGTTAGGCCGAATAGGAACTGGATAAGTTTTAGTGTTAAAAGTTTTTTTTGACATTTTCATAAAATCAGCCATTTTAGAGCAATTTCAATTATAAAAATTAAAGTGGCCACCATTTTCGAATTTATAGATTGGAACAAAAATTTTTTTTAGGTCTTGTACTTTATCATACATACCAAGTTTTATAAAGAACAGCTGAGAAAATTTTAAGATAAAAATGACTGGCCTGATGTACAAAATGTTGAATATCCTGTTAACAAAGAGGTAAAAAAACATTCTTTTTTATTTGACCCATAATAAATAACTTCTTGGTCAGCATTTTACGTGTTGTTAAATTTATGGAAAGTAAATAAAATAAACGTTTTATAACACTTAAAACATATATTTATGCGTATACTGTTACTCACAAGACGGTAGGCCTAAATATACAAAAAAGAGTGAATGATTTGCCTATTGGGTCTTATGATGATTGGAATGTCCAATCAAAATCAATCACCATCTTTTTTGTATATTTACCGTCTTGTGAGTAACAGTATAAGCGTAAATAGATGTTTTAGTGTGTTATGAGACGTTTCTTTTATTTTCTTTCCATTTGACCCATAGAACCACTTCCCAGAGTTAGCTGTTTACTTATCACGGTACTTATATTAGGACACTCTGTAAATTATACATTTTTTATAGGTTTTAGAAAATAGTGTACTAATAACTCCAAAAGAGACTAGGCACTTGATAAAATTGATTGGTTACACATTATTAAGTATAAATTATATATTATATAAAAGGTTAGTTTTTCACACAAATCCAGCCAGAGACTCAGCCCCGTGGTGGCCAGATATGAGAGGTATTACATTGTTAACCAAATGATGAAGGACAAGTGGGTTCATTTACGGAACATCAAATAGCTACTGATGTCTATAACCTCTCCGCTTCCTAAGAAATTCTGAGAATCATTTTATGGATCTCCTTGAGTTGATTATACTATGTTGATTTACAAGACCCACTACACAAGCTAAAATGATTTTATTTGGATAGCCTACTCAAGTAATCCACATAGTTATCATTGAACATTACCGTATCCAATACAGAAATTCAATTTTTTCTGACTGCAGAATATTGGCTCGGCACGCACAGATATTCCTTACAAGGCGGGGCCCAGGGACAAGCAGATGTCTTCATTGGCGGGGCAGCACAGCAGAGGCCTACACTCCGCCTCGGATGTGGTGTTGTCTTCAGGTCTGCTGGAGCGGGGTCTACTCTTACAGGTATAAATTTATAAGCTTGATTTAATTTATAAATTGTATTTTGGAAATTCACTGTTATCAAGTTTGCAGCACAAAAAAAAAAAAAAAAAAAAACAGTTTGGACACCTTTGCTAGGATTGTGGGTAAAGAGTTTACAACATTGGTTTATGGAATTTTTTTATTTGGTATTAGGCTTATCTGAATGGAAAAAAATCAACCTGGCACATGATACACAATACTTTACTAAGGAGAGTAGTATTGTCTGAAAATGCTGGAATTGATAGAGAAATATTCTGTTGTGTGTAAAGTTTTGTGTTTCTTATGCCAGAGTCGACTACCTCCCATTCATTTAAGCTTCCTATCCTAAAAAACTTCCTATGTCTCCTGCGATCGCAAAGAAATCGTAAACATGTCTTGTAGTTGTGGTGCTCTCGGGAGCTTCCTTTGCGGTCTCGGTGAAATTGCAAAGGTTTCATGGGATCACGGGGAAATTGTGTACGTTTCCTACAATCGTGACGAATGGTGAACATTTTGTGTAGTATGGCAAAATTGAGACATTGTGAATAACTGCGTTCATGGAGATATCATTATCATCTCAAGAGTCCGCATTAACATTGTAAAAATACCCCACAGTCACCGTCATCATAGTCTCTTGCGATCAGAGGAAAATCTGGAACATCGCCTGTGACTCTGGCAAAATCTGGAATTTCTGTTTGCGTAACCTTGCCAGGCTCTTTTTAGGATTGCAAGATAAAAAGCTTGACTTTCTGCTTTCGTATTTCCCAGTCAATCATTCTGACTTTGAGGCTAGTCTTGGTGTGAAAATCACCCTCACACTGTGTTGTGATCTTGAATCTCGAGCCAAGGAATCACAAGACAGTGTAAGGTATTTTAACCTTTTTACATTGAAAAATCAAAATGAAACTGCTTGCACGCATATTTTTAATACAGTAGACTCCTCTTATCCGGACTCCTCGGGACTGAGGCCAGTCCGGATAACGGGGTTTCCGGCTTAACAGACGTCCCCAAAAACTTGTTTTAAACGGACAGTTTATTTATTTATTTATTGAGTTACATGTCATTACATCATAATAACAGGACATATTGTCAATGGTTAAATAAAGACTTAAAACTAATAGATAAAACTAATACATCTGTATTTACATAAAACAACTGAATCTTCCCAAAATACAACATTGTTACATGACAACAAAATTGAGCCAGCAGGAGTGTGAAGGTTTACTTATACCTAATTCCAGCAGTCCTTAAAATAATCTGCCAATGAAAAAAAAAGATTTAGTCTTGAGCCATTCTTTTAAATAAAGTCTAAACTTATAGGGATTTTCTAGAGTAATTAAACTTGTTGGTAAGTTATTTAAGATTACTGATTTACTGATTTACTATGATATTCGACTTAAATTTAGAAGAGCGTTGTATTTAGACACGTGATCACTGGTCTCAAATCTTTCCCACGAGAACAGTCGTTTCAGTACCGCGCACTTCTTGCTGATATAGTCCAGTTAAACCAATGTGCTGATTACAATTGTCCGATTAAAGAGATGTAATTTCCGCTGAATGTAGTCCGGTTAAACCGATGTCAGGTTAAAAGGTGTCTGGATAAGAGGGAGTCTACTGTAGTATGAGATGAATGAAACTAAATGTGAACTGCAGGACGAGTTATCTGGAGGTGACTTGTACTCGAGTCAGGAGGAGAGTGGGAGTCTGTTGAGCAACGTGGGGGAACTGCAAGTACTCCTCTTGGACTCTTCTACGAGAGAGCAAACTTCGGAGTTTGAACAATCCACGATCAACCTACGAGATTTGGAGTAACCAACACTGCCACGCTAGTCGATAATCGTAAGTCGTTACTGACCCTATAAACTTCAACTTGCACATGTTTCAAACTGTGATCTATGTAGTGTTTGTGAAAATTGAGTGACATTGAGATTAAACTCATGATTTTATTGTAACTCGTAACTCATAGGTACAGTTGACTCTCTTCCATTCGGACCTCTGACGTTCGTATTGGACCCATTTAAAAACTACCAAACTTTCAAACTACCAGATATTTACACCAAAACTACTAAATACGTTGTAAATATGTGTGAAAAAATGGTAAACACTAATACTCTACAAAAGGGGTGTAGCAAAAATATCTGTACCAAAAAGTTGGACAAACATGTGGTGACTTGTTTTACAAGAGTATGAACAAAACCTGTAAGTGTTATGCACGGAGGCTGTAGAAAGTCTGAAATTGAGATGAGTCATCTGTACCAATTGATTACTATTTAGAAGCTTTAAAACAACACAAGAATGGACGTTTTAAGCAACTTGTTCTTATAAACTATTAGTTACCATTCATCTTGTAATATTACTTTCTGAATTGTGTAAGATATCAGAAATAATAATTTGTATATTTTTTTAAGAATATTTTTATAGTGATTAAGTTTTTTTTTTTTGCTCGTATCTACGCCAGTGGCATTTTTGTAATGTTTGGTTAAATCATGAAATATGAGCCCTTATGTTTTTACGATATCTTTAAAAATATATATTTTTTTTATTAAAATATAACGATTAGCATTTTATTTTTGCAAACTTAGTTAATTTACCTTCTTCAAATATTTGGTTACATACTAGGGTAAAATAAGTTGTGAAATCATAATAATTTACAAGTTTTTCAGACCTGTTATGACATTTAATCTGAATGATAAAATTATTGTAAGTAATGAAATTAAATGATTTTCTGAGCCACCTATACTGAATGAATCAAAAGGTTAACGGTTCAATCGTAAGAAGTTGTTTTTAAAAAGTAACTGGACCCATTTCCCCTTGATTATTATTATTACTATTATCAATTATTTAAGATGGGGACGCCACTATGTGTGTATTTTAATCCAAATATGAGTGTAGGATGAGTGGCACGATCTTGTAGTCTTGTTAGTGACTAAGGCCGACATATTCCTTAGACACAGCTGTTAATTAATAGCCCAAACAGATAATGGCAACTAAGGGACCTACAGTTTAATAGTAGAATCCGAACTACATTCTTGCCTTTGTATTAAATTGGTCTAATTATCAGGATAGTACTGCGGATAGTCGTAGTACTCACTAGTGCGGATGTTAATCCACACCAGGGAGTATTGCATCCACAGTGCATCTCCATAACCATTATTGGACTCATAATGGTCCTCCTGGCTAACAGCTGATTTCATTCATTTAGCAAAATACAAAATGGCGGATTAGTTAACAAAGTGATTTTGAAAAAAATTTCAACAAAGTGATTTTGAAAAAAAATTTCATTCATAATTTTCTCTTTGTTTTGCACCATTGACCCATAGAACCATCTCCAGAGTTAAGCTGTTTACTTACAGGACACCCTGTATAAATTAATCTGAAATAGTCACAAAAGATAATAAATAATCTGAAACTGTATACAGTATATAGGTGGATTGTAACAAATATTTAGTTGTTTATTTATTTAGAAAACTAATCAATTGTACTTTGATCAAGAATTGTCACATAAGTTGACGTGAAGTGTTTTGTATTTGTGAATTTAAAAATGATAAATGTGATTGATTAAAATTTTGTTATTATTTTCCACATAAAATCCTTGATTAGACATTTGAGTAGATGGATCTAAAAACATGTTGTATTCTATAGCGATGGATTCTGTTTGAGTGGCGTTCTTGTAAAAATCTTTACTCAAATTTTACAAATACAGTACTTTACTCAATACATATTTTGTACCAAATGGATAATTTGTTTGGAGAACTTTTATTATAAACCCTTCTATTGATAATGTTAATAGGAAACAAAATCACAGTATTATGTAAAAATAACCTTTATTGCTATAACTGAAGTATAAATTAATACTTAATTTAAACATTGTATTTAAGAAATTCTCTTGATTACCTTTATGTTAGAATTAAATTGAATTTTTTCAAAACGTGCACAAAGAAAAACACATACAAAGTGTTGGTTTTTTTGTTTCTTCATAACAAAGAAAAACGGTTACAGACATTTTATTGAATAAGATTATAAGAGAAGCTGATAAAAACTAAATTTATATTATAAGTAAGAAATTAAACAAATATACACTAACAATTGATGTGCAATCTTTAACTTATTTTTAGAAAAAATTATAATTATATAAAAAATAACGTTTTTAGGAGCTAGGTGTCAAGATAAACATTTTTTTAAAGAAAATAATACATAACACTGCACAAAACCTCTAAACATATTGCAAAATAACATTGTGTTTTATTTACAGGTGTAAAAGTATTCTACTTATTGTAGGCCTAATTAAGTGTAGATTTTTACAATTTACAATCAAAACTTTGTAGCTGCCTTTTACTACTAAATTAAAACCTCCTCCATCCTCAATGTGATTTTTTGCCTAAATATTGGCCTTGAATAAAAAAACCAAAGAATTCCAAGCAGACAACAGTTTTCCCATATTTCATTATCAACTACCATCATTAATGGGCACACAAATGTGTATTTGTAGGTCTTTTAAAAACACAGCCTACAGTAAAAACCAATTTCTTTTTGGCATTTGAAACAACATGTTTTTGTGGTTTTACAGATACTTTTTACTTTATTGCTACGTTTGTGATTATGTAAACAATATTAACGGTTTTTAATAGTGTAAGAAATGGCTAATAATCACAGCTTAGCATTTGACAATGAACAGCTTTTGAGCAACTTTCGGATATTGCTAGACTAATTTAGGAACATTCACCACAGCAAAACACGTAAGGACGGATCATACTTTCTGTCTTCTCGATAAAAACTTACACTAGAACAATGATAAAGCGTAAAAACAATAGCCAGTGCTACCATCTAAGATTAAATTGGAACGTATCTTTGAATACTTTAAGGTAATAATACTTGTTTCAGATCAGCTTGATAGCTTATTTTACAAATTTTTTTCAAAACTAGAAATTAACACTAATGGATAAGAATTTGAAGTACCAACTATCATTTATTACATAGTAAATGCTACTACTATAGTAAGATATGATTTGAAGATTTTACAAATATTACTGGAGCTGAATTGAGTATTTTTAAATATGTCTGATTATTAAAAAATGTTCAAACAAGATACTTTACTTTTACAGTAATCAATTAAGTATTTATAATATCGTTTAAGCAACTGGTAAAATACGTAAAAATATACTTTTATGAATCTAACAGAGATGATAAAATTCGTTATTTGTTATTTTGGTATAGTAAAATAAATCTCCCCTTACTGCACAGAGTAAAGAACGATTGAGATCCATTCATGTCATTCCCATGTTTCTGAAATGTATTGGACATAATAATATTACAGTTTAAAATTTAAGTGTACTCTAAACTGTAATATTACTTAGTAAATCGCCTGTGCAAAAAGCGCTGTTTAAGCCAGATTTGTGAATATTGTAAAAGTTGTAAAAGAAAAAAAAAATACAAACCAAGCTTCTAACAAAAACTTATCCTCTAGATACAAACGCTTCATCTTTTAACTTTCAATATACACTCGTAAAGCTTAAGTACAGTAAAAATACAATTTAAATTCAGTTTTCTTAAAAAAGAATACCTTACCTATGTGGCCACTCAAACCTCAGTAGGTTTTTGGCCTAAAAGAATACCATATAAAAATATTTACAGAACTAGTGAGTGTTTTAACGAGTGCTAAAACTAATTCATTACGTGCTGTACGATAGGTGAAGACTTGGTAACAATATAAATATAAAGCTCATCACTGGAATGTGAACATTAAACTAAGTCGTTTATAGGAATTTCGTTTGTAGCTCCCTGCAAATTTCTTGTGCGATCTTCTCGTCTTTCTTCTTCGCGTCTGCGTAAAGCTTGGAAAATTTTGCATCTTAATACGCAGGAAAAAGAGACGAGTACATGAACGATTATCACTAACAATAAACAACATTGTATTACCACTAGAGTAGTCACAGGCTTCCGCCAGTCGAGAATCTTGTAAACGTAAGAACGGCCCTTCCTGCAAAAATAGTCACAGTCAAGAACATTTATTCATAAGTATACATAATTTTACAGTTGCGTTGTATAAATCAAGGCTTAAGCTTTGCCACTGGCACCCCTATGCCAATGTTGGGGGAGCGAGCTGGTCTAGTGGTTAGAGCATGGGATTTCAGTCCCTTTTTCAAATCGTTCAAGTCCCGAATTCAAATCCCGCCAAGTTACCAATGGATTTTATCCAAGTGATAATGCCTCAACCCCTAGGTCTAGCCTGAAGTAATGTGAAAAACAATTCCGGGCTCGTGCCTAGCGTCTTAAGACAAAAAGATACCCTATGCAAGTGGGAACTGATTGGAATAAAAGTGTCTTAAGTCAAGCTAAGAACTCTGCGCTGTTGTAATATTTGATCGGCCTCGACGGGAGCTCGTTGCGACCTATATCCACAGATATCCCATGGACATGAACAAAACACAAAGTCTACTCCTACTGTAATACCTACGTTGCACACATTTTAGTGCTGTTTTAGATCTAGCTGTCAAAGATTTAGATACATCAATGGAAAATTGGCAGTGAAATACAGTATGTGTTAATATGATAGCGTTCCCAGATCTAAGAGCATCTATATACTGTTGTCCTTGAAAATAAGGAGTAACAAGAAAAATACATATTTTTGTCTTACAATTTTTACCATATTAGTCAGTAGGATGACAATCTTAAGATTGATTTGGACTGAGAAACCAACCATAAATTCCAAATTAGTATTTAATATTAAATCCAACAATCTTAAAGAAAAATAACCATCTTACTGATGCAAGATAGTCTTAATTCACACATAACAAGCAACCCTGACGTGAAAATGTAACTTTGTCTTTAATTCAAGCAAACAAACCAAGAACCAGTTGATGTTGGTTTAGAGTACCAATCCACAGAGAAGTAAGATACAGAGGAAACATTCAATGGTAATTGGTAAGGTGTCTAGTACCACTAGGTGTCTGTAATACTCTGTTCCCATTCTGCCTCCCTACTTTGAAACAGCCGACAGCTGAACAGCTAATAGATTAATCTAAAAAAAGTGGAGGGGGAACACAGGGACCTTTACCTCTAACCGCCGAAATTTTGTCAACGGACTTTAGTCGCTAGTTTCTAGGGCAAAGTCCAATTCCGCCACCCCTCTCTCTCATGTACTACAACGCTACAGGTGGAGGAAGACACTGTGTCCTGTGCGATAGGAATTTCCGCACAGTGCTCGCTGCTCAGGCTCTTCCTTGCTTGGCACAAGTATATTTTTGACACCTAGAGCTGAAAGTGCATGGTTGTCGCATTTAAACAATTTTCCTCTATACCTTACTTCTCTGTGACTAAACCTAATAACTTGCCTGTCAGTTCCGCCAGCCAGGAAGTACACGTAGTTGAACGAAACGTAGGACAAAGCGAAGGCAAGCGGCCAGTAAAAGTCGACTAGTCGTATCGGGTGAGCGATAATTATCAGGTCAGTCAACATTAGCACGGAGTTGCCTGCGTGGACAAGAATGTTCAAAGTGTCCAACTTATTCTCGGCTGCAACATCATTATCAATCACTGAAGGTAACAAATTTTTATCATGGTATAGTGAAAAATATTTTGAGGAAATTTTATGGGAAAAGGCTAGTTAGGACATTGGACAAGGACATACAAAGAGAATAGTATGAAGATCCAGAATGGTTAAAATGTCAAGGATCAGATAGACTTAGCACTTGGAACATACCAACTTTGAAAATACCTGGATCGAACACAAATCCCCAGTAGATGGCTGTTATAGCGAAGGCTCCTACAGTAGCTACACTGTGCAGTATCCAGTATATCTTCAAACCGAGACACATCTTCATTGCATCTGTTTCCTCATCTGTGAACATACAAGAATTTGCAACGTGTTCATGTTGACCTAAGTATCTTTAAAACAGTATTTTCTAGGAACTTCCAAGCTTTGCCTCATTCATGATGAATGTAACATGGAAATGGCATAGTAAATAATTAAATTATTAAGTAAATAAAACTTATATATCAATAGATTTACCAAACAACATAAGTCTTTACCCGGCTAGAATATTTCTTGACTGTTCACACGGGCATTGGCAGATATCATACTACATCTAAGAAGATGTCGCTGATGTAGTTCTTGATGTTTTTAAAAGAGCATGTTCACACCAACTAATTCGTGAGCAACAGGAGCGCTGACGCTACGTTAGCTAGTTACGTGTTGCTGAATACACCTGTGAGCACTAGCGCTCTAGGATATCACCCCATCCCATCCTCTCACCGCCGTCAACGTTGTGGTGACCAATATCCATCCACAGCAGAGTCAATGCAAGGATACCATCACCGTGGTATTGAATTGGACACCGTTTCATGATCTAATATGTGCGTGAGGTTTGATCTTGATCTGTGAGCAGTTGGAGTGTGACTCTGGTGGGGTGGAGGAGGTAATAGCAGCAGCAACTCGCCGGCTACGTAGCCAGGGCCTGACGTAGCAAGCAGTGTGAATATGTAATAATGTAATACACCGGAGACGTAGTAAGACATCTTGTGACGCCGGTGTGAACTGTCCTTGGCTATGATAGGAGAATCAGAGGTAACTTTTAACTCACCTGGATGTCTACAGTGTGCCTTAGTCACCAAGTAAGCTGCCAGAAGAGCCTGTATTGTGCAGGCAGTGAACCCCCAGTGAGTCAGGTAGATGATCCACTTGGCGTAATGTACAGCGCCCATCCCCCCGGGTCTACCCAGCTCTACCAAAGACGCCAGCAAGATGCTGAAGAAGACACTGGCAATCACCCAACGGTACACCAGGTAGTATATGCTGATGCCTGGGGTCCTCTGCCACTGTAATGGGTAACAGATATAAGTGTTGCTTGCTAGTCTAGCGAATAGCGTATTTCCTTCTGGGTATACACAGCACCGCCAAAGAGGCCAGCCAAGTACCTGAGGACATACACAAAGTAGTGTGTGCTGATGCCTGTGGTGGTAAAGGGAGGACGGGTCCTTGGTATAGCCACTAAAATTTGAGGGACTTAAACTTAATGTGTTTTGATTCTCTACTTAATATCTCTGGTATGCTTTAAAAATGACTAATTAAAAAAAGTGATATCATCCAGAAGATTCCTTGACACTTAAACATATTTTAGGGGTTGTTACTAAAGTTTATGAGGTCAACCCCTTTTGACCTCTCACAGCTAACTTAATCCAGAGCCGCAGTTTGCGTGTGTCACGCTATGTGCCTGAGATAAAATGAGTCCCCCTTCCTTGTAGGTTTCCTTCCTTGGGCCCCTAGGCCCATTTATTACAGCAGCCCTGACTCAATCACACTAACATCGTTGATGAAAAACCGAACAAAATTTTTTCAACACCAGCTGTCTCTATCCCTAAGTTCTTCCACCGAATGAAATTGATGGAGAAATTTTACAATATGCTACGCATCCAGAGCGTTTACGTTCACAAAATAAAATGATTTCACTATGTACATGCTAAGGAATGTGACAATCTCACCTGGGACTTGACCAGCATGTCTGGTGTGTAGTGGTTCATGTCCATGACTTTGGAAGATATTTTCTGTCGCCATGCTGTTATCTGCAATACCATCTCACAATAGCCACTCCTTCGTCCTAGAAACAGAAAAAAACCTGGTTAGTTATGTTTACTCTTCCTTTAACATGTTCAGCAGTGTGAACGCAGGAGTCAAGACTATTTATAAGAGCTTTCAATCAAATGGCTGCACTTTGCAAGTTTTATAAAAATTTAGGGTTGCTGAGCTCAATCCTGAGAAAATGTCAGTTGATTTGTCATGGTTATGATTTTAAAATCATTTGGTATTTAATTTTGCTCCCAATATTACAAAACCTATAAGAAGCACAAAGCCTTTGTTAAAAGTTCAGTCTGGGAATATTTGAATTTCGGATGGTTCCCATGGCGACTGCTAGGTAGACTATCGCAAGCGCGTGGTCAAGTCAGCTGACTGAGTGAGAGTGTGAGACGAAGAATCGACTTACAGAGAGTGAGATAGAGTAGCGTGGCTGCCGTGCGAGCGATTTTAGCAGCTAAAGCGCGAAGCTAATTTCGGCGACAAAATTCCAGTATATTTTCCAAAAGCATTTAGCTTCTTAAAGGGTTTGTATTCATTGATGAAATGGCCCTAAAGGAACAACTAGCGATAAGACAACTGCAAAGACCATCGCACCCCATTACACTAACCCTGCATAAATTGTAGCTTAAAATACCCACCTAAGTGTATATTGCTGTCATAAAGTAATAATAATGCCAATGTAGGTTAGGTGAGATGCCTTGTGTTGATGACTATGATCAGATGATGTTTTAGTCCGGATTGTTAATCAAAAGCACGCAGTTTGCCAAAGGTGCACGGTTAAATTAACAATAGCTGGGTATCTGAGTGGTTATAGTGCTCGCCTTATTAGAAGTAGTTATATTGACCATACTTAAATTAATCTGTAGTCCTCAATTAAATTTATCATCCTAAAATTCATCACGATTTCAATAAATTGTTTATAATCATCTAATGTTTGTGGAGAGATATCTAGTACAGGAAAAGCAAGTTATCCTTACCTAAGACATATTTCTTTAATTTTACTTAAAGCGAACAGCGTTGCGAACTAACCAAACTAATTTTTTCATTGTCAGTTTAAGGTGTTGATGTAATACTTAATTTGTTTTTAATGTTGACACAATACTTTTGGCTGTTAGGTATTTTTTGTCTTTGGTGTTTGTTGTCATAGTGTGAGAATAAAGTCTGTAAAGTTGGTTGATATGTAATGGATCCACAACTTATTTAAGACAATAACGACATAATTTTTATATTGAATATGAATGCTAGGTTAGTGTAGAATGGAGTGTCCAGCTTAGCTTAGTCAGCTGTTTCTTCTAACCATGATGATTTATTAAAGGCCAAATGATAATGATGATGACAGCTGGGCACAGTTTTGAAATACTAAAAAGCTACTGTCTTTTCTTAAAATTGAAAAGGCAACCTTTTGACTATCAGGATGGCACTGTAACCACTCACCTAGATATTTTAATCCAATCAACCGACAACTAGCCGATTTCAAATTTACCACTTATTGACTAAATCACGGAGACTAAGCCATAAGCAGGAAGTGTCGGACTGTTATGAGGCAGCTATTGTGTAGGCAGATTGGATTTAATTGTACAACATACTGCTGCCTTCGGGTCTAGTCAACGGTTTTCTCCGTTCTCTGCGACAATTCAAACTACATTGTACTTCAGTAGTTGAGGTTACGTAAAAAATATGTATCTGTTTGTTACTTGTAAGACACTGGTGGAAACCTAGATACATATTTGGATTTAATTGTACATCGATGCCTTCGGATCTAGTAAACGGTTTTCTTTGTTCGCTCTGATAATCAAAACCAAGTCAATCAACTCAGATCGCAAGTTTACTTGTATTTTAGTTGAGTAAGTCTCACTTATTCCTGTAAAGACGTACTTGAGCCAATAAAAAACTTTTAATTTTCAGCTAAAACAAAAATCAGCTTGGTTTTACATTTGTACCAGGAAATTAAAAACCGTGAAGTTCCAATGATAATCGCACTAATTAACAAAACCTTATAGATAAATGGAGTATTTAACCAATGCACTATATTATGGAGGTTGAGCGTTACAGTGGAATTTACAAACTATAGTTTTCTGATGTTGTTAAATCAAATTCTTTCCTAGAAAGTCATTTTAGCGAATTTCCCTATAGGGAAGTAGTTATTACCATAGGTTTTATGGTAAGACTTAAGCCCGGGACCGATTCACTTTTCATTTTGATGTCCCCAGAGGCCAAAAACACCATTCGTTAAAATTTTTATATACGTATATATATATATATATATATATGTGTGTCCGTAAACACGATAACTTGAATAACTTTTGTCCGATTTTGATGAAATTTGGTTTGAAGGTGTAAGGCAGGATAAACTTGAATGAGTTCGCGAACCAGCATGATCGGACCATGGGAACAGGGTTTTATGGGCGGTTTTATGGGGTAAAAATTGGTTTTTCTAGTTTTTGACCCTCAAAACATAAAATTTCCCAATTTCCAGACCTTCTTAAAGAGCTTAAAAAACAAGCAATTTAGTACATTAAAGTGTTTTTGTACAGTTATTGGTTACAGAGAAAACTCAAAAAATTGTAAATTTAAAATTACCATGTTATTCTTATGGAGAATATTGTAAAATGTTGTAGTTTGCTTGTTTACGGATATATTTTGATCAAACTTGGTAAATTTATTGATTTTATACAAAGCCATAGTTATTTTACTTAAAAACACACTTTATTAGTTTCCTTGTAGCAGCAAACCTAGGTACTCGTTAAACCTAATGCTATTTAAATAGATTTATTGAAAATCATTTCAGGCAAATGGAAATTCGCTTAGACGGCAGGTTTGCTTCGGCGGGGGTATTTATAAACCATTATTGATACATCCATTACTGACTTGGCAAGGTCATGTGAATTATTACATGTGTTAGGTTACTTTTAGACATTTAATTTACTGTAACTAAAATATTACTGAATTTCTTCCTAATATTATTTTAAGGTCGGTAATTTTTTCTAAAAATTTGTACTACTTGCTTTTTGCTTTTTAACTTGTTGAACCACTTAGTACAATTTTAAAATGTATGTCAAATGAAAACTGTTTTAAAATGTCTTCGTTAACAAAAATATGATTAAGTTAAAGTTGTGTATGCTTAAAGTTGTATCATAGCTGGAAAAGGGAAAGATTAAATTGTGCATTTGTGCTGCAACAACGCATCAAAGCTATTCACAAAGTTATGACATATTTAAAAAATATTCAGTTTGAACTTTTTGCTAATGTTTCTTTAAAAGTAACAGAAGAATTGTCATCAGCTATTTTATATAAGGTTTTGCAATCCAATAGTATGGACAATATATGATCAGATAAGATAAGAATAGTCATTAGATCTGTCCACTGTCCACAAAAGGGTCTGAGCAGAACTAAAGCTCAATTCCATTACTCAGTTAAACCATGTAAAGTTTCATTTGGTTTTTGTACTGCAGAACCTCACTAATTCAAACCTCGTTAGTTTAAAAAAAAACTGGAAAACCTCTAGTGTGAAAATAAAATACACCGTTAATCCCAAGTATTCGCAATCCCATAATTCAGTCTCTTAAATTTGAATATGCTGATAGATAGGCCTCTAGAATTTTGATTTTGTTGCTGTTATAGTAATGTTGCCACTAAAATTCAAAGTCGACTCCTACCAAATTAATTGTGTAATGTAAGCCTCTGAAATTTGAAAAAGCGCAAAAACACCCTGTTAAAACATGAACTAAAGGGTTTAATGTTTATTTGAATTCAGTGCTATTTTTGTTGTCATTTTAACGTTTTGCCTCTATAATTAAAACTCCTGATTTTTCAAACTTCCTTTGATTAAAATTTGGCCGTCCCCTGAATTTTTATTGATTGAGGTTCTATTATATGAGGAGTGGGGGAGCGGGCTGGTCTAGTGGGACAGCACGGAGCTTCCTGAGGTCCCGGGTTAAAATCCCGCCAATCACCAATGGATTTTATCCGCTTGGTAATGCCACAACCCTCTAGGACTAGCCTGATGTTATGAGTAATATATAGTTCCGGACTGGAACTAGTGTCCTAGCATCTGTAGGTGGGACAGAATAGAAAAAACTATATTTGGAGTTTTCTCATAAATCAAACATCTATTTTGCTTGATTGCTAAAAATTTAACACAATTTAAGGGACTTTCATAGGTATAGGTATGTCTTTTCTCTTTGTCCACAGGTTATTTTCAAACTATTAAAATTGTTACAACCAAACTTTTAGATATTTTGTTTTGTTTTAATTGTGATGAAGTCTGAGGTATTGTTCTGATATATATGAAAAATATTATCTGACAGTAGATAAAATTTTAGTAGATGTAGGTCCTAATCAGCTGTTTTTAGCCCTTTGATTAAAGAAAGCAGCAGTGTTTACTCTGTTATATCGATCAGCTGTTAATTTATTTACTTAAACACTCACTATCTGATGCATTGTTGCCATTGCTTAGCAACCATAACCTCAAATGTTAAAACGTTTATATTGACGTTGTGCTTATTGCTTGGCTAGCTTAGACGTTATTGTCCTCTTAAGGTGATTAAAAGTAGGTTAGGTTATATATATTTGTTTATGTTTATTGGTATATGATGAGAATAGCGTTCACATTTTGGGTGAATGTGTCCCCCTAAGCCCCAAACTTTCGATGTTAACAAACGTTTGGAATTGAAACACAATCTCGACTCGAGCTTGCAAACAAGCCCCGTCTGCTCTTGAGCGAAATAAATCTGTGTAAAAGTACAGTAGTTATTTTCGAAAACAGCTGATATAAAAGAAATTAATTGTTTCCCAAGCTTTAATTTACAGGAAAGGAAAAACGATCAGCTGATTTTCCCTTGCTCTCGATCAGTTCTCCATTTACCCGCTACGCGCGCTAATGTTTGTTTACTATATATATTATTGAAATCAGCTGTTTTTACTGTTCAACAATACAACAAACGTGAACAGAAAATACGCAACCTAGCTATGCTATGTTTTAAGCTCATAGTGTGTGTGTTTACTGCATAATGAACATAACCTTGAACTTGAACTACTAATTTCTACGTTGTTATGTAGGTTTTTTATTACATTTTTTATTTTATTTTTATATTACAACTAGCAGAGTACCCGTCCTTCGCACGGGGTTGGAATATAAGTATAAAATGCTTATTGCAGTTATACTCAAGCTTTGCGTTTGCAATAAGGGAGGACACAGTTTGATAAAATTTGTTTTTTTAAATTTACAGTATTCTATAGTATTACACATCTACCATAGCCATAATGTTCTACCACTTCACCTAAACAATAGAGAAAAATAAATTATCAACAATTCGCAAAATATCACAAATTATTCATGAAATGAAAAACATAAACATAACTGTAAACAATCCTACTTTGACAGTTCTCATTGCGAATCACAGTTTTTTGTTGCTGCTTAGTTCAAATTAGCTGTTTTCATAAATAAAAAAAAAAAAAAAAAAAAATAGTGCTGCACCCTTTTGATAAATCTTATAACTTTTTAATGCTTTTCCATATCATAGAACCAACTTTTTTAGTTGAAACAGCTAACTAAATTCGTTAATTCCCTTTAAATTTGAATACTCGTAAGGTTAACATGGGGAATTACAGAGCCACTGGGGCGGAGCCCGAAAGGATTTTTGAGATAAGAATATGCCTATATGTTAATCGTGAATGTAAGCTATCATCATGCCAAATTTCAGCCCAATCCGTCCAGTGGTTTATGCTTTATTGAACTTCAAACACACAAACAAACAAACAAACACACAAACTTTCACATTTATAATATTAGTAAGATTAATAATGTTAATTAGCAAAATACAACAGTTTTAATTTTACTGGGGTTATTTTATATGTGAGTATTTTGCGTGATGAAAAGTATCGTTCATAACTTGTACCGAAAGTTATTTCCCTCCCCTTTCTCCAATTATTCATATTAGGCTTTCAAAAAACGATCGAGGCTAAAACATCTGATCTCCAGTGAAAAATACATACAAATTATCTAATCCCACTCCATTCTTCACTCACCCTTTGCTTTCAAAATAATACAAAATTGGCGTTGCTGTCTAGTGATTAAGTACAAAAACAAACCCAATTAGAATTCCAACTCGTATATTTGCTCCACCTTCTTATCCTGAACGCTGGGCTCTTGACCGAAACCGTTGTACACAGGCTAACCATGGATCACGTCATTATAAGCCAATGGTGATCCAGCGAGATTTGAACCAAAGACCTTGACGACCGAAACCCCTAGTGTTTGTATTAATACGCGTAATCAACTTAGATGGCACTCAAACAAACCACATCCGAATTGATTTATAGCCTTAAATATATCGGAGATCAATACGGTTATTATTAATACTCGTAATGAATAATCAATCCAATCAATGTTGAACAGTCAATCTCACATAACCTACGTGGTCATAGTCAATTGGTCAGGCATAGTTCAATTGAAATGGCAGGAATTGAGTAATAGTACCCACGCTGGGCTTAATTGCTGCAGAACTACTTGTCGGACTGTCTGTGTCAGTGGCGCATTCTGTCTCAATTGCTGCAACAAACAAACGTCTGGGGGCCGAGCTTTGCTCGGAGAAAGTTTATTCCCTGTGTACACCTTTTTGACGGTCTTCAGTAACGGGACCTCACGGTGTGTCTCGTATACTTTAAGCTTTGTCGGGTAACGTTATTATTTTAATTCGAAAAATATAAACTTTTGTCATTTCCGGGCTGTTATTTGTGTAGTGCAGACCCTACAGTATTTATACACACTCGCACATTTATTGTACATTCAAAGACTTGACTTATTGTGTAGGTACTAAAACTAATGGAATCCGAAAATACTAAATATACTTTTTTATGTCGTATCAGATTCAGTGGCGTATCCAGGGGGGGGGGTTTGAACCCCCCTCCCCTCTTTGACCTTAAAATGCAATTTTTCTACAATTTAAAAAATCTTTATGTCTCTAAATAGCATAAAAATGCGAGATTACAGTTCTAATTTTCAAACATTTTCCGGTGGAGGGCCAGGACCCCCCAGACCTTTCCGTGTAAACCCCCCCCCCCTTTAAGGTCGTCTTAGTTGCGCCATTGTACTCTTCACGATGGAACATGTCTTGTTGTCTTCTGACACTCCCTGGTGTCTGACCAATCAGGAGACAGGTTCCAGTATACAGACTATATCTATGTTGATTACAAATGCGAACTGAGAGTGAAAGTTCGCCCAAAGCTCAAGATTAACCACGTAACTGGTAGTTGCGGTATGTAAATTATCGATCAGTCCAATGGTGTGGAAACTGGGGGGAAAAGTGTTGGAAAACCGTCAATTTCCTCTTCCTGTTTGGATACAACAGCCGTGGCGACTTCGTACTGACGTAATTTCAAAAACTTATAGTGACGATTTGAAGCAGACATTGGTTGTCATATCTTCACATCATAGGGCGCTAGTTCTAGCCAGCAACTGGTCTACATTACTTCAGGCTAGTCCTAGAGGGTCGTGGCATTATCAAATAAAAAAAATATATTGGTGATTGGTGGGATTTGAACCCGGGACCTCAAGCTCGGAGGGCTCGACCTGCTCGCTTCCCGAATGTACTTGGCACCAAGGGGTAAAAATATTGAAAAATCTTTTATTTAAATTTTTCTTGCAAAACAGATAAGATACATCGATCAAATAAATGTGTTAGAACTACAATTGCGATTGCTGGTTTACTAATGAGTGATGAATTGAAATGTGCAAAGATACAATGAAGGGAGAAATTCATATCGCAGAAATAACAACTTTACCAACATCGAAGTTGTTTTGTCGCACTCCCTATGTCGTAACGAAGAAAGCCTCTTGCATTTGAGAAAGTTCACTTTGCCTAATTTGAGGAAATCATAGAAGTGCTTATGCAATTCTTCGTTCTAGAAGATATTGGTAAACACACATTATGTGTCATTGGTATCAGTGAAATGTTTGTGGCTTGGGACAATTGCTTCTGAAACTTCACCTTTTAACATCAGAGAATTTAAGAATATTTTCTTTGACGCCTGTAATTTATCATGCACAGACTTCCGGTGTAATATTTTTTTTAAGTACAACCATAGATAAAACTGTTTAGTCTATGGTATAACTTTATACTTAAAAAATATAAATATACATAGAAGTGGATACCTTCGTTGGTCATGAAGAATATTAAGTTTTCACACCCCGTTTGTTGTTTTAAAATTGAAAGTAGAAGTCTAAATTGAACTTTTAATTGTTCGAATTAAAAAGTGTATGCACTTTAGAAGGGCCAACAAAAACTAGAGGTTAATCCAGGCGTTATTTAAAAAAGAATAACAGTAGGCTAATAATTTCCGATGACTTTAGAACAATCGACTCGAAGATTATGGAAATACTCAAGATGAACATAACAGATCGATATAACAAACATTTCTTGAAAATATCTCGTCATTTTTCAAAAGATGATCGTGTTTTTTTGTGTTTTCTACAAATATTAACCACTCATAGCCGAATTAGGTTGTCCATAATAACGATTAAAATTATAAAAAAAACATTATTTCTATTTCTTCTGCTTGATGGTGTTCTATGACTTTTCTATATTTCCATATTATGCAAATAGGCTCTTTCAAGGATTGCTTAAGAAATGCAGCACAGTATAAATCCAGTTTTTTAGTATATGAAATTGTCCAGGCTTTCTCGCTTTTTTCCATTTTAATGCCATGTATGCCAACCCAAATTCAAATAGTAAATATTTCATTCTAACCAAGTCAGTAAATGTTTGTAGCTCTCGTTTCCTTAAATTGCTGTACAAATAAAATATTAACAGCAATTAAATTATTCAGCTGATCATAATGTAAACAAATATTTTCTTCATAAGGATAACGTGGGAACTTTAAAGGCCACTGGGGCAGAGCCCAAGGAACATTTTCGACAATGTAAGGTCAGTTTGCAAATCTACACACCTAGACGAACATTTTGGTATATATAATACTGTATGTGGGGTTAAATCTTAAAACAAAAAAGCCTTATTGTTCACAAAGTTTCATGTAGCGTATTAGATTTCTTAACCATACAAGTAGGGTAAAAAGTAATTTTCACCACACTTAGATGTTTTTGGCTGTATTACATACGTTAATTGGTGGCTGAAAGTTACGTTTTGCTGGTCAAGCCAGCTTTCATCGTAATTTGGGGACCGAGCAGGTTTTTACAGGCCGGGGTCGCAAAATCAGCTGTCCGCTTACTTACTTAAAACATGAATGCATTTTAAATACACAATCAAAATCCATAGCATTGCAGTAGAATTGTGTTATTGTCCCCGTTGCCTAGCAACTATTTATTTTTATTTTTGCTGATTCTTCAAATTATTTCTTCACATAACCTTAAAGTTGTTGTTGTGTTGATTATCAGTGTGCATTATTATAGTGTTGAATAGTGGTAATAGGGTATAGTGTGGTGAAAAATAGTGTTCCTACCACGGACCGAAATGGTTTTGCAGCTCTCGATCGATTTAAGTTCTCGACTTCGTCTCGAACTTAAAAACTATCTCGAGCCGGCAAAACCTCATTTTCGGCCCTAGGTACGAAATATACTATTTCATGTCAACTTGTAGATATTTGATACTGATTATTCTTGTTTCTAGTGCATACAATCATTGACTATATAACCACAACCATTGACTATAATATAACGTTGTGGTTATATAGTCAATGATACAATGAATAACGTACTCCAGTACCCTAAATTAAACCAAGTTTGATAATAACAATAACTTAGTTTTCCAATATATAAAAAAACCTTATAAGGTGCCCTCCTGTGAAAATTATAGAGTACGCATTTTAAAACTTCTGTGATTAGCTATTTTCCTCCAGAAACACTATTTCAGGCACAACCCCGTGAAGCCTGGGCGAAGTTTGGAGTTTTCTCCCATCGATCGGTGGTTTGCCAATATAAGCACGTATTAAGGCCGCACATGTGCAGGTTACAAGATTCGTTTAGGTAAATATCACACTTGTGTTGCAAACGTCAGTTTTGTTATATAAAACAATTGTTGTTGCGTTGTTTAAACTTAAAACTTCAGTAGTACGGAACTGTTGCACGAGGCAGTGCGCAATTTTTATGAATTTTGTTTGGTAGTTGGGAAAAATACCGCAGCCGCAAACCTGTAGACAATTATATCATATTTTTCATAAAAATAAATTTAACTTTCATTTATTTCCTCTTATCAATGCATTAAACTTAAAAGAAATAATCACAGGCCACTCATTAACAAATCACGTTTTTACAATTAATCAAAATACGAACAGAAAAACAATATGGAAAATACACGGTTTATCATTTTAGACATCCGACCAGTTTGCAAACTTGCAACAGCATATTTTTAGCTGATGGTAACAAAACTGCAATCAATCAAAAGACGTAAAGGAAATCACTAGGGATTTCCTCTGAGATAATATCGACGGTCAAACGCAAATTTCGTGACGTCGCCGGTAAAGTGATATGACGTCACGATTTATTCGTTTCTGCAACGCACATTGGGTTTATCTGTTTTTGTTAAGCATTTTTTTTATTTTGTGAATTTTCCATGGAATAAGCTACTACCGTAGGTCTCATGGTAAGACATGGACCCGAGGTTGATTTATTTGTTTCATTTTGATGTCCCCAGAGGCCAAAAACACCATCTGTTCAGTCATCTATATATGTGTCCGTTCGCACGAAAACTCGAACAAAAATTATTCGACTTTGATGAAAATTGTTACAAACTTGGAGACCTACGTTTTTTCGAACGAATTTGTGAATTAGCATGATCGGGCCATGGAAACGGAGTTTTATGGGGTAAAAATTAGTTTTTATATTTTTTAACCCTAATAACATGAAATTTCCCAATTTACCTCCAAAAGAATTTAAAGAGCTTAAAAAAAATTCCCATGTTATTCTTATGAAAAATATATTACCGAAAAGTAATATATTCGTTAGCTTTTTGTTGGCTGTCGTTTGCTTTTTTTGGATATTTTGATAAAATTCAGCAAATTTATTTATTTGATAAATTAGCTATTCATATTTTACTAAAAACCGCACTTTATTAACTTTCCTGTAGCAGCAAACCTAGATGCTCGTTAAACCTAAAGTTATTAAAATAGGAAATAAATCAGACATTTTAATGAAGTATTTGTGTGATAATCCATTCAGAGGGAAATTTGCTAGGTAGCAGGTTTGCTGCGCTGGGGGTATTTTAGTTCTCCAAGAATATTTCATATTTCGAGCGGCAGCTCTTGTCACCGAATGCTTTGTTGCGCCGCGGAACTGTTTTTCACACAAACAAAACACGACAGAAAACAGCTGTTATGTACTCCGAGTTTACGCATGGGTTCCCCCATTGAAAGGAAAATTATTGCCATTATTGAGTAGATTTGCAAATAGATTGCGCAACATTTGATACACCGTGGCAAATTTGGGTTTGACTTCGTGAAATACGGTTTAAAAGCTATCTTGAATGTAGCCTCTATGGTTTGTCTCAAAATATAGATTTTTATCGGATAATTTATTTTTATAGCCTACTTACTTATCTGAAATATTCTGTATTGTAAAACATGTTTGCTTTATAAAAATCCTGCTAAAGCAAGTAGGTGAATTAATTACAAATGATTTTATTACACAACAATTTTTTTTGTATTCTTAAAACGGTAGTCAGAATCACACTGTCTCAATAATCATTATGCAGAATTGTCAACAAAACAGCTGTTTACTTTGAACCAAGGTTATCATACTGTATATCAACACAGAACTATTGATTGCCAAACAAAGTTTAGCATGACAGGGCTCGTTGTTTGTTTACAAACAACAAACAAACAACAGGTCAACTCAGTTCATGAACTGACAATACGTCAAATTACTTCCGTATTATAGTTCCGCATCAATGTAAATTTCATTTTACAACATTTTACGCTTTTACTGTGAAAAAATATTAGTATTGTACGAAAATTGTCACTGCTCGTGGTTGTCACAATAGTTTACCACTTTCGACGCAAAATCACGTAAGCAATCATTTAAATAACACATTTTGTCGGAAATAACATTTAATAATGGAATTATTGTGTTAATAAAATTACACTAAATATGAGTAATTGAGGCAGATATATCTATAAGAATAGGAAAACATTTTATTGAGATCCGAAACAAAATAAGGTAAAAACTCAAAAAAAGAGTTTGAAAATTGAATATAATAATTGTATAGTGTGTTTATGATTGTGTATAAATACGCATACACCCGGTTTTAAGACAGGTTTTAATTGTTTAATTGTTAAAAGCGACTGCGCGACTAAACAATTTTGTCTAAAACACAAGTTTTGACTTTTTGCTCTATCACGTGAAATCGTCAAGTGTGACAGATGTTAGTTCACACCTGAGCAAAGAAAATTAAGTGACATTTTCATGACTCACAGTTCAAGAAACGTGCAAGTTTCTAGTAACTATCTCTAAAACCTAGAACAAATCTTGTTTATGAATTAGCCACACCGATGAAATCTATTCAGAGGAAAGCAGGATTGCTTCATTTTCTGGTTGGCGACGCACTGGGAAACAAAGGAACTATAAGGGAATTCGATTAGTGACTGCAACTCACTGCAACTGGGATATACTTGATTTACGTTAACTGATAAGAAGTCACTTAAGTTAACGTATAACATAAGAAGTCATCAGTTAAGTAGTAAGAATTCGTGTATAATGATTGTGTGTCATAATCTGTGTTTATGTATATTTTCGTTGAAAAAAGTACGGGTACGAATTTCCCATATAGGGAATAAGCTATTACCGTAGGTCTCGGTAAGACCTAGACCCGGGACCGATTTACTTTTTCGTTTTGAGGTCCCCAGAGGCCAAATCACTATCCGTTCAAATTTATATATATATGTGTCATATATATATCTCATGTTTATGTGTGCCCGTTAGCGCGATAACTCGAGTAAAAATCATCCGATTTTGATGAAAATTGTACAAACGTGTAAACCTACATTTATCCGAACGAGTTCGCAAACCAGCATGATCGGACTATGGGAACAGGGGTTTATGGGGGTTTTCATGGGGTAAAATAGGGTGTTCCCATTTTCACCATGTAAACATAAGATTTTACAATTTCTTTCCAAACAATTTTGTAGATCCCAAAAACAAATAATTTAGTATATTGAAGCATTGTTGTATGCCTAACGGTTATGGAAAAAATCCCAACAAATTGTAAATTTAAAATTACCATGTTATTCTTATGGACAATAAATAAAGTGATGCAGTTTGCTTGTTTATGGACATATTTTAATGAAATTTTGTTTACTTCATACTAAGCTTTCAATATTTCAATTAAAAACCCCCTATTTTCTTCCCAGTAGCAGCAGCAAACCTAAGTACTCATTAAAATTAATGATATTTAAATATAAAATAAATCTGATAATTTTTAGGGAATATTGTAGTAGAATATCCAGCCGGGCTTCGACCTGTTTCGAGCTGGTCTAGTAGTAGAGCGCGAAACTTTGGTCTCCAAGGTACCGGGTTCAAATCCCGCCAATCACCACTGGTTTTATCTAAGTCATAATACCCCTCTAGGTGCCAGCTAGCAATGTGAAAAAACCCCAGACTAAAACCTAGGGAAAAAATATTTTACAGATTTTTTTCTGTGACAGTAAAAATGACAAGGTTCCTAGAAACACTGCAACAAATAAAAATACACCAGCATTTGATGTCGGTCCTAAATTTAAAATAATGATAATAATAAATAACAAACTCATTAAAGAAAATGCTTCATCTGTTGGCACTGCACATTTTTGAACTGTGACTTAAAAGCCTTTACGCGATTTAAGAAGCGCCCTTTAAGACTTGTATTTGAATCCAAAGCTAATAATCGAATACCTTCACCAGCGTAAAACTTGCAGCTAATTATGTGAATGTTTTCACATCTGTGCAGTTGGAACGTTTACAGTAACTAGGCTGATAATTTCGATGAAACTTGTGAATGTTATGTGATGTCCGTTAACTCCTTAAGGCAGCCAGAAAAGTTCAATATACTTTTTAGCTTGAGATTATAAATGCAACTAGCAAAGTAATTAAGCTAGTAAGTAATTAAACGTAATTTACCGTAATTACAGTAATTTAACGGATGGTATTTTGCCTCTGGGGCCTCAACACGAAAAAGTATACTAAATCGCGTCCGTCTTAAATCCTTAATATAATTTACCGACTAATGTATCAATATTGTAAAAGAAACATATTTTGTGAACAAATCCCTTATTCCATACTTTGCCTGACGCAACTGTAATGAATAAAAACAAATACGACGTTTTAATCTTTCAAAGTAATTGTTTTACTCAAACTAACTTACATAAATTCAAAGGTACTTCTCGAAATACAAGTAGGGCATGGAATTACGGTGTCCTTGATAACGATTGGTGGAAGTTGGAAGACAACTTTCTCGAAGAATTGGTTTTAAATTGTCTCAAAACACGACGTAAATGTAGAAATGAAGAGCTCGAGACGAAAGAGCCAAAAAGCTACTGAAACACAGTACTTAACAGTATATGTAAAAGGTTTATTTGTATGTTATTGTGCATATTTTTACGTTCAAATGGAGTTACTTATATCAAACTGTATGAGGTTACTTCTAGCAGATATAAGTAAAACACAAACACAATTTAGATGTAAAAGACCAACGAAAAGTATAAGACACGGGAACCACATTAGTAGTTGGTAAAACTATGAATAATCAAAGCTACACATACGCCTATTTGGTCCTATTATGCGAGCATAAAAATTGTAATTCCCGATTTTCAAAGTCTTAAAATTTGATTATTTCAACTTCTAAAAGGCTATATCTCTTAAGTTTTCAACTAATGTAAATATCACCATAAATCTTCGTACAGTAATTATATACTATGAAATATAAAACAGTAAAAATTATATAATTTATTAAAAACGTATTTTAATAAAACATTTTTTATTAGTATAGGATTTGTATGGTAATTTTCTACCTCAATTAACCCGGTGCGGTATAAAATGACTTTTAAGCATTTTTAAGTATTCGAGTAGTAAACGATAGGTTTTTAGTAGTGCACTATTACTATTATATAGTTTTTTAGATGAATAAATAAAAAAAAGCTCCAAAGTAGTAATTTATTACATAACCTCACAGTATACTAAGGCTTTTAGTTCTATATTAGCGTAATTATACTAATCCTCTTGTTCAACTTTATCACTACAAAGATTATACTATCTGATAAAAAGATTTTGACAACAGTGATATGATATAACATGAATGTCTTCAAGATCAACGAATTATTGATACCTGAAGTGGGTAAACAAAATTATATCATAAACTAGAGTAGTCTTAAACATTTTGTAAGTGGACATTATTTTGAGATTTCCATTGAAATAAAAATAAGTTGTCTACAAGGAAAGGTACAATGAAGGTTCTGTTTGTTTAATAGTAGGTGGTTTAACATTATGTTTGAAATTAAGATATCTTATCACAATAGCAAACGCATTTCTGGATTTAGATGGCATTTTTAGTTGCTATCGATGATGCTACATAACAAAAGGTCTAGTTTCTAGTTCAGACAAGACCAGGGTTTGGGCCGTTCCCGAAACGTAAAACAAATGAAAGGCATGGAGAAACATAAATTAACAAAATACAAAGAAGTGAAAAGATTAATTTATATGTTTACATAAAATGTGTTTAATATGAAACTGATATGTTCGTTAACATGTATTATATACGTGAAGTAAATAAGTAGAAAAATAGTTTATAGGTCTTATGCCTTGCCTATATAGTTTATGTTTATAGGAATAGGATACAATTGTTCAATCCAAAATCAAACAAATTACAGTATAGCGAACATACGGAATAAAAATTGTGTTAAGTTGTATTGGTTGTATTGACACAACTTGGGACTCCAACAAGACCATGGGCGAATTGGTTTAGATCTAGTTGTTGAATAAAAAAATAAGTACAAGTCACATAGTTTAATTTGTGAAGTGTAATGTTAGTGTTCACTACATAGTAAATTGACAAATAATATTAAATATAGACCTATGTATCTCTCTGAAAACTGAATTTGGTCAGGAAGCTGTAAACGCATTGAATCACAGAAAAAATACTACTATAAACATTGAATCCGCAAAAGATAATATAGACTTATATTAAATACGTGAAAAAGTATAACACAATCACAAGTAACATAAATGAGTATGTAACAAGCTTCATTAATATTTTTACCTTTGTAAACTAATATTTCGATAAAAATTATTTTAAATACGAATTTTGTGAGAACACAAAATTGTGAACGCGTTTATGTGCCACTAAATCGAATGCAATTTAGAAAAATACAATTAAAATAAGAAAATCGATCTAAAAATTCTTGAAACATGCAGAAAACAATCATTTCAAAACAAACCTGGTGAAAATCGATAAGCGCCGCCGGCAACAAACCAGACAAAATATTCAAGAGTAAATATTATGTACAGTAAAAGCATAAGTAAAATAATGCATGAGTGTGGGTTCAAAGGGGTTGTAGGTTAGGTTTGCCTGGACCTACCTCAGTTGTTTCGATGTTGGAGTCTATGCACACACTGCACTGACAAAAGCAACGGCAGAGAACCTAGCGGGACGATTCGGAACTGCACCACGTGCGTCTTCGGGGCTTCATTCATGAATGACCACTGACCAGTTGGGTCGGTTTTGTTTGGTTTTTGTGCATCTCCCTTCATTCCTTTTTTCCTTCTTGTTGATTCCGTGGTGCGCTTGGAATTTTTTATTGCAGGGCACTTTTTGAATAATTTTCACATCGTCCATGATGCAACTTAGAGTGGTGATGCACCGTAGAAAATTCTTTAACTATTTAGCTTAAGTTAAGTTAAGCTCACAGAGTTAAATACTTGATAGATTATAACGCAATGTATTTACCAGTTTTCCCCAATTCAAAATTTGCAAGTTTGATTTTAGGGAGGAAATATCCGGGTTCTGGTCCCTCCGAACCCCAAAATATGGGTTTCGAAGCTATGTAAGTGTGTGTCTGTATGTGTGTGTGGATGTGTACAGAGCTACAGATTGCATCCATGGGGTCCGATTTTGATGAAATTTGTTATTATGCGTATATTATGAAAAAATTGTAGTAATCCATGGTACCTCCAGATATTTTTCATTTTGATTTTTTACAGCAATTTCCCATAAACCCCCATAAATCAATGGAAAGTTGGATCTTCACAACGATTTGATTAAAATGTTGAATATAATATTCTTTACGCCAAACTACACTATTTTGACGAACTTCCTACGCATGGATTTAAAACAGCTGTTTGCCGTCAGCTTTTATTCAAATGGGGTTTCATTGCGTACTGTACTACTGTACTGTAATGAGTTTAACCGGACACAATCAGCTGATTATACTGCAATATTTCTGCAATATACTGTATTTGGGTGGCAATGAGTGGTTATAAACAAAAACATGACTAGTGATTTTTAGTCCTTTAGTTGGTGGTAATATATAAGGATTTGTACAGATCTAGTTATGGCGTTTTAAAATCATTTTAAAAACGCGTTTTACGAACGCCTGCAAAGTATCTTAGGCAACACACAAACACCAAAGTCGAGCGGCACACGGACCAACTCCTGCACATCAAAACGCCCGTAGACTCTGGCACGGGGCCAGGTTAAAAATACGATTGAGGCAAGGCGACATCTCGGATTTTGGTTTAGTTGGGCCCAAAATGACGGCAAGGGCCGTCCTAGCTTTTGGGTTACTTCTCACCCTGTATATTGGATGTGGGAGTGGGACTAAGGAGGAGGAAACGTAAGTACCTAGGTTAAGTAAGTAAGAAAGTACAAGTACAAAATAAACAAATAACGCCTTCAGTGATGATTTCTTACCTGATATTTTTGGTAGTGAGTTTTTCAAACCCATGTGCAATCTTCAACAATGTGGGTAGTAACAGTCTTCCCATTTGTTCATGGTTTACTATTTACCATACTATTTACCATACTATTTGATTTTCATTGGCCTAGTAAGTACCTCTCTTACAAAGTACCAAAATTGTAAAAAAAATTGGTTGTTTACCTAAATATAATAATCTGTGCTTTAGCAATAGATGTTTATAATTCATTATGTTAAAGAAATGAAGTTATAGGTAATAAAATACATGCTCTTTATCACTAAAAGGTTCAACATTACAGTATATCAGTTAAAAAATGTTAGTGTGAAAAATATTTATGATCAATTCACAAAGAAATCACAAACTTTAATACAATTTTGTTTTGTACTCTTAAATTGTTCCTATTTTTTAATGTTAACACGTTGGGTGCTGATGACGGGAATTCCCGCCATTGCTTAACATTGAAATAAATGCAATTTTCATGTTCAAACATGTCAACGGCACTTTAAGTGTTAAATGGAAAATTGGGTCTATATTTCTTTATTTTGGTAATTATTTTGGTGGCACGCCCATAAAATTTAGAGGTGCTTCAAGCATTAAAAATGATTATTTGAAAAAAAAATTACAATAAACTAAACAAAACTCAATTTGAAGTTTATCGAAATACTGTGTTACAATAGATGCAAGATTTTACTGTATTTCTGCAAAAACACTCAGGACAAATATAGATTTACAGCATAATTCTCGGAAACTGTGTTTGAGGCTATAAACTATATTATTAGACATGTTTCATCTCCTTCCTCATTTAGATCAAGTGTTTTCTCACACAAGTAGTTAAATAACTTAATTATACTCTTCCTACAATTTTTCCTTATTGGTGGAACAAAATTTATAAACTATCTCTGAGATCCCATGTAAAAAATCTGATTGCTGTATTTTTTGTTCCTACCAGCTCTTTATCTGTGTCACTGTCTAAATGTGGGACTTTAATTTTCTATTACTTTCAAACTGTTAGGAGGGCCCAATTTTTAATGTACCAGTAATTGATTTAAAACTAAATTTTTCATAGAAAAAGGTAATGTCAAACAGGCTAAGCCTCACAAGGAAAAGATCAACATCCAAGAAACCGTAAGTAGATAATTTTTATCCTCTTAAAACTTAGTTAATGGATGTTAAAAAAAACAATGAAAGCCCCCATTGGTGCCAAAGTTCTGTTGAATACAATAGATGTTACACCATGAAATATCTAACTAATTTCTGTCCAATTTCTGACCATTTCGATGGGGTTGACAAAAAAAGAAAGTATATAGTGCCTCTTTCCCGGAAAATCTAGTTTTAACAATAACAGAATTATTCATTAGTTTAGCTTGTGAGGATTTATTTAACGTTGAAGTAATTAAAATTCTCTTTCCAACAAAAGAGAATATTTTTAACTTGCCTTTGACCATTCTTATACACCTCAGCGATATAATTTAATAATTTTGATTATTTTGTGAACAACAAAATTTTTTCCAGAGTTGAAATATGGGCGAGGAAACTTGGAGACGAGCTTTGGCAGCTTGGCACTCACGTTTCCAAGTTTGACAGCATCATATCGGTAATATAATCAAAGTCTTACGTACTTTTAATACACAATTTCCCAACAAGTTTGATTTTAATTTTAATTTTTAAAATGTAATCAGTAAATATTTTTAAATCAAGTGATGTTTTAAGGATTATTTTTTTACAAAATTGATCAAACTTAGTAAATATAAATATTGGGGGCGCAACTAGGACAAAAATTTACTCTCAAGGTAGGTGAAGATGAGGGGTGCAATCATCTCTCCATCATAGCGCATCTCATCCAAATTGAGGACCAGCCTATCTTGCATCTACTATTGACCAATGGACTTGATTTCTATCTGAGATTTGGCAATGGGAAATGAAGAAGTTTACGAATGTTTAAATTAATTAATAAATTACGTTTAAATTAATCGTACATTAGAAGGGGGCTGCTGTGCCAATAGGAGTCTTATGAGCTACCAATCAAGTTAATGAGACTTATGTTTCATGAAATCAATCAGATTAATCGGCCGACAACGATTAATTGAAAAAATTCTACGACCAACAACGAGGAATTAAAAAAATTCTAACATCATAATTTTAGGAACCTTTGATTCTATATTTGTCACTATTGATTTCATTGTAATTGTTTTTTTTTCAGAGCTACTCCACATTGAATGCCAGAGTCCTGCCTACAAATGGAGAAGCAATTCTCAGTTCCATAGTTGATAATGTTAGCAAACTGTTGAAGAAAAAGATGGATGCAGTGATGGTAAGTCAAATTTAAAAATGTCTTACTTAGTGTGCAGGTTATTTTTGTACCGGGTGCTAGGCTCGAGCCCATTGATTGTTTTCACATCACTTCAGGCTAGACCTAAGGATTACAGTATCACTTACATAAAATCCATTGGTGATCTGGTGGGATTTGAACCAGGGACCTCAAACAGTCATTCTACAGTAACTCTTCATTCTTATGAGGTCCCTTTGTAGAGGCAAAATTTCAAATTAATTATGTATTGAATTTGTTTGCTGTTAACCTAGACTCCTTCTTAGGTAAGTTTAGTTCATCCATTTTATCCTCTTTAATGTATTCCTGCCAAAAGTCTTTTCCTTTAAAAGTAATTCACATTTTTTCAGTGCATCATCGAGGCTGCCGAGGCTTTAGCGGAAGAAGCGGAGACTAACGTTACAGAACCCGTTAACTACAACAGTGCCAAGTGCTCTACGTTCATTGATCTGGAGACGGGAAATGAGACAGGGACGGAGCTCGTAAGCTGTGAGCGGGAAGACAATGACGAGCGGCCGTCAGATCTTTACAACAACATCACTGTCACTCCAGATCTGCACTTCTTCGGGATTCCAATCAGTACTAACACCAGCTCTGTACATATGCCGACTGATATTTACGACTACGGTGGGTCATGACTATGTTGTTACATTACTTTCAAATACTAAAGTAGACATAGGTCAATAAATGGAGACTGTTGAGGCTGCAGCCTTCCCCATTTGTCCTAGGACCCTAGGACTCTAACTCGGGGTTAATTAATTTCTTTAATTTATTTAATTTTTCACATTACTTTAGGCTAGACCTAGGGGGTTGCGGCATTATCACTTACAAAAACCTATTTCCTACAGTAGTGTATTCTATTATAATTGAAAGTCAAGGCGTATGATTGAAAGTCAAGTATGTAGTTACACAAAGCAATAAGGGATAATTTTGTAAACATTGTATCACATGGTTACAATAAATATAAACAATATCATAATCCGTAATAAATAAAAGAGCCAATTGTCCTGTTCTTAAATCTGTATTCTTACAACGTACTGAGAATAGTGTATGCTGTTTTTAACTACCCATTGAAGAATAAAACAAAGTTAAGAGAAGACATTTTGGAATTTAATTAATTAAAACTTCTTGGTATCCTCTTATGTTTGTATTTGTCATGCCACATATGCGTCTAGTATAGTCAACAAAACAAATAAATGAATAAAACAAACTGAAGGTAAATTGATACAGCTTCCAAATTTAAACATTACAATCCTAATAAATTGAAGAGTAGCAGGGAAGTTTAAGCATTGTACTTTCCTACGATTACACCGATTCTACAAAGCTTGTAGATTACAGATGTTAGATTTAGGATGTAGATTCCTGATTCTACAGTGAATGACACACTCAAATTTTTTATCAGCTTAATAGTGGTGTATAGTGGTGCGGGAACCCGTGGAAACGGCGTTCCTACTCAGCTTTTTTCCAAAGAACCTATATATTGTTAAGTGACCCGTATTCCTCCGCAACCTTGGTGAGCGGTCCCACACTAAAAAACTTATGACTACACCACTGTGGTCTCGGTGTTTGAATGTTTTTCCAAAAACATTTGAGCTAAACAAGGCTATATTTGCAGCAATGCCAGTACAAGCTGCCCTGAAGTGGTCTGAAGGTTTGGACGAATCGTTTAAGCAGAACTACGAGAGTGATCCCTCCCTGAAGTGGCAGTACTTCGGCAGTAGCACCGGCTTTCTCAGGATGTACCCAGGTACTGTTCGTGCAATCATCATAATAATTGTTATTAGGATAGACAATTAGACTGACAGCAGTGCTGCAGTTAGCATAAGTTCTGGCGTCCACCGCTAGGAGCATGCACTACGTAACTTTTGTAAAAGGTAACTTTTGACTCCAAACAACTGTTCAATGTTGTACAACATTGAACAGTTGTTTGGAGTCAAAAGTAAAAGTTACCTTTCACTTTAGATGTTGAGGTTTATATCTAATTGCACACTTTGCTAGACAAATAGAATTAAATATAGACGGAAAACAGTGCTACCATTACCATAATGGTGAAAACACCATTTTTAGCATCAGGTTTGGGTGAGAGGGATTGAAGCTGAAAAATTTGTAGTTTTTTGGTTTTTATAAACTCTAAAACTATGTGGTTTAGCACAAAATATATAATTTAAAAATATAATGTACAATAAATTGCAAACGAGAATAATCCACTCCATAATCTTGCGTAAGTTAGAGACATACAAAAGGTTAAAATTGAAAATCTTTCGAACATTTTGAACACTTTAAAAGTATGGTACTGCAATGCAAAGTACTAACTATTCAAAGTACTATACAAAGTTCTAACTTTGGAATAACAAGTTGTTCTATTCACAGCGCTCCAATGGAAGAAGGAGAACGATGTTTACGACTGCCGACAATCTCCTTGGTTCATAGAGGCTTCCACTTGCTCCAAAGATGTTGTCATTCTCTTAGACAGGTATGGACAATAGAGGATACACAATCATCCTCTGTATGCTTTTGTAGTCTACAGTCATGAGACAAATTCTACAGTTCGTGTTGGAATTAATAAGTAGTGTTGGTCCATAGAAATTCCTTTTCTCTGAAAGTGATCTCTCAACAGTTACAATCATTAGTGCTCTTGAGAGTATTGTGGTTCTTTCAGAGTAAGGTATGGATTGCAATTTATAGTGGCGAGCAGGTTGTGATGCATATTAGAAACCTTTCCCAACATTGCATTTTATTGTGTACAGTCATCTCAAAGGTTGCTGTCAAATCTCATTCAATACACATCTAGTAGGAGTAAAGTGGTGGGGGAAGTTTTCTGTCTCGCGCAATACTTTCCCTACAATCCATTCTTCTAATTGATACCATCTAAACAAAGGGTGCTCTGGGGTGGGGGGGTTGCGTAATCAATCAATCAATCAAAGTAACTTTATTCATATCACACATTTTGTACAGAATGGAGTCAGTTATAAAAACACAATATTAAACTTAAGACTTCTTACAGAGAATATTGTTACTATCAAAAAAATCTAATTTCAAAAAATTAGAGTAGTTTTGGAGGTATAGGTCGGCCGCTTAGAAAGCGACCTCCTCCAGCATTGGTTTAGCATTAGCGCACAGGTCGTTTTCTAAGCGGCCGAACTATAGTAAAACTGTAATGGCGCCACTGGTAATCTATCTTTTTTGGGTACATAACTACATATTGCTGATAATTTATAAAGTTTTTATAGGAAACCCTTTACATGTTTTTGTCAAACTCATACACTCTATTAAAACTTGCAACCCAGGGTTATGGCAATTTACAACTTCATAATTTATATTTTTATCTCAAAATATACACTAATGGAAAATTCCACCAACATTTCAAACAATAGTCTAACATAATTAATGTCAGATCATATTGTTCCTTCCTCGATCTTATTGATCAAGAAAGTAAAGGACAATTATATATGTATTTAATATTCATAACATAACACTTTTCAGGTCAGGATCAATGAAGGGGATGAGTGACTCTATAGCTAAACTGGCCGTCACACAGATCCTGTCAACCTTCAGTAATAATGACTTCATCAACATCATCGGCTTCAACACCTCGCTGCTGGACATGGTTCCTTGCTTCAAAAAAGATATGCTTGTTCAGGTGACTCAACCACTATATTCAACTCAGATGTTCCCTCTGAATAATTCTCTTGGTTGTGAATTTTTTACCTCTAACAAGCTAAGACCGAATTATTTTAAGTCTTAGAGATAAAGCTCTTTAGAGTTAAAAGGTTCGGCTACCATACGGAAAGGAAACGGACAGGATATGGAAAGAAAACAAGGAAACTGCCAGGAAAAATTAAAATATATTTTTTCAAGCAGCCGAACGATTTCCAACTGAATGGACACCACATCCAAATCAGAGAGTTTTTGTCTGAGTCCCTTATATTTCCTTTCCTGCATGTAGCAAAAGGAAAAGGACATGAAACACGCTAAAATTAAATGACAAGAAAATGTTGATTGATTGCTCTACCCCGCGAGTGTCATGTGTTGTGAGATGTCTTGTTTTGTGTAATACCTTACATTTGATAAAACAGAAAGTATTTGCCAAAACTGTCTTTTCCCTGTGTCTTCCTTACCTATTTAGGGTCGCCCAAGCTTAAAAACCAATGATTGATTTGACATTTGAGTCAGGACATCAAAAAGTTCAAAACATTTTACTGTATTTGACATCTAAATGTTAGAGACAAGATTTTATGAATAATTAAGGTACCGTATACATTTTCAGGCTACAGAAGAGAACATAAGGACTTTTAGAGACTATGTTCTTGAGAGTCAGCCGACAGGGAAAGCCAATTTTACTACTGCTTTTACCGGAGCTTTCACATTACTTCAGAAGGTAAGAAACACATACAAAATTTCCTTCCCTTTAGTTATACTATTTTATTTTACTATTTGATTTGCCTCACTTAAGCACAGTTTGTTCAATGTGCTTTTTAAAATTTGTTCACTTTTTAGTCTTCTTGCAAAAAAGTTTTTTTTAAGTTTTCGCAATATGTACACACATCTACTATCTCCAACAGAGGTATAAAATTTACACTCATTCTTGATTAATAAAACAAACCCATGCCGTTTCATTTGATCATGATTATGTTTCTTTTCACTAGATATGCTGTCAAACTATGGTGTGATTTTGTTAATAGTTAAAATGTTTGCTTTGCAGTACCGAGAAACAAAAACCTGTCCGGACAAGACATGTAACCAGGCGATCATGCTGATAACGGACAGCGTAGCCGGAAACTTAACCGAGGTGTTCGAGACTTACAACTGGTTCCAGAACAGAACGCAGATTCCAGTCAGAGTGTTCACTTATCTGATCGGAAAAGAGGTCACGAAAGTGAGGGAGATTCAATGGATGGCGTGTCTAAATCGAGGTTTGTCTACTTGTGTTACCTAGGTAAAACTTTGCCTATTGATATAACTAAACTTTTAATCCCCAAAATTGTTGGTGGTTCAATTCAAAGTGTACATAATTTAATAGATTTACCGACAGGGCGTTGATGTCAATTGTTGATTTGTGTCAAATAAGCTAACTTTTTAAGTAAGCCAGGCTTTAAGAAACACATCCTGTAAGCTATAGAATCTTCGATGACACCTAAAATTAAGTAGGCCTATTGAAAAAAAGAGATTTAGAATTTTGTAGCACTATAAACAGTGGCAGCCCTAGAGATTTCTGGGCCCAAGGCAAAGCTCAATAGAGAGGTCTTAATACCTAAAATACGGTCCCCAAAAAGCGTGGGGCCTCAGGATTAGTTGACTAGAAAGCTTTTATTTGTGCTTTCAGGTTACTACGTTCACATAGAAGCTCACAGTGAAGTACGAGACCAAATCCTCAAGTACATTCCAGTCATCGCCAGACCTTTAGTCCTGCAAGCTGTTGATCACCCCTTGTCTTGGACACATTCTTTCATCGACTTCAAGGTAAATTGATTCTCGATCTCTGTAGACTGTTGTGATCGGTGTCAGTATCCATTGATGTTTAGGTGTCAACTAAGTCATCAAATGTGGAGTCCCAGCTATATGTTTCCGAGCCTTTCCACCTCATAGGGTCAAACATCTGGGAGTGAGTCAGATCTGTGGTTGACGCTGAAAACATTGCTGAACTTTACTCGTAAGGAAATTAATTGTATGATTGAATACAGTATTTGTTAAATTGGTTTAAATCAAATAAATCTTATTAAAATGATGGCTTTAACACTTTTAAACACTGTTTAGCGTTAATATGATTAAGAATCTGTTAAAATATTGATTTTACCTTACAACAGTTAAATCTTGGTACCGTATGTTAAAATGCTGTTTAGAAATAATTTTTTAGGTTTGTTTTTGGATTGCCAGAGAGTGGTGCAATCATAAATAATAAAAATTATTTGTGTTGCTGACGCTTTTTAAGCTATCAACACACAAACATCCCCTATTTGGGTAAGAACCTTTAATTATATTTCCAAAGACCTATTGTGCATGATAAAATTATTAAAAGGTATAAGGGTATTTTTTACCTTGTTTTCCACACTTTGTGCTTACCTAGGATAGGGCGTTTTTTCGTTTTCCGTACTAAATAAGATTGACATTTCTGTACTTCGGATTGGTTGTGGCAGGATCCCAAAGTAGAGCGATGGCTGATAGATTCGATGGCGTTCGCAGAACAGGAAGAACGCCTATCTAAGCACACGGCAACTCAGAACAACTACTTTTCCCAGAGTAAACAAGACAATTTGTATATTCTGAGATTTAAGAAGGTAGACGTTTTCATGTTGTGCCCCCCGGCATGGCATGTCTCCATAGCTTTTGTACAGTTTCATGCATGGAAACTGTAAATGGGGTTGAGAATGTGTTCGGAAAAATTTTAAGTTTACAGAATTCAATGTACAAAAACAAACACGCACAGTTTGACAGTGTAGGAAAAGGAGATCTGCGTTTAAAATTTGTTTAGACATTTGCAAACCTTAAACATTCAAATCATATAGAGTAGTTGTAGTAACACTTACAAAGTTCATATAAAAGACAGTCAATGTTTTCTTATTGAATAATAACAGCACAGGTTATTCCTTTACCTACAATGTTGGACAATACTTATTTCTAATGTCCTGTGCTTGTGTGTTACAGGTGACATAATTTTGTGTTAGTTATAAGTTGATTATTGTGTTTTTGCCATTATCTTGAAAATACAAGGACAAGGAAAATTCGCCTAAGGTATAATAATGTTGACAAAAGTAGTAAAAACCAGTAGAAATATTGTAGGGTTTTAAATTTGCATATGTACACAAAAGCATACTGAACAAAACACTTTGAAATATTTCAATTAATTAATAGGTATTTTTTGGGGTTTATTTTAAAATGTTATGTCTAATTATTGCTTGTGCTTCTCTCTCACTCTTTCCTTGCATGTGAAGGTTTTGTCGCTAATTGTTTGTTGTCGGTAGAGCTTGGTTTGCTTTTTGTTTTGCTTTTCATACGTGTGTCTGTGTGTTATTTTCTTTTCTTGATAGGAAAATTTTCCTCTGTTAGGAGTAATTTTTTATGACACCTTTGCTATTTTTATTAAATATATTTAAGTTGTGTAATCTACCAGTACCTGTTACAACATTACCAGTACTTAAAATTAAAACACATAAAATAATCATGTGTAAAATGGCTACCTGATTCAATTTTTAAAGTAGCATATGTATGACAAATCTGAGGTAAAGTCTAGGTATCAATACATATACTCGTAGCAATGTGATGGGTTAAAATCCCAGTACTATTGTCATATTATAGTAATGACATATAGTTTATTCTTGTACTTTTTAGGCTTGACCCTTATATTGATTGTTACATTCTATTCTTTACAATTACTCGAAGCCCAAAAGTATAAATAAAAGGCAAGTTTAAAGTGGGTGAAAAAAATATTTAAAATTTTTCAAGGCTTATCACAAAATATGTTGCTAAAATTTTTTTCTTTTTATAAGATTTTCGGTGTTTAGGTATACCTAACCATTGAAGATTTATGAAATTCTTTGAGTATAGTAAAAATAATTTACTCAACAATAAGTGCTGCTATTCATCAATCTATTCAAGAATTGTAAAACTCACAAAACCTAATTGTAGTTATAAGTAACTGAATTTTATTTGTCTTAACTAGTTCTACTTTATTCTACAGTACAAGTCCTAGTGTTTAGTAAACCAACGCTTCTCAATAAAAAAACCTGTAGTAACCCATAGTATTTAATTTATTTTATGTGTCTTTGTTCAATTATAATTTGCAGTCGGTCAAGCTTTGTGTCCTAAATCTACGCTTTTGTTGTATTATAAAGTAACATTTGCTAATGTATCTATCGGCATAGTAAACTTATAGCAAAGCTTGAAATCGCTCTAATGAAATGTATAGATTTACCTATGTTTTATCTTATCTGATACGTACGAAAAACTGAAAAACTCTTTATTTATACAGCATTTTGATAGAACTTTGACATTTAAAAATTGGTATTTGATGAATTTTTCAAAACAACTTTTAGGGAGCTGAAGATGGTGGGCTAGAGGTAACATTCTGTGAAGGGATGCAGAAAATATACGAAGAAGAAGAATTCAACCTTACGCCAAAACTGCAAGAGTACCATTTGATGACATCCGTGTCGGGGCCCGCTTTTGACCATAAAGTAAACCGTGGAAATGAGGTGAGGTTATTTGGATAGTCTTAAAACTTTTTTTTGGTTTTGTCATTATCAAGGACTTAAATTTATTACTTACTAGCAGAGCACCCGTCCTTCGTACGGGGTTGGCATATAAGTATAAAATGCTTATTACAGTTATACTCAAGCTTTGCGTTTTCAATGGGGGGGAGGACACAGTTTGATAAAATTTGGTTCATAAATTTACGGTATGATATAGTATAACACATCTACCATTGCCATAATGTTCTACCATTGCACCTAAACAATAGAAAAAATTAAATTATCAAAAATTTGCACAATATCACAAACTATTCATTACATTAAAAACTCAACCCTCACATCGTGTAAACAATCCTACTTTGACAGTTCTCATTGCGAATCACAGTTTTTTGTTGCATCTTAGTTCAAATTAGCTGTTGTCATATATGCACAAACAAAATATTAATAGTGCTGCGCCCTGTTGGGAAACCTTATAACTTTTTAATGCTATTGCATATTATAGAACCAACTTGTAAAGTTGAAACAGCTGACTAAATTCTTTAATTCCCTTTAAATATGAATACTCATAAGGTTGACATGGGGAACTACAGACCCACTGGGGCGGAGCCCGAAAGGATTTTTGAGATAAGAATATGCCTAAATGTTAATAGGGAATGTGAGTTGTCATCATGCCAAATTTCAGCCCAATCCGTCCAGTAGTTTATGCGTGATTGAGCAACACACAAACTTTCAGATTTATAATATTAGTAAGATTGCATTTTTTTATGTGTTTACTGGTGTAGTGGCTTCAGGAGTTCTTCTTATATTGTCTTACATAACTCACACTTATATATTTGCAAAACATTTATCCATGATTAAGTCACAGGCGTTACGTTCTGACCAAATGGGTACCTAACGCGATGACGGACACGCTGCCGGGCCATGGTAGCGAGAGGTGTTTCGTTTCCTTGTATTTGTGTTTCCTTGTTACCTATGCGAGAAGATAATATAAGAAGATCCCCTGAAGATGAGACTAATGCAAATGTACATAGGGTACTGCTAAGCTAATACATCAAGAACAGCGGCAACAAAAATGTTTTGGTAAAAATTAACAAAACATTTCTTGCGAGGTAAAGAGGTTAACTACCACTATCAGGGATAATATAGTTTATTCATTTCACAATATTGTTCTTGTCATTCCATTTCACTCATATTTCACTATTAACTTATCTCCTCCTTTTTTTCGACTTTCTAATTGATTAGCCTAAATAATCAAACACACAGGCTCGCAGCCCATGTCGGCTTATTTCCTAAAACTGTATACAATTTTTTTCAAACATACGAGTGAGTATAAGGTTAATTTAATTTATTACACTATAAATTTCACGTTTATGTTTATTGTTTTCTCCATTGAATAGTTTTGTACATTTTTGTAACTCTTGCCGGGATAAAGATATAATTAATGCATTCAATACTACAGTGAATTCCTTACCATCCAGAAGGAAAAATACTCCAAACCTTTGGGAGTTAATAGAAAAATGCTTGACTGTGTTCTTAACTCATAACATATTTTGGAGTGCTAAATTAGTAAACTGCAGTGCCTTATAGAACCATCCAGGGTTCCAAATAAACAGATTAAAACAATACCCAGCAGCAAACCTGTGGACTAAGCGAATTTCCATTTGTCTGAAATAGATTTTCAATTAAATATACTTAAATAGCATTAGGTTTAACGCTAGTTCAATGATTGCATACAGCTAATTTATTAATAAACAATTGATTTATTTTTCAGTCTCGGGAAGCACAGCTCTTAGGGGTGGCTGGGACTGATGTCCCCATCAAGGACATCGAGAAACTAACCTTACCTTACAAGGTATGGTCATTATGAATTAAAAAATAATGCAATTTAATACCTTTTTGGTAAAGCGTTTATATTATGAACTACACCTTTCTAAGACAAATATATCGGGGAGCGAGCTGGCGTAGTGGTTAGAGCGTGGGACTTCAGTCCCTGAGGTCCCAGGTTCGATCCCCGCCAAGTCACCAATGGATTTTATCTAAGTGATAATGCCGCAACCCCTAGGTGGAGCCTGAAGTAATGTGAAAAACAATCCCAGGCTCGTGCCTATAGCGTCCTAGGACAAAAAAAAGACAAATATATGTTGTGTTTTCATTTAGGCTACGGCCACACGGGCGTTTTTTCACGCGGTAAAATGTAGCTTATTTTCACGCTGCTTGAATTCCCGCTGTTGTATGCCACACGTGCGTTTTTTTCACGCGGAAAAATTAGCTTATTTTCACGCAGGTTGCGGCAGGAGCGGTAAAAAGCCGTGGGAACCCGCAGTTGATTGACAAATTCACGTAGTTATGTTGTATATCTTCCTCATGGCCGGAGAATAGTAACCTTGTTTCTGACTAGTGAACAAGAAATATGAATGGTATATTGATTTCTGTATGAAAACAATACTAAAATTATTTTTATTTTGTTAACCTTTCATTTAATTATTTACATTTAGTATAAAAAAAAATTTATATATTAATTTCGATACGAAAACAACCCAAAAATTATTTTATTTTGACATTTAGTAAAAAAAAAAATATAATATAAATATTTTTATGAGAAGATTTTCATCAGATCTTTGAATATTCTTCTACAAAAATGCCTCTTTACATTTTTCAGGCCAACTAAATGCCTTTCCTTTTAGTAACAAATTATTAAGTGGTCCAGTAAGGTCGACCTATGTTTAAGATAAAACGTGTACGTCTACTGTGTAATTGGCTAGATCCAAAATATTTTACACTATCCTGGACAAAATTAGATACATTTATATTTATTTTAACTTGCTAGGACGATTTGATCAAAGCTGCGTGTTGCTCCCGCCCGTGTGGCCAGGGACAGAGCGTGAAAACAAGCTTCAAAAATGCACCCCAGTCCATTCTTTTGCGGGCCCGCGGCGGTCGATTTTGAAGACGCGCCTAATCTGCGTGAAAACACACTCCGTGTGGCATACCTCATTACATTTAATGCTGCCTATAATTCTCGCGTTATTTCATGCTGCGTTCTTGCGTGAAAAAACGCCCGTGTGGCCGTAGCCTTATGGAGGAATAGGATCCCAGACCCCAAGGACAACTTCACTACACAATAGAAAAACAAAGAGATTTAAAATGTCTTGTTTTGTTTTTGGGGTAAAATTGATTTTATTCACTTGGCACAAATCACTGAGCTTTGTTTACTGATAAGTTGCATCAGTAGACAAAAACACCAGAACTGTAAAAAAATAAAAAATTACAAATAATGTGTGAGGGTATTGATGTGTATTTATGTTGTTGGTTGACTTAATGTTTTTCTCTTAGGGTAAAATTTCTGATTTATTCAACTTTTTGGCTATAAAAACATATAGGTTATACAGTATACTTAGTGGAAATAGTTCAAAGTTGGTCAAATAACAAGAAACAAGCAACAAAACTACTAAAAGGCCTCTTTACTTAAACCAGAGATAACTAAACTCCAATTTTCTACTGATGACCAAAAAGGATGATAAATTTAGAAGGGAGTATGTTTAATCCGTAGCTATATAAACCAAGTTCTTCCAGGCTGCATGGTTAACCACTTGTTCTGTTGATAGATTGGAGCCAATGGTTATGCATTTATGATAACGAACAACGGCTACATGATGATGCACCCAGACTTCAGACCTGTGGTGAGTGAAATACTGTCATAAACACTGATTTTGGTTCAATATGTTCCCTCGTCATCATTGGAGCTCACAGAGTATAGGGCCTGAACACCCTTTAACAAAGAAAACAAAAGCCCTTTTACAACAAACGTCATTGAAGTTTGCAAGAGTATAGAGACTAAAATGCAGTTTTACTAGAAATCATGAAAAGGAAGTAATTAAAAAAACAGGAAGTTCTCCTAGATAGAGCGAGCTTGCAATAACAGAATTCAGTTATGAATATGAATATAATATTGTTTTCTTTGTTTAGTCTACAGAGATTAGAGATAGGATTGTTTTATGATGAAATTTGAGTTGTATATTAAGGAAGAAGGAATGGGTACATAACTAAATTAACTAAGAAAAGAGCTTTAGGCAGTTAAAATCACACAAAACAATAAAATTTATATTTCACCTATACTTCTCCAGAAAAAAGAAGTTGAATATTTCAAAAATCAACTTCTTTCGAAATATATAGTTTATTGTGTTGTGAAAATTTTGTGTGCTTTTAACTATACCTGGAACTTATTTGTTAGGTAAGTTAGTTGTGTACCTATTCCTTCTTCCTTAACACATTCCTAAACTCAGTGCGTTTTCTTCTAAAAAAACTTAAGTTAAACTTTTTTACTGTAATCTGTAGATTATTCGTATTGGAAATGCCATTTAATTCATATTGTGGTTGTAGATTATCAAAAGAACGTAAATTGTGTTTGGTGATAATTTGACAATGTTTTTTTATTTAATTGCCAAGAAAGACAGCAATGCAGCCATCTTGTGTACAATTTAGTTTCTACCTTGTAAAAAGGTTGAAATAGAGATGACTTTTCTTTGAAATTATTTTTACATCATGATAACATCCATTTTCAACACATAATTTATGACAGTCACCCACCCTTTTTACTCTTAATATCTTTACAAACATTGTTTCACAAAATTGTTGTCATGTATGACATATTCTGCACTTGTATAAACACGTCCCAGTAACTTTCAGCACTTTTTTCTGTCCAGTCGCAAGGCAAGTTGAGGGCAAACTACGGCAGTGTGGACTTGACAGAGGTTGAACTGATGGACGACGATGAGATTACTCCGAGACAACCTCACGAGAAGATATTACAGGTAATCTTCGTAACCATAGTCTAACGTTAAGAAATCCATCTAGCACTCATTTCTATTTAGATTTTTTTCCTATTATAAAAATCTAAACATTTATTGATATGTGGCAAATAGTTTGGGTTCAAGAAAATTTGGTTTAAGCTATTGTAGAAATTTTAATTCAAGTAGAAATCCAACCAATAGGAAGCACTGCTGTGGTTGGAGCGCAGGGCACCTTTGCTGGGGCATGTTCAAATCCCCGTAGTTAGCAATGGATCCTAGCCTTGTGATAATGACTTGACACACCTTCAAATCCTGGTCTAAAATTTCCTAAATAAAATAGATATGGTAGACCACTTCTGTTTTTCCTATAGGAGTTAACAATGACTATAGTTTCTTGTTATTCCTCTACCCTTTAGAGGTTAACTAGTCATGCAACGAGGTTGATGAATGCTCGATGTAAATATGACTAAAAATATGACTATAGTTTACCATTGTGAAGTCAAAACCGATTTTGTACGGCATGGTTTATGAAGGAATATAGTCAGACAGACCTAAAAAGGCATGTGTGTCCAGTGCCATAAGGTAGAAAAAGAGGTAGATTATGGTAGGAAATAATGCTGTTTCACATAAATATTATTATGCATCTCAACCAGCAGCTATCTCAGCTTGAGTGTAATGACCTAACCTTTACTTTGATGATAGTATAATTTTGACTCAATCTGCGGAATGCCTTCCTAGGCATGTCTGACTTTAACGTTATGAATGCTGTCATTTGATTTACTTGTAACAACTTTATACGAGTAGTTTGTAATCAATTGTTGATGAATATTCAAATTTTTTTCAGCTGCGAGAGGCCATGATCAACAAGACAGGGGGTCAAGTTAGCAATATTCCTCATCTCAATATGAAATTCCATTACGATGACATGGTGAGGAAAATTACGTTATTTAGATAATAATATCTAAGTTTATTTAACGTGCTAGGGTTTTTCATTTCTAGAACTTTTCTATACGCTTTAACCAATTTAATGATTTTAGTGTTGTTTGATGTTAAGTTATCTCTGTAAAAATGTTACAAATGGATTAAACCACAAGAGAATGCCAAAATCCCCCCTCTCTTCCTGGAAGTCTTAAACACAGTACTGTATTCCAGTTAAAATTGATGTAATTCAATTGTTGCTAATAAGACAATTAACTACGGTATAGTAATCATATTTCGTCAACTATTGACACAGAATTCTATTGATAAACAGAAGAAGGAAATCAAATGCGCCCTTATTAGTCACTTAAAAATATCATCTTCTCTGTATTGTTTTCTGTACTGTGTCTGTATGTCAATTATCTACTAATATCAGTTGTTTACTAAAAATTGAATGGGTTTTTGCATAGACAAAAATAATTAAATATAGACTGTCAGCTGTGCTGTGGTTACCATAGGTTCTGGTGCGCACCACTGGGAGTGCCGTGTAGTTACGTAGCGCGTAGGCCGTAACTACATGACGCTCCAAGTGGTGTGTGCCAGAACCTATGGTAACCGCAGGACAGCTGACGATCTATATTTAGTTCTTTTTGGCTATGGTTTTTGGGATCTGATATCTATTTGCAATCACCTGTTCCATGTGAACATGACATAGTTTTTATATCTCAAATAACGGGAAAGATTTAAAGTATCATTTCAAAAATTTAACAGCTCAATTACACCTGAGTTAACAAAACATGTTTTAAAGAAAAGTTTACAACATTCCAAAGGAGGTTAATTTTTATTGAACCAAATCCTAATGTTTATCAGTGTACAAAACAAATTTGTTTCTACAAGATGATTTTACACTTGTCCTTTTACAAGCAAAATCTATACCTAACAGAATTATCAACAGCATTTTTACACTTTTTTGTGAACTCAAGTGTCTTTAAGCCAAAGACTAGACCAGTGCTAGGAACTCCTACAGCTCCTGATATATCTAACACGATTGTGACTGTACATAATATTATGTAGAAAACTAATGAATCTCTTTTTCAGAAACGAGTCGGAGCTGAGAGTCGGAACTACTACTTTGCTGGTATCGAGGGGACTCCGTTCACCATGGGCCTGGCACTGCCAGAGGGCTACGGGAACTACTGGATCAAGGCAGGAAACATCATAAAACGCTCAAAACTGGAAGGTAGAGAAAATACTTTAACAAATAATGGCTATAACGTAGTTCATCTAATAAAACACTACATTTTGGATGGACAATTTATCAAATTAATATCATTCTACTCCTCTAAGAGATGTTATGGCTACCTCGGTATTCAAACTTTAAAATAACAAAATGTCCAAGTGGTATCAGCAATCTGAAACATGCTTTCTTCCATTAGCTTGTCAACAACCATTATCATGGGCAAACGGAGAGAATAACTATATATTTTATGCGGATAATCCCAAAGTATATTTCATGAAAGTAACGATAACTTTGAAACATAATTTTTATTCTTTAGCTGAATAAAAAAAACACATAAACTAAATTTTAAACAAAATTTTTTGAAAATCTGATTTTTAATTTATTTTAAAGGTTTTTTTAAATGGCAAAATCGCCATTAAAAGTCAAAAACTAAAAAAATCCTGACGATACCACTAACTAGTACCCACATACTAAGTTTTACTAAAACCGGACTATATAGGTGTAGACTGGAACTCTATACACATCCACACACACTTCTACAAATCACAAAGATATTGGAACTTTATATTTTTTATTTGGTATTTGATCTGGAATAGTAGGAATAACAGGCGCACACTTAGACATCACAAACCACTTTTTTGGATTCAGAAGGATATTTTCACCCTAAGTCCACCTCAAAAATTTTGACAAAAACAACACTTTTTATATACTTTATGTAACTTACATGGTTAGAAAGTAAAATAAAAATAAGTTGGAGCGTAAGTACAGTGTTGTCCAGTTTTGTTACAGGTGTTCCTCTCACTAGCTACTTCACCGGTAACTGGAAGGTTCATCCAGACTGGTAAGTTCTTAGTGCTATCACAATTATCAGTTAAGCAAATGAGTAAACAGTACAAAACTGTATTATTCATAAGAATAGATCAAGATCAAAATCAACCTATCAACTACAGTACAACAACAATGCTAGCTAGGTAGCTGAATGGAATGGATATAGTAGCCTGGTAATAAGGTCGCCAGGTTCGATCCTGAGAACAGTTAGAAGCTTTTTTATGCATCAAAATTGGACTCCGCTGTCCGTTGGGACTGCTTGACTGTTGGGCTGTTATCCTACTGTATTTGGAACTAAGAAACAAACTAAGAACATGGAATTAAAAACAGTTTTGAAAATAAAAATAGGAAAGAAGTAAAATTTTTGGGGTTGGAAATTTTACTCAATAGATGGTTTAGGAATTCAAAAGTGTTTTGTTTCCAACACAAGTAACGAGACCACAGTTTACCTTATAGTTGAGCCCTAACTTCTAAGTAAGTCAGACGGAATAGTTGAAATTACTTCTAATTATGTGGGATGAGATTTCACCATATCCCAGCATTTGTACTAATGCAAAATCGGAAACAATTTTTTATTGTTTTGAATATTTCAGGGTGTACTGTGACCATTTCATTGCTCGAAAAGACATGACTCATGAAGAGAAACTGGTTTACTTTCTGAAGAAAATTCAGAATGAAAAACTTGGTACTCAAAACGGATGGAAGACGAAGGTTCAATTCCCACCAGAGCCCGCTTATAAAGACGGAGATCTTAATTGTGAGTAGAATGTGAACTATTGTTTAGTTTGTTTGGGAACAGAGGTGGTTCCAAGTTGGGGGGGGGGGGGCTACAGGGGTGAAAGCTTCTTCACTTTGGACCCTGGAAAAATTAATTTAAACATACATTTTGAAACAACAAGAGGTTTTGGATTGATAATATTTTTAAAAAGTCACCAAACTGATTTAAAAACACAAAATTTTTCCCCAGGGCCATCTCCTTTTGGAGGGTGTAGAACAGAATGCAAGTTAGTCTTTAGAAAAATATGTTTGTCATAGATCAATTTTCTTGCAACGCCTTTGAATTTTAATACAGCTAAAACATTTTGTATAAGAAGACAGCAAAAGTTAACCCACTTTGAGGCTGAACAGATAAGTAAAGAGTCTATTAAACTTGTACTTAAGTACTCTGCGAATTGATAACTCACCAATTCAAGCTGGGTGTGTTGCCAGCCTAGTGGTTAGCGTCTCGGACTTTGCTGCGGGAGGGACGGGTTCAATCCCCGGCACATCCACAAAACTTTAATGGGTTTGGACCGCTTTCCCTTAAAAGTGTTTGACTTCTTAAAAAAATGCCACTGGCGTAGATACGAAAAAAAAAATAAAACAAAAATACAGTAATTTGTTTTCTTTCAGCTCAATGGACTGTTATTTATGTACAATCAAACATCTAAAGCTTAGAGTTGTTTATTTTTTGGCTTGAACTGTACTTGTGCTTTTCAGATACATGCAACACTAACAAAGTGAAAGAGGACGAATATTTCTGTGAGTAGATTTTAAAAATGTATCAAACAAAATATTTAACTATGGAGTTATGCTTTTGAATAATGTGAAGCTTACTAATTGTGATCAGGGGGTGCATTTAATACAATTTTCCTATAAAAATTGAATTTTTCTGTTAAAAATTGATTGTAAAGTTAATTTAATTGGCTATGGTGCGCAACAATGTAAGATGTATCATCTTACTGCAGCAAAAATCCCTGTTTTTAATACTTATACTTTGATGTTCAGGTGAGGTGGTTTTAGTATAACTAACCTACTTTGATTACTTGATTAATAACTTCCCTATTTTGAAGACGTACAGCCAAAAAAAGAAAAATTGTCTTGTGTCATAAAACTATCTGTTCATTATATACACGTAGTTTGGTCCTGAATTTCAAACAGTGTTCATAAACTTGTCATTATATTGCAAAATTGTAACCACTCACCTATCTAAACATTCAATCCCTTGGTTAACTATGTTATAACGTAACGTTGGACGACATAATACCTTTGGTTGGTGTACTATATCTACAGTACAGCAGTGTTGTTAATATTAATTTTTGATGCACAGGTGACGTGGAGTTGATGCAACTTCTGGTGTTTGATGCTAAAAGCACCGACTCATCTTATAAAGATGTGGTGTGGACTCCCGACAACAATATTGAGTAAGTTTCATAAAAAAAATGAAACAACTACTTATACAAAAGAAATGTATGTCTTCACTTAGTATGCGTAAGCTAATTGTAGAAATGTATAAAAAGTACACATTGGTAACCAGTTAACATGTTGAACTCAAATAATTGTGAAGAAACCAGTTTACCTTCTTAATTAGGAATATTTAGAATAAAAAAATGACACAAACAATGGTGAATAAATTAGATAAAAAGTTATGTTAAAACAGCATTTACATCATCTACTGATTTTGTGGGAAGGTCTATCTTGACTTGTAAAATAAAAATAATATAGGAACTATTGATGTTAGTATCTTTTAGTTTTGGCGATCAAGGAAGTAATGAAGGAATAAAACTTGACTTATTTACAGTTTTAATTGACTGAGTGATAATTTCATACAGTAGAACCCCTCATATCCGGCCTTGGTTTTACCGGTCCTCTGTTTATCCGGCCCCTTCCAGGAAGCCAATATCAAAATGTTTTTCTCACAGCTTACAGACGTTTAGATGCAAGCACTAGTCTTTGTGACCGCTCAAGTCATAAAATAAATTGTTCTCTTTACTTATCTGTTTGTATATACATTTATTTGCTGAGTCACTATACTCAGTTGAGCTAGAAGGCCTAACCTCTGATCAGTTGGTTGATTATTTCCAAAGTGGGGTTAGTACAGTGCAATACATTAATTTTTGTATTTCACAAAATGGATAAGAATGTTGAGTAGAAATGCATGTACCATTTAAGTCCTAATTATCTTCAAGTACAATTTATTGTCATTTTTACCTTTTTAATAGGGTTTGTTACCTGAAATCATAATATTTGTACATTTATTACTTAATGACTTTAACCTACAAATATTTTTTTCTTTTTAGAAACATGTTTATTTTTCTAAAAATGATCCCAGAACAGAATTAAATGATACTTTTGATTGTATATATTGATTACCTATTATTATTAGGTATGTATTGTCATTTTCATAGTAGGTTGGTTTATCCGGCCAAATCGTTATCCGGCCAGGGGCTTGGTCCCGTGGTGGCCGGATATGAGGGGTTCTACTGTACCATTAAATATCTGTACGAGAGATCTCCCTTCATGAAAAGCCATAGGATAATTTTTATGGGTTATCTTACGGTTGCTATGAAGGTATTAATCTTACGGTGTTTTTCAGGAGGGATTTGGTAAAGAAGTACGGAGTATCAGTGAGATTTGTAGCAACCCAGAGCGGACTTACGAGATGGCAACACATAACGGAACTTGCGGACGGAGAGCTGTAAGTAGAATGTGAACAAAAGATTAGTTTTAGTTAAATGAAAAAATAGTAGTTGTGAAGTTTTGTCTATGTCTATTGCTTGTGAAAATGAGAATCCAGTTTTTAATTGGCGAATTCATTAAATCATGATGCCAAATCATCAGGAAGGCAAAGATGAAAAGATAAAAGGATGTCGAGATAAAAGCGCTTTCATCCGTGGATGAGTTTGTCATTGTCAATATATAATGTCTGACAACCTGAAGATGTGTCCCAGCGGCATGAAACAGCTGTAGTTGATTCTAACAACATCAAGGATCGTTTGAAGCAAAAGTTAACAGAAACCATTTTATATTGCAATTGTTGATCCAAAGGCTTACCTATCATAAAAAAATAAATAAAAACTATGCGTTCAATAGTTCTTTGTTTCTCAAAGATATTTTCTTTAACACTATGTTTTTTTGTCCTAAATATCTTACAAAAGTAAATAAAAACTGTCACAGAGAGTTTGGCGAGACGAACAACAAGGCAGTGGGAGAACCTTGGTACCGAGCAGCTGTTTTGCAACACTACATCAACGATGAAGACTTTGTGTTCTCAGTGCCTTTTGATTCAGGTCAGTACTACCAAAGAACTCCTTCCTTTACTTGTAAGTATTTGTTTTATTGAATGGTTGTTTGAAATTACTTATCGTTTATTGATAAGCTAAAAAGAATTAATTTACTTTTCTGCGTGCAGGCTGAGTGCCAATTGCCTAAAAACTTTGACGAGGGCCATTTTACAGCCTGAGGCTGGGCGGTGCGAGTGCCGTGCCGGCCAGGTATCAGACCGGTTCTACCAAACAGCGGGTTAGGATGAGCAAAACTTTGAGGGATAAGATAAAACTATCATAACCAAACTTGCTGATTATGAAAAATATTGAATAAAGGTTTACTAATCAAATCGATATTAGGGTAGCCCAGTTATGAAACTGTACCCAGTCTCCGTTACATCATGCCCAATACACCACCCCCTTCCACTAATACAACTCACCTGAATCACTCTTACCCTCCAGGGAGGCGTACAGCACTTGGGCCTACCTGACGGTTTTGACAGTTTATGACCCCCACGACAAAGAATAGGAATGGCACTCGCTCCGTTTCCCTTCTTTTCCACAAATTTGTTACCTTGCTTGTGATCAGAGCAACTGAAGAGACTACTCTTTGTCTTGTGTTCTCGGGAGTTTGCCTCAGCGTCAGACCTTCAGATTTGATTAGTACCATAAACACTCGGCTATCCAGACTTATGCAAATAAAACCTATTTGTATGTAATGACATGGTTGATGGAACGGGGCGACCTTGTCCCAGAGCACGTCAGCACAGAAAACATATTACTATAACCCAGAATGCCAACCGCGTGGTAAAAAGCATTAAGTGTTTTGAGAGAGCTTTACCTGTCAATCGTAGGCAGCGCCACCAGCGTTGCCATGCACTCAGCATAGCAACGCTGGTGGCGCTGCCTACGATTGACAGGCAAAGCTCTCTCAAAACACTTAATGCTTTTTACCATGCGGTTGGCATTCTGGGTTATAGTAGTATGTTTTCTGTGACGTCAGCCACAAATGGGGTTTTTGTGCTTCCCACTTGGTACATCAGAGTCCGTCAAACCTGAGTTGCTTCATGAACTGCAGCATCCTATGTATGAGCTCTTCCTGAGGAAGATGTGCTTTTGTCATTGTTCCAAGAATGACTCTCTGGGGTGTGTTGATGGCCCTTACCTCATTCAGAGCTGTGCAGTCATAGAAAAGTGCTTTCGTAATGTCATAGTTTATGATTAACTGTTTAAAGCAAAAGCTGTTTTTCACAAATAATTTACGAACTACATCAACAGCTCAAACTTATTACAACTCACTGTTACAGGCAACGTAGACAACCTCACTGTGACTGCTAGTTACGCCATCTTCCGCCGAGATGGAGGCAATGAAGCGCCCGGATCTGTGGTGGGCTTCCACCTCAGCCATTCTGCGTTGTTTGACCGCTTCAGAGATGTTACGGCAAAGACCAATGTAAGAGATGCAAAACCAGTTAGGAGTGTAATGTTGGGAAGATGACTTGAAAACTAAAAATGTCTAGAACAGTTTTAAGAACAGTCATTATCTAAAATATAAAATCCTTAGATTGAATTGTGGTTAGTGAATCAGATACCGGTAGTCTTTTACAAAACTTAACATTTTTTTTTAGAAATGTACATTAATTGTTAAATATATCTGTAGATGTATTGGATTAAGTATCTTCTTATTTTTATTTTGTTGCATATGTTTGTCAGGTTGAGTGTAAAAAAGGAACAGTTAACTTCGTCTCACTGAATAAAGAATTTTTAATTTAATTTAATTTCAAGTTAATAGTACAAAACTTCATACATCACAATCTCTCTTTTGTGTTGATTCCAGTGTAAAGACTGCCTAGACCCGTGCACCTCTGACACGACTGATTGTTACGTCATTGACGGCAACGGCTACATTCTGGTGTCGGAGAACCGACAGGAGACAGGAACGTTCTTTGGCCGGAAGGAGGGAGCGATCATGGAGGATATGATCTTGAAGAAGATCTTCCGGAAGATTCCGATGTTTGACTATCAAGCTATCTGCTTTCAAGTCACACACTTGAACAATGCAGCTGACATTCTGTGGACGGTAAATACTATTTTGACAGATGTTTTTTAAAGTTGGGCTAAAGTAGTTATTTTTGTCAAGAGAGTTACATAATCAGTTGAGGACATTAGATGTAAAATTTGGCAGCTTCCAAGTTCTTTTGCAGCATTTCTGCTGTGATGACTATAAAAAATTTGTTGAAAAATGTTTTGAAAACTGTTCCAGCCTATTCGCTACTTCCAATGGGTGATGCATTGGTTTCTATCACACATTGCTTGGCTCATTGTGGAAGCAAACTGGAATGAAGTTTTAGCGGCAAAATTCACTCATGAGGTGGCAGACATTGATGATGGTAAGAGAAAATTCTTTAAGCTGGTAGTTTAGTTTAAAAATGTTTCTATCCAACTTAAATGAAAATGCTTGAAAAACTCACACTATTATGTGTTTACAGTTTTGAATGATATTTTGAGAGATGAATTGATTTCATGATTCCATGAGCACTATTGATTATTCATTTATTAAATTTAGTCATGGGTTTCCATATCAAATGAAGATACAAATCTAATTCTTACTTTCCAGTGTGCAGTCATAGCACAAGTTCAGAAATCCCACAACTTCCCCCAAACAACAGCTGTTCATTTAGGTGGGCCTGTTCCCCCTTATTGGCACTGATAGGTGAGCTCATCACGAGTTCACACCAGACCTGATGAGCCGAGAATTGAACCCTTAATACAGTGCCCGGGCGAGGAGACAATGGCTTAGACCACTTGGTCATTAATTAGAAACAACAAATATTAAATACACAAACTACATTGGTCAACCCAAAGCCCGAGAGTAATAGTTCTCAGTTTGACTAATCGGTGGCAGCACATGTGCAAGTTACAGTTTTTAGCTGTTTTGTATTATGGCAAGGTTTAACTGAAGTCCACACTGAAGTGATCACGTAACCTACTGGCTGACACAATATTTTAAAACACTCAACACAAAAGTACAGTATCTTAAGTTCTACATATGGATATAAAAAATCTCTGTACTTTTCCAGACTACTATGATATGGAAGCAGATAACATCACCACAACGCCGATGCCGACCATAGACATCAGAACAGTGAAGGCTACGAAGGCTTGCAAGTCTTGCGACAAGTTCGGATATCTCTATCTTCTACAGAGCACCGAGAAACAGGCCAAATACAGATCTTCACACGAGGATCCTTGCCACAGGTGACAACTTAGATAAGATTTTACACTAGATTTTTACAACTGACACACTGAGGCGCGTATTTTAACATGTTGAGTTCGGTTGCGCGATGGCCAGCCGCAGCCGGCGACTAATACGCTGCATGATTGAGTGCGCGAAAACGTTTTGATTTAAACGTTTTCATCCAAAGGAGAGGCATAAATTTGCATGTACTGTGTTCCAGTCGTTGTGAACGTAGTTTTACAAGAACCTATCTAGAATCTAGAATCTATCTAGCAGCTCGAAACAAAACTGATAGCAGGCTCTCAGTATTTCCAATTTGAGGGAAAAAGCAGGGGCGAAAAACCCGGATACGCCATAAAAATACAGCAAAAAAGGCGTCAAAAACAATTTTGAGGTTAAGTTCCTTCCACGATGCTACACTACAGTCATTATAGTTATTCAATTGCCATCATAGTTACTTTACCTAACTGCTGTGGCCATTCAAACCGAAGTAGGTTTTTGGCCTCCGCAACGATGTGTCTCCAGTCTTCCCGTTCCTCATCTTGCTCCCACGTAACTCCTAGTCTTCTCAGGTATTTTTCCACTAGAGCTTTCCATCTAGAGATTGGCCTTCCTAGTGGTCTGGTGCCTGCTGGCCTCCCCTCAAATACTTCTTTAATAAGAGCATTATCACGTCTTCTCGCCACTAAATCTATTCCACGTCACTAAATCCAATCCACACTAAAAAAAAAGAACTTGAACCGTGTCCACCAATAAAATAAAAATACGCAATAAACGAGTAAAACATCGTCTCACAACAATGGCTAACCTCATACTGCAAAATAGTTTGTAAAGACGCCTTGACAAGTGAGTATACTTGTCGTGCGCCACTAAGAAGCGCTAGTGGTGACGAGATGACTTGTCATGCGCTGCCAACCTGTTAAACAGATTATAACGATCAAACCTGCCACCTAATGAACCAGTGAGCACTAAACTCACTCAGCTAACCAGCTGGGTATTATGGGTGTAGAAAACGGTTTGTGAACATACATAGAATTCCTGTAGCCGAATTCAAAATTCACAGCTAAGGTGCAATCAATATCCTTCTCAGCTTGATTCTATTTATTTCATAAAGAGAAAAACTCACTACGGTATGTATTGTCAAACATAGCTCAGATAAAAAGTGATACAACTTTTACTTATTGACTTTACTTATTGTACGTGTAGAAGCAGTTGGGGTTTTTAACCGTAATTTCTCCAAATAATTATACAAAATGCAAATGACTGATATGTATAACTTGATTGAACACAATAAACAGATTGTCAACACAATGCTTGAATTTCTTATACATTAAAAAATGTGTTCATCTTTTTTTTCAGGCCATACTTTGTTAGACGGATCCCTCACACGAATCTTCTGCTGATAGTTGTGAAGGCTTTGTACGCTACATGTTCCAAAGATGAGACGACAGAGTTTTCCGAACTTCATTACGAGGACGAGCCAGAACCTCAGATACCAAGCTGTGTCAAGATGTATCTCAACGATCTTCCTCGAAGGAGGCTTTCGGGATGTTACAACCAGCATCCTCAGGTTTAAACTCTAACAGTATTAACATTGCAATCTTTTGAATTTTTTTGTCTTTAGAGTGTGGGTTGAAGTCTATAGTGTCTTTAATCAAGGGGGGATTATGTGGATGTGCCTAAAATTCTTCTGAAGAGCTTGATTAGTATAGCCACTCCCTGACAGTGTACCCAAAGTTTTTAATCTGACCTTTTTGAGCTTGCTTTCAATTTTTCAAACCTATTCAATGACCAACCAAAGATCCTAAAAGTTGGGTCTAAGTTATAAAAATAACTAACAGCAGTGTAGTGGGGCGGAATTGGCATTCCTACTCTGCTTTTTCCAAAACTTCAATATATTAATTAGTGACTCATGTTTATTTTCCAAGGGATGGTGAGCTGTCCCGTACTGACAATTTTACAACTACATCACTGCTAACTAAGACCTGGTTCCATATATGCTGAACCATTCAGCCCAATAATCATCTGACTAAATTTTATAAGGATTATTCAACTCCATTGTATCCCAAACCTGTTTGAATGAGAAAAAAGTGCTCATACTGTTTACAGTAAACAGTACAGACGAGATAATTTGTAGGACATCAAGAATATTTCTGGTTTCAAATTTCTCTTTAGTTTGTGAAGTTGTTTCAGTGCTGTACTGTGAAGATATTTTTACTAGATTAAGGTTTCTGATTTCACGCAAGCTATTTAAACAAGTTCACATAAGAATTTTGATAAATTGTTCATTTACAAATTGGAAAAAATACAACCTTTCCACAACACCATATCACATTGATATGTTGAAGTACACCGGTAACTTTTTGTTATTTAATCTTATCCCAGTCAACTAATTCTGTGATGGAAACTACTGATGAACATTGTGTTTGATGTTTTATTACTTGATTTCCGACAGGAACTGGAGATTGATAGATGTGGAAGAGGCTCAGCCCTGACTACAAGTTTGCTCTCGTTACTTCCGTCTCTGTGGATAATCGTCAAATACTGCTTATAACATTGTCCTTTCCTGTGTACAACTCTCTCTCAACCTAGACGAGGAAGGTAAATTGTACTTTGAAATTACCATTGACACCTTTACTATGATTTTTTAGATTAACTAGTCCACTGACAAAAGGATGATGTTGGCATTTTAATTTTTTTTAGAGGCAACGGTTTGAAACCTTTCCAATATTATTGTACATTGTGTCTGTTCAAACATGTCTAAAGATTATTGAAAAGGTTTAAAGTTACTAAAAAAAACTCAAATGCCTTCTTGAAAGAATGTGACAAATTTACCATACGCTGACTTAACCGAATTGTTCTGTAATAATTTTCTGGTTTACAAAGGTACTGTACTGAAATAGACGTCCAATGGACCAGCTGTCGCCAATTTTTTAGAACATAGTCCTGTGAGACAGTCAAAGAATGCATTAGTGTCTAGAATTATATTTCATATCTTATTTTGTTACTAAGATTGTTGACAAGCATTATAGACGTTATAGCTTACAAGAAGTCGTTTTATCAGTTTGACTGAATATTTAACACACATCAGTAATCTATTGGGATGGAAAGTCAAATTTTATCAATAGTCAAAGGTAAAAGTAATCGACCATAAACTTGAAATTGTTTTTTTCCAGGACAATCATCTTCTACTTGATTCATCCACTGACAGATACGTGAGATGAATAGTTCTTCTACAATATTGTGATCTCTTAACTGCATAGAATCATTGAGCATACTGTAGTAGACATGCCACCATTTCCACCTACATGGACTAGACACAGCAAATAGAACAGTCGAATGAGCCAGAGTGTACTTAATTGCAATTCTATTTTCTACACTAGTTTTTGATTTGTTGAATTTGAGTTTGATTCGCATATCATATGTGGTTAAACAATAACCTACTTTCAGTTGGATTTGGATAAAAAAATATGGCTTCCAAGAAAATAGCATTTGATAATGTAATATAGGTGACTCAATTCAACTGCCATTCTCACTTAAAAGCTAGCCAAAAAAATGGGAATGGGATGCCTAAAGGTACGTTTTGCCTGGAGCGACAGGTGCGACGGTCGCGCAGCGACCGTCGCTGAGCGGCAGTCGCGGGACACTGATCAAAGGGGTTTTGCATAGTCCTGTTTTGCTTGGAGCTACTGTCGCTAGAGCCGCGAGCTGCAGTCGCTGGGTTCTGCTCCAAGACCAGTCAGGAGCGACGGTCGCTTAGCGACAAGTTAAATTTTAGTGGTGAGGAAGACTACAGTTTATTAGAAGAAGTGGCAAAACACCCCGCGCTTTATATTATATCCTACAAAGACCAAGGAATAAAGGACAACGTCAGGTTAGTTTAATATTATGTTATTATATTATAAGTTATTTTAACATATTAGTAGATTATTTAGATTGTCAACTTTAAATACTTCTAATTACATTTTCGTTTAGGTAATTTAATAAAATATTGTTCTGTATAAATGGTTGTTGATCAAATTGGCTTAAAAGTCAGGCGTGTCATATGTATATAAAATGCCAATTATTAAAGTAATGTGTTAAGAAGAGGCTATTCAAATATTAATGGAGTATATAATGTAATTGGTATTTTTTCATTTACTATACAATCAACAAAATATAATTTTCACTCTGTGAGGAGGTTGTTTATAATACTGATTTCCAATTCAAGTTATGCTTGTATACTACAGTACAATTGAGTAATTTTATTACATTTTGGCTTGTGATATGGCAGTTTTGGAATGTTACTCATAACAAATAACTAGGCCTATAAAGAATACTTTATTGTTAAGTTTTGCCTGTTTTACTAAGAGAATTTATCGAATTTATTTAGTGACTTTATACTTAGTGCGCACTTTTGAGGTTAGTTGCACTGACGGTACCACGTCTCGTGACGCCAGGAAGAAGAAGTTGTCGCTCCAAGCAAAACAGTCTACCACCCCGCGACTGCCGCTCAGCGACGGTCGCTGCGCGACCGTCGCACCTGTCGCTCCAGGCAAAACGTACCTTAATAGTAGATAGAATATAGATATACCAAAACATTTCACTTGGTTTTTCGGATGTAGTTCTAATGTGGTTAAACATCCAACTAAAGGATCTAGAACTCTAGAAATACATGAAACACTAGGGGGTGGGGAGGGGGCAAACCCTAAACTTTTATTGTTAACATTCGTCCCTACGCTATATCATAAACTTTAAAATTACATCTCGATTGTAGAAATTTGTTAAGTAAGGCTGTAAGAGGGATGATTAGGGAACCCCTTACTGTAAGTATAATGTCATTATAAAACTTAACTTTTGAATGAAGTGTAAATAAAATATCCTGTAGAGTGTATACTGTAGTTTGCATTTATAAATGTAGGGCAAGGAACTCCTTTTGGCATTGTTTCCTGTTCAAACTCAAATGACCAAAGAATGAATAAAAATTAGTTAGAGTAAGGCTAAATAATTGGCCATAGAACGATTGGCACACATTTTTAGACGATTTGGAATAGCACGACTGGCAAAATCATTAGAGGGGATTAAGAAGGGGTCAACCTGTAAGGTTTGGAAAGGCACGATTGGCACAACCGGTCAGGTAGTAGCCGCCAAATTCCCTGCTGTGGTGCTTATTGAAGTAAGCAAAGTTTAAGTTTTCCTAAATAAAAACTATAATCAACCTAACCTAAACATTAAATTTTCTCTGGAAAAACAAACTACGTGATATTACCGTCAAATGACTGTTGTGCAGAGTTGACGGGAATTTTAAAATTTCCGTTTCTTTTGTCCGATGACGTCTACCTGGTAGAGCGGTTGTGCCAATCGTGCCTTTTCTATGCAGGCGAGTTGACCCTACTTATCCGCTCAAATGATTGCGGCAATACTGCCATAGGCAGAAGGTCCAAAAATGTGTGCCAATCGTCCCGTCCCCAAATAATTACATTCTTAAAGTCCAAAGTCAGAAGTGTTTTAGTTTTTATAATAATTCCAAAGATTCAATGTGAGTTTTACAGTATTTGGAATAGAAAAAGATAAATATGTTTAAATACCCAGATTTGATTAGGCATGTTCTTGGTTGTTGTTTTTAAAACCTTCTTTCATACTTTATTCTACTGTATATGTAACCACATACTTTATGTGTAAGCCTATTTCCTATGTATCGTAGCTGTAGAAATAATAAATCTATTGAATGTTGTTAAGTGTTATAAATGTATATTGTGTAAATAAATTTGTATGACAAAGATACTTCAGAGCTCATTTTACAAATTATTTAGAAACACCTGTATTTGACCAGTTAAAAACTAAGATGATTCTGAACTTTAAGGCGACAAAAAAATATTAGTCCTTAATTTTTTTTTTAGATATAAAATTTGCTCAAAGAGTAGAATGAAAACACTCAAAAACACAAATTGAACCAATCTATTCATTGTAGTAGCCAAGAACTGTAATAACGACTAGGCCTAATATTGGTTTTATATTACCTGTCGTCAGTTCCAAATTGTAACTTTGGTCAATTGTTCGGCGAGCTGCCATTTTCAAGCATACAGTCCAGGATGCTCACGTCAGCCATACCCTCAACGATAAACTACAGTTTAAATCAAATATTATTATTAACGCCCTACTCCAACAAGGAAACCTATCTTAACAGCTGACCACAACTGATAACGAAGACAATTCACTAATCTAGAGGTTAAATACCTTGTTGCCAACGTAATCCTTGGTAGACTTAATGGCTACCGGTTTCAACACAATTATGGTGTCATTGTCAAGCCTAGACGTGGTTTTTCGCTCCTAAACCACAACAACCTGAGCGAAAAAATGGTGTCATTGTCTAGGTTTGACAATGACACCATAATTGTGTTGAAACCGGTAGCCATTAAGTCTACCAAGGATTACGTTGGCAACAAGGTATTTAACCTCTAGATTAGTATTTGTTAAGTAATCCGGAAGGCAACACCTAAAAAATAAAGACAATTCAACTAGATAGCGCTCATTGAACCCTCCGTCGACAGACTGTTCCCAGTCGTTTCACGGCAATGTTTCGTGTCCGTTATAAGCCTATCCAACTAAAAGTATTATTTATTTATGTGTCGTGTGTTAAGTGTGATGTGTGTAAACCAACAACGAAGCTAAAAGCAGATATTTTTGTACACTCCTGGACTGTATGCTCTAAAACCGCAGTTCGCCGAAACATGTAGCATTGACAAAAGTTACAATTTGGAACTGACGATAGGTTTATAAAACCATTATTAGTCAAAACCAATTTAATAGGCCAACATTACCCAATGGCAGGCCATCCTCAACATGTTAGTGGCCTAGAAAAGTGAAGAGAAATTCCTAAAAACTTAACCCAGTAAACATAGGATCGCAAAACAAATCACAACAATTTTGTACATACTTGGTTTAATTTTTTTAAATTCAACTTAGACATTACTTAGACTTATACTAAACAAAAATATCCAATTAAAAAATTCTATTCCAGAGAAGATAGGCGAAAGCTTGATGAAATATTGGGAGACCCGACGACATCGATGGTCTCCGAGCTCAACGCTTTGCGGGAACTTTCCAATGGATTGTTCTGCGACTCCCCAAATAGAGACGGAGGAATCACTAGGGTCTAAAACATAAGACATAAGACTTATTTGTAACCAGTAGACTTATTCACCACGTATTGCAAGAGTCAACGTTTTTACTGCAGAGGAACTGACATAGTACATTCAAATCTACATAAAAAAATTACAAAATGGATAAAACAATTAAATGCACATCTACGCAGGACAGGGAAGATCGAGATAATTAGAAATATAAACATTTTAATGAGGATAGGATAAAACTTGAGGAACATATTTTGAAAACAGAATTGATTAGGTAGTACCAGTAGCTGTTTTTTCTACTCTAGGCATAAGTAGTAATTATATTTTATTTAATGTATTATTAACTTAAAGGTAAAATAGATTAAGAGGGGGTCCTGACAACTGTCAATGACACGATTTTTCTAACCGCCTGTTAAAATAATACACATAGAAAATTTTATAGGTTTATTTCCATTAGAAATATTTCAATTAATTAATTATAATAATTTATTTAATCCAATCTTAATGCTTTTTGGGGAGCAAGCTGGTCTAGTGGTTAGAGTACGGGACTCCGGTTCCTGGGGTCCTGGGATCAAATCCTGCCAAATCATCAATGGATTTTATCTAAGTGATAATGCTGTAACCCCTAAGTCTAGCCTGAAGTAATGTGAAAAACAATTCCGGGCTCGCGCCTAGGGCCCTAGGACAAAAAAAGCTTTTTCGTAAAAATTGAAATATTTAAAGTGTTCAAAACATTTCCTTAGTAAGCACCAAGGTATATATGAAGTTTACACCTTAAGACCATATAATTAAAGGGATTTTGTCTAACTCACTTTTTTAATTTTTAACTTTCTACAAAATCTTTGGTTAGGAGCAATTTTTAAAACTCACCTTGCCAGGGTTGAACGCCTCGTAGCGATGTCGTAGAGTTTGCAGCTCAAACTCGCAAGTTGCAAGAGCCGATTTGAGCTCGTACAACAACACCAAGTCACTCCTCAACTCATTGAAGTGATGGCAAATGTTTTCAGTTGGCATTGGATTCAGTTCTGAAAAAGATAATGTTAAAAATAAATAACTAAAAACGTTACTACAAGGTGTGATCAAAATAAAAACCAGTCTACTTGTTTTTACATTGAACACACAAATTTACATTTACAAACATTTATATTTTGTATATTAAACGTAAAGATTGTCATTTACAAAATTATATTGAAATAAATAGGCATATCAGCAAACTGACACATACTTTCTCCCATTAGCATGCCAAAAACGCTTGGGTAAGCAGTCGGAGTAACTATGATATTTTACGGGTAGGCCTAAAATTGGAAAAAAAGCTATAAAATTTGAAACACAATTTTTACAGCATTATAGGATGTAGTACTATTTTGTTTCGAGTTAAAATGGTGGAAATACAATTTTTAAATTATTTTATGGAAAAATCACTTTAAAGAAACAAAATAAAAAAAACCATTGTAGCTATTGGACTGGACAGGTTTGGTTTGCAGCTCTGTACATACACACAGACATAATTTCAAACACATTTTTTTTGTGTTCAGGGGTCCTAAAACAGATATATCCACCCATAACTCCAACTTGAAAATTTTGGTGAAAACTTTTTCCATTCAACTATGTAGGTCTATGGAGGAGAAAGCAGTAGTCAGGAAACCTTGAAACAACTAACAAGTATTCCTATTCAAATCAATGTGATACATTTTAAAGCCTAAACATGATCAGTAATAACCTACCGATATTGAGGTCTTGCAACATTTGTTCAATAGCCTTCATTTTCTTCTGTCCCACGTTTGCTGGTAGCTTCATCTTCTGTGAGCGGACAAACACCCCACTGGTCTTCATATCAGGGAACTTGATACCTGCAGTCTCCACAATCTGTAAAACAAAGGTAAATCAATCAGAAATGCATGTTAAATGCCTCTAATACACTACCCAGAAATGAATGTTTTGAGTTAGGTAGACTAAATGCCTCTAATACACTACCCGGGGGATTTAAACATTTAGACACATTATGATTAAGAAACCATGGCGGGACTTGAAGACAGCAGGAGAGGGAGAGTAAAGTAGTTGAAACAAAAACAGTTGTTGGAAGATTGTGAGGAAAGAGGGAATTCCTAGGAAAACCGAGTTGATAGGATTGAAGAAAAGAGACATAAAGGAATTCATAGAAGAAAGTGGAAGATAAGGTGAAGGGAGCAATATGATGGCAGATGATAGAGGCATTGTTAATAAAAGATTGGCAGATTTGGTTGACACCTCTACTTTGGAATGGCTGAAATGGAATAGGATAGCTATAAGGATAAATCAACAAATCATTAGGACTAGACAAGTCGCGAAATATAAGAAAAGTCAAAGTACTTCCTATCTTAGGGTGGGATTTAATAAATCAGGATTTTCTCAGAATAGGATTTTTTACAACTGTCAGTGATTTCACCATGATCCTAAGTGAAGATGGTGGGTCCACGATCGCTTAAAAATGTTAAAGATTTAACCGCTATTGCAGGAAAGGATGACAATGTCTCTGCGATCATTGGAGGGTTTAGATTGGATTTCCTCGCTATAAAGAGTGATGATGATTTCTCCATGATCATAGGAATGATTATGATTCCACTATTGCACAATGATGGCGCAATGGTGATGTTGTCTCGGTGAAATTGAGGTTATTCAGGTGATGATACTTAATAGCCTGATATTTGAAGTTAATGCCATACTTTGTTTAAGATAATATTGCTGATTGTAATTAACTAACTACTGTATTGAGATTGAGAAGTGGAAAGAATTGCTTATCATAAAAAGTTTCTCAACTTAAAATACAACTTTTATTTTAATAGTTTGTCAATTACTTACAAAATATGTGTAATTTTTCTCATTAATTTTAAATTTTTTGATGTTACTGTAGTAGAAGTCATTATAATTTCATATGAGCAGTAGAGTTGGTTATAATTGGTTAGTAACAGAAGAGTTAGGCCTATTATGTTTTGCGCGGTGGCTGCACAGCGCACTCGGGTAACCGCTCCTTCTTCTATGTCCAACAATGATTGTACCTAATTGGTTCTCTTATTACTTTGCCAACCTTTCTATTGTAACGGCTAAGTTCGACAGTTACCTATCTATTTTTACCCTTTTATAACACATTGCAATAAAGACCAAAGTTTTATTTTTACTACCATTTTACCATTTGCAAAAATGTTTTTCCAAGTTTTCCTGTTTTATGTATTAGGGAAGAAATATAAGCCCCACCCCATCCAACTCAAACTAAAAGTATATAGTGTGGATAATCTGTATGAATTAAATTCACCACTATGTGAACGAGTATTTGATAATGATTTATTTACAAATGAATTAAGTTGTGTGTTGAATCATAACATAATCAAAACTGAACATTTTTACAAAAACAAGCAACAGCTGTTACACAACAAATATGAAAACAAAGCATAGACCAAAGGCAACACAGCTGTGGCTAAGTTGACGCCACAAGTACAATTCTGTTGAACCCTAATTATTAGATTTACTCTTTAGTAAACACTTACGGTAGTGTCCACACGTGGTCGAGCTTGCTGCAGCTTCTTCCGCGGAATCTTCCTCTCCATTTTCCGCTGATCCCCTTGGTTATCAGCCGCAGTTATCAGCTTCTGCAGATCCTGCGCTTTCTTGTCCCTCTCCTTCTTCCTCGCCTCGATCTTCCTCAGCTCGTTCAGGAGATTCTGTTCTTCCTCGACCTGGAAACAGATTTGTAATGTAATTAAACTGCTTTTAAGGCTATGAATTGGTGCAGACATGTATTTGTAAAGTGTTTTGGAATAGAAGTAAATTTTTTAGCTAAGTGTAACTAGTAGCCTACACCTATGTCTATATTAGTATGGTTGTTGCCTGAGCCACCAATTAAAAATATGAGGCTGTAAAAGGGCATAAATTAAGATTAGTTGCCTACACTAAAAAAACACTTCTATAACCTTATTTATATTTTATCTTTTTTCATTTAAAGTGAAATGCACACTGACGGACAATTGACTGGTTTGATAGAAGTCAAGTTTGTATAATGTCAACTTAGTAGATCGTAGTAAATATTTACCAAGACGGTGTAAATAGATTTAAAATTTATTTAAGATTAAACTAGGTGAAACCCGTCGAAATCGACGGTTACTTTCGAGGCTTACGCTAATTCATCTAACTGCGATAAATTGAGTGAAATAATACACATTTTGAGCATTTAGCATTGATAAGTGTAAAAACAATAATGATATTAATTTCGTTAGTTACCAAATATGGTTGATCATTCAATGAATAAAATATAAAATATTTCCCATACTGTAGGCTACGTCATCGTAGTTGTTAGTATGCTATATCTGGTATCTCTTCCTTTGGAAGAACCTTTAAATAGTATTAAAATCGTATTGGTGGATCTTTTGTAGTTAAACACTTCCATGATTTCATCAGTGTAATGCAGATTAATCTATGATTTTATTTGAACAAAAAAATCTGTATGTTGGGAAGACACGTTCTAACTTCAAAGGGAGGTATATCCGTTACAGTGTAAGTTTGATTTTTCCTTCGTCACGTCGCATCAGTTCATATCGTACTTCTGTGCCGATTAATAACACTCTAGCACAGTTTTGAGAAATTGGTTGTGGTGTTACTGTTATAGCTGGAATTCCTTGACATGGGGGATGTCAGTTAGTTTTCTCAGCCTTATCAGTTACATAAAGTTGTCAATATAATCTACGGATGTTAACTCAACATACCCTCCGCCCGAATAAAAGTATAGCCCGATATTATACCGATAGCCCAAATAAAAGTAGATTATTTAGACAAAAACAAAACAAAAAACTAAACGAAACGAAAAAACGAAAGTTGATATCTATACTCAATTCTAATTACGTTATCCTATTTATTTTCATATAAGAACCTTCGGTAAAATTCCGGCATAATTTGTGTAATTAATTATGATTATTAAGATTGGCATAGTGCTGAATCACAAACAAACCAAATGGTTCCAAAATAGAATTACCTCAACAGTACCTGTTGATTTCGACGGGTTTCACCTTGTATTTTTTATTTTTTTTGTATTTTGTATATTGTATCTTAAACCGATGCTTGTTGTGAAATCTGGACATGCATAACTTCAATTTGAAAATTCAACCATGAAAATTGGTCGAGTAGAAGAGCCAAACGAACTGGGAAATGAAAAACTAAATTTAACTACCAATAGAGCAAATTTATTTTACGTATAATCCGGGTTTGGACTGTAGCTACATATATTCCAATGCTTGATGGGACATCTGTGCGTACATACCCTCAATTTGAGACCTCAATCTTGAAAATCGGTCGGTTAGAAGAGCCAAACGAACTCGGAAAAGAGAAACAAAATTTAACTTCTATAAGAAATACATGGAGAGGAAATTTTTTTTACGTATAAACCAAGTGGGGTTATAGATAAATATTTGCCGATGCTTGATGGAAAATCTGTGCGTGCATACCTTCAATTCGAGACCTCAATCATGAAAATCGGTCGGGTAGATGAGCCAAACGAACTCGGCAAAGAGAAACAAAATTTAACTCCCATAAGAAATACATGGGGAGCAAATTTCGTTTATGTAGAAATCGCGTGGAATTATAGATACATTGATGCCGATGCTTGATGGCAAATCTGTACGTGCATACCTTCAATTCGAGACCTCAATCATGAAAATCGGTCGGGTAGAAGAGCCAATCGAACTCGGCAAAGAAACCCCAAATTTATCTCCCATAAGAAATACATGGGGAACAAATTTCGTTTACGTATAATCCGCGTGGGATTATAGATACATTTATGCCGATGCTTGATGGCAAATCTGTGCGTGCATAACTTCAATTTGAGACCTCAATCATGAAAATTGGTCGGGTAGAAGAGCCAATCGAACTCGGCAAAGAAACCCCAAATTTAACTCCCATAAGAAATACATGGGGAACAAATTTCGTTTACGTATAATCCGCGTGGGATTATAGATACATTTATGCCGATGCTTGATGGCAAATCTGTGCGTGCATAACTTCAATTTGAGACCTCAATCATGAAAATCGGTCGGGTAGAAGAGCCAATCGAACTCGGCAAAGAAACCCCAAATTTAACTCCCATAAGAAATACATGGGGAACAAATTTCGTTTACGTATAATCCGCGTGGGATTATAGATACATTTATGCCGATGCTTGATGGCAAATCTGTACGTGCATACCTTCAATTCGAGACCTCAATCATGAAAATCGGTCGGGTAGAAGAGCCAATCGAACTCGGCAAAGAAACCCCAAATTTAACTCCCATAAGAAATACATGGGGAACAAATTTCGTTTACGTATAATCCGCGTGGGATTATAGATACATTTATGTCGATGCTTGATGGCAAATCTGTGCGTGCATAACTTCAATTTGAGACCTCAATCATGAAAATCGGTCGGGTAGAAGAGCCAATCGAACTCGGCAAAGAAACCCCAAATTTAACTCCCATAAGAATAACATGGGGAACCAATTTCTTTTACGTATAAGCCGAGTAGGATTATAGATAACTATATTCCGATGCTTGATGGCAAATCTGTGCGTGCATACCTTCAATTTGAGACCTCAATCATGAAAATCGGTCGGGTAGAAGAGCCAATCGAACTCGGCAAAGATAAACCAAATTTAACTCCCATAAGAATAACATGGGGAGCAAATTTCTGTTACGTATAAGCCGAGTAGGATTATAGATAACTATATTCCGATGCTTGATGGCAAATCTGTGCGTGCATACCTTCAAATTGAGACCTCAATCATGAAAATCGGTCGGGTAGAAGAGCCAAACGAACTCGGAAAAGAAAACCCAATTTTTTTTAATATATAAGATTTAAGATTAAATAGATAGCTACATAACTGAATTCAGGAAACATTCTTCAATTACAGTCATATATATCCAAGTCAAATGACAAATAAAATTGGGTTATTAAATATTTTAACAGTGGTTTTAACATTCTCAAGATCGAAACATCAAATCACTAGGTGTGCACATTGAACCAATCAGCTAATCAGCTGTTAAACATATTCACCTGTTCTGGCGTTCTCTCGTAAAGCCGCTTCAACTGCTCCTTCCGTCTCCGCTCATGATCTGCGTCGAAAACGTAAAGTTTTCCCTCTGTCACACCTTTAATCTAAACAAAACGTCTATGTCTAAGCAAAGCACATGTGTAGAGAAACAATAAACGTAGCATTAGAAATGAACATTAGCATTGGCGATTGCGATGGGGACGCTACCTAGGTGGGTATTTTAACCCAAATATGAGTGAATAAGTATAGAATGGTGTGAGATTATCTGTTGTAACTGACTTAAGATCAGATGTTTCATCAGTTAGGATCAGTTATTTTAATCCCAATGATCAGAGGCAGTATTCAAACCATAAAAAAGCTGCTGACTTTTCTCAGGATAAAATAAAGTATCCATCTTTTATAAGAGAGGTAGAAAAGCAATTGAGGAAAATATTTGTTTTGTTTTTTAAGCGGATAATATTGGCGATAAAATAATATTCCTAAATACTAAAAAGACTAGGCCTATATGAAAACTATTTCATAACAAATAGAAAAGTTTTAGTAAATCCAGCACCTAAAAATTATACAGTTTTCTATAAAACTGTGAACTGTGATCCAACATATTTTTCTACAATACTTGTATTTAAAATTGTTTTAAACAATAAATACACAGTGCTACAATTCATTACATTAGGTACCTACCTTAGTGAGCAAAGTGCACACGTTGTAGTAGCGTTCCTTCAAATCCTCAATGGTGCGGTCAGGAAACCGCGCAGAGTCCCAGCGGTCTCGCATCACGCCGAATCTGAGGTCAAAGCGTCGCGCCAGGTCAAACAGATGGTCGGTCTCCGCGCGACTCCACGACTCCGACTGCAAGTGTTGCTGGTATTGAGCGTCCGAGTACGAAGGTATTGGAGCTTGCTGTTACAACAAATATATTAGGCCTAAGTAAGATTTCTAAGTAATGTAACGGTGTTTTTGATGTAGACTAGCTGTAATAAATTCACTAAATACTATACTGTTATTTCGGTTTTTGGAGGAAAAAGCAACTGACTTAGGAAAACTAATGCCAAATTTAAAATAACTTTCAATATTAAATCATGTGTTTAAGTTATTTTACCTTATTAAACTTTGCAAATGGATACTCTTTTCCTTCATCAGCGACTCTTCGCCAGTGGTAAAACACAGCTCCATCTTTTCTGGCCGGATTAGTGAAGGGCATCCACTTCCAAGGTCGAACTTTTCTCATACCCAGCTTAGCTTTTAGCTGTTTGTAGCCTTGGCCTTACAAAAAAACATTCATAAAATAACATCTGGACAAGCGTGATATAGCCTAATAATAAGGCTAATCTAATTTAAAGCATAAAAAAGGTATGAGCTAAAAGGTACAAATATGGTACAGTAATTTATTCATAGCTTAATAAATCTTCAAACCTTTTACATACCGGTAGCCTATTTAAAATGACAAAGACAAGTTAAGTTCAGAAGTCCTTGTACTACAAACAGTAGGCTTCACATAAGTGGGATGGGTGTGTTGCTAGCCTAGTGTTTAGCGTCTTGGACTTCGGTGCGGGAGAAACGGGTTTGATTCCCAGCATATCCACAAAACTTAAATATGGGTTTGAACTGCTTTCCCTTAAAAGTGTTTGAACTCACGTTAACTTTTAGCAAAAATCCCACTATTAGATGGATAAAATCATAACCACATAGAAGCACATTTGACTTGACTAAAGCTCCATGGTAGGGCCATTAATTTGGATTTGTTGGGGACAAGCCTATAATGAACTAAGATTGTTTAAATATATCATAGGCTAAACCCCCTTAAAAATTAGTTTTTTTAAGATAACAGAAAATTATGGCATAGCCTACATAGAATAGCATACTAGATAGAAAACTCAATTAAAACTTCCGACTGACCTGTATCAGTGGGGAAAAGAGGTGGCGCATCTTTATTGTCGTTATACAAAAGAGCAAACACTTCTCGATGCATTCCCTCTGGTCTCTTCGGCATTTTTTGCTGCAAAAGCAGCTTCTTCTTCTGTTTCTCTGCATTTCCGAGGATAGCTTCTTTGGTAACTGTTTCTGCTTGACTTGGAACCTCAAGTTCGAGGATTTCACGAACGTCAGCCATGTTCTACGCTAGAAACAATTGACCATTAAGGTCTAGGTGATGTCAAAATCGACGATCAAGTAGGAACTTAAAATTAAGCATCCAATACTTGGCAAGATATAGCAAAAACACTCTATTAAGATGGAATATTAGAGACAAAACTATACACAAAAACGGGAGGTCACTAGATGATATCTAGACACTGGTAAGATCACTGACCTACACATGTGACGGTAGGCATACTTCTTTAAAGTCTTTATGTCCATTTTGATAATAGTCAATCGTTTTTTCAAACCTTAAAGATTTATTAAACAAAACTGATAACAATCCCTAAAATCACAGACTGAATGTTTGACCAGTTCTAAGGACCGATTTACTTAAGTTAACTTATGACTGCATAGATAATAATTACATCAGTTAAAATTATTATCTGTAATATTGATACTATATAGGGTAGGCCTATTGAAGTCATTTGCCAATTAATAGACAAATAAACGAACCAACAGGGTAGACTTCCGTATCTGTTGGCAAAAACAACCGAATGAAAGTATCGATTATTCGATTGTTTCATTCGATATATCGATCGATATTTTCATTCGGTTGTTTGTGCCAACAGACAGGCCTACGGAAGTCTACCCAACTTAATAGGCCTAACTTCTTAATCTGAATCGTACGTTTTATTAAACTTACGGAAAGTAAATAAAAGAAACGTCTTATAACACTTAAAACATATAACTTATATTTACGTTTATACCTACTGTTACTCACAAGACGGTAACTTAAATTAACTTAAGACATAAAAGATGGTAAGTTTAAGTGGACCACTTACCTACCATCTTTTATATAGCCTATAACTTATTTAACGTCTTGTGAGTAACAGTATAAGCGTAAATATATGTTTTAAGTGTTATTAGACGGTTCTTTTATTTACTCTCCATAGAAATTAATGACTAGTGGTTAGGCTAGGCCTACTAGTAAGTTGAAGGGACTGGTTTTATTATTTAGAGTGAGGTCAAGCAAGAATACAAAATCAACCAAATTTATTGATGGCTAAGTAGGCTAACATAGGGCTAAGTAGGTACTATGCTTAACTACCTAACTTACCTTTGTTGTCTAATGCATCTACTGAAGTTGAGCCTATTCCAAAATGGTTGTTTTCCTCAAATCAGAGTTTTAGGTTAGCCCTTGTTTATTTAGGAATCTCACTTCTCTCACATCGTTCGACTCACCGCTCATTAGTACATTGATTTATAAGAAAAGTTTTGTATTTCTTTACCTTTCACAATATTTACTGCAAAATATTGCAGAGAAAACTATTAAAATAAACTATAAACAAATGCACGCACTGACACTGACATGAAGTTAGTTTTTTTTCAGTTTTTTGAGTTTCGTTCACATACAACAGAAGCAGGTTAGATTAAACATCATGAAGCCTAAATTACCAAATCAAAGCACTTTAAAAAAGAGGGGTTTGAAATTAAAACCTTGGATTTCTCAAGCTTAAAAATAATTTGCAATGTAAATTTAGACTAGGATAAAAGTAAGCAAAAAGTCAAATAACTGACTTCTAAAAAATATGTGACATTAAAAACATAGAACATCCGCATGTATAGCCAGTGGCGGTTCCAAGGGAAGGGGGCTATAGGGCATAAAACCCCCCTTGAAATATCTTGAAAATATCAATTTAAACATACATTTCAAAATAAAAATGCAACGGCAGGTTTTTAGACACTGTTATAGAAGTTGATAATGGCTTTAAAAAGTCACCAAAAGGCTTTGAAATGGCTAAATTTCGGGGTAGGACCCCCAAACCCCTTCTGGTGTGGGGCACCCCCGTTAGCCCCCCTTGACAAGGTCCTAGAACGGCCACTGCTTCTCTAATATACAAGGCATTGTCACATAGGCCCGTACAAGGCCACAAGTGTGTTGCCTTGTAGAGAAGGACATGTGTCAGTATTATTAATGCGAACCAACTTGTTACAAATCAAGGGTGTTTCATATGGACAAATTTGCTGCTATACTGTAAAAAAATTGGATTTAAAATGAATACGGTGTCGTTTATAAGTGGATGTAAACATTGGTGGCCAAGCGGGACGCGACATTTGATTACAAGGTGAATTTCCACATTAAAACTGTGAGCATTTGGCTTTAAGCAGGTTATGTTTTCGTATGCAGCTCTTGAAAAAGTCTTTATGTAAGCCAGCTGTTATGAATTATTTAAAAACCCAACTGTCCTAACTTAATACTTGATCCCCGTGCGGATGACGGGCCTGGGACGGGCCAACAGCTATAGCATTTTGAATACTCACCTAAATGGCGTCCATGTATCATTATTAATTGCATGTGATTCGTATTTATTTCGAGTTGTTATCCAACTTCTGATCGAACTGTAAACTCCGCTGTGTCTCCTAGCAGTGGGGCGAATGAATAAAAATATCATCCAGGAAGAGAGAAAATAATATATTCAGTTTACTCAACAGTGCCGGATGTCAAACACACCAAAAGTTAAAACTGGCCTAAGAGTCATTGGAGCGTAGACATTTAACTCGTTAAACAAATTCATTAATTCCATTTAAATATGAGTACTCATAAGGTTAACATGGGAAACTCCAGAGCCACTGGGGTGGAGCCCAGAGGTCGGAGGGTAAAATCCTTTCTTAGTGAGCGTCTACTACCCAAAAGGAAGATGCCTGCCATGTTTCAGGTTCCTAGGTCTTATGGTTTCTGAGATTTAGTGATGAGTGAGTGAGTCAGTGGTATTTGAGCTTTAAATATATAGATAACTAGCTGGCCCGACAGACGTCGTCCTGTCCTATTGTGGTTTTATGTCACATGCTCGTTCATTTTCAAGATGAGCTCGTTCGCATGGCTCAATCACGTCCTGGTTGAAGTTCGTTCGCTACGCTCACTCACCTTTAGGTTGGAGCTCGTTCGCTGCGCTCACTTGCCTTCAGGTTAGCTCGTTCGCTACGCTAACTCGCCTCCAGGTTGAAGTTCGTTCGCTATGGTCACTCACCTTTTGGTTGCAAATTAGCTGTTCTCGTAAATTAAAAATAAATAAAGTGCTGCACCCTGTTGGTAAACCTATTAACTTTTTAATGCTATTGAACATCACAGAATCAAATTGTTTAGTTGCACCAGCTGTTAAGATTCTTTAATTGCATTTAAATATGAGTACTCATAAGGTTAACATGGGAAACTCCAGAGCCACTGGGGCGGAGCCCTATTGACGGATCTGACATACGGATGGTTGTGGTGTGATGCTCGTAAAAAAATTCTGAAACGTTTTGTGCCAATGTGTCAATTCCTTACTTGCAGATGATGAGTTTGGATCTACACTAAACTTGTCTGGCTTTAGGATCGTATTCATTTCACAATATCAAGTTATTAAAATTGTAATGAGAGTAAGAATGAATGAAAAAGAACTTTTATCACCTTTAGAAAGGTTTCTAATAACTTGAACAATACTATATTGAATTATAATGGATTTGTTTACAAACACAACAAAACAATAATACAGAATTGAAGACACATGTTTTTTTACTACAAAGGTTGTTGACAAGCTAATTGGAGAAAGTATGTGTCAGATTGCTGATACCATTTATTTGTCCTTGTGATTAACAATATGCTTCGTCCCATTCAAGGCCCCACTAGAAAAAACATTTTTTCTAGTGGGGCCTTGCCCGAACCCAGTTATTGTCCGCACCGCTAACACCTGTTTCTTGCAGAACTTGTTCTGTTTGTTGTAAATATTGACCGGTTGATATTTACAACCGTTACAAGGTTACCAAACAACCACTCAATATCTTTTCTGTACTTCCTAGTTAGTTAATAATTTAAGCTATTTGGTTACATTCAAATAAAAATTAATGCACTTTATTATTGCAAAAAATGTTAATTTTCCAGTTGCAAATCTTCACACAGTCTGGAATTTCGTTTCCACCCATGTTTGTGTGTATAATTTGTTAAGATTAAGAATATGCATTTTCTTATATTTTACACGAAAGAGGGTTATGATCAAAGTTTAAAACATGACTGTGTAATATTTATGATTATTAATTCGCGCTATACATATGTTAGATAAACGGTGCTTAGTAATTTCTCACTACGGTAACTAATTTAACAACTAAACTACGTACTGTACATCCAGAGATCCAAATGTATGTGCGCGTCTCGCTCTACCTTTAAAATGAAACTAATATTTACTGTGGTTTTTGGATCATTTCTGGTAAGATTTCATCCATATGAACTAATTTGCTTTAATTAACCTTTTCACAATTTCTAAGCATTTGATTAAATACAAATTATGTGTTTTATGTGTTGTTTTTATTGTTTATTAAATATCATGAATTACATGTCTGTATCGAGATTCATAATCTAATATCATGAGTTAAGGTCTAAATTATTAACCGATATATACTTTTCCTTCTTCTTTCAAAAAACATTTTATGAGAAAATTATATAGTTTTGTATTGATCCCATTCTTTAATCACAGTTATATGTCACTTTGGAATAAATAATAACGTATGATAATTGTTGTTTTTTAAAATAACTCTTAAGCCCCTCAATTGGCAATGCGATTATAATAGTGGCGATAGTTAGTGTCTGATTGCAGAGTTTATAATATTTGCTTTTTGTAAGGTTTATCATGACGCTGTTTAAAAATGAATGTTCAACAAGTTTTTTGCCTCTATTTTACTCTATATAAGTCACCAGCCACGTCACCAGTCACGTCACCAGTCACATCGCTAGCCACGACATTAGCCACGTCACCAGTCACATCGCTAGCCACGTCACCAGTCACATCCCTAGCCAAGTCACCAGCCACGTCACCAGTCACATTGCTAGCCACGACATTAGCCACGTCACCAGTCACATTGCTAGCCACGACATTAGCCACGTCACCAGTCACATCGCTAGCCACGACTTTAGCCACGTCACCAATCATATCACTAGCCACGACATTAGCCACGTCACCAGTCACATTGCTAGCCACGTCACCAGTCACATCGCTAGCCACGACATTAGCCATGTCACCAGTCACATCGCTAGCCACGTCACCAGTCACATCCCTAGCCAAGTCGCCAGCCACGTCACCAGTCACCAGACACAACAACGGTTCCTTGTACACTTTGTTTGGGCCCCACTGGTTTCAAAGAAAATTTGGCATCGTTATGTTTTAAAAGATTATGAAAACTCTAATTTTTCGTAATATTTGCTGGATACTTATTTATATAATGTGATCTACAACTTCAAACAGAAGTACACTACAACTTTACACAGTCAATTAATTTCAAACCCCATAACACGAGATTGCCATGACCCCATCTTGCTGGTTCAAAGTTTTTGTGATCAATATGTTTATGTTTATCATTTACACAATTAATCAGGATAAAAAGATTTTGTTCAATCTGAAATGGGATTATTCTGTTGCAGATTAGTCAAAGCTTAGCTGATATTTCATCATTTTCGGAGAAGGAGACGGAAATCAAAGGCCATGGTAAAACCGATGTTCATTTAATCATTATTCTTTAATTTAGCAGTTATTTTTAAACTTAGGTAACAACATGTATGCGTGTTTGTTTGTTTGAGTGTAAGTCTGATCCAGCTTAAAACCAAATTAAACTATAGCGATGTTTAATCTGAATGAAATAATATCACCACTATATGAACGAATTCTTTGATAAGTGTTATTTACAAACGAATGAAGAAAAGTGTTGAATCATGACATGGTCAAAACTAAACATTTTTAACAATCTAGCAACAGCTGTAACATAATAAATATTAAAATAAAGTGAAGACCAAGGCATCACAGTGGTGGCTAAGTTGACGCCACATCAGCCCCCCGCAGAGACTGGAAGTCCAGGAAGCTTGAGCTTTACATTTCGACCAGATCGAGTTGTATAGTTTGGAGGTTTGAGGGATGTGCTCGAAGATTGTATATTTTGTGGCTCTTTGATTGTTGGATGATTACATTTGTCAGGTAACACATAGGCAGGCTTCACCCTGTTTAAGCTCACTCACACTTGTTTGCCCTCAAAGCAAGGTCAATTAAAACAAACTGTATTATTTTACGATCGAAGGCGGATAATCCGATTGTCGGTTAATACGAGGTCGGTTAAGAGGGGGTCTACTAATATAATAAAATATTGGAAAACTATACAGACGAATAAAACAATATGGTACCGTACATTATTTATTGGGAGAAATATTTTCTTTAGTCAGAGTACTGTAAAATGCTTCTACTGGATGGGGAGACTCTGAAAACTTATCTTGTCCCGTCATATATTCATATGTTATATACTTCGATGGTTAATACGCCTTTGCGTTGTAGTAGTGGATTGTCTATACATCTAAATGTATTTAAATTTGAAGCTTATTTGTATAATGGAAGGGACAGAAAGTTGTAGGAATCTAAAAATATTAAATCATCGACAGAGAATTCCCAAGTGTTCGCACCCTATCAAAACATAGGGGCTTTACGCAAATGTGACAATGTGTTGAGTATTGGAAAGATGCCTCTTGCTCTGGAGTCATTACAAGGGGAATGTATATCGCCATTTGACTTTTAATGAAGTCATAAGTCTCAAATAATCTTTCTTAAAAACGTCCATAACATTTGCGCCACTGTATAACTCTTCAGAAAAGAATCTCTCACTACAACAAATTTAAACCCAGATGGAGTATGGTTGTTAAAGTTTATAAATCATTCAAAGTCTGCATAAATTACAAATGGGGCTTTAAGTTTATGTTTATAATTTTTAAATTGTAATGTATTTTGTTTAGACATTTCAACTCCTTGGGCATCACATATTTTACAATAAGTTATATGACGTTCTAATTTATGATTAGTGAAAAAATTTTGTAAAAACAACTTACAAAAAATGCTTCTTATGGTCATATTTTGTAGACCGTAGCATTAACCTATCAAAATCACAAATTAAACAGTAATGTGGTTTACGACCTTGTTGTAATAACAATGGATCTAATTAGTATTACTGTTTAGTTTGGTTATTCTAAATGGATATATGCATTTCTCATCTTCGATCCCAAATATATTAACACTTATATTATTTTGTCTTTCAAATTTATCTATATCAGATATTTTCACAGGATACTTTATGTTTGTCATATTCAACTGATTTTAATAGGGTACATAGTTAGAGACTCTGTTAGCATGTTCATTAGAGTTCCTTGGATATAAAACTGCTAAAATCGAACAAAGGAAAGCATTTATTGTCCGACTTTTTTATATTTAAAACTGAATGTTTCGATTTAATACTTTCTGGTGTGGGAATGTATGACTTTGGTGTTAGGGGCTTATACTTGTAATTATGCAACTGTCAATATTTAGTATGGTCATACATCCATCCACTACCTTGGGCTTGATATTTCTGCATCGATGCGTCAATCTTTAAAAGAGCATTTTCAATATGAGGTTTTGAATCTCTTTTCTTAATGGTTAGGATGGTAATGCTTCATAAATCTGCAATACATTAGTTTTCATTAATTAATTTTCCATTTTGATCTGTTGGATATTTCATAAATTTGATTCTCCTTACCAAAGTCCATTTTATCGGCTGAGGACAAGACTTAAGAGTATTTTCAAGTTCAGTTCAAGACGATTCACCAACGAATTTAATCATTGTATATGGACAATTGTTGTAAACATTTATATGTCTTATTAAATGACCAACAAATTTGTTTTACAAAAATTACAAGTCCTGTGACTTTAAGACTTTTTTGGGATTTAAGAGCTATGTTGCTATCACAGATTAAATCACAAACGTTGTACCTTCATATGATAGTTCATAGTTTCACCTTCATTTGATGTATTAACTTGTAATAGCGAATCAGTTTGTTTTTGTTGGAGAGCGACACGGAGCAGTGTTGACATGACTGCTTCATGTTTAGGAATGAGGTCTCGGGCTGATGTCACCTCTATATATAGACTTTTTGTAAAATTTCAAAATTGTTAACTAGAAATTAACAAATTTATAAATCATTTCAACAAGAGATGAAGTTTGGAAGGTTATCCACCCAGAACTCAATCATGGAGGGTCACAAAGCTTTGAGGGACGAGAAGCGAGAAGCCCGACCATGGGTAGTGGGGAGTATGGCCATGTCCGCGGCAGTGAGCGCGCCCGAGTTCTCATGCAAATCTCGCATGATTTTTAAAATATATGTGGGAATGGATATCGATTTCTAATGTTTATAAAGTTAGACAATAGTATGGAACATTTAAATAGGGATGTATTGGCCCTGGGCAGGATTTTTTTTTAAGTGACTAAAAAAACCCAACATGTTATTCTTATCGGGAAAACGACCCAAGTGCCGTCATATTGCCATATTGCTCTACTTTACATTTACACCTGCATGGGTTAATAAATGAAAGAATTAGCTTTTTAAGCTTGATTTTGAAAATATATAGGGGATAAATGGATTAGTCATATTTATAAGGTTGGACAATTATATAGGGATATGTATAGGCAAAGATAAGGAATTTTGAAAAAGTGGCCAAACATTGATCCCCATGTTATTCTTATGTAAAAAATGGTCAAAGTCGTGTCTCTCTGCTATTTTGTCCCAACTATTATTGTGGTGAATAATGGTAATAGGGTATAGTGTGGTGAAAAATAGCTTTCGTACAACGGACCGAAATGGTTTTGAAGCTCTCGATCGTTTTAAGTTCTCGACTTAGTCTCGAACATAAAACCTATCTCCAGCCGGCAAAACCTCATTTTCGGCTACATGACTAACAGATAATTCAATATGTATTGGTTAGTTTGTATGTCAGTGACATATGTCACAGTTCTAATGACCAGTTCTACTTGTCAAAAGGAACAGACTCATAGGGGTCTGAAACACAAGTTAGAAATGTAATATTTGTTATTGGTTGTAAGAAGCATTGTTTAACCTATTTAAGAATTTTTTAATGAATGACGGTTCAATGAGTTGTATAAAAACGTAGGTTTTATACATTCCCTAGGTACAAAATATACTATTTAATAAAGCTGTATTTTTATCTTTCAGTTCTGGACTTTCCTCTTCAACGAGATGAGCCCGAGGATTTTGATTCATGTCAAGTCTTGCCGAAGAACATCGACCCAGAAAATAAACTGAAAAATGGTAGAATAACTGAAAAAAACTTCAAACTCGAAACAGGCAAAAATCTGCTCGTTAAATGCGTAGAAGGTGACAATGAAGTTAATGCGTTTGTATACGGCTCAGAAGGTTACTTCATAGATAGATTGAAGCTAGAAAAAAGTAATATGCATTGTGCACAATTGATTGATAACATTTCTGTAGGCAAGACTTTTAGAGGTAAAGTGTTTATATTCAACATAATCTACAAGTTTGATGTGGAGGGTAAACATTGCAAATTCTTCTTCATCAAACCTAAGAAATGTGGTCGGTGTTATAGCAGATCTTACGAGATTACCACCACTCTTCACTATCACATATTAAGGAGATTAGGAGCAATATATACGAACTGCAGGGATGATGAGTATGTAAGTTTAAACTAATACGTCATGTGACAAAATATATCTTAACCAAGCCATATGGTGTAGTAAAATTCAGGAATGTGTTGAATATTGTCGTAATTTTATAATTAGATTAATTTAATATTAAAATAAATCCACGAGGCTTCAACGGTAATTTATAGTATAACTTTTCAGCTTTGCGAACTGTTATACCAAATTGTAACTGTATTTTACTGTCCAAAGTCAATCCTAAGAGCAGTCTGTTAACTGATGGTTTAGGGTGTAAGACGTAAACTAATAATAGTTAGTTTTGATCAAAGCTGATACTTAAGTAGTAAGAGGGGAATTGTACCGATTCAAAATGAATGACCAAATGAAAATTCAAATCAAACTGAAAACGCGCGAAGGCAAGGACCAACAACGGCCAATCACGTGAGCGCGGAGGAACACCAATTTGCTGACTTGTGCGGACGTCTTTTTCTAACGGTCACTTGGGACCAAGCTCTGAGCCGCGATGTACGGAAATCTTTAAATTCTCCTTTTCAATTTGCAAAAATCACTTTTGGTAGTCGTAACGTGTATTTCGTCAACGAATCAATTGTTCGATTTCCGGAGTGCATTGATATCTAAAACCGTGAAACAGCATTTACTAAATTACGAATTGAAACAAAACGAGTCTTTAAATTCGACGTCGACCGGCAAAATTCGTCAGATTTGACCATTTTCGTAGAGCCTATCCCAAGTACAGTGTCGTAATTATATGTTTATGTGTCGTCAAAATTGTCTTCTGTGTATGTAAGTAAATGTTTTGTGTAAATTGTATTTATATCATTAGGAGAAGCCAATCTGTCCACATTCATATTTGTTTAATCATGTTTTTTGCAGGTTTCATGTCTTAGTGTGTAAATTCAGTCACATTGCTTTAGAATTATTGCCATTTACTTATTTTAAAATACATACTGTGATACATTTGTAGATATTGTTATATTAATAATTTGGGTAAATTTTTATACCAGTTAAATTTCATATTAGTTTTGTGCTTAAATTCAAATTATATTGTTAGGGTAATCAGCTGTCTGTCACGTAAAACTGTTACAATTTGTTCTTGCTTTAATATTTGGGTTTGAAATCACTTCAAAAATACATAAAGAGATCACTGAGAGTATTTGATTGGGTGCAAATTCAGGTTTCAATCAGAGCATTGTCCCGGTTGAAGGTTAGGTGTCAATACAGGCTACAAGGTAGGCTTCCATTAACGCCATAAAAATCATATTTTTAACTTAAATTAAACAAACGACTCAGTAGTCGTTTTGGTCCAGTTTGCTACTGAGCAACAAAGTGTGCTGTACACAGATATACGAATAGCCCCTTTGCACATAAGATCAACTGGCCAGTTGTAAGTAAATACCATACTTTGGGA